>NW_028227260.1:39584432-40199432 GCF_978045245.1 Mus caroli | reverse complement strand
ATGTTCAAAACCTAAGATTGAAAGTACACATAAAGAACTCAAGAAGATGGACTCAAGAAAATCAAATAACCCTATTTAAAAATGGGGTACAAAGCTAAACAAAGAATTCTCAGTTGAGGAATACTGAGGGGCTAAGAAGCACCTGAAAAAGTGTTCAACATCCTTAATCATCAGGGAAATGCAAATCCTGAGATTCTACCTCACACCCGTCAGAATGGCTAAGATAAAAAATTCAGGTGACAGTAGATGCTGGCGAGGATGTGGAGAAAGAGGGACACTCCTCCATTGTTGGTGGGATTGCAAGCTGGTACAACCACTCTGGAAATCAGTCTGGCAGTTTCTCAGAAAATTAGACATAGTACTACCGGAAGATCCAACAATTTCTCTCCTGGGCATATACCCAGAAGATGTTCCAACTTGTAATAAGGACACATGCTGCCCTATGTTCATAGCAGCCTTATTTATAATAGCCAGAAGCTTTAAAGAACCCAGATGTCCCTCAATAGAGGAATTGATACAGAAAATGTGGTACATTTACACAATGGAATACTACTTAGAAATTAAAAACAATGAATTTATGAAATTCTTAGGCAAATGAATGCATCTGTAGGATATCATCCTGAGTGAGGTAACCCAATCACAAAAGAACACACATGGTATGCACTCACTAATAAGCAGATATTAGCCCAGAAACTTAGAATATCGAAGCTACAATTTGCAAAATACATGAAACTCAAGAAGAAGGAAGACAGACCAAACGTGTGGATACTTCGTTCCTTCTCAGAATGGGGAACAAAATACCCATGGAAGGAGTTACAGAATCAAAATTCAGAGCTAAGACTGAAGGAAAGACCATCCAGAGACTGCCCTACCCAGGAATCCATCCCATATTCAACAACCAAACCGAGATACTATTGCATATGCCAGATTTTGCTGACAGTACCCTGACACAGCTCTCTCTTATGAGGCTATCCCAATGCCTGGCAAATATAGAAGTGAATGCTCACAGTCATGTACTGGATGGAACACAGGGCCCCTAATGAAGGAGATAGAGAAAGTACTCAAGGAGCTAAAGGGGTCTGCAACCCTATAGGAGGAACAACAATATGAACTAACCAGTACCCCCAGTGCTTGTTCTCTAGTTGCATATGTAGCAGAAGATGGCCTAGTTGGCCATCAATGGGACGAGAGGCCCTTCGTATTATGAAGATCATATGCACCAGTGCAGGTTAGTGGCAGGGCCAGGAAGCAGGAGTGGGTGAGTTGGGGAGCAGGGCAGGGGAGGTTATAGGTTGCTTTGGGGCTAGCATTTGAAATGTAAATGAAGAAAATATCTATGAAAAGAAAAGAAAAGAAAAGAAAAGAAAAGAAAAGAAAAGAAAAGAAAAGAAAAGAAAAGAAGAGAAAAGAGAAGAAAATCCCCAATCACAGTCCTCACTGAGTCAAATAAAGTTATATGAGTAATAGAAAGCCAAATTCTGGTAAAGTAATCATTCAGTTTTCTGTTGAATCCAGGATAGTTGCATCATAACAAGCAGAAGGACTACCTAGAAATATGGTGGAGTCTTATTTCGGAAGTCTCTATATAGTTGCTTCTAAAGGACATTAGTATGCAATTATGAGCAGACAAGGTGAAAAGACCATGTAGAAAATAAATGCCCTAAGTTGGAGTGGGGGAACTCATGCAGGACTTCAAAATTTAGTTAATTATCATGGATATTGTTAGGAACTACTTTAGGTAAATTGCCTTTAATCTACCCCCAAAACACATTTTCATATATTGAGTTTTATTTTTAGCTTTTGCCTGTTGCTGTTCTTCTGTTTTCTTTTCCTGCTACTTTAAATTGTCAAATGATTTAAAAAAAAATCATTTGTTACCTTGAATCATTTTCGAAGATGAAGGTTTAAGGTATCTAAAATTTGGAAGTTTCTAATTTGTTTTATGCCTTGTTCCTAAATTTGCTGCTCTAACAGTCTTTATCTCAATGTTGAATTCCCATTTAAGCTTTGCTGTCTATGTATAAATATCGGAACTTCAATAATTGAAGAAGTGTTCATTTTTATGTCTTTACTCTTTATATATATATATATATATATATATATATATATATACCTCAAAATTTCAGCTTTGAGTGACTGTATATGGGATGGCAACACATTGTGGCTTATGATTAATATTTTCAAAGGACTTAGGTTTTTTAGAATGCACTACAAAAACATACATAACTGTAGTTGTAAAGCTGACTACACACAATCAACCTCTACAGTTATGTGTATTAATATGTTTCAAGTTTTTGAATTTTGTCTAAAATATAATTCATTTGTTTATAACTATTAAATCAATGAGACTATCATGAGGATATCTGATTTTTGTGTTTTCAAAAATATGCATGCTACTGTTGCCATTGTGTAGTCTTCAAGGAAAATTTCCTTATTTTTCTTGTTTACCTTTAAAATGTAAGTAATTGATGGCATAGGGACCGCTCATTAGTTAAATGTTTGTACTGCTCTTTCAGAGGGGCTGACTTCAACATCCATGTTAGATGATACACATCTGCCTGGAATGCCAGTTCTAGGAGATTCTACACTGTTTTCTGTCTCAGCAAGTGACTGCACTTACACATACACATACACACACACACACACACACACACACACACACACACACACTCACACACACAGAGAGAGAGAGAGAGAGAGAGAGAGAGAGAGAGATGACTAAAACTAAAGTTAGATCTTTAAAATAGAAGTAATTGTGGTTCAGTGTGATATGTGATAAGAGAAGGGTGTGGAACCACCAGAAATGTTTGTGAGCTACTCATATGGTAAGTGATTAAGATCTAAAATGTAAAATGAACACATACAACTATCACATGAAAGAGAGAATTCCCTGGGGATTCCTTTGTATGTATTCATTATAAACAGTGCTGTTTTGCCCAAGAATACTTTCATACATGCAACCCCCATAGACTATACCTGTGCTCTCAAATTGACCCTATTGTTAACACTCTTTGTTCTCTTGGAAGTATCACTTCAGCTTTCAGGACATACATCCATATGTGATTTTATTTATCTTTATAAAGCGAACCACATATGAGAGAGAACATGATAATTATATTTTTGAGACTGGCTTAATTCAATTAATAAGATAATTTTCAGTTGCCATTTCCACCAAACTTATTTTCCTGCAAATTATTTATTTTCATTTTTTGTCAGAAAAGTTATACCATGTATAAATATCACATTTTCTTTTTGTCTTTTCATACCTAGGTTGGTTCTATAACTTAGGTACTGTGAACACTGATGAAGCCACACACTTCTCTAAGTTCTGCCTTGAGCAAATCAATAGGAGAGAGGAGAGTAAAAGTTGATATGCTTTCGCAAATATAGTCCTTCAGTTCCAAGATCTCAGAATATGAGTAGCATGCTATTTTTGCTTGTGTTTATACAGTTTCAATGCTAACTGCTTTGTGTTGTGTAAGCATTTAAGGGGCTCATTCTTGGGAGAGACTCAGTATGGTGTGTGTGTGTGTGTGTGTGTGTGTGTGTGTGTGTGTGTGTGTAACAACAATAATGAAAGAAATGAGGCTCTCAATTTGACAATAGGGAAGACAAGGGAGAGGTTGGAGGGAGGGCACATGGGAGGGGTCAGAGCAAGAAAAGGAAAAAAAAAGGAAGTGTTGTGGTTACATTTTAATCAAAATCATATTTTTTTTAAATAAAGAATACTATGCTAAGATTTATCTTGGACCCAGGAAGGGCAGACTCACCACATCTATACCATAATTAAAGTTTCTCTCAAAATCTTTAGTTTGGAAAGCTAATTGTAAATAGATATATTTCTGACAGTACACTCAATTACTCTGGGACTTAAGGTTAAAACTGACTTCAAAGGACAGGGTCCAGTCAGAGGTACAGTATAGCACTGGTATTACTCTACTCAATGGGACTTCCCATTTAAGGATTTTCATGCACTGAAAATCTCTATGAAGCTTCACTACCTTAATTTTTTGTCTTGGAACATTCCTTTCTATCCCTCACAGTACTACTGCACCATCATTCCCACCAACTTCCTGAAGCAAAATAAATGGTTGCTGTAAGACACAGTTAAAACTAGAAAGAATGAAATGAACAGTTATGCAGCGTTTTGTGATTTGTGAAACATGGATCATAATTCTATTTGCTTTATGACATGGTAAAATAATAATTTTTCATTAATGTAGCAAAGGAAAGCAATGAAAATGAGACATATTTAGTCTTTGATACCTATTAAGCCATTGTGAAACTTGGTGCTTTAGGCAATAATTATCTACTGAATCAAACTTCAATGAGGAAAAAGTCAGCTAGACTTAGTAGGGCTTGATCATCAGTACTGGCTTTGTTCTTATGGCCATTTTTTCTCCAGAAACCAGTTCAGAGCACTATACATACTAATGCAAGGTTTCCAGGGAGCAATAGTAAATGCTGTATGGCCTTGTGTTATCTCCACTAAAAACTAAAGCTGGGATTTCCATGATATTTTGGTGATAAACAAAATGGCACAAAGACAGCCTGGATTTAAGAAATAAAGGAACAGGTTTCAGCTTTAAAGGAAGGATCTACTTCCTGGCCATTTTAGTTCCAGAAACAATCACGAGTCCTGCCTAAGCCTAAATAATAAGCCAAAGTTAGGTAAGTCAGGAGTATATTAAAAGAAAAATGTAAATATTAAAATTATTTGAGTGAGATGTTGACCAGGATTGGATATACGTTCTAGAAATACCACACTGGATGATTAATGGAAAATGAATTAGAACTGATTACAAGACAGCATGTATAAAGGAAATAGCATTGTTTAGAAACAATATAATTAATTTGGCAAATAATGACCTCATCAACTATAGTCGTTGTAAGGATGAAGAGGGATGAGGAAATAGAGAAGACAGGAAACTATAGAATACTTATGGAGTTGGTAAAGAATAGAAGTGAATTATAAATCATGAACCATAATAGACCTTAAATTAAGTTTTGATTATAATCCCAGACTATTTTTCTTCCAGTTACTTTCAGGCTCTGAACTGATATTTGAACAGTGCCAACAATTATCTGTTTTTAAGCAACATTGCTTCTAAATTTGTTCAATGATAATTTTGCACAATTGTATAGTTAATGTGTCACAAATACAGCTGGCCCCTGAATAAATTCTTATTCTAAACCCATAGTCATGTACTTCTGTTACTTTTTGTTGTGGCAAAAATACCCCGACAAAAATTACTTAAGAAAGGAAGATTTTATTTTGGCTCATCATTCAAGAGTACATCCAATCATAGTAGCAAAGTAAATGGGAGCAGGAACTTGAAACAGCCAGTCATCTTCTATCTACATCCAGGAAGAAGACAATAGTGGATGGCACTCTTCATTTAGCATAGTCTTTTTTTATGTAGTTTAGGACACAACCCGGGGATTTTGATGTCTTCCTTTAGGATGTGTCTTGTCATCTCAGTTAATCTAATTAAGATAGTCCCTCATAGGTATTTCTGGAGACTTTTGTCTCCTGGGTGATTCCAGATCCTGTCAAATGAACAACCCACAAAAATCATCACAGTACCTGTGGAGAAGCTGAAAATAGTTTGATTTTAGGGAACTCCTTCAGAGAACACATTGACGTTTAAAGCCAATAGAAAGTTTTTATTTGCTAGCTGACAGGCTTCACAAAGATCTTGTCCAAATAGTGTTGTCATGAGCTTCACTGATCTCTGGTTTTTTGTTTGTTTGTTTGTTTTTCTTTTTAAAACATTTTTATTAGGTATTTTCCTCAATTACATTTCCAATGCTATCCCAAACGTCCCCCATACCCTCCCCCCCCACTCCCCTAACCCATATCCTGGTTGACAAACTTCAATTAGCAAGAAAAGTTAGCAATAAGTGGACCTACAGAAGCTCAAAACAAGGTTAATACATTTAGGAACATTTCCCAAAGTATGGATGGTGATGGATTAGGTCTTTGTTCTTTCTTCATTTTTCCAGGTGTTAGGGTCTACTTGCAGTGTTCTTAGCCAGAATAATGCTTTGGTACCTCTAACATATAGTGTTAAGTTCTGGGAGCCTGTTTTAAGATGATTACTAGCATTTTGAGTTTAACAATAACATTTGTAAGCCAACAAGAACAATTGATATTCTTCTAGAGTTTCAATTTCTCAATAAGCTAAAAATATTCACTGATATAATTGTTTCTGCTCCACAGTTTCTAAAATTTATAGTCTATACCTTGCTAATCAATATAGATTTAATTTTCAACACAGGTATGGTACTCACCCATTCAGGATCACTGTCTCTATGTATTTTTAATTTTTTTATCAGGCCATTTGTGATGATTCTCTCTTTTTGAGGTTTATATTGTTGTATAAGTTCTAAAATAGTGGGTGACATTTTACTCTCCTCCAAACCTTTTACCTACCTCTTTTGTGTTTAATATTTGTCTGGGGAGAAAATTTGCATAAATGAAACTTACCTGCAGAAATACGTATTAACTATCTAAGATACAAATGTAAGGACAAGGTGAATTCTATATTGTTTTATATTTGCCTCTTGCATTTCCACTTTAAGTAATATTTGTGTCACCTTTGCTTTTTACACATGTGTAGTTATAAAAGGAAAGTAGAGATTTTAAGACATTGGTTTCTGGGAGGGGGTTGGTGCTATAAAGTCTAACGTCTTCCTCTGTGCTAATAAGTCAAGTACTTTCCTCTATCTGACATTAGGAAAATACAAAAGCAATGGCTGCCCAAGTTGAGTAGAGACTAAGTTCCATCTTCAAACAATAATTTTATCTTGTTCCAAATTTGAATTAAATCTTAGTAATGCCCTCAGTCCCTACAACAAATTAGCACACATTAGAAAACCAACTAAATATAAAACAGCTGTGTGCACATCATTCTGCCTGATTGTACATTTCAGTCCATAATATGAGTAGCCTTGTATGCATACTGAGTAATCCATACCCAGAGGGTTGTTTAGATGGTAGCTGATAGATTTATATTGTATTGATTGAGAAACTTTGAGAAAAGTAGCTCCCCAAACTACAGTAATGAGAAACAACCATAATGTTGTGTCAATGATTATTTAGCTACACAGACAAGATTACTTCCCAGATCTGATTTACCACAATAATAAAATGTATGTTAATTTCAAATGGACAAATTGAGGAATAGTGGTTTTAGGACAAAGCTGCAAATTTCACAGAAGATCAGACAGGAATATTTCCAAGTGCAGCTTTATTTCAAAGACAAACCAATCATCAGGGGGGCTGTCATCTCAATCTCACATGGTCAGAAGATTTGGCAGTTTAGTCTACTTAAGAAGTCCTTGATTTTGGAAATGCCAGCACACCCATAAAAGTAGGTCAAAAGGGACTGTTTCCTGATCAAAGACAGTCATCATGCCTTTATCAACCATATCATAGCATACCAACATATTTGTTTTTAATACAGGCTTAAAAATGTTCATTTATATCAACCAAATAATAAGTTAACATCCAACAATAATTAAAAATGTTTAATGCATAGTAGGTGTGAGAAAGAGCATGCCTGGTAAAAGATTTTGAAAGGGAAATCATTGATTTAAAATAAAAAGCCCAAATTAAAAACCATACTATGTCCTTGGACAAATCAAACTATGTGCCTCACTTTCTCCATCTCTAAAATAGGGCTAGTTGTATAAGAAAGTCTTTTAGAATAATACCTGAGATCTACAAGAATTAAATTAACACCAGCAATCAATATGATAAAGATTCATATTCATCTCACTTTGAACTCCTATGTTAATCATGGTCAAATCAGACAAAATAGAATCAAATCTCAAAGTGAAGAGAATTTAATATATAAAATATATCTTAAAACGTTAGTGGAAATGGTCAACAAATGCATGTAACCTTAGTGAGACCTCGAAGGGACAGGGCCATCTAGGGCAAACTGGAACCATGACAGGCTTCCGAGTAGTTAACTGGAGCCTTGGAGATGAAGACAGAGAAAAATACAGTAACCTCACTTTTTTTCTATCCCTCAGTAGCTATACTTTATCCAGTCAACCCCTTGAAGATAGCATCTGATGAAGAAACTTTGGAATGGTCACCTTGTGGCAGATAGTTTTATTGTAGTGAACAAAGTGAGGGTAGCCAGAAGAATGGCTTTGAAAGCCAGAACACTGATGCATGATTTGTATAACCTAACTTAGTTTATTGTCTTCAATTATTGCTTTACATGTCTCTTTCTCAGTAGACTGTAAATCTCCTTGACAAGATTGCCTATGCATCAACTGATTCTATATTACTGAACACCTTATTCTGTCAATAATGTCCTTTGAGCATTATGAATGTTCAGTTGTGAGGGTTAGTGAAAAGCTTTCATATGTCTGAGTCTATTGGATTCTAGAACTCTATGTGAGCAGTGATATCAATACACTACATCTATTCTAATACAAGATAGACTTTCCAACTAAGATGTAATAGTA
This sequence comes from Mus caroli, assembly GCF_978045245.1. Taxonomy (NCBI): domain Eukaryota; kingdom Metazoa; phylum Chordata; class Mammalia; order Rodentia; family Muridae; genus Mus; species Mus caroli. The sequence goes on along the minus strand of NW_028227260.1, from coordinate 40,190,945 downwards.
ACTGCATGCTAACGGAGCTGTGGGGCTCACAGAGGCTGAAGTGGTAACCATGAAGTGTCTTAGTTATGGTTTCCATTGCTATAAAGAGAGTGACCAAGGCAACTCTATATTATAAAGACAAACATTAAGTGCAGCTGGCTTACATTTTTAATGGAGATTTAGTCCATTATCATCATAGCAGGAAGCATGGCAGCATGCAGGCTGACTTGGTACTGGAGGAGGACTTGAGAATTCTGCATCTTGGTTCAAAGGCAGCCAAGAGAAACTGGTATCCTAGGGCAACTAGGAGGAAGCTTTCTTTCACAATGGGTGGAGCCTGAAGATAGGAGACTTCCAAAGCCCACCTTACAATGACACTCTTCCTCCAATAAGGCCACATCTCCTAACACTACCACTCCCTAAGTGCCAATCCTAACACCACCATGTGGAGCCTGTATGGGTCTGCACTAGGTCTGCTGCATATATGCTTTGGTTATTTAGCTTGGGGCTTTTGTGGGAGTCCTAACTGGAAGTTGGGGGTGTCTCTGACTCTCGCCTGTTCCTTGGACACTTTTCTTCTCACTGGGTTGCTTTACCTGGTCTTGATATGAGCATTTGTGTCTGATCTTATTGTAATTGTTATATCATGTTTAGTTGATAATAGTGAAAGGCCTGACATCTTCTGAAGGGAAATGAAGGAATAGTGGATCTGGGGAAGAGGAGAAGTAATGGGTGTTTTGAGAGGTGGGGGGAGGAGATGCTATGGTTAGGATGTATTATATGAAAAAAGAATAAATAAAAAGAAAATAATACTGAAATAAAGAGAATAAGCAATACATGGAGTTTTCTACTTAAAAGCTTTTACTTAGCCATCTTACTTATTTGTAGAATGACAAGATTTACTCAGAGTAAAAGGCAGCCCCATTACTTCAGAAACAAACTCAAAAATTGATATATCAAGGGCAAGAGTCCAGTGCAGTTCATTTTAGTCTTATACTTTAAAAAAAAAACAAAAACAAAAACAAAAAAACCAGACCATCTAGAGACTGCCATATCCGGGGATCCATCCCATAATCAGCTTCCAAATGCTGACACCATTGCATACACTAGCAAGATTTTGCTGAAAGGACCCAGATAGAGCTGTCTCTTGTGAGACTATGCCGGGGCCTAGCAAACACAGAAGTGGATGCTCACAGTCAGCTATTGGATGGATCACAGGGCCCCAATGGAGGAGCTAGAGAAAGTACCCAAGGAGCTAAAGGGATCTGCAATCCTATAGGTGGAACAACAATATGAACTAACCAGTAACCCCGCCCCCTGAGCTCGTGTCTCTAGCTGCATATGAATCAGAAGATGGCCTAGTCAGCCATTAGTGGAAAGAGAGGCCCATTGGTCATGCAAACTTTATATGCCTCAGTACCGGGGAATGCCAGGGCCAAGAAGTGGGAGTGGGTGGGTGGGGGAGTGGGTGGGGGGGAGCATGTGGGGGACTTTTGGGATAGCATTGAAAATGTAAATGAAATAAAAACCCAATAAAAAAAGAAAAAAAAACAGTGAAATATACATTATATATTGTGATCCAGCACACACACACACACACACACAGAGAGAGAGAGAGAGAGAGAGAGAAACTCACACAAATAGGCAGTAAATTCTTTTTTCTCTTTTTAAAAGTTGTCTGTCATGGGTTTTTTTTCCTTCTCATTAATGGATTGCAATCCATTTTTTTTTTCAAAACACTTGTCTAATAGGACTTGAAGTATACCCTATTAGAGGTTACTCTCTTCTTCCTTCATACAGCTAATAAATGACTCAGAACACCCTGTCCATCTATAGAGGGAGAGAAGAAGGCAGAAAGAACTCCAAGATTCTGAATAAGGGCAATAGTCAGCAATAGTCATTCTACACCATGCACCATCCAAATCCAGTCTTTAATTCATAGGCAAATTTCATAAGTGAAAATCCTATCCTTAAAGCAAGGGTAAACACATAGACACACACAGAGACACACAGACACACACACACACACACACACACAGAGAAACACACACACACAGAGACACACACAGAAAGAGAGAAAGAAAAGAGAATTTAAATCTGTGTTCCAGTTTACATTTCTGGAGGTTATATAAGCTTTTGCTCTTGTCAGCAGGCCCCAAAATTGTGCTATGATTAATCCAAAGTGTGATGGCCCAGGAGTGACACTGTTGGGAGGTGTGACCTTCTTGGAGTAGGTGTGACTTTATGGGTGTGGGCTTTAATACCTTTTTCCTAGCTGCCTGGGAGTCAATATTCTGCTAGTGGCCTTCAGATGAAGATGTGGAACTCTCAGCTCCTCCTGTACCATGCCTGCTTGAAGGTTGCGATGTTACAGCCTTGATACTCAACTGAACCTCTGAACCTGTATGCCAGCCCCAATTAAATATTGTCATTTATAAAAGTTGCCTTGTTCATAGTGTCTGTTCACAGCAGTAAACCCTAACAATGACACAAAGCAAAACACAATCTTGACCAAATCAGCTCTTTATTCTATCAGTTCCATAATCCCAAAGTGAAGCGACTAGCTACAAGTCTGGAAGAATAATCTCTATATGATTTGGTAAAGTATTATTATTTTAAAAGTAAAGGCTTCCATTTAAAAAAATAGGACTCATCTTTTACATATCACTTTTAGGGAATCTGAAGAATCAAAGCAATCACATTTTAAAGAAGTCTGATTTTTCATAAACACTAGGATTTCTACAATGCTGTCTGAAAACAAAATATTTTTTGTTCCTCAAACATAGCTGCCATATTTGAGAGTATTAAGCACAATTGAAAAAGAACACAATTAGCTTTAAGTCAAAAGATACATAGAGCATGATACATTTTACATGGCTTTAAGATGAGATTCTTAATTAAATGAAAAATCTAGCAACATAAATACTTTTTGGAAACTTCATCCTGAATTTTCAGGAGAGGTTTTGGTGATGGATTTTCAGTGCTGCAGAGAAGTTACCCATTCTTTGTTGCCATCCCAGTCCACATAATAAATATAGTCATGCTAACTGCAGTGTTGGGGTGATATACAATTCACAGTGGACAAATTCATCCCATAGGCACATGCTCACTACTTCAGCGACCTTTATCTGAGAATAAAATTTGACATACAATCTTCTAGACAAAGTCAACTCCTGAAATAGTTATGCTTATGGAAAGAATGGATAAAGGGCATGAAGATAATCGGAAGCAATAATTTATTTCTGTCTTTGAAACACAATAAAAGATACCTGAGAAATAAAACACAAACCCATCCAGAGTGGTCCTGCAGAATCTGCAGTCTGATACTAATGTACAAATTTTGGCTCTGTCATTTAATAGTTTACCTGGCAAAGGTTACTTATCTCCCCTGCCCCTCATGTTCTTCATCAGAAAAAATGAGAATAATAATAGTCTATGCTACACAGAGCTGTCATAAAGATGAAAAGACAATACATTGGAAATGGGTCTTAGTTTGGTGCCCAATAAAGCAGAGCTACCAGTAACATCATCAGAAATAATAAATGTTTGTGCCATGATTAGAAAGAAGAAGGTTCTTGGCATGTATTCCACAGCACCAAGGTCAGCTTTGACCTTTTTATCTCAAGAGATTACTTGTAGCCTAAAAACAAGACATGTACCTACATATGAGCCAGTGCGCATGGTACTAGGTATGAGTCACAGCCATATTTTTATAAGGTTGTGATGTATTTGTTTCATTTGTGCAGATTTATAACTTATTCGCCATTCTGTAGGCTACTTTGTGGTGTTGGTGAATGACAACGAAACAATATATTAATTTTACTTCTTCTCCATCCACACTTAACAGGCTCAGTTTTCCAGTGCCACTCTCTGTGTAGCCTGTCATAGCACAAGTACATGGCTCCTGTGGGAAAAGCCCAATGGTGATAATAGTGAAGAGCCATATGTGAAGATGATATAAAATCAAATTTAGTCAGAACAAAACAAACTCTGATTGTCACCTCATGCAGTGCAGTAAATGAAAAGACCATTAAAATCTATGAATTAATCCCCATGCTCTCACACTATGATGATGAGTTAAACTCCCTTCCTGGAAAAACAGGATCTGGGATTGTTGACCCAAACACTGAAGGGTGCATCTAGATCCTTGAAGCAGTTCAGCCTTAGCAGGGATGAAGTTGGCATAATAATTCATCAGAGGCTGATAGCTAAACAATGTCTGTTACTCTGTGGGCTTCTACGTATGAGCAAATTGAAATAACAGGAAAGGCAATGACAAACCATCTTATCTGAAAATCATTTATGGTAGCGTTGAGAACAGAGTACTTCAGTGTATCTTGACAAGGGACTGTCTCCACTCCCCCAGCTGTCACAGGATGTTCTGTCTGTGCTGTGAACACAGTTATCTGGAGCCAAGTGTGGAAGTCCTAGGAAGTCCTGTGATTTCCGCACTTTCAGCTGACATTGCTTCTTGAAGAGTCAATCGTATGAAGCTCTGCTGCTTTGGGTTAAATAGCAGGTCATCGGGAGGAACTCAAGTTGGTATCATAAGTGGTTTTTAAAAAGAGGTGAAATTTGTTTATAATGTAAAACTTACTGTGAATGAAAATGGCATATATATATTTTTTTGTTGTTGGGACTCAAATCATTGACAAGTTTTTATGTCCTTAATAGCTAAAGAGTATATAGTTAGTTAAAAAGTTTGACATATAAATTCATGATAGAAGTAATGTGCGATTATTTAAAAATACAAACTACCCAATCACAACCATGATAGAATAACACCTTTGGAAAAATTATTGTTGAGATACTAAACAACAAAAGATTTGGCAATCTATTAAGTGGTAAAATCTAGCATATTAATTTAATGGGTGAGCCATTTTCTGCTTATTGAGTATGTATATAATTTTGTCTCAACATTTAATATGCATTTTCTTGTAATAAACAGGATATTAATTTTCCTATGCAACATATAGGTGAGCCTAATGTAATTTTTTAGAATATTGGGATAATTATCTTGCTCCAGCTCACATGAATTTTTAAAGTAATTTTCTTCTAGTTATTCTGAAAAATATGCATGGTCTTTTCTTTATTCCTCAATCATATTTTAAAATTAGAATTTCTCCTCCTCAGTGCATATGTTCTCAGCATGCCCTAGTACATTTTCCCTTAATGCCAATCTCTGGTTTGCTTTAAGAATTATATCTACCATTGATAGTATAATTTAGTATCTGTGACAATGCCATCTGTTAGAATTTGAATTGAAACTCTAATTCACTTCTATTATACTGAGGTGAACACCTGTCCATTAGGTTCTAGACTTGAAACCAGGGATTCATTCTGAATCTTCATTGCACATATATCAAATGATGGCAAACTGACCATGTTTATGGGACTGAACTAATGGGAAAATCACATTTGCAATTCCCATAAGTAATCTATTCTTTTAAAATTCACTGCTAAATTCTTCGTCTTGTAAGGTATCTAGACAGAGGGACTGTTTTTCTAAAATTTTCATGTCACTGAAATTGCCTAGTTTTGGTAAGGAGATGTGGAAATTGAGGCTAAACTTATTCAAAGATGCAGTTTTGGGAAATGCAATGTTTTCATTACATTTAGTGCATGTGCCCTTGTCTATCTGGTAGTGTCTTTAACATGCAGGTTAAGATCCATTATCTGTCTACCATTCTATTTCAGATATCACATCACACACTCCACCAATACTGTATTTTGGGGACTGTGGGGACTGCAAAGAGCTACTATTCTCCACTTTTTATGGTCTGAATGCTTGCATCTTCCCAGATTTTATGTTGAAACACTAGTTACAAGTCATGATATTAGGAAGACAGACAGAGTCTCTGTGGATTTGTGAAACCAAACATACTATATTATACTATACTATACTATACTATACTATACTATACTATACTATACTATACTGTATGCTATATTATGCTGTGCTGTGCTGTATTTTATTTTATTTTATTTTTCTTATTTGACAATACTTTTCTTATTTGCTTGACATTTTAGATTTCCCAGTATCCAGAACTGTAAAAGTTAAGTTTCCATTTCAGCATAGATGGGAGAGGGCCCATGAGTATATGAAGAGCTTTGACACTTAAAGGTTCTTGGAGCACAGAGAATCAGTGTTCTTCAGAGAAGTGGTCCATTCTCCAGTGGATGGACCTGCTACTCCCTTGGACTTAAGAGGCATCATTGATTAGACACACTGGGTTATAAAAAGAGAACATGAAGTTGGGAGGGAGCACAGCAGTGGGGTGTACAGGCATGTAAGGAGTCATAGAGGATAGGTACAATACAAATTTGTTGAATGCAATTCTCAAATAATAATAATAATAATAATTTAAAAGATAATTTTCTGTTCTTTGAGATAAGCAGTTTATGATAGCTTGTGCCAGCTTGGACAGAATAAGCCACCAGTCAACTCTCACTTACATCTTACAATAGTTGATTCTCTTTTTCTTTGTTTTGGCAACATAAAATTGTACTGTTCATTCATCCAGTGATTAAGCTATTCCTCTCTCCTCTGCTAGCAGGAGGAGGGAAAAATTACCTCCACCAGTAGGCCTTTACTTCTTCTGACCTAGAAATTACAGCTGGCTGCTATAAGCTTCCAGGTGATTGCCTGAACTCAGAGGGGGATAATATATTTACTTAAACACTGAATTTACACATCAACTCAAGCTACTTATCAGCTATCACACTTAAGAAACTTTCATCATAGAAGTTTCCATAATAGTTTGGGAAATCTGACTTCTTTTCAACAGTATGGTAGCTCAAAGTCAGCGATCATAAACCACTTCAAAGGGGAGAAAAATCAAGCAACTTGAGATTAGAAAGGAAATATTTGTGTAAAGTCAACATATGATGTCAGTTCCTAAGAGTAAATTTTGCAGGTTTGAAGATGATAGTACTTTCATGCTTACCCTTCAAATTTCTTCTATTTGAAGAATATATATGATTAAAGAAAAATAACCTGGAAGAAACAGTGTTTTCTTGCCAACATCATTTTTAAAAACCTTTCTGTTACAAATAATTAGAATGTTTTCTTCTGTTCTATAGGGTGCTTACTTTGACACAGCAATATCCTCTTGTTTAGAATCATTTACTTAAAGATAGACATAACACTACTTTAAAATACCAGTTCTTTCTTTCTAAATTAATTTCTAATTCAGTTAGATTTTTCTGTAGTACTACTGACTGAGGAAAAAAAAACCAGGCAAGGGTCATAATGTCTATTTTTTTATTGTATTTAACTGTCACAATGAACTCCAGGTAAGTTGGGCACAGAGTTTGACCCTTTGGTGTTTAAACAAAGACTTTGTGCTCTTGTTTTTGTTTTGATGTTTTCCTGCTTTCATTCTCTCCTTAGATTTTCCTTCATCTCAAACTAGAAAATAAGGATTCACTAGGAACTTCTTAGTGCCTGGGAAGCTATGAAAAGGGAAGGTTTGTTTTCTCTTTCCCTGAAGATACTAAAATTACCTATGGAAACCCATGGACTTGTTTCCTATCTACTCCACAGATGCTATCATCTTGTAATCATGGAAGGATTTGAAAGTTTTTAGCTCTGTGATTTTGTTGGTTGTGGTGGTTTTGGATTGTTTGGTGTCTGTTTCTCTGTTTGTTTGGCTTCTTTGTGGTTTGTTTCTTTTTTGGTTTTTACTAGCCTGCAAATGGCTATGCAGACTAGGCTTGCCTCAAACTCACCGAGATCTGCCTGCCTCTGTTCCCAGATGAGCCACTGCTCATAGCCTCTGACTTCTTGAAATTGCACTCCTTCCTGATTATTCACATCTGCCGATTGCCTTCCTTCCTAATTATTTATCTCTGGATTTTAAACAACAAAGCAAAACTGATTCCCTGGGACATCTTTGGAGGAAGGAGAGTACTAGTGTGATTCATATTGACTTTAAGGAAACATCAATTACACATTTGTTTAGACTTATCTATTTTACTTATGAATGTTTTGCCTACATATGTTTTTGTGTACCATATACTGCCTAATATCCACAGAGATCAAAAGAGGAACAAGGGGATCTCTTGGAACTGTTATTGTGGGTGCTGGGAATGAAACCCAAGTCCTTTGTAAAAGCAACAACTGCTCATAATTGCTGATCCATCCAGGATACTACCTTGTAAACAGAATTAATTAGATTTATGAACTCTCTCTCTCTCTCTCTCTCTCTCTCTCTCTCTCTCTCTCTCTGAGTGTGTGTGTGTGTGTGTGTGTGTGTGTGTGTGTGAGTTGGGGTTGTGTGAAAGCTCTGGACTGGAAAGATTCTAGTGGAGGGAAAATTGATAAATTTTGTAAATCACGGTATGGTGTGGAGGGAGAGGGTGCCTTAGTGAACACATGGTGAGTCATCCCCACCCCTAGTATCAGTCATATGATAAGTCTAGTATAAAATGAAGTTTTATCTGGGGGCTTGAGATGGCGGGTTGGGAAGAGAGTAGAGGCAGAGAAAGAGAGGGAACAAAGGAGACGGGGAGAGAGGAAGAGAGAGAGGAAGAAAGAGGATGAGAGAGGTGTCAGAGAAAGAGAAAAGGAGGAAAGACCAGACTCCTTTTATATCAAGCCAGGCTGGTACCTGGCTGTTGCTAGGTAACTATTGGGTGGAGCCTTGAAGGAATCCTAACAAGAATATGATGTCAGACACTGTTATGGATACCAAGAAGTGTATGCTGAGAGGAGCCTGATATAGCTGTCTCCTGAGAGGGTCTAACAGAGCCTGACATATCCAGAAATGGATGCCCATATCCAAGCATTTAACTGACAACTGGTCCCCAATGGGGAAAGGTCTGTCAGAGCTGAAGGGGTTTGCAACCCCCTAGGAGGAACAACAACATCAACCAACCAGACCCCCTGAGTTCCCAGGGATTAATCACCAACCAAAGAGTACACATGGAGGGACCCATGGCTCCAGCCTCATATGTAGCAGAAGATGGCCATACTGGGTATCAATGGGAGAAGAGGCCCTTGGCCCTGTGAAGGCTCAATAGATGTCCTAGTATGAGAATCCAGGGTGGGAAGGCAGGAGTTGGTGGGTGGGTGGGTGGGTGGGAGCACACCTTCATAGAAGCAGGAAGAGGTGGGATGGGATGGGGGCTTCTGCAGGGGGATCAGGAAAGGGATAACAATAACATTTGAAATGTAAATAGATAAAATATCCAATAGGGGGAAAAAAAGAGAATAGGATGTCAGATCCCTCTGAGCTGTTTTTAAAGGTTGTTGGAGCTGTCCAACAGGGGTGTTGCTAACTGAATTCAGATCCTCTGAAAGAGCAGCAAGTGCTTTTAAGTACTGGTAATGCTATCCCCAGTACTATAGTTTTATAATTCAATTCTCTACATTTTCTGCAAGTACCAACTGTGTGCTTATGTTGACGAGACATTTCAGAGTAACCTCATCAATTTAATGTTTACACAGTACTAGGGAACACTCATTCTAGAATGTTCTTAAAACACATTTTAAATAGCACTTACATGATCATATTTTATTGGTAATAAGAAGCAGTAGTATTTAATAATATGATTGTTTTCCTGCTCTCAGCTATTAAGATATTAAATTCCATTTTATTATTGCTACTGATTGCTGTCATAGTGCAATGAAATGATATAAATTGAAGATAATGAAACACAATAAATCCATTCATTAATTTAACAAATATTTATCGACCTTCTATGGACCAGGATTTCTGTAAGACATAAAGGATATAGCAACATTTCCTTTCATTAAATTTTAAGCCACTGCATACACTAGCAAGATTTTGCTGAAAGGACCAAGATATAGCTGTCTCTTGTGAGACAATGCCGGGGCCTAGCAAACACAGAAGTGGATGCTCACAGTCAGCTATTGGATGGATTACAGGGCCCCCAATGGAGGAGCTAGAGAAAGTACCCAAGGAGCTAAAGGGAACTACAAGCCCATAGGTGGAACATTATTATGAACTAACCAGTACCCCAGAGCTCTTGACTCTAGCTGCATTTGTATCAAAAGATGGCCTAGTCGGCCATCACTGGAAAGAGAGGCCCATTAGACTTGCCAACTTTATATGCCCCAGTACAGGGAAATGCCAGGGCCAAGGGGTGGGGGTTGGTGGGTGGGGGACTGGGGGGGGGAGTGTATTGGGGACTTTTTGGATAGCATTGGAAATGTAATTGAGGAAAGTACCTAATTAAAAAAAAAAAAAGAAAAAAAAAAGAAAAAAAAAACTTTTAAGCCACTGGAAAATACTGAAAAGTGATACACTTATATAGCACCAAGGCAACAAAAAGTCAGTGTGCCCTAAGAAAACACAGTACGGGCTTTATAGCATCTGTGTTAATAGGAGAGATCTTGTCCTATGACCGTCTTGATAATACTTACACTATGATAGGTACAGTGATGCCTAGATGAGTAGCTTAAAGGAATAGTCTAGACAATGGAACAATATTAACCTGGAAGAATTCTGGGCACATCTGGACATCTGTAGCTGGAAGCAGGCCCTATTAGAAGTTAGCTATACTGTAGAAATCAGCAAATGGTACAAATTTGGGCCTTTGCCTTGTTGGAGGCCACTGTGTTCCTTCTTACAATATGAAGCACTCTTGAGCTGAAGGCAATTAAGAAAAAAATGGATATAGAAGAGTTCTCTGCCCTTCCTCTATTTGTCTAAACACAGAAATACATTTACAAAGAGAAACTATGCTGTTTTCTCTCTTCCAGGGAGAACAAAGGTTACATACTGAAGACAACTTCCTACCCTCATCAGCCTGCAGATGATAGCAGAGGAATTTATAGCAGCAAGCTTTATTAGCTAGACATTCCCTGCCATTTAATTGCCTTTCCCTAGGTTGCTGTCCATAGACTCTCAATGTTCTTTCCTTTGTCACACTATGAACATCTACAAATTCAGCAAATATGTTGTTGGTTGAAGAAAGTATGCAGGCTGGGATTCATAGCGACTTTGAAAAATGTACATTCCTCCCATGTCTACTAAGTTCACATGAAACATAACTGTAAATAAACTCATTTATTCATTTTCTTGTTAATGAGTTTTTCATAGATGTCTGTCTCAGATATGAATTTGGGGTATCATTCTTTCTACTCTATTTTCTAATGTTTCCTTTCTCACTGCTAACAAACTTATCAAACAGTCTATACAAGTGGACTAATGCGTAATTCAAAGCAGGTTACTTTGAATGGGGTATTAGAACAATGAGTATGAAAAGAGATTTAGATCCTGTTGGACTTGGCAACTGTCAGGAGGATGAAGGGTAAACAAGGAAGAGCATTTAAATATGTCAGTCTCCATTCTGTTTGTATATTGAAATGCAAAATGCGACAGTAGTGTGGATAACCTACACAAATGCCTTGTATACTTCCTCCGAAAGAAGTTGAAGGACATCAAGTAATTTGGAAAAAGCAGGAAGAGACATTGGAGGCAGATTTACTCCTGTGGCATATTGTGATAGTGTATGATCTAACAGATGGGCAAGGAAAGTAAAATAGATTACTGCAAATGTTTCATCTGCTGTCACCTGTAAGACAATAGCCATAAATGGAAGTTATGTGTTGCATTGACCACAATGTCAATTTGAGCATTAAGGCCCAAAGAAAGCCAGCCAACAGATTATTCATTCACTTACTATGAATATAATTCATTATCTATGATATAATTCATTAACATTAACTAATTAACTGGCAGAGACACCTATACAGCTAATTTGGTGGGCTTTTCATAGTGGTATTTGATAATGAAATTTGAAATAATGTTCACATTACAAGCGATGTGATTATTATACTGTATATATTTATTATTCAGTGGCTGATTTGAACAAAAATGGTAATGTATAAATCATTTTACAAGAGGCCTTGAGCACTTATACATTCAGCATGGCCATGATCTACTGTTTATTACAGATCAGTCAATGCCCAGCTATGAATGTGTATGTTGAAATCAGATATTTGCTAGTGAACCTCTTCAAATTATCTGTACTTGTATCTTAGTAGGGCATTCTTGTCCTCATGTTGACAGTGACAGACAATAAATGAATTGAATAAATCGAAGATTCAATATTTAAAGATCTCAGTGCTTTAGAAGATGAGCCTAAACTCAAAAACAATCAAAATATTATTATAAGAAATGTTTAGGAGACTGGATATGATGACTCAAATTACATATGGAAAAGGGAAACATGTATGAGCTAGTAAGATATTAGAAAATAGGATGAATGAGGGGAGCCAAGATCCATCAGATACTCCAATATATTTTATAGTTGTGCTGATTAGAGACTGAATAGACATAACTCATGAAACAGATTACAGGAGTAGAATGCAGAAACCAAAATACACCCACATACAAATAGAAATATACTACACATAAAGGTGTCACTGCAACTTGATAGAGCAAAGTGGTTAAACATAAAAATGAAGCAAAAGAGGATGTAGCTGTATAGAAACACAACTATCAAGTAAGAGACAATGGTTAGGTATAAGGCTTTACAAAAGTACAACTAACACAAGTAAAACTACTTTGAGTATTATGTAATTGTTTAAAGATTTACAAAAGTCTAGTGTCTATCAATCTTTAGAAATCTTGAACGGTTTAAAAGAGTTTATACTCAGAGTCACCAACACTGGCATTTTAACACAGAAGCACTAAATAGAAATTACCTTTAAAGCAGAATTTCATGTTTGTTTTGTTTAATAGAGTAAGTTTATTGTACTGACAACCAAAAGTACTTAGTAGAGCACCTACAAATTTAAGAAACAGTAATGGTTCCTGAAAACAGACTATCTACAACTGTATCTCATATTTACAAATGCAAAATACTTATTTTGTCAGAGTAAACAAATATATACATATCCAGATATTAATTAATAAGATTGTCCAGTATGGATTTTGGATACTTTTTAAGTCCAAAAGACACTAAAAGATCAGCATTATACCATACAGTTTTCTCCAGAGAGTAAGAGAGTCTCTGGAGGGCCATCATTATCCATTTTAAGCAAGTGTTAGGAGTCAGTAGTTAGAGGGACTCAAAATGATTGTTTTCTAACAAGACCCAAAACAACATGAAATGATTCCATTATTTTCATTTAAGACAGCAAAGTTAGGTTCAGCTTTATGAATGGAACATGTTTCCTTGATAACCCATAATCAACAACCTCCATGGGTTGTTTCTCTTTTTGTGCATGGTGTTGCTATGTTTTTTCACTTGCCTGGAATCCCCCCACTTCAAAAGCTGAAATACAAGCATGAGTTGGAGGCCAGCATAGATATCATGGTATGACCCTATCTCAAATAACTAACATGAAGTTTTCTGTGCTAGCCCTTCCAGAAAGAGCTAAAAGCCTAGAGATTGGTAAAATAAAAAGGGGGTGGTCTTATGTATGGCTACCTAGCATTAAATGTATTCTCTCCTTGATCCATACTTGTTTTCATTTTATTATATTTGATATAGTTATTTTCTTGCTCATTCTCATCATTAAGGTGCTTTTGGAAAGATGGGGAATTATAATCATCCTGGCATGAAGACACTCAAAAGACAAACTCATATCTCATAGTCTGGCTGTCAGGCACAAGCCAGAGGGGGAGCTTCTCATGCAGATTTCCTACCGTTCTACCAATGTCTCAGACTACCTCATAGGAACAGTCAATGATGGGTCAATTGGGTAGGACCCAGCCTTTTTTGAGCCTACTTAAATATGCTTATTGTTGGCCCTCTATTTAATCTTTAATATCACCTCAGGATCCAAAAAATGAATTTTGTGGATTTGCTGGATACCTTTGTTCTATTTCTCAATGCTGTACAAACTAAATATATCTCCCTTTTCTGCTATCTACTTAAAAATAACAAAGCCATAAAATACTATAAAAGAGCTGGAAGGGTGGCTTAATGGTTCAAATGCTTACCACACAAATATGAAGACCAGGGTTCAAATCATCAAAACACACTAAAATTTCATCATGAGCATGGCAGTTCACCTCTACTTCCAGCCTTGGAAGGTAGAGACAGATGTTCCTTAAAGCAACTTGATTAAGAAGACTATCCATCTTGGCATGCCCTAGGAATAACTTAAATACACTACCTAATAGAATAAAGTAAGAGAATGATCAAAAAAGAACCCTGACATCATTCAGGAGCCTTCACATATATCCCTGCACACATTCAAACACACATACCACATATGTATCCACGTTCAAAAAGAAAAACAATACTAAGAGAAAGTATAATGTAGTTTCAATAATGAAAACAAAGAAAAGATGGCATAGTGAATATGAGGCACAGAAAATGAAATGCAAATTCTAATGATACAATGAGATGTTTCTGAATGATAACCAACCATAAACAACACAAAACAAGAGATGTGCTTTGGATAAAGTATTTGTGGTATAAGAAAAAATAATATTTGGTAATAATGAAGAATAAATCAATAGTAAAAAAGAAGAAAATTAGAATAGAAAATAGTCAAGGTACAGGAGCATGGAAGCAGACTTCACAGTGGAAGAAGCAAAAATGTCTTTTAGATATGTGAAAATACCAGCTATCTTACTCATTACAAATAAATGCAAATTCAAACTTCAAAGAGATAGAAATTCTCACCTTTAGACTGGTATAGTAACAATCTATGACACCCATATATTGGATAGGAGGATAAATTGGCATGATTTTCCAAAGGTAATTTGACAATTTAAATCCAAATTCTAAATGCAGATATGATTTAACCTAGCAATTGTACTTTGAATAATTTATTCCTAATGCATACCTGTACATATTTATACTATTGTATCAGTATCTACAATAACAAAGAATTTGAAATAAACTAAATGGTTATAAGGAGAAAATAATCTAAAAAATGATTATGCACCTATATATGGGATAGTATGACAGAAACAGAAAACATTCAGTTGTGCCAAGACTAAATAGAAGAATTACCAAGAAGCACAGAAATACATACACAGGTATGTGTATGTAACAACTCTTGTAGGCTATGAGGAAAAAGTGGAAAATTTAAGTTACTTGAGAATTCTGTCCCCAGGAGTGAGGGGCAAGGAATAGGAAAAGAGAGAAGGACCCAAATACACATAGAATGAAAAGGTGATTGTCAGGCTCAGATATAGAGGAAGGGGGAAAATTGGGATATAGCTCAAAGGGTATGAAATGACATATATAGGACAGAATATCTATATCATGATGTTCAAATGAAGACTACAGCTGATAATTGTATATTGAATTATTTTGTTGATGTTGTTGTTGTTGTTACCTGAATGGATTTTAGTTGTTCTTGCTAGATATTTTTGTAACTATATAAACCAATGAGTATATTAAGTAGTTTCACTGTAGCAGTGGGTTATATAGATATTACTCATAAATATCACGTTGAAATAGCTATAAATATGGTTCAGCCATTAAGAGAAGGTGTGATATTGCAGAGGACCCACATTTGTTTCCCACTACCCACATTTTGTGCATTACAACTGCCTGTGACTCAAGCTTGAGGACAATACCCTCTTTTCCCGCTTAGGGCATCTGTTCTTGCAAGAACATACCTACTCACAACACACACACACACACACACACACACACACACACACTAAAATGATCTTTTAAATCATTGTTTTCCCTGTCCCATATGCTCAATAGCATTGTGAAAGAGAAAACAGAAGCAAATAAAGATAGTTGTCCATGTTCATGCAGCTAGTAAATCAAGGTTAGGTAACCCCAAGACCTGCATTTATTTCCTTTTTCACCAATTGTTTGAAACATCAAAATTGCTTCACTGTTGACTAGCATGAATTACCCAAGTGACGCAAACTGATGAGAACATTTTGAAAGTGAGAATCAAATAATAATGGACATTTTTTCCTTGCAAAATATTTAATCAGAAGACTTTAAATTAAGTTCTATCATTGGTTCTCCTTCCAAATACAACATTTCTGATTTTGGTGTCATCAATTTTGTTCAGACACAGGAATTCTGGAGACTTAAACCAGAAAAATTTTAAACAACTATCCAAACACAAGGAGAAATAATCCCTTTGTTCATCCAAAGAAAATTCTTGGAGGTTCTAAGCATATTTTCCTGGTCTGGATTAAGAGGTCTAGGTTTTGAGGTGCCTTTTGGACAAATGTGAGTTATAATCCTTTGTCTCCTCTTTCTCCACATCCTCGCCAGCATCTGCTGTCACCTGAATTTTTGATCTTATCCATTCTGACTGGTGTGAGGTGGAATCTCAGGGTTGTTTTGATTTGCATTTCCCTGATGATTAAGGATGTTGAACATTTTTTCAGGTGTTTCTCTGCCATTCGGTATTCCTCAGGTGAGAATTCTTTGTTCAGTTCTGAGCCCCATTTTTTAATGGGGTTATTTGACTTTCTGGAGTCCACCTTGATTGCAAGCTTGTACAACCACTCTGGAAATCAGTCTGGCGGTTCCTCAGAAAATTGGACATAGTACTACCGGAGGATCCAGCAATACCTCTCCTGGGCATATATCCAGAAGATGTCCCAACCGGTAAAAAGGACACATGCTCCACTATGTTCATAGCAGCCCTATTTATAATAGCCAGAAGCTGGAAAGAACCCAGATGTCCCTCAACAGAGGAATGGATACAGAAATTATGGTACATTTACACAATGGAGTACTACTCAGCTATTAAAAAGAATGAATTTATGAAATTCCTAGCCAAATGGATGGACCTGGAGGGCATCATCTTGAGTGAAGTAACACAATCACAAAAGAACTCACACAATATGTATTCACTGATAAGTGGATATTAGCCCAAAACTTAGGATACCCAAGATATAAGATACAATTTGATAAACGCATGAAACTCAAGAAGAATGAAGACCAAAGTGTGGACACTGTGCACCTTCTTAGAATTGGGAACCCAGGGAAGGAGTTACAGAGACAAAGTTCGTAGCTGTGATGAAAGGATGGACCATTTAGAGACTGCCGTATCCAGGGATCCATCCCATAATCAGCTTCTAAACGCTGACACCATTGCATACACTAGCAAGATTTTGCTGAAAGGACCCAAATATAGCTGTCTCTTGTGAGACGATGCCGGGGCCTAGCAAACACAGGAGTGGATGTTCACAGTCAGCTATTGGATGTATCACAGGGCTCCCAATGGAGAAGCTAGAGAAAGTACCCAAGGAGCTAAAGGGATCTGCAACCCTATTGTTGGAACAACATGATGTACTAACCAGAACCCCGGAGCTCTTGTCTCTAGCTGCATATGTATCGAAAGATGGCCTAGTCGGCCATCAATGGAAAGAGAGGCCCATTGGACTTGCAAACTTTATATGCCCCAATATAGGGGAATGCCAGGGCCAAAAGAATGGGAATGGGTGGGTAGGGAAGTGGGGGGTGCTATGGGGGACTTTTGGGATAGCATTGGAAATGTAATTGAGGAAAATATGTAATAAAAATATTAAAAATCAAAAAAAATAATCCTTTGTCTCATTGTTTGCCTGTGTGGTTTTGGGCAAATATGAAAACTCCAGAGTACTAAATGCTATCATGCCTTCATGCTTAAGCTTTATGATACAGCAGTTAGTCACCTCTCACACAGCATAAGGGGGCTGATGCCTGGGGAGATTAAAGTGACTGCCATCAAAACTGCAGTACATGATCATGGCACATCTAATGGTGCTGAATGACAGATTGTTCAAGTTCCCAGAAGACAATGGGTCAGCTTTTAATTTCCATTCAAGACTGACCAGCAATAGAAGTCATTAAAGTAAAAGTGACGTTACTGGTGTCTTGCCTATGAGAAGGAGCCTGAAAAGCAAGAGTAACCTTCCTGATAAAGAAACTATACCAAACTAACCACAATCGACGACTTTTAAAGATCACAGCGTCCAGCACCTGCTCCTCCAGACCATATTTTCTAAAGAGCACTATTGAATTGCATATAGTAACCACAGTTACATAGGTACATACATTCTAAATGTACATTCACTGACAGTCTCTACTCTATTAAGATCTGCTCTAGTTCTTGCTCACATGATTTTATTACTAACTGTAGCCTCCAACACTTTCCAAGTTCCTTTCCTGAACTTTTTCCTGTAAAAGGAGCCCTGGTTTGCCTCATCCACATTCCTCCTTGCTATGGCAAGCTGTTAAGTCTAACTATGACCACAGTTGTGTTCCTTGGAGTCTCTTGATAGCTGTCTCCAAAGCTTTTGCTGACAGATCACATAAAGGAGGATTCTAAGCATTCTCTACTATGATGTACAGGTATCATACAAAGGAATGGATATCTGCTATCCAAGGACATCTTGTATTCCTCTGTTGATTACTAGTTATATTATTTCATGTTGCTGATGCTCTTGCTGCAAATTAGTGATTATGTATTTCTTCCCACAGTCCAAATTAACATGGTTAGTATGCCTTTTATGATAATGTGAGTTTGACCACACTCAATAATATTATCCGTATATTAATATTGAGTCAGACTTTCTTTACCAAACAATGACTAATCCATCATCTTCAGAAGTGGTTAAAGTATTAGAGATCTATAATTGTGCAGTGCCTTGAATAAAAAATGTGCACTCTGCTTTACCTAGTGAGACAGCCATTGATAAGAATTAGAGTGTCTAGACTTGTCACTTTGACATCAGTCCTCAGAGCTAAACTTATTTTCAACATCATAAATGTAACAAATAAATCTACAACATTTATATATTAGAATTCTGTCTGTGTCTTCACCTCTATCTCACTCTGGCCAGTATTGTAAAAAATGCATCTACACACACACACACACACACACACACACACACACACACACACACACACACATACCATGTGTGCGTGGGAACACACATGTGAGGTGATGCTTAGTCAGTGAGGTTTTACTTTTTTTTTCTTTCAAAGAAATTGGGCTCACATGTTTGAGAAGAGTAGAAAGTCTGAAAACCACAGGGTAGTTCTCTCAGACTGGAAAGCCATTCAGAAGTTGACATGGTATTAGTGAGGCATTTCTTCATTTTAAAGCTTAATTTTTCTTCAATGACCATCTTCTTTACTTAAAATCAATTGATTATAAATGTCAGCCAAATCTCTAACATACTTGCACAACAGCATTTAGAGTGCTGTTTGTTATAGACAGAATGATACATAAAAGTATTGAGTGATTTGAATGATGCCCTTAGGAGAAGAGGCAGAGGAGAATGATTACTCTCCCCACGCACACAGATGGAGAAGAGTCTGTGTGAGTACACAATGAGAAAGTGACTGTCTATGGGCTGGAAAAGAGACCTCACCCGAATCCACATTGCCACCCTTACCTCTGACACGCAGTTCTGTTTTCTGAGCCATCTGATTTACTGTATTTTGCTACAGGAGCCAGAGAAGGCTAAGACACATACTTTAGTCATTCCTGAGTTTTATTTCACATGTGTCCCTAAAGGTTTGAATAGACTAAAACAAGGCTGTAATTAGTAAGTTCTGTTGAGCCAGGGAAATGAAAATTACTCATGATTCTGAAGAAAGTTTGGTATCTGTCATAGGTGTGAGCCTACACCTTACCAAGACTGAATAATAAAGATACAGCACATCTGAACAAGCCAATAACAAATAATGAGATTGAATCAGTAATGAAAAATCTCCAAACAAAGAATAGTCTAGAAGCAGATGGCTTCATGCTGAATTCTCATGAACCTTTAAAAAATGGATACCAATTGTCCTCATGTTATTAAAAAAATAGAATAGGAAGAAATTCTTCCAAACACATCTTGTGAAACCAGCACTATCCCAATAATAAAACCAGATAGACACATAGCAAAAGGGAAAACTACAATCCAATATTCTCTATGAATTTAGATCAAAAACTCTAAATGAATACCACAGTCCCTTTCAAATATGATTCTTTATAATCAATGTAATTCCAGGGTTGCAAGAATATTTCACAAGATGTAAATCCATGGATATTGTGAAGGACAAATATAATCACCTCAATACATGCTAAAGCTGAACAAATAGGGAATATAAAATTATACCTAAACATAGTAAAGGCAACATTTAGGCTACCCCTGGCTTGAGAAGCTGAGTGCTGTGAATATACTCATGAAAGTCCAGCAAGGCACTGGGCCTCTGCTTCTTCTTAGAGCAATTTCTTTCAATATTGTTACTAAAAAACTTACAATGCCTTAAACATAAATTATCAGGTATTATTAAAAACCTCTGAAATATTATTATAGGTTTTAAATTTTATCTCATTTTTGCAAAATATAGCTATATATATATATATATGCATGGATGTGGATTACAAATGTAGTAGTAAGACGAAAACTCGTGGGAGTGGTTATATCTTTCCACCGTATGGGTCTTAAAGATAGAAGTCAGGCCATCTGGCATGACCTGACAATTCCTTTACCCACTAAACCATCCCACCAGCCCATAAATAATAGTTTCATTTAACATATATCAATGTTAGGAAAGGGAATGTTAGGAGAAACTATGCAAGAGGCTAGAGAAGTCCTCAATATTAATTTTACAGCTCTATCCAAGTCTACTATTTCAAAAAATTTTAATTAAAAAATGAAGACTTTAATGCATCAAATTGGATCCATATTACTATTTGAAGGTTATACCTTTGAATCAGGATGCTATGCATAATTCTGGAATTGCACTGTTTTGGAAGCAATAACTTTCTCATACTTTATGAAATTAGATTATTGAAAAAGATTAGTACAGGCAGAGTTGTACTGTATGTTTAGAGAAATTGCAACTCCTATCCAAAGGAAGAACAATTAGGGCCTTGGTTATTGTAAATATTTAGAGATTTTTGTCATTGATTTACATTATCACTTCATTTGAAATATACTGGATCATCTGCTACCTAAAATACAGGAAAAGAAAAAATAGAAATGCAAAGTAGATAGCAGGGTAACAAAGGGAAAAACATCAACAACTACATCACCATGACCTGTGTACTGGGGTCATAAACAACTGCAGCAGGGTCACATGCACCTATTAAACTATTAAAAAGATTTCTTATAAAACAATTATGAAGACTTCTGTTTAATTTGAAAAAGATATATATATACATATATATATATATATATATATATATATATATATATATAAGTGTTGATGTTAGTGACAAAGAACAAGTAAATACAAAAACATTTCTGAGGCTTTGTGTCCCATAAAACACAGCCACAAACTATCAAATTTAATATTACAGAAACATTCCAATGTAATTTTTTAGGATGGATAGAATTAGAGCCAATGATATAAAGAATGGACAAAGAAATATTGGATTGGTTGACTTTATCTCTATTCATAACTAAATAAGTACAATTATTTGTTTGACAAACGTTTAAGGTTTATTTCCTATGGTATAGCAAAGTGGCACTAGATATAAAAACTGATACATAGTATTAGTTGCTTTGATATTTCTGTGATAAAATACCATGAGCAAAGCAACTTATAGAAAAAATGGAGTTTTATTTTGCTTCTAATTCCAGAAATATGTACCCCATAATATCACAGACAGCAATACAACAAGCAGCAAGCACTACAGTAAGAGCAGGAAGCTGAGCGCTTATATCTGGAACTGTAAGTAGGAAGGGGGTTGTGAGTCAGTGATGAAGCCTTGAAACATCAAAGACTGTCTCAAGTGATCCACTTATTCCAGCAAGATAAAAACCCTCCCAAATAGCACTGGCAACTATGGAACAAATGATCAAGTACAAAATCTTACTTTTTCTTTCTCACTAACCTCAAAATTTATATATCTAATTCTTTTTCTGTTTGAACAAAGGATTTCAATGGGAAGGATAAGTCACTTTTTATAGTCTTATTGTGGTGGTGGAGTATTACTCATAGAATAGTCAGTGAAAAGAAAAGGTACACTTGAAAATGGAACTGTGGATGGATTTTCATAAGAGAGATTTGTAGGAACAGAGAGAACACTTGGATAAACCTAGAGATGATAAACCCTGCTGAAGCAGAATGAGGAGGGACAGACTGGTAGGTGGAAGCCAATGCCATGCTTTGGAATTTGGACTGCAGTTATATTTAACAGAGAAAATACAGGCCAGAGAAGAGGCAGGGAGCATATCTTACATTATTGTTTTAGATTTTCACCTACTAAATTTAGGTTTTCTGAGCTAGGGAAAGTGAAGGTATTGAAGGATTTGAAGCTGGGTGAGAACATAATAAATTTGCATGTTAGGTAGAGGAGCACTCTAGGACCTGAGTGATAGATGGCAAAGCAGGCTGGAGGCAAAGCAATCCATGTGATTGCAGCATGATTGAAAGGACAACAAACAGAATAAAAATAACCATGTTCAATTGAAGAATTTTGAAACGATAACTTCAATATTGCTCTTTGAAATATGAGCTAAAGACCTTTTTCCTTTGTCTTTGTCTGTTGTGCATATCCAACAAATGTTTCCCCACAACTGTCCCCACACTTCTTTAGGACAATCCGGTTTTGACTGTTTCTGTTCTGTGAAATTTCGTGTGTTCTTGCTTCCTGAGCCACCTTCTCAGTCACCTGGCTTTGTCTGGCAGCTTCACTCTCTGCACTCGGAAGGTCAAGTCCACTTAAATTCTCTCCTGTTCCAGGACCAGCCTATTCTGTGATCTTGCCAGAAAACACTATCATCTGTGTCCCAGAGTCTATAAAATCCTATGTAAATCTATTATGCAAGGCAATAATGATGGTGGTATAAATATTTATTTAGCTGAAGCATTGAAGATAAGTGAGGCAGAACTCATGGAAGTCTCATGTGCCAATTTGATATGCTGCTTCTGTCTATCATGGGTCACTGTCATGCAGAGAAGGTTGTGTGGACAACTAAAATAACTGGCATATTAATTCTAATTAGCAAAAGGCAGTTGCGAAAGAAAGGATGGATGTTGTAAAATTTAAACAGACTTCCTTAGCCTCCTTTATATGCTAAACTTTGTGGGATGCAGAGAGGCCATGTCGATGTGACTAACTGGCTATGGATTGAAAAGTTTGCCTCCAAGATTTTAATTTCCTATTAGCATGAGACTTCTAAATTCACATAGGTAGGTCTGGGAACCAAGATGCTACAGTGAACTGGATTGTTGCCTCATAATATGGAGGATCCATATAACAGAAACTTTAAATATTTCTCATTCTTCCATCATCACCGTACAGTTTCCAGATCCTACATTTAGCTAACTACTATTCAGGAACAAACTAAACGGAGAGGGCTCATTTAACTGACACAAAAGAGCTCTGAGAGTCTCGTTTCCCCAACCTCATTCTGCCTAAATTACCATATGATGAACATGCATTTATTTTTGTAATAATAATTAGCATTATTGCAGTTCATATTTTCAAAGAGCAGTAATACTTCATCGCCAAATCTCTAAGGCTCTGCGAGTTAGGTCAGTATTTTCTTCTCTTTAACAACTCAGAAACTGAGGCATCATGGGGTTAAAATGGAAATGACTTACTCATAGTCACAGTCATGGGGTTAAAGCCCAGGAGAAGAGACCCAATTCTGGGCTCAGACCAATGAGCAGTACTCCCTCTTCACATGAGTTTTGGGGATTGTATTAATTTTAGCTTATAATAGTGTGACTGCTTCCTAAGAGCAATTTTCTATATATCAGAGAAAGTTTCAAGTCCATCATGTTAAGCATTATTCTAAAATTATTTCTACCTTTTTAGCTTTGTAATTTATTTTTAAATGCCCATGGACAGCAAAGGCACATAAATCTAGGAACTGCTAACATCTACAACAATGTTTTTGTTATACATCCTTGACAAAAGAAGCTAAAATAAAGTGGAATTACATTAGAAATATTAAAAAAGAAACTTGGTGGCTTGGGTAACAATGGCTTCCACAGGCTAATATATTTAAATTTTTAGTCATCAGAGGAAAAACACATTTCCTTATAGTTTAGTTCAAATAGAGGGTGATATTACAGCTCTGTATACCGTAGAATGTTTTGTAAATCCTCCCTTATCATTTTCCAATGCACTCAGAAAGGTCGAAGATGTTTTCCTTTTATTAATGTATTAGAATCATTTCATTTTTAATCAGGAGCATGCTGTACCTTTATTTAATCATTTTTGTATTATCATTTTCCTCTCCAAATGATCCTGACATTATTGGGAAGATTTCCAAAGTAAAGAATGCCATTTTAGCTTTGTATTTGTGTATTTCTAACTTTACAAATAGTTAGAGATAATTTTTATGTATGACATGATATCTTGATACCATATACATAACCTCATGTGCTTATCATTTTTCTGTCAAGAATACATCCTGGGCCTATATTGTTTTACTTAGAATAATTAAAGGTTTAAAATTAAAGGCTGAATGGTGCTCTGTTGTGAAAACACTCATGCTTTACCCATAGCTCTTGCAACAGGGTCTTATATAGGTATGTTTTACAGTCTCTCAGTCAGGTAATCATGTGTTTGGGCAAAAATTTCCATAGAGATTGGTTAAGCTCCTATTCACTTGATAGCCTATGCTCTGCTCTTTAAGTAAATGTTGGCTTGTTGCTAATATATAGCTTATGGAAGAAGGGTCCTATTCATATTGGATTTTCTTCATATCTTATTATCCATGAGGCAGAACTATGGTGTATTATATTTTTATTAGTACTAGGCATGGTTCTTGTATGGTAATTTTATTACAGAGTTCTAAAAAATAACAAATAACACTCCACACTTATTTATAGTGTGAATATAATAACGAATAATGTGAATATTAGTTCTATCTTCAACTTTTTATTATAAAATGATTTGAGCTCTACATCTGTATTAGTACTCTACATTTGGCTGATATCAACCACAGGAGCACAGTTAGTCTCAGTTTCCCATTCAACAAAGTCACCAAAATTGGTTGAATCCAAGGTTTTGGTTAGTAGAAACCTATTATTTCATCCAATTCAATACAGTTACATAGAAATACAAATATGACACAACTTCCAAGTTTTAGCATATTCTATTTGTCATACATTGTTTCAGATCTTTGTTACAATCTGGTAAATGAAACAGGAAAGAATCTTGCACGGAGATAATGTGTCCTTAATAAAATTCAGGAGTGACGAAATAAAAGAAAGATCCAGAAGTTGATAAGTGCTATGTTTAAAAATAAACAGTGAAGAGGGATATCACATCAGCATGGGAAGGGTTGCAGGTGTAAATTTATTCATTGTTCATAGAATTTGATACTGGTAGACTTAGAGCCTCATAGGTAACCTTGAGTTAACAGAACTGAATGCACAATCTTAATCTGGGCATTCTTAAATTGAATCAGAATGGCAAAGGTATGATCACTGGCAACTTCAGAAGGGGCCTCTAAAGTATTGAGTGAAACTCTCTTTCCCATTCCTTTCAGAGATAAGGGAATGTGGGATGTAGAACAGAAGTGTCTACCTGGACACTGCAGAGCTCTGAGGATCTCCTCTTTTTCCTCAGATAGAATTCTAGGGAGGGAGAAGCTGCCTGGCATAGTCCTATAAATTAAACAAACAAACAAAACATACAGCTAAACACAGTGTGTGATAGAATTTTGTGAGATCTATGATAAAAAATTCAAAGAAACTACATGGGCATAGAGAAAGGTTCATTCTTTTTGGAAGGCTTCATGGAACAGTTGCCAACCTTATAACCTTTCTTTATTTTTAAAGCAGTAACTTTCTGTTTTTGTCCTGCCATGTATGCCTGCTCAGCAATATAGCAAGCAAGCAACTCTGTGGCAGATTTCTAAATTATGTTTTAGTGACAACTCCAAAAATCTACTTTAGGGAAGATGAACCCTCTGGTGTGAATCCTGCTGCAAATGACTATACAGAAATGTGGTTTGCTGTGTTGCCTACATGTTTAAAGGGTACATCTAACTTTGGCTGGTAAGCTGTCTAGATTTCTGGCTGATTTTTACAAAATAATCATAGGCCTAGAATAAAATTAAAATTTTATTCATTGGAAGATACATATTTCTCAGTAGAAACCAAATTAAGATTAGTCCTAACAATGACCACTTATTGAATGCCCACTCCTTTATACATGTTATTGCTAAACCCCAAACCCTTTACAAAGTCAATATTCTTACTTCCATTGATAAATGAGATTCTCTTAAAAAGACATTGAATGACTCATCTAAGACCACACAGTTATTCGGCAGAACTTGGACTTGACTCTCAATCATACACATTTTCAGTTATGCACTGCCTAAAAGGGAATTTTAAACAATTAACATTGCACCAATTAGCTGAAAAGATCACACATTTTTTTATATGAGCAACAGAAATGAGGTTGACAGTGTTAAGTCTTTTTTGAGACATGTTTGACATGTTTACTTAAACAATCTAGTTGTCTTACTACTACCACAGTATGTTAAAAAATTTCAGAAATTATTTGTTGGGGCTATAGACTTGACTTGGTCATTACAGTGATTAAGAATGTGCAATGTGCTTTCAGAGGACCCAAGTTCAATTCCTAGTACCCACATTAGGCAGCCCACAATCACCACTGACTCTAGCTCCATTGTGGCCTCCATAAGTGCCTGCTGTGCCTATGTGTGTTTGTGTGTGTGCCCGCGTGTGTGTACACACACACACACACACGCGAGCACACACGCGCACACACATGCACATGCGCACAAGTGCATACACATACACATGCACCAATTTAAATATATATATATATATATCTTTAAAGAATTACTTGTTGTAAAAAAAATAAATGTTAAAAAATAATTATTCTAAGAAAATCCTAGGAGTTGGCACTGAAATGCAAGTTTTCATAGGATTGAGTTAGTTCCATGAAGACCATTAATATGCCAAGTGAATTAGTTATTTATCTTTTTAAAGAGCTAGCACTGCTAAAGGGTAATGATCATGTTGTCATTTTTGAATTTTTAAAACTGTGGAGCATATGTCATTTCATTTTTTATGCAACTGGTCTTAAAGGCAGCATGGCAATGCAGGTAAGTTTACTTCAAAGCATTATCTCACTTTGCACAGCTATACAAAGACAAAGATAAAAACAAAACCTGTTAACAGAGCCCTCTCCTTTGCTTTTTAAGAAGATACTGGCCACAAAGATGATAGTGAAATCTAAAATGAGAGCTAAATTTCAGTTCAAAGAATCTGTCAATGTTAGACAGCTGATGAGCGATGGAGTCAAGAGTGGGGCCCAGATCATTTCCTATGTATCTCAGCAATCTTTTCTTTCAGGATGCGCTTTCGGGAGCCATTTAAATCTTGATTCACCCTATTTCAATAGAACATCATCAACCGTCCTATTCATCATAGCACAATAATCAAAACTCAGGGTATCTGTGACTATAGTGGTCTTCCAAGTGTATTTGTTTATTGTCTTGTATCTCAGACTCAGTAGGTTACTATGGAAACGGGCACTATAGAAATGCCTATGATAAATAATGGATTATGAATCTTCACAGGTGTCCAGCTTGGATGCCTTTAGTGAAAAGGCACTCTAAATCTGAAAGGATGTTTTTCATGTCAATGTTGTGACTCACATATTGAGATCACTCATTTATAAATAGTAATGCTTATCATCGAAAGGCTAGGTGAGTTGTACCCAACTTACGAAAAACCACTTTAGCCTTGTACTCAGCAGAGTAATTAAACTGCTTTTGCTCTCTTCCTTTTAAAGTTGTCAAGACTAAAAGCTTCACAAATACCAAATGGCTCATTGCTTGGCTGTACTACTTTTAAGATCAAATCAAATGTGGCTTTGTATACACTATCACAAGCTCTTACATGTCTTGATCCATATTTCATGGACAAATTTGAAATATCATTGAATAAATGGTAGTATCTATAGATGAGGATACCAAGGAGTAGGAATTAATTTTCTGTATAGAATCATGGAAAGAGCAGAGTATGCCATATTATTAGAGAAGGACAAGAGTCCATGAAAACTTCCCCGGGGATTTGCAAATGCATCAGTTGAAAAACCAACTGATTCTGAAGCTTTATGGAATGCAAACACGAAAACTGAAGCAAGAGTACAGCACAAGTGGACAGGAGTCAGGAGACAGTTTCCATTCCATGTAAAAAGTAACTAAGTACCACCAAGAGCTCAAAGGCATAGAAAAGGCCACCTCATCATGCAGCGAACTCCATGAGAGATTCCTGGGGGTGAGATGCTTAGAAAAGAAAGCTGCTATGATTCTTTCAAACAGAATTACACAATTCTTGGAGAATTGTGAACATTTGTTGTGCTGCCATATGTTTTACCTATTTTAGCTGGTTTTATCCTCACAAGAACTTCAGAAAGTGCATACTGCAATTACATAAACAAGAGGAATGAGGGGCAACCTAATTATATAATTTACTCAAGAACACTTGCTAAGAACAATGGGTTTGGAAGTTTGAGGCAGGGTCAGAATTTAAATCCCAGTAATTTCATGCAATAGCTGCATTGGTCAACTAATCTGTTACAGAACTTTCACAAAGTCAAGTCATTCATCGATTCTATTTGATCATAAACATCTCCATAGAAACTATCAGATGGTCTTGTGCCTATTAATAGCATGTATGTGTCTAGGGGTTTGTGTGTGTGTGTGTATGTGTGTGTGTGTGTGTGTTTGCTTGTGAATCCAGTGAGTCATTTACTTTGTACTATATGTCTTAATCTTATGTTCACTTCTTTTTTTAATAGATTCTTCTTGAGAAATTCACAGAGTCTCAGGGTTTGAAATAATGTCTATGTGTTATGATCAAATTTTTATTCCATGCATGACTCTTTAGCTCTGGTCTCCAAACATTCCTCTATGACTCTCAGCCACTTCAACTGCAAGTATCAAAACCACAATTCTTTCTGTTATTCTCATGCATACCTTATGAATATGCTTTTTCTCTGAGTATATTTCTCTCTCTTTCATTTTTCCCTTTGCACATTATTCTGATCCATAATGGGCATGTTTTTAAAGTTAATTTTTTTTTCATTTTTCTAGGACATGGCATCTGAAACCATTACTTGAAATCTTTATTGAATCTTTTGTCTTTGCCTTTGAAATCAAAGGCATCCCTTCTACAAACATAATTTCCAATATAAGACCAAAAAAAAAGGACAATATAACGTTATCATCATAAATCACCCCTATTCCTATGGTGTAATAAATTATTGTTTGAGAATATAAATTATAATGAGAAAAAGTAGCATTACAATTTAGGTTGAACAGTATAAACTTGAGAATCAGATGCACTATATTTTATTGGATATTTTATTTATTTACATTGCAAATGTTATCCCCTTTCCTGGTTTTTCCTCCAGAAACCCCCTATACTATCCTCCCACTCCCTGCTTCTATGAGGGTGTTCCACCACCCACCTACTCTTGCCTCCCCACCCTGGTATTCCCCAACACTGGGGCATCAAGCCTTCCCAGGACCAAGGGCCTCTCCTCCCATTGATGTCAGACAAGGCCATCCTCTGTTAAATATGCAGCTGGAGCCATGGGTCCCTCCATGTGAACACTTTGGTTGGTGGTTTAGTCCCTGGGATCTCTGGGAGTTGATATTGTTGTACTTCCTATGGGTTGAAAACCCTTTCAGCTCCTTCAGTCCTTTCTTTAACTCCTCCACTTGGAACCCTGTGCTCAGTCCAATGGATAGCTGCAAGTATCCACCTCTATATTTGTCAGGCTCTGGCAGAGCCTCTCAGGAGACAGCTATATAAGGCTCCTGTCAGCATGCACTTCTTGGCATCCACAATAGTGTCTGGTTTGGTACCTATATATAGGATAGATCCCCAGGTGGGGAAGTCTCTGGATAGCCTTTCCTTCAATCTCTGCCCTACACTTTGTCTCCGTATTTACTCCAGTGAATATTTTGTTAGTCCTTCTAAGAAGGACCAAAGTATCCTCACTATGGTCTTCCTTCTTCTTGAGCTTCATGAGGTCTGTGAATTGCATCTTCTACATTCTGAGCTTTTGGGCTAATATCCACTTATCAGTGAGTGCATACCATGTGTGTTCTTTTGTGAATTGGTTACCTCACTCAGGATGATATTTTCTAGTTCCATCCATTTGCCAGTGGTGTTTTGTTCAGGATATATTCCCCGGTGCCCATGTGTTCAAGGCTCTTCTACACTTTTTCTTTTATTAGTTTCAGTATATTTGGTTTTAAGTGGAAGTTTTTTTATTATTATTATTATTATTATTATTATTATTATTATTTTATTAGATATTTTCTTTATATACATTTCAAATGTCAAATACTGTCCTGAAAGTTCCCCATACCCCCCACTCCCCTACCCACCCACTCCCACTTCTTGGCCCTGGTGTTCCCCTGTACTGAGGCCTATAAAGTTTGCAAAGACCACTCAGGATGATATTTTCTGGTTCCATCCATTTGCCAGTGGTGTTTTGTTGAGGAAATTTTCATCAGTGCCAATGTGTTCAAGGCTCTTCTGTACTTTCTCTTTTATTAGTTTCAGTATATTTGGTTTTACATGGAAGGTTTATTATTATTATTATTATAATTATTAGTATTATTATTTTATTAGATATTTTTATATACATTTCAAATTTCAAATGCTATACCAAAAGTTCCCCATAACCTCCACCCCCAACTCCCCTACCCACCCACTCCAACTTCTTGGCCCTGACATTACCCTGTATTTGAGGCCTATGAAGTTTGCAAGACCAATGGGCCTCTCTTCCCAGTGATGGCGGACTAGGCCATCTTCTGATTCATATGTAGCTAGAGACACGAGCTCTGGGGGTACTGGTTAGTTCATATTGTTGTTCCACCTATAGGATTACAGATCGCTTGAGCTGCTTGGGTACTTTCTCTAGCTCCCCCATTGTGGGCTCTGTGATCCATCAAATAGGTGACTGTGAGCATCCACTTCTGTGTTTGCTAGGCCCCTGCAGAGTCTCACAAGAGAGAGCTATATCAGGGTTCTTTCAGCAAAATCGTGCTAGTGTATGCAATGGTGACAGCATTTGGAGGCTGAGTATAGGGTGGATCCCCGGATATGGCAGTCTCTAGATGGTCTGTCCTTTCGTCTCAGGTCCAAACTTTGTCTCTGTAACTCCATCCATGGGTGTTTGTTCCCAATCTAAGAAGGGGCAAAGTGTCCACTCTTTGGTCTTCGTTCTTCTGGAGTGTCATGTGTTTTGCAAATTGTATCTTATATCTTGGGTATTCTAAGTTTCTGGGCTAATATCCACTTATCAGTGAGTACATATCATCTGAGTTCTTTTGTGATTGGGTTACCTCACTCAGGATGATGCCCTCCAGGTCCATCCATTTGTCAAGGAATTTCATAAATACATTCTTTTTAATAGCTGAGTAGTACTCCATTGTGTAAATGTACAACATTTTTCTGTATCCATTCATCTGCTGAGGGGCATCTGGATTCTTTCCAGCTTCTGGCTATTATAAATAAGGCTGCTATGAACATAGTGGAGTATGTGTCCTTCTTACCTGTTGGAACATCTTCTGGATATATGCCCAGGAGAAGTATTGCAGAATCTTTCTGTAGTACTATATATCCAATTTTCTGAGGTACTGCCAGACTGATTTCCAGAGTGGTTGTACAAGTTTGCAATCCAACCAACAATGGAGGAGTGTTCTTCTTTCTCCACATCCTTGCCAGCATCTGATGTCACCTGAATTTTGGTCTTAGCGTTTCTCGGGTGTGAGGTGCAATCTCAAGGTTGTTTTGATTTGCATTTCCCTGATGATTAAGGATGTTGAACATTTTTTCAGGTGCTTCTCAACCATTTGGTATTCCTCAGGGGAGAATTTTTATTTAACTCTGAGCACCATTTTAATGGGGTTATTTGATTTTCTGGAGTCCACCTTCTTGAGTTCTTTATATATATTGGATATTAGTCCCCTATCTGATTTAGGATAAGTAAAGAACCTATCTCAATCTGTTGGTGGCCTTTGTGTCTTATTGACAGTGTCTTTTGCCTTACAGAAGCTTTGCAATTTTATGAGATCCCATTTGTTGATTTTTGATCTTACAGCACAAGCAATTGCTGTTCTATTCAGGAATTTTTCCCATTTGCCCATATCTTCAAGGCTTTTCACTACTTTCTCCTCTATAAGTTTCACTGTCTCTGGTTTTATGTGGAGTTCCTTGATCCACTTAAATTTTACCTTAGTACAAGGAGATAGGAATGGATCGATTCACATTCTTCTACATGATAACTGCCAGTTGTGCCAGCACCATTTGTTGAAAATGCTGTCTCTTTTCCAATGGATGGTTTTAGCAGCCTTGTCAAAGATCAAGTGACCATAGGTGTGTTGGTACATTTCTGGTTCTCCAATTCTATTCCATTGGTCTACTTGTCTGTCACTATACCATTTCCATGCACTTTTTATCAAAATTGCTCTATAGTAGAGCTTTAGATCAGGCATGGTGATTCCACCAGAGATTCTTTTATCATCATGAAGAGTTTTTGCTATCCTAGGTTTTTTGTTATTCCAGATGAATCTGCCCATTGCCCTTTCTAATTCATTGAAAAATTGAGTTGGAATTTTTATGGGGATTGCATTGAATCTGTAGATTGCTTTTGGCAAGATAGCCATTTTTACAATAATGATCCTACCAATCCATGAGCATGGGGGATCTTTCCATCTTCTGAGATCTTCTTTAATTTCTTTCTTCAGAGACTTTAAGTTCTTATCATACAGATCTTTCCCTTCCTTAGTTAGAGTCACACCAAGGTATTTTATATTATTTGTGACTATTGAGAAGGGTATTGTTTCCCTAATATCTTTCTCAGCCTGTTTATCCTTTGTGTAGAGGAAGGCCATTGACTTGAGTTAATTTTATATCCAGCTACTTTATTGAAGCTGTTTATCAGGTTTAGGAGTTCTCTGGTCAAATTTTTAGGATCACTTGTATATACTGTCATATCATCTGCAAAAACTTATATTTTTACTTCTTCCTTTCCAATTTCTATCTTCCTGTTCTCCTTTTGTTGTCAATTTGCTCTGGCAAGGATGTTGGATATTGGTTTGCTGTAGATTGCTTTTATCATGTTTAGATATGGGCCTCAAATTACTGATCTTTCCAAGACTTTTATCATGAATGGGTGTTGGATTTGTCAAATGTTTTCTCCGCATCTAATGACTTGGTCATGTGGTTTTTGTCTTTGAATCTGTTTATATAGTGGATTATGTTGATAGAGTTCCATATATTATAGCATCCCTCCATCCCTTGAATGAAATATACATGGGCAGGATGGATGATTATTTTGATGTGTTCTTGGATTCCTTTAGTGAGAATTTTATTGAGTATTTTTGCATCAAAATTCATAGGGGAAATTGGTCTGAAGTTCTCTATCTTTCTTGGGTCTCTCTGTGGTTTAGGTATCAGAGTAATTGTGACGTCATAGAATGAATTGGGTAGAGTACCTTATGCTTCTATTTTGTGGAAAAGTTTGTGAAGAACTGGAATTAGATCTTCTTTGAAGGTCTGATAGTACTGTGCACTAAACCCATCTGGTCCTGGGCTTTTTTTGGCTGGGAGACTATTAATGACTGCTTCTATTTCTTTAGTGGATGTGGGACTGTTTAGATCATTAACTTTATCCTGATTTAACTTTGGTTCCTTCTATCTGTCTAGAAATTTGTCCATTTCATCCAGGTTTTTTGAGTTTTGTTGAATACAGCCTTTTGTAGGAGGATCTGATGGTGTTTTGGATTTCTTCAGGATCTTTTGTTATGTCTCCCTTTTCATTTCTGATTTTATTAATTAGGATGCTGTCCCTGTGCCCTTTAGTGAGTCTGGATAAGGGTTTATCTATCCTGTTGATTTTCTCAAAGAACCAGCTCCTCATTTGGTTGATTCTTTGAATAGTTCTTTTTATTTCCACTTGGTTGATTTTGCCCCTGAAATTGATTATTTCCTGCCCTCTACACCTCTTGGGTGAATTTGCTTCCTTTTGTTCTAGAACCTTTAGGTGTGTTGTCAAGCTGCTAGTGTGTGCTCTCTCTAGTTTCTGTAAGGAGGCACTCAGAGCTATGAGTTTTCCTCTTAGAAATGCTTTCATTGTGTCCCATAATTTGGGGTATGTTGTGGCTTCATTTTCATTAAACTCCAAAAAGTCCTTAATTTCTTTCTTTATTCCTTCCTTGACCAAGGTATCCTTGAGAAGGGTGTTGTTCAATTTCCATGAGAATTTTGTCTTTCTATTATTTATGTTGTTATTGAAGTCAGCATTAGTACATGGTGATCTGATAGGATGCAGTAGACAATTTCAAAATTTTTGTCTGTTGAACCCTGTGTTGTGACCAATTATATGATTAGTATTGGAGAAGGTATCATGAGGTGCTGAGAAGAAGGTATATCCTTTTGTTTTAGGATAAAACGTTCTGTAGATATCAATTAAATCCATTTGTTTAATAACTTCTGTTAGTTTCACTATGTCCCTGTTTAATTTCTGTTTCCATGATATGTCCATTGATGAAAGTGGTGTGTTAAAGTCTTACACTATTATTGTGTGAGGTGCAATGTGTACTTTGAGCTTTACTAAAGTTTCTTTAATGAATGTGGCTGCTCTTACATTGGTAGCATAGATATTCAGAATTGAGAGTTCCTCTTGGAAGATTTTCCCTTCGATGAGTATGAAGTTTCCCTCCTTGTCCTTTTTGATAACTTTTGGAAGTCGATTTTATTTGATATTAGAATGGCTACTCTAGCTTGTTTCTTCAGACCATTTGCTTGGAAAATTGTTTTCCAGCCTTTCATTCTGAGGTAGTGTCTGTCTTTTTCCCTGAGATGGGTTTTCTGTAAGCAGCAAAATGTTGGGTTCTGTTTGTGTAGCCAATCTGTTAGTCTATATCTTTAATTGGGCAATTGAGTCCATTGATATTAAGAGATATTAAGGAAAAGTAATTGTTGCTTCCTAGTATTTTTGTTGTTTGAGTTGGTATTTGATTCTTGTGGCTGTCTTCTTTTAGGTTTATTGAAGGATTGCTTTCTTGCTTTTTCTAGGGCTTGTTTTCTGTCCTTGTATTGTTTTGGTTTTTTTTTTCTGTTATTATCCTTTGAAGGGCTGGATTCCTGGAATGATAATGTGTGAATTTGGTTCTGTCATGGAATATTTTGTTTTCTCCATCTATGGTAATTGAAATTTTGGCTGGGTATAGTAGCCTGGGCTGGCATTTGTGTTCTCTTAGTGTCTGTATAAAATCTGTCCAGGATCTTCTGGCTTTCATAGTCTCTGGTGAAAAGTCTAGTGTAATTCTGATAGGCCTGCCTTTATATGTTACTTGACCTTTTTCCCTTACTGCTTTTAATATTCTATCTTTATTTAGTGTATTTGTTGTTCTGATTATTATGTGTCAGGAGGAATTTCTTTTCTGGTCCAGTCTATTTGGAGTTCTGTAGGCTTCTTGTATGTTCATGGGCATCTCTTTCCTTGGGTTTGGGAAATTTTCTTCTATAATTTGGTGAAGATATTTCCTGGCAGATTAGGTTGAAAATCTTCATTCTTATCTACTCCCATTATCCGTAGGTAGGTTTGGTCTTCTCATTGTGTCCTGGATTTCTGTGATGTTTTGAGTTAGGATCTTTTTGCATTTTTCATTTTCTTTGATTCTTGTGTTGATGTTCTCTGGAATTTTCTGCACCTAAGATTCTCTCTTCCTTCTGTTGTATTCTGTTGCTGATGCTCACATCTATGGTTCCAGATTTCTTTCCTAGGGTTTCTTTCTCCAGGGTTGCCTCACTTTGGGCTTTCTTTATTTTGTCTACTTCCCTTTTTAGGTCTAGTATGGTTTTGTTCACTTCCATCACCTGTTTGGTTGTGTTTTCCTGTTTTTCTTTAAGGACTTGTAACTCTTTAACCATGTTCTCCTGTATTTCAAGTGAGTTATTAATGTCCATCTTGATGTCCTCTACCATCATCATGACATATGCTTTTGACTCTGGGTCTAGCTTTTCAGGTGTTTTGGGGTGCCCAGGATTGGGTGAAGTGGAAGTGCTGTGTTCTGATGAGTGTGAGTGGTTTAATTTTAGTTAGTAAGAGTCTTACTTTTGCCTTTCGCCATCTGGTAATCTCTGGAGTTAGTTGTTATGGTTGACTCTGGTTAGAGCTTGTTCCTCTTGTGATTCTGTTAGCCTCTATCAGCAGACCTGTGAGGCTAACTCTCTCCTGAGTTTCAGTGGTCAGAGCATTCTCTGCAGGCAAGCTCTCCTCTTGCAGATAAGGTGCACAGATATCTGGCGTTTGGACCTGCCTCCTGGCTGAAGATGAAGGCCCAAAACAGGGCCTGTCCCAGAAGCTGTTAGCTTCTGTAGTCCACATTCTCACCTGCACAGGCTAACCTCAGAGGGATCTGGGAACAAAGATGGCTCCCTCAGGTACTCCGGCAAAACCCTCCTGGGCGGGGCAGACACCTTTCTTCTGGCAGGGAAGGTTCCCAGATGTCTGGAGCCCAAAAAGGGGCCTGTCCCAGAAGCTGTTAGCTTCTGTAGTTCACACTCTTACCTGTGCAGACTAGTCTCGGAGGAATCCAGGAACTAAGATGGCTCCCCCAGGTACTCCGGCAAAACCCTCCCGGGCTGAGTAGATATCTCTTCTCTGGCAGAGAAAGTGTCCAGATGTCTGGAGCCCCAAAAGTGGTCTGCCTCAGAAGCTGTCATCTAGGGACCTTGAGGGTGTCCACCAACTCCGCACCCAAAGTGACCCAGTGCTGGCATCAACAGGAAGGGACTTGTGGCCCTGGTCAGGCTGGTTTTTCTGCTTCCCTAATGCTGTCTCTGTTCCCGCTCGATTGGGATGGAACAGAAGTTGTGATCCACTCACTGGTGGTCCTATGATATTGTGAAGGGTCCTCTAGGGACCTTGGGTGTGTCTGCCGACTCTGTGTCCAGGTGATCCAGTGCTGGCACAGACCAGAAGGGATTTGTGACCCTCTACATGGAAGTTTTATGTGGATACACTTGAACTTGCACTTTTTTACAAAGAGATAAGAATGGATTGATTTGCATTCTTCTACATTCTGTCTCTAAGTTGAACTAGCACCATTTGTTGAAATGCTGTCCTTTTTCTACTGGATGGTTTTAGCTCCTTTGTCAAAGATCAAGTCATCATAGGTCTGTGGGTTCATTTTTAGGTCGTCAATTCTGTTCCATTGATCTACCTGCCTGTCTCTGTACCCATACGATGTAGTTTTTTCTGTAGTATAGCTTAAGGTCAGGGATGATGATTCCCCCAGAAGTTCTTTTATTGTTGAGAATAATTTTCGATATCCTGGGTTTTTGTTATTCCGAATAAATTTGCAAATTACTCTTTCTAACTCTATGAAGAACTGAGTTGGAATGTTGATGTGAATTTCATTGAATCTGTGGAAGCCTTTGGCAAGAGGGCCATTTTTAATATATTAATCCTGCCAGTCCATGCACATGTGAGATCTTTCCATGTTCTAAGATCTTCCTCAGTTTCTTTCTTCAGAGACTTGACTTTCTTGTCGTACAGAACTTTCACTTGCTTGGTTAGAGTCACAGCAAGTTATTTTATATTATTTGTAACAATTGAGAAGTGTTTTGTTTCCCTAATTTGTCATCCAGTATATCCTTTGAGTAGAGGAAGGCTATCAATTTGTTTGAGTTAACTTTTTTTTCAGCCACTTTACTGAAGTTATTTATCAGATTTAGGAGTTCTCTTGTAGAATTTTGGGGTTCAGGTAAGTATACTATCCTATAATCTGCAAATAATGATATTTTGACTTCCTCCTTTCCAATTTGTATCCCTTTTAAATCCTTTTGTTTTCTAATCGATCTAGATAGAACTATAAGTACTCTCTTCTATAGGTAGGGAAAGAGTAGGCAGCCTTGCCTAGTCCCTGATTTTAGCAGAATTGCTTCAAGTTTCTCTCCAATTAGTTTGATGTTAGCTACTGGTTTGTTGTATATTGCTTTTTCTAGGTTTATATCAGGTTCTTGAAGTCCTGAACTTTCCAACACTTTTATCATAAAGGGATGTTGAATTTTGTCAAATGCTTTTTTAGCATCTAATGAAATGATCATGTGTTTTTTTTCCCTTTGAGCTTGTTTATATAGTCGATTATGTCGATGGATTTCCCTATATTGAACCATCCATGCATCCCTGGAGTGAAGCCTACCTGATCATGATAGATAATCATTTGGATGTGTCTTCTTTATTCAGTTTGCAAGCATTTTATTGAGTATTTTTACATTGATATTCATAAGTGAAATTGGTCTAAAGTTCTCTTTCTTTGTTGGGTCTTTGTGTGATTCAGGTATGAGCATAATGGTGGCTTCATAGAATGAATATGGTAGTGTTCCTTTTCTTTCTACCTTGTGGAATAGTTTGAGAAGTATTGGTATTAGGTCTTCTTTGAAGGTCTGATAGAATTCCTCACTAAATCCATCTGGTCCTGGTCTCTTTTGTTTAGGAGACTTTTAATTACTACTTCTATTTCTTTAGGGGTTATGAGATTGTTTAATGTTTTATCTGATCCTGATTTATCTTTGGTATTTGTTATCTGTTTAGAAATTTGTCCATTTCATCCAGATTTTCCAGTTGTGTTGAGTATAGTCTTTTGTAGTAGGAACTGATTATTTTTTAAATTTCCTCAGTTTTTGTTGTTTTATCACAGTCTTCATTTTGAATTTTCTTAATTTGGATACTGTCTTTGTTCCCTCTGATTAGTCTTGTTTATATATCTTGATGATTTTCTCAAAAAATCAGCTTCTGGTTTTGTTGATTCTTTATATAGTTCTTTTTGTTTCTACTTGGTTAATTTCAGTCCTGAGTTTGATTATTTCCTGCCATCTATTCCTTTTGGGTGTATTTGCTTCTTTTTGTTCTAGAGCTTTCAGGTGTGCTGTCAAGCTGCTACTGTATGCTTTCTCCAACTTCTTTTGTAGGCACTCAGCTATAAGTTTTTCTCCTAACACTGCTTTCATTGTGTCCTATAAGTTTGGTTATGTTGTGCTTTCATTTTCATTAATTTCTAAACAGACTTTAATTTCTTTGTTTCTTCTTTAACCAAGTTATCATTGGGTAGAGCATTGTTCAGCTTCTAGGTGTATTTGGGCTTTCTGTTGTTTTGTTACTATTGAAGACCACCAGCCTTAGTCCGTGGTGATCTGATAGGATGCATGGGAGTATTTCAATAATTCTTGTATCTGTTGAGGCCTGTTTTTTTTTTAACTGATTATATTGTCAATTTTGGAGAAGGAGCTGAGAAGAAAGTATATTCTTTTGTTTTAGGATGAAATGTTCTATAGATATCTGTTTAATCCATTTAGTTCATAAGTTTCACTGTGTCTCTGTTTAGTTTCTGTTTTCATGATCTATCTGTCCATTGCTGAGAGTGGAGTGTTGAAATCTCTCACTATTATTTTGTGAGGTGAAATGTGTGCTTTGATCTTTAGTAAAGTTTATGAATATGGGTGTCCTTGCATTTAGAGCATAGATATTCAGAATTGAGAGTTCATCATGGTATGTTTTTTTTTTTTCTTTGATGAGCATAAAGTTTCCTTCCTTACCTTTTTTGAAACCTTTTGGTTGAAAGTCAATTTTACTTGATATTAGAATGGTTACTCCAGCTTGTTTCTTGGAACCATTTGCTTAGAAAATTGTTTTCAGTCTTATACTCTGAGGTGGTATCTGTGTTTGTCACTGAGGTACCTTTCCTGTATTTAGCAAAATACTGGGTCCTGTTTACATATCCAGTCTGTTATATGTCATTTTATTGGGAAATTGTGTCCATTGATATAAAGGGATATTAAGGAAAAGTGATTGTTTCTTCCTCTTATTTTTATTGTTAGAGATGGAATTGTGTGTGTGTGTGGCTATCTTCTTTTGGATTTGCTGAAGAAGATTATTTTCTTGCTTTATCTAGAGTGCAGTTTCCCTCCTTGTCTTGCAGTTTTCCATCTATTATTCTTTGTAGGGCTGGATGTGGGTAAACATACTGTATAAATTTTTATTTGTCATAGAATATCTTGGATTTTACATCTATGTTGATTGAGAATTTTGCTGGGTATAGTACCTTGGGCTGGCATTTGTGTTTTCTTAGGGTCTGTATGACCTCTGCCCAGGATTTTCTGGCTTTCATAGTCTCTGATGAGAAATCTGTTGTAATTCTAATAGGTCTGACTTTATATGTTACTTGACCTTTTTCCCTTACTTCTGTTTATTTTTTTTTTTGTAATTTTTATTAGATATTTTCTTTATTTACATTTCAAATGTTATCCCCTTTCCTAGTTTCCCCTCTGAAAATCCCCTATCCTCTCCTCCCCTCCCTATGCTCCCTAAACAACCCACTCTCATTCCTGGTCCTGGCATTTTCCTATACTGGGCATAGAACCTTCACAGGACCAAGGGCTTCTCTTCCCATTGATGACTGAGTAGGCCATCCTCTGCGACAAATATAACTAGAGCCACAAGTTCCACCATGTGTTTTCTTTGATTGGTGGTATAGTTCCAAGAAGCTCTGAGGGTTAGTTCATATTGATGTTCCTTCTATGGGGCTTCAGTCCCTTTCAGCTCCCTGGGTATTTCTCTGGCTCCTTCATTGGGGACCTTGTGCTCCATCCAATGGATGACTGTGAGCATCCACTTCTGTATTGGTCAGGCACTGGCAGAGCCTCAAAGGAGATAGCTATATCAGGCTCCTGACAGCAGGCTCTT
This sequence comes from Mus caroli, assembly GCF_978045245.1. NCBI lineage: Eukaryota > Metazoa > Chordata > Mammalia > Rodentia > Muridae > Mus > Mus caroli. Next base: position 40,150,342 of record NW_028227260.1, on the reverse strand, counting down.
TTTGGCATCTGCCTAGTGTCTGGGTTTGGTGGTTGTTTATGCGGTGGATCACCAAGTGGGACAGTCTCTGGATGGTCATTCTTTCAGGCTCTGCTCCGAATTTTGTCTCTGTAACTCCACCCATGGGTATTTTGTTTCCCATTCAAAGAAGGAACGAAGTATCCACATTTTGGTCTTTTTTCTTCTTCAGTTACAAGTTTTTTGCAAATTATATATTCTGTATTCTAAATTTCTGGGTAAATATCCCCTTATCAATGAGTGCATATCAAGTGTGTTCTTTTGTGATTGGGTTACCTCACTCAAGATGATATCCACCAGATATTTGCCTAAGAATTTCATAAATTCATTGTTTTTAATAGCTGACTAGTACTCCATTGTGTAAATGTACCACTTTCTCTGTATCCATTCCTCTGTTGAGGCACATCTGGGTTCTTTCCAGCTTCTGACTATGATAAATAAGGCTGCTATGAACATAGTGGAGCATGTGTCCTTATTGCAAGTTGGAGCATCTTCTGGGTATATGCCCAGGAGAAGTATTGCTGGATCTTCTGGTAGTACTCTGTCCAATTTTCTGAGGAACTGCCAAACTGATTTCCAGAGTGTTTGGCCCAGCTTGCAATCCAACCAGCAATAGAGAAATGTTCCTCTTTCTCCACATCCTCACCAGCATCTGTTGTCACCTAAATTTTTTATCTTAGCCATTCTGACTGGTGTGAGGTGAAATCTCAGGGTTGTTTTGTTTTGCATTTCCCTGATGATTAAGGATGTTGAACATTTTTTCAGGTGCTTCTCAGCCATTCGGTATTCCTCAGGTGAGAATTCTTTGTTTAGCTCTGTACCGCATCTTTAATAGAGTTGTTTGATTTTCTTGAGTCCAGCTTCTTGAGTTCTTTGTATATATTGTATATTAGACCCCTATCAGATTTAGGATTGGTAAAGACCCTTTCCCAATCTGTTGCTGGCCATTTTATCTTATTGACAGTGTCTTTTGCCTTACAGAAGCTTTGCAATTTTATGAAGTCCCATTTGTTGATTCTCGTTCTTACAGCAAAAGCCATTGCTGTTCTGTTTAGGAATTTTTCCCCTGTGCCCATATCTTGGAGGCTTTTCCCCACTTTCTCCTCTATAAGATTCAGTGTCTCTGGTTTTATGTGGAGTTCCTTGATCCACTTAGACTTGAGCTTTGTACAAGGAGATAAGAATGGATCAATTCTCATTCTTCTACATGATAACTGCCAGTTGTGCCAGCCAGCACCATTTGTTGAAAATGTTGTCTTTTTTCCACTGGATGGTTTTAGCTCCCTCGTCAAAGATCAAATGACCATAGGTGTGTGGGTTCATTTCTGGGTCTTCATTCTATTCCATTGATCCTGTTTGTCTCTGTACCAGTGTCATGCAGTTTTTATCACAATTGCTCTGTAGTACAGCTTGAGATCATGCATGGTGATTCCACCAGAGGTTCTTTTATTGTTGAGAATAGAATAGTTTGTGCTATCCTAGATTTTTTTGTTGTTATTCCAGATGATTTTGCAAATTGCCCTTTCTAAATCTGTGAAGAATTGAGTTGGAGGAAATTTCTTTTCTGGTCCAGTCCATTTGGAGTTCTGTAGTCTTCTTGTATGTTTGTGGGCATTTCTCTCATTAGGTTAGGAAAGTTTTCTTGTATAATTTTGTTGAAGATATTTACTGGCCCTTTGAGTTAGGAATCTTCATTCTCTTCTATACCTATTATCCTTTGGTTTGGTCTTCTCATTTTGTCCTGGATTTCCTGGATGTTTTGGGTTAGGACCTTTTTGTATGTTGCATTTTCTTTGACTGTTGTGTCCATGTTTTCTCTGGTATCTTCTGCTCCAGAGATTCTCTCTTCCATCTCTTGTATTCTGTTGGTGATGCTTGCATCTATGATTCCTGATCTCTTTCCTAGATTTTCTATCTTCAGAGTCATCTCACTTTGTGATTTCTTTGTTTCCATTTCCAATTGTAGATCCTGGATTGTTTCACCTGTTTGGTTGTGTTTTCCTATAATTCTGTAAGGGATTTTTGTGTTTCCTCTTTAAGGGATTCTACTTGTTTACCTTTGTTTTCCTGTATTTCTTTAAGAGAGTTATTTATGTCCTTTTTTTTTTTTAAGACCCAAGATTCTTTTCAAAATATGCATATTTTTATTAGGTATTTTCTTTATTTACATTTTAAATGTTATCCCCTTTCCTAGTTTCCACTCCAAAAATCCCCTATCCTCTCCCCTCTCTCCCTTTTCCCCAACCCACCCACTTCAGCTTTGTGTCCCAGGCATTCCCCTATACTGGGACATAGAACCTTCACAGGACCAAGGGCTTCTCCTCCTATTGATGACTGTCTAGGCCATCCTCAGCTATATATGCAGCTAGAGCCAGGAGTCCCTCCATGTGTGTTTTCTTTAATTGGTGGTTTAATCCCAGGGATGTCTGGGGTTACTGGTTAGTTCATATTGTTGTTCTTCCTAGGGGGCTACAAATCCCTTCAGCTCCTTGGGCACTTTCTCTAGTTCCTTCATTGGGGACCCTATGCTCTATCTAATGAATTACTGTGAGCATCCACTTCTGTATTAGTCAGACACTGGCAGAGCCTCTCAGGAGACAGCTATATCATGCTCTATCATCATTACATGATGTTATTTAAAATTCAAATCCTATTTTTCTGGTGTGTTGGGGTATCCAGGACTTGCTGTGGTGGGAGAATTGGGTTCTGATGGTGCTAAATATCCTCTGTTGCTTAGGTTCTTGTACTTGCCTCTCATCATTTGGTTACTTCTGGTTTTAGTTGTTTTTGCTGTCTCTGACTGGAGCTTGTCCCTCCTGTGAGCCTGTGAGCCCATGTTCTTAGGTGTGTCAGTACTCCTAGGGAGATGAGCTCTTTTTTGGTCAGGATTAGGGTGTGGAGGCCTTTGGGACAATTTTAGCTGTGGGGCACAGATCAAGACTGGAAGGATCCTGTCCCAAGTTGCTCCACTATTCCTGTTGCACTAGGTTTTAATGTGCCATTTACTAGTTGTACAACTCTAGATGAGTTGCTTATCTCCTGAGAGTCCTTTCTTAATTTGAGATGATGTTATATACTTTATTAAAAAGAAATAATATGTTGTGAGCTTCGTAACTTTCAAAGGAAACTTGAAATAATTTTTTCTTCAAACCTCACCAAAAAAGAATATTCTTTTGTCACAGGGTATGAATAAAAGACATCTTATGAAAATGAAGAGTGGGGCTGGAAAGATATCTCAGTGGTTAAGGGTAGCTGCTTCTCTTTTAGAGGACTAGAGTTAAGGTTTGAGCATCCACATGGCTCCTCATAAGGTTCTGTAAATGCAGTTTGAGTCTATCTGACTCTCACTCATGTCCTTGGCAGGCACCAGGCACACACATGATACACAGACCTACATTTAAGCAAACACATATGAAAAATACAAATATGTACTTTAAAATAAATAAATACATTTTGTAAGTGGAGAGTGATAGTGAACTCTTATACTTTATAGCTTGGGGTGTTTTGTGATCTCAAGCTCATATGTTTTTATTCCTTTTGGAGCTTTAAGTTTATTGCATCAAGAAAAAAATTAACTCAGCTACTTTGCATTTGTACCTTATTTTATCTACATTAGCCTAGCAAATAGTTGTTCTTTCTAGAGTATAATTTCAAAGTGTTTGTTGCATTCTTTCCATGATATTATCCGAGCCTAAAAACAGCATCTTATTTCAGAGACGATATTGTTCATTTTACTTTGAAGACAGTAAGAAAACAAAAGGATATGCAATTGACAGTTCTTCACAGGTGAACTTGGGTGTTGTGATACTTTAATTTTTATTTCTATCTACATCGTGTCTAGATATTCAGAATAAGATGAGCAGTTGACAAGGACTCTAAATTGCCACTGACTCTTGGGTTCTATTCAACAATTTAACCTGAGAAATGTAAGGAAAACCTTAAAATCAGAGAGAAAACTGGGACTGGAGTGATGGCTCAACCGTTAAGAGCACAAACTGCTCTTCCTGAGGACCCACTTTTAATTTCCAATGCTGGTGTGGCAGCTCACGCCTGTCTATAGCTTTAGTTCTATGGCTTCTGACACTGCACAGGATATGCATGCTGGCAAAACAACAATGAAGATAAAATAAAGAACTTATTTTTAAAGAAAGAGAAAAAAAATTTCTAACCCCTGTTGCGTAGATTTGAGAAAAAGCAAAAGAAATGTGTGGCTTTTGCTCAAGTTCCATTTAACATGTTGGGATGAGAACAAATGTGACATCTTAAAACAACCAAATGGTTACCTAGTTTAGAGAGCAGAGCTGGGGGAAAAAATAGAAACTAACACCTTCTGTAAAAGAGAAGGAACAAATGGCAATGCTAGATATGGAGTTACATCAACAGACTTCTTTTTTTCCAATACAAATGCCCTGGAAACCTGAGGCAAACACTGCAAACTGCACAGATCACAGATTCTAATTGCCTTTCTGTTCCTTAGAAAAAGTCAAGTGGACACAGGATACACTTGAGCTTTGCCTTCCCTGTCTCTCAGCAGTCCATTTGCTGTTGACATTTTCTTCTCTTCCTGCCAACCGCACCTACTACTTCCCTTGCCTTTCCTACTACTATACTTACCTTGAATCCTTTAAAAGATATGTATTTTAGGCAATAGGCCACATTTTTCTCTAAATGTACCATAAAACTGCTACATTTATCCTAGCTTTTTTCCCCTCGTGTTTCACAAATCATAGCCTAAAATATTTGCATTAAAATCACCTCAAGTACTTGGTAACTCTCTGGATCTACTCTAAACCCACTACATCATCTATGAGGCTGGTCCAACAGTCTGTAAATCACACAACATTTTCTGTATGGCTCCACAGAGGCTGGAGAGCCATGTCATCCAATGATCATTTATTTAAACTAAACATGACTCAATTTACTGAGGTTTCCCTCTTCCAAAAGATACAATGTGAAGAGAGTGGAAAATGTGGGTCACATGCTAGGACACAAGAAAGCAACCCATTCTAATATTTTCTGAGCTATAATCCAATGTGTGAATCCCACACATGACTAGTCTACCTGCTTATCACAAGTTAGATGGATAGGTGAGAAAACAGGATGAAGTAAAAAGTGATTTAAAATATTTAATTTCATTTGTGAGTATTTGAGCATGCATGCATATGTGCCTGTGCATGTGCCTGTGTGTGTGCATGGCACGAATGCGTATACATGTCTGCAGGTGTCTATGCATGACAGAAGATGACATCAGATCCTCTAGAGCTGGCGACACAGGTGGTTGTGATCTGCCAGACAGCAATGCTGGGAACTGAACTCAGATCTTTTGAAATCACAGCAAGTACTCTTCACCAGTGAACTATCACTCCAGCCCTGTGGAAGTCCTTTGAAGACTCTAGATTTCTATTCAACTTTTATATTTTTCCATTTGATTTTGATCATTCCTGAAACCATACTCTGTAGACAGTGTCAGAAAGAATACAGGTCCTAATGAAGGGAAGAAGTGCCTGTTTGTTATTTAAGAAATAAAGACATGTAAGTCATTATCCGTATGGTTTTTCCAGGAGGTTTCTAATTAGCTCCAATAAGCCCAGTGTCTTACTGAATATTCTGTTGACAGTAGCATAGTACCTTGAAAATAAAGAGAAGTTATAAAGAAAAGAGGTCTGTGTTTAGATGGATATTTCTGAAGGATGAAAGTTGAGATGTTCATCTGGTGATTCCTTTCTTGCTGTCAAAGTCTGAGGCAATACATGGCTTCACATGCCTATAAAAAGGAGGATGCATGGGAATCTTCTAGTACCCTTAGTCTACATATTACCAAACCATCAGCATTTGACCGTATAGACTCTATTCTCATGATAGTATACAATCTTCATATAACCATGAAGTATAATTCTATATACTAGTGTTGATTAAATTCCCATTTTCACATTAGGGATTGGGCATAGTAAGAGTTTTATATGAATTAAAAAATCATGTTAAAACTGTAATATTTGAAATAAAAGCATTTGGAACAGTGAACCCTAGAATCTACCCAAATGTGTAGGATTATCAAATCAACATCCTGACAACAGTAGGTAATCTGGTTTGATGTCTACGTGTACGTGGATAACAGCACCTGCATGGTTTTGCACTTTAATTTATTCAACACATTTATTGAACACCAAGGGGATTTAAACACTTAGACCCCCATAGTCAATCAAAGAAAACTGAATTTGTTATCACAGTGTTTTCATTAAACACTGCACATAATCAATATACCTTCATTTCCCAATACATTTAGTTTACTATATCATATATAATAATATTTTGAAGAACTGACTTCAAAGTATTTGGATTCTATATTCCTCACTTTTTGTTTATGCAATCTTGGGCTAGCACATTTTGTATTCTAAGACTACATTTAAAAATTGAAAAATCACGTCATGGTTTTTGTAAGGATTAAATGAATTATTGTGATGTGTAGTATCAACATATATACACTATGCATTGTCTAAGTATTAGCTATTGATTTAAGATACAATTCTTTTTTCTCTAGACTTTTGTTAGAACTTCTAAACTTAACAGGTCCTAACCAGAAAAGTTTCAAGCAAATTCCAGGCCCCTGCCACTGCAAGAAAAGAGGGCAAAAACCTAACCACCACTAACTAATGCCTACAATTCAAGGCTGCTTGACTTGACTCACATATTAATCAACCTCACTCCCTTATTTAGGGTTTGTGTGATTCTTGTCACTAGTGTAAGTCACAGATATTCTATAGCATAGGCGCTATGTTACCTAAGTCTTGTTCTTCCAGTAGGACCACCTTACACTTCTTTCTTCCTAAAAAGACCTCAAAATGAAAACACCTTGGAAAGGCTAGTGAAATTAAATTGCAGACAGGATGAATATCTGAGTTGAGTCTCAAGGACTCACATGGTAGAAGGACAAATTTGACTCCCACAGTTGTCCTCTGTTGTATAGATAACATATACAAAATATAATTAAATTTATGTTAAAGGAGACACAGTTCTTGATCTCTCTGGCCCCAAACCTCTCTGCTCTTGATGCTGTCTTTTAAATAAAGAGGTCTTTGGTACTGTTAAGTTTCTGATATCTTGTGATTGATTTTTTTAGTTCTGCGGACTGTATCTTGGGTATTCTGTAATATTATTATTATCATTATTATTATCATTATTATTATTATTTTGGAAAATATCCACTTATTAGTGAGTACATACCATGCATGTCCTTTGGAGTTACCACACTCAGGAGGGTATTTTCTAGTTCAATTCATTGGTGTGGAAAACTCAAGATGTCCTCATTCGTTTTATATATATATATATATATATATATATATATATATATACATAAAATAATTGGGTATTTATTTCATTTACATTTCCAATGCTATCCCAAAAGTCCCCCATACCCTCCCACACCCACTCCCACCTCTTGGCCCTGGGGTTCCCTTGTGCTGAGGCATATAACGTCTGCACGACCAATGGGCCACTCTTTCCACCAGGCCATCTTCTGATAGATATGCAGCTAGAGACACGAGCTCAGGGGTGGGGGGGGGCGAGGGTACTTGTTAGTTCATATTGTTGTTCCACCAATAGGGTTTCAGATCCCCCCAGTTCCCTGGATACTTCCTACAAATCCTCCATTGGGGGCCCTGTGATCCACCCAATAGCTGACTGTGAGCATTCACTTCTGTGTTTGCTAGGCCCTGGCATAGTATCACAAGAGACAGAATATCAGGGTCCTTTCAGCAAAATCTTGCTAGTGTATGCAATGGTTTCAGTGTTTGGAGGCTGATTATGGGATGGATCCCGAGGTATGGCAGTCTTTAGATGGTCTATCCTTTCATCTCAGCTCCAAACTCTATCTCTGTAACTCCTTCCATGGGTGCCTTGCCGCCAATTCCAAGATAGGGCAAAGTATCGACACCTTGGTCTTCATTCTTCCCAAGTTTTATGTGTTTTGCAAATTGTATCTTATATCTTTGGTATTCTAAGTTTCTGGACTTATATACACTTATCAGTGAGTACATATTGTGTGAGTTTTTTTGTGATTGAGTTACCTCATTCAGGATGATGCTGTCCAGGGCCATCCATTTTCCTAGAAATTTCATAAATTCATTCTTTTTAATAGCTGAGTAGTACTACATTGTGTAAATGTACCACATTTTCTGTATCCATTCCTCTGTTGAGGGGAATCTGGGTTCTTTCCAGCTTCTGGCTATTATAAATAAGGCTGCTATGAACATAGTGGAGCATGTGTCCTTCTTATAGGTTGGATAATCTTCTGGATATATGCCCAGGAGAGGTATTGGGGGATCCTCCGGCAGTACTATGTCCAATTTTTTGAGGAACTGCTAGAATGATTTCCACAGCGATTGTACAAGCTTGCAATCCCACCAACAATGGAGGAGTGTTCCTCTTTCTCCACATCATCGCCAGCATCTGATGTCACCTGAATTTTTGATCTTAGCCATTTTGACCAGTGTGAGGTGGCATCTCAGGGTTGTTTTAATTTGCATTTCCCTGATGATTAAGGATGTTGAACATTTTTGCAGGTGCTTCTCTGTGATTCAGTATTCCTCAGGTGAGAATTCTTTGTTTAGCGCTGAGCACCATTTTTTAATGGGGTTATTTGATTTTCTGGTGTCCACCTTCTTGTGTTCTTTATATATATTGGATATTAGTCCCCTATCTGATTTAGGATAGGTAAAGATCCTTTCCCAATCTATTGGTGGCCTTTTTGTCTTATTGATGGTGTCTTTTGCCTTACAGAAGCTTTGTAACTTTATAAGTTCCCATTTTTTGATTCTCGATCTTACAGCACAAGCCATTGCTGCTCTATTCAGGAATTTTTCCCATTGCTGTTCTATTCAGGAATTTTTCCCATGTGCCCATATCTTCCAGGCTTTTCCCCACTTACTCCTCTATAAGTTTCAGTGTCTCTGGTTTTATGTGGAGTTCCATTTTCTACTTAGGTTTGACCTTAGTACAAGGAGATAGGAATGGATCAACTCACATTTTTCTACATGATAACTGCCAGTTGTGCCAGCACCATTTGTTGAAAATGCTGTCTTTTTTCCATTGGATGGTCTTAGCTCCCTTCTCAAAGATCAAGTGACCATAGGTGTGTGGGTTCATTTCTGGTTCTTCAATTGTATCCCATTGATCTACTTTTCTGTCACTATACCAGTACCATGGAGTTTTTATCACAATTGCTCTGTAGTACAGCTTTAGGTAAGGCATGGTGAATCCACCAGAGGTTCTTTTATCCTTGAGAAGAGTTTTTGCTATCCTAGGGTTTTTGTTATTCCAGATGAATTTGCAAATTTCCCTTTATAATTCGTTGAAGAATTGAGTTGGAATTTTGATGGGGATTGCATTGAATGTGTAGATTGCTTTTGGCAAGATAGCTATTTTTACTATATTGATCCTGCCAATCCATGAGCATGGGAGATCTTTCCATCTTCTGAGATTTTCTTTAATTTCTTTCTTTATAGATTTGAAGTTCTTATCATACAGATCTTTCCCTTCCTTAATTAGAGTCATGCCAAGGTAATTTATATTATTTGTGACTATTGAGAAGGATGTTGTTTCCCTAATTTCTTTCTCAACCTGTTTATCCTTTGTGTAGAGAAAGGCCATTGACTTGTATGAGTTCATTTTATATTCAGATACTTCATCGAACCTGTTTATCAGGTTTAGGAGTTCTCTAGTGGTATTTTTAGGGTCACTTATATATACTTTCATATCATCTGCAAAAAGTGATATTTTCACTTCTTATTTTCCAATTTGTATCCCCTTGATCTCCTCTTGTTGTCAAATTGCTCTGGCTAGGACTTCAAATACTATGTTGAATAGGTAGGGAGTGAGTGGACAGCCTTCTCTAGTCTCTGATTTTAGTGGGATTGTTTCCAGCTTCTCACCATTTACTTTGATGTTGGCTACATGTTTGCTGTAGATTGCTTTTATTATGTTTAGGTATGGGCCTTGAATTCCAGATCTTTCAAGACTTTTATCATGAATGGGTGTTGGATTTTTTCAAATGCTTTCTCAGCATCTAACAAGGTGATCATGTGGTTTTTGTCTTTGAGTTTGTTTATATAGTGGATTATGTTGATGGATTTCCATATATTAAACCATCCCTGCATCCCTGGAATGAAATCTACTTGGGCAGGATGAATGATTGTTTTGACTTGTTCTTGGATTCGGTTAGCTAGAATTTTGTTATTTTTGCATCGATATTCATAAGGGATATTGGTCTGAAGTTCTCTATCTTTGTTGGGTCTTTCTGTGGTTTAGGTGTCAGAGTAATTGTGGCTTCATAGAATGAGTTGGGTAGAGTACATTCTGCTTCTACTTTGTGGAATAGTTTGTGAAGAACTGGAGTTAGATCTTCTTTGAAGGTCTAATAGAACTCTGCACTAAACCCATCTGGTCCTGGGCTTTTTTTGGTTGGGAAACTATTCATGACTGCTTCTAGTTCTTTAGGTGATATAGGACTATTTAGATCATTATCCTGATCCTGATTTAAATTTGGTACCAGGTATCTGTCTAGAAATTTGTCCATTTCAACCAGGTTTTCGAGTTTTGTTGAGTATAGCCTCTTGTAGAAGGATCTGATGGTGTTTTGGATTTCTTCAGGATCTGTTGTTATGTCTACCTTTTTATTTCTGATTTTGTTAATTACGAGGCTGTCCCTGTGCCCTTTAGTGAATCTGGCTGAGGGTTGATCTTTCTTGTTGATTTTCTCAAAGAATCAGCTCCTCCTTTGGTTGATTATTTGAATAATTCTTGTTTCCACTTGGTTGAGTTCACCCCTGAGTTTGATTATTTCCTGCCCTCTCCTCCTCTTGGGTAAATTTGCTTCCTTTTGTTCTAGAACCTTTAGATGTGTTGTCAAGCTGCTAGTGTGTGCTTACTCTAGTTTCTTTTTGGAGGCACCCAGAGCTATGAGTTTTCCTCTTAGAAATGCTTTCATTGTGTCCCATAGGTTTGGGTATGTTGTGGCTTCATTTTAATTAATCTCTAAGAAGTCCTGAATTTCTTTCTTTATTCCTTCCTTGACCAAGGTATCATTGAGAAGAGTGTTGTTCAGTTTCCACATTAATGTTGGCTTTCTATTATTTATGTTGTTATTGAAGATCAGTCTTAGTCCATGGTTATCTGATAGGATGCATGGGACAATTTCAATATTTTTGTATCTGTTGAAGCCTGTTTTGTGACCAATTATATGGTCAGTTTTGGAGAATGTACCATGGGGTGCTTAGAAGAAGGTATATCCTTTTGTTTTAGGATAGAATGTTCTGTAGATATCTGTTAGATCCCTTTGTTTCATAACTTCTGTTAGTTTCACTGTGTCCCTGTTTAGTTTCTTTTTCCATGATCTGTCCATTGATGAAAGTGGTTTGTTGAAGTCCCTCACTATTTTTATGTGAGGTGCAATGTGTGCTTTGAGGTTTACTAAAGTTTCTTTAATGAATGTGGCTGCCCTTGCATTTGGATCATAGATATTCAGAATTGAGAGTTCCTCTTGGAAGATTTTACCTTTGATGAGTATGAAGTGCCCCCATTTGCTTGGAAAATTGTTTTCCAGCCTTTCATTCTGAGGTAGTGTCTGTCTATTTCCCTGAGATGGGTTTCCTGTAAGCAGCAGAATGTTGGGTCCTGTTTGTGTAGCCAATTTGTTAGTCTACGTCTTTTTATTGGGCAATTCAGTCCATTGATATTAAGAGATATTAAGGAAAAGTAATTGTTGCTTCCTATTATTTTTGTTGTTAAAGTTGGCATTCTGTTCTTGTGGCTGTCGTTTTTTAGGTTTATTAAAGGATTACTTTCTTGCTTTTTCTAGGGCTTGTTTTCTGTCCTTGTATTGTTTTTTTTTTTTTTTCTGTTATTATCCTTTGAAGGGCTGAATTTGTAGAAAGATAATGTGTGAATTTGGTTTTGTCGTGGAATACTTTGTTTTCTCCATCTATGGTAATTGAAATTTGGCTGGGTTTAGTATCCTGGGCTGGCATTTGTGTTCTCTTAGTGTCTGTATTACATCTCTCCAGGATCTTCTTGCTTTCATAATCTCTGGTGAAAAATCTGGTGTAATTCTGATAGTCCTGCCTTTATATGTTACTTGACCTTTTCCCCTTACTTCTTTTAGTATTCTATCTTTATTTAGTGCATTTGTTGTTCTGATTATTATGTTTTGGGAGGAATTTCTTTTCTAGTCCAGTCTATTTGGAGTTCTGTAGGCTTCTTGTATGTTCATGGGCATCTCTTTCTTTAGGTTTCAGAAGTTTTTTTTCTATTATTTTGTTGAGGATATTTGCTGGCCCTTTAAGTTGAAAATATTCATTCTCATCTACTCCTATTATCTATAAGTTTGGTCTTCTCTCTGTTTCCTGTATTTCCTGGATGTTTTGAGTTAGGATCTTTTTGCATTTTGCATTTTCTTTGATTGTTGTGCTGATGTTCTCTATGGAATCTTCTGCACCTGAGGTTCTCTCTTCCATCTCTTGTATTCTGTTTCTGATGCTCGCATCTATGTTTCCAGATTTCTTTCCTAGGCTTTCTATCTCCAGCATTGCCTCACTTTGGGTTTTCTTTATAATGTCCACTTACCTTTTTAGGTCTAGTATGGTTTTTTTCATTTCCATTACCTGTTTGTATGTGTTTTCCTCTTTTTCTTTAAGGACTTGTAACTCTTTAGCACTGTTCTCATGTATTTCTTTTAGTGAGTTATTAAAGTCCTTGATGTCCTCTACCATCATCATGAGATATGCCTTTAAATCCTGGTCTAGATTTTCTGGTGTGTTGAGTTACCCAGGACTGGCTGAGGTGGGAGTGCTGGTTTCTGATGATGGTGAGTGGTCTTGGTTTCTGTTAGTAACATTCTTAAGTCTGTCTTTGGCCATCTGGTAATCTCTGGAGTCAGTTGTTATCATTGGCTCTGGTTAGAGCTTGTTCCTTTCATGATTCTTTTAGCCTCTACCAGCAGACCTGGGAGACTAGCTCTCTCCTGAGTTTCAGTGGTTAGAGCACTCTCTGCAGGCAAGCTCTCATTTTGCAGAGAAGGTGCTCAGATAACTGTTGATCAGATTTGCTTCCTGGCAGAAGATGAAGGCCCAAAACTGGGGATGTCCCAGAAGCTGTTAGCTTCTGTAGTCCACACTCTCACCTGTGCAGACTAGTCTTGGCAGTATCCGGGAAGGAAGATGGATCCAGCGGATGTATTGGCAAAGCCCTCCAGGGCGGGCTGGACACCTTTCCTCTGTCAGGGAAGGTTCCCAGATGTCTAGAGCCTGTGCAGACTAGTCTTGACAGGATCTGGAAACCAAGATGTCTCTGGCAGATGCTCTGGCAACGGCCTCCCGGGCCAGCGATATCTTCATTCTTAATAGCTGAGTAGTATTCCATTTTGTAAATGAACCACATTTTCTGTATCCATTCTTCTGTCATGGGACATCTAGTTTGTTTCTAGCTTCTGACTATCACAAAGAACACTACTAGGAACATAGTGGAGCATGTACCCCTGTGGCATGGTAGGGCATCTTGTGGGTATCTTCCCAAGAGTGGTATAGTTCCTTCTTCAGGTATATTCATTTCCAATTTTTTGAGGAACCTCCAGATTGATTTCTAGATAGGTTGTACCAGTTTGCAATCCCACCAGCAATAGAAGAGTGTTTCTCTTTGTTCACATCCTCTGCAATATGTGTTGTCACCTGAGGTTTTGATCTTAGCCATTCTGATTGGTGTAGGGTGGAATCTCAGGGTGGTTTTGATTTGCATGTCTCTGAGCACTAACATTTCTTTAGGTGCTTCTCAGCCATTCCAGATTGCTTAGTTGTGAATTCTTGGTTTACTTCTATACCCCATTTTTTCATTGGTTTGTTTGAATTTTTTTGGTGATTAACTTCTTGAGTTTATATATATTTTGGATATTATCCCTGTATCTGAGATGGGGTTAATGAAGTTTTTTTCCCCAATCTGTAGGTTGCCGATTTGTCTTATTGACTGTCCTTTGCCTTACAGAAGCGTTCTAGTTAAATGAGGTCCCATTTATCAATTCTTGATCTCAGAGCATGAAACATTGGAGTTCTGTTTATGAAATTTCCCCCTGTTCCAATGAGTTAATGGCTCTTTTCCACTTTCTCTTCTATTAGATTGAGTGTATATAGTTTTTTGTTGAGGTCCTTGATCCACTTGGATTTGAGCTTTGTACAAGGTGACAAAAATGGGTCTATTTTCATTCTTCTACATATAGAAAGCCAGTTAGACCAGCATTATTTATTGAAGATGTTTTTCTTTTTCCATTGTATATTTTTGGCTTCTTTGGCAATCACAAATGGAGAGGGAGGGAAGGACCTGGGAGGGAAAGTGGATGAGGGTGGGGGTCGGGGGAAAGGGGGACCTGATCTGGTATTGGGTGAGGGAAAAGGGCTGTAGTTCCGAGGGCCAGCAAAAAGAATATAAACAGGCAACCTCAGGAAATCGGAGGTTGGGAGGATCCTCCAGAATATACCAGAGACCTGGGAGGTAAGAGACTTCCAGGACTCAAAGGGAGGGACCTTAGATGAAATGCCTGACAATAAGAAGAGGGAATTTAATAGAGCCCACCTCCAGCAGGAACACAGGACATCAAATGAGGGAGAGCCGGGGGGGGGGGGCATCCCACAGTCACAACTCTGACCCATAATTGTTCCCATCTGAAAGACTTACAGGGATAGAAATTGAGAGAAGCCTGAGTTAAAAGAAGGTCCAACTCAAGGGGAGGTCCCAAGGCCTGGCACTATTAGTGAGGCTATGGAGCACTCAAAATAAGAGACCTATCATGACTGCCCTCTGAAAGACTCAAAAAGCAGTGGAAAGAGTCAGATGCAGATATTTGTACCCAACCAATGGATAAAAGCAGCTGACTTCTGTTGTTGAATTAGAGAAGGCTGAAAGAAGCTGAGGAGAAAGGCGACCCTGTAGAAGGACCAGCATTCTTAATTAATCTGTACCACCAAACAGACAGTATACTCCAGCTGATATGAAGCCCCTCGACACTCATACAGTAGAGGACTTCCAGGTTTGTGTTCATTCAGAGATGATGCACCTAATCCTCTAGAGGCTGGAGGCCCCAAGGAGTTTAGAGATTAGATGGGGTTGGGGCATCCACCTCGAGACAGGGTGGGAGGGAGGTGTGGGATGTGGAACAGAGGGAGGGAGGTTGGGTGGCACAGGAATGGAATATGGAGTGTAAAAAATGAATTAAAAATAAAATAAAATTTTCTGACATCTTTCTACTTTTACACATTTTCTGAACTGTGCTGTAGAAATGAGGGAGTCATGTTTTCCTATGGAGATGTGCAAGAGGATTTCCTTTATAAGCTAGGACAGACATCACAGTTCAAGCTATCAAAAATAATGTGTCTTGGTACAGACTCCAAATGTTAGAATTATTAGTCATGAGATGCAAGCACTTAGAGTTAGGATTGAGGGAAACATATGAAACAGAGAGCATTGTGCAGAAATTAGACTTCCAAAAATGGCACAGTCAGCTAGCAAAATGTAAGCTTATCTAGTAATACATGTCAGTGAAGATCTTAAAGTATGTGCTTCAGACCCATGGCAAGTCAACCCTGAAGTAAGTCTTGCAATGCCAGTAGAAAAGGTGAACCTGGAAACAGCATCATTTGTCTAGATGCCTAAACAAATGTTGACTGGAGAAATAGTTAAACAACAAACTCAAAATAGAGCTAAAATTCTCTAAATAGAGCAGATCCTTTAGTTGCGGGTGGTGTGATAAATGCCCTGCAGTATTTGAAGGAGTGTGAAGAAGTTGATTAACTTTAGACTTTGTTAAATGTGCATGATAACATTTGGGAAAATATGAAATGAGTCCCCTAGTACCCCAATGAATCCAAAATAAGGCAATAAAGAAGGATAATAAAGCATCAATATGAAAAGAAGGGCAAATAGAAACCAATACCTAAAGTAGAACAAATAAATCTTAATTATACCTGTGGTTACTATAAATTTAAATAAATTAAACAATCCTACTAAAAGAATAGTCTGACCTAAATAAAAAATAAGATGTAGTTGTATGTTACTCAAAAAAGGCATATGGAAGACTTGGTTCCACAGAAAGATGAGGATTAATAAATGAGAAAAGCACATTATGTAAATGCTAATCCAAGGAAAGTATATCTAAAATTGGCAAAAATATCAGTAAGTATATAAATATTAGAAGGCATAATTAAAAATCTTGATGTAACCATGTTGCCAATTACAAAATATACTTTATTTTTTAATCATGAAGTTAAAATTACAAGAAATGGACCATATACTAAGACAAAAAGATGAAAAATTTTTATGAGATATCATGTATACCACATTTTTCATCAAATTAAATTAAAGTAAAAGTTGAAAGGCCCTGAAGTCCAACAAATGTGTATGAGTGGAAATGTTTAATGTGCCATTTCTTCCTAAATAAACTTTTAGATTTGATGTTTTTAAACCACAAGTTACAAATATGTAAGAAACAGCACATTTGAAGATTTGATTCTAAGATTTATGTTCTACATAACCCAAATCAAATACTGATGGCAAAAACAAGTGGTCAGGCACTAGCAGATATGAAAATCATAGTCAATTATTAATCAGTAAAATAATGTAGCATTTAAGGAAATATAAGTAGTTCTGCTAAATAGCAAACTTTAACAACAAAAAGACCTGGATCATATCTATATAGTATATGAAAAGGTTAGTCATAGGGATTAATGAGTATTGAATATTTAACAATGTATGCTTAAACAATTAAGAATACATGAAAATATTAAATATATCATGGACCGAATCAATTTCAAGTTGATTAAAGCCAAACATTAAAAGGAAATTACTTATGTAAAATAACTTAAAAGGATGAATGTCTGGTATTCATACAAAACCATGAGGAAGGTTAGAAAGATAAGACAACTTACAGGGACCTGAGAAGGTAAAGGACACCTTCATGGTGGAGTCTGGGTAAAGCCTGTTGCCTGATGAGAATTGAAAATTCTAGTACAGTTAACAACTACTTAACGCCTTTCTCCCTTCACAGGTATAAACCTACAATATTCTAGGACTTTCACCAGAAGCTCATTTACAAAGAAAGGACATGTATTCCATACAGCCTAGTAGCTCCTAAATCTTATTTTATCAGATCATCATTCCATCTAAGGCATCTCCAGAAACACCTTAAGTTTAAGACATCACTTTCCAAAAGGAAGAGTAGACCTTTGCATATCTAATGTGAGATCTACTAAAATAGTATATATGCAAGCCTAAGACCCTTAATTGTGACTTGTCATTCAGAAGCCTACATCTATGCTTGGGTATGTCTTTCTGAGTACCTTTCTCATAACTATGTACTTAAAGTCTATACCAAAATACTTTCAATAGACCCTCAACCCTGCTTCATGGTGATGGTGGTCAGTCTTGAAGGTTTTTGTTGTCAAAACCACAAATTCCAGTTTAGGTCAGCAAGAATCTCCAGGCTGCTGAAGAGAACAATATAGACCTGTGTTTTTAATCTTCTTGTCACTAAACCCTTTCACAAATAACATAGCAAACATGAAAAGAACAAGGAGAAACAAATAGATTGGCTATTATTGCTAAAATTAATAGAAAATTGCTATTATCAAAATTTAAAAACCATGAGCTGGGGTATAACTCCATGGTGAAACGTATGCCTAGAATGATTTGGTATGGCTGCATTCAAATTCCCGGTATCAAACATACACAAAATGAATATATTATAACTACAGTTAAATAAAAAGCCACAAACTGGTAAAAAACAAACAAAACAAAACAAAAACAGTAACAATCTGATAAAAACAACAACAAAAAGTTAATTTCATAGAAGAATACAAAAGACCAATACACACTTTGATAAAACAATTAAAGATTTATCATAGGATCACGAATTCTCCTTAGAAAAATCACTTATCATTCTTAGGCAAATGGATGTATCTGGAGGATATCATCCTGAGTGAGGTAACCCAATCACAAAATAACTCACTTGATATGCACTCACTGATAAATGGATATTAGCCCAAAAACTTAGAATACCCAAGATACAATCTGCAAAACACAAGAAAATCAAGAAGAAGGAAGACCAACACATGGATACTTCATTTCTCCTTAGAATAGCAAACAAAATACCCATGGTAGGATTTACAGAGACAAAGTTTGAAGCTGAGATGGAAGGATGGACCATCTAGAGACTGCCCCACCTGGGGATCCATCCCATAATCAGCCACCAAACGCAGAGAGTATTGTATATGCCAGCAAGAATTTGCTGAAAGGACCTGATATAGCTGTTTCTTGTGAGGCTATGCAGTACCTGGTAAATACAGAAGTGGATGCTCACAGCCACCTATTGAATGGAACACAGGGCCTCCAATAGAGGAGCTAGATAAAGTACCCAAGAAGCTGAAGGGGTCTGCAACCCTATATGGTACAACAATATGAACTAACCAGTACCCCCAGAGTTCGTGTCTCCAGCTGCATATGTAGCAGAAGATGTCCAAGGTGGCCATCATTGGGAAGAGAGGCCCTTGGTCTTGCAAACTTTATATGCCTCAGTACAGGGGAACACCAGGACCAAGAAGTAGGAGTGGGTGGGTAGGGGAGCAGGGTGGGGGGGAGGCTATAGGGGACTTTCAGGATAGCATTTGAAATGTAAATGAAGACAATATCTAATAAAAAATGGAAAAAATAAATGTAAATATATGCCAAGGGGAAAAAAAGAAAAAAAAAAAAAGAAAAATCTCTTATCAGCATTCATAGGAGATAGGTGGAACAATGTATGTAACAGTAAAATAAGAAGGGAAAAAATCAAATGTTTAAAATAGGTAGAAAACAGTATATATAATATATTATATCTAGTGTATTAAAAATAAGATCAGAACAAACATAGGATCAGCAGGATCCACATAAGAGTTGGGTAAAATTGTAGAGCTTAAGGAACAAACACAGCAGCAATGCTAATATTTGGGTAACATTAATGGTCATAAGTTAATAAATTATCTTATATATTATATGTACACTCAGAGTTCATTTATTTGTAATCAATACATTTTATTTCAGGTTCATTTATTGGTAATCAATACATTTTAGTTCTAGAATTTCTACAGAAGTTTTAGATTTAAAAATGGTGGAAAGTACAGTTTCTGCATTTATGTTCCCTAGTGTGTACAAATTCCCAAACTGTGTGTCCCATTTCAGTGGTACATTTGGTACAATCTACATTAGAATGTCATTATTATAATAAAAGTCATGATCTACATTTGTTGTGTATCAACTTACTCCAAGATAAAAAAAGAAAACTATCTTACAGGCAAACTCATTAGACTTTGCACATTCTAAAGCATTAGTTCTCAACCTTTCTAAGGTTGTGACCCTTTAATACAATTCCTTGTGTTGAGGTGACATGCAACCATAAGATTATTTTTGTTTCTACTTCATAATTATAACTCTGCTACTGTTATGAATAATAATGTAAATATCTGTTTTCTGGTGTCTTGGGTGATCCTCAAAGGAACAGTGTTCCTCAGATTGAGAACCACTGTCCTAAAGGGAAGGGAAACATTTTCTCATTTAGGGATGCTCTCTTAAATTCAGAGTGTAAACAACTCAAGGGCTTTAGGATGTCCCTGAAACAGACCAAATGCACTAGGTGCCCCATCCCCAAAGTTATACAAGCCTTAATGGTTTCTGAGAGATACTCTCAAACAAGCCATGCTACCTTGAAGAGGCAAAAACCAGCAGAAATGTTTGGAAAAGGCTCAGATGAACTGAGTTACCTACAAAGGACACTTTTCAACCTGTTGACCTGCTTAAAAGCAGTGCATTGTGTTCTAGATTTCCATCTTTCTTAAGCCATAACCCATGCTGTGATGGACTTTGGTGATGAAGCTATATTTGAAATGTCTACACCTATTAATTAGACCAAATAAACTCGTTGGTTCACCAAGCTGGACTTTAGTGGTATCCATGCTTTAGATCTGTCATTACACTGTACAAACCAAGAGAACAGACATTCAAACTGATGCCTAGCTGTGAAGAGAAAGTTCAAGAATCTAGTAGTTGCTCAGCCACAAGGCTGGGTATCTCAATTGGTTTTTTGTGTATGCTGGAATGGCTCCAATGCCAGTGAAGGAATGGATTTGCTAACAAGGCAAGAGCAAGAAGGCAAAAACCAAAATCTTCCTTCTTCCTCTTTCCCTTATATGGACTTCCAGTAGAATATGTGGCTCAGATTAAAGGTGAATTTTCAACTTTCAAGATCTGGATCAAAATCCTGTGTTTTGCAGCCTCATAATCCCCACCAAAAGTATGCTGTCTTCCTACCTAAAGATCCCAGATCACAGGTGTTCCCTCTATATTTAGCCTGTAGTTCATTCCAGATATTAAGAAGTTGAGAACCAACAATATCCATGACAGCCAGGATACAGTTAAATTTGCAGAATCAACACACACATGTTCAATAGGTATCAATAAAAAACTGAGCCCCAATATCATCCCCAAATTAATTTTATGTGGTACTTGCCCCATCCCCATATATAATCAAACATAATGATGGCGACTAATTTATAATTTAGTTGTTTCCTCTAAACATGTTGAATTCATCAAGCAAAAAAATTTCTTCAAGCAGAAGTATTTACCAGAAACCATTTATAATATAGGAGGTAAAAGGGAGATCAGAGAAAGGAGAGAGGAGAGGAGAGTGATGATAGAAGAGAGTAAAGAGGGAATATTGGAGGAATTTGGTTGTAGATGAGACACAGTGCTATCCCACAAGGATGGGTGTTGTAGAGGTTCCTGTTAGCATCTCAGAAAGCTTCCACTTGTAGTTGCTTCCCTATCTGGGGCACATAAACATTTGTTCACATCTCCCCGGTAATAGTATCATGGACCATTATAGTTTGTTACTACTGTTGTTCATTCTATTGATTTGAACAAATATGTAGATGTGCCTACTACTATAAAACCCTAAAAAGCTCTAAAATGCTCTGTGTTACACTTATCTACCATCTCTTGAAACCATTAATATTTACAGTGTCTCCTAAGTTTTGCCTTTCATAAGATGCCATGAAGTAAGAATTATAGAGTATGGAACTTTTTCAGATTGCCTGTGTTCACTTAGGGATGTGCATTTATGCTTTCTCCATGTTTTCCTCATGGAGGTGTTACTGGCTCATTTCTGTTTCCATCTGGCTAATTTTACATTGTATGAATGCATCAGTTTATATGGCCATCCATCTACTGAACATCAAAATTTCTTCCAAGGTTTGACAATTATGGAAAAAGCCACTATAAACTGCCATATGCAGGTTTATGGTGGCTATACATTATCAATTCCTATGAGTAGAAACCAAGGAATATGACTTATGGATTAGAGAGTAAAAATGTGTACTTATGAAATAAATTGTCCAGTTATCTTGCAAAGGTGCTATACCGAAGTATATCCCCAACAGTAGGGAATGTACATCCCTATCATCTTATGTTCTCCCTAGAACTTACTTACATGAACTAATAGGTTTGTAATGGCAATTTTAGTTAGTCCACCTTTATGAAATCAATGTTCACCAAAATTACCCTGCTACTCATTGCTTCTGTATAGTGAAATGTCTGTTGACAATTTGCACCATTTTAATTGGATTTCAAATTTACTTTTTGTTGAGTTATGAGAGTTTATATATTTTAGGTCATCATTCTTTATTATGTATATCTGTTGCAAATATTTTCTCCCAAGATTTGGCATGCTTTCTTATTTCCTTTCACAGACTGAAAGTTTTACATATGTTTTGTTCTTTTTAAAAAAAAAATACGTTTCCTATTTCTGGTTAAAAACATCTAACACTTGCCTTTTGGGAATGCATTTTAGAATTTAAACTCCTCTATGAATATTGTTTTCAATCTACTGGAGGTATATAGATTGATAACATGAGTGTATGATTTTTTTTCTTTGCATCTTACATGCTCATCCATTATCACAATGTACTTACTCTAATTCCTTTCAATTTTATATATGAAGAAAACCTCTACTGTTTCCTGTTACATTATCTTGGTGCCTTGGTATATAATAATGCTTCCTGCTAGGAGCAAGATGATGCCATAGACCTTACCTTTATGACTGTACTTAGTCTGCCAGTATAAAACATTAGCAGTCTTTGTTGCCTAAGTCTACAGTGAATTATATAAACATTCAGCCCAGGAAAGGAATACTGCTTATTGCAAGTATCTCACCAGGATTTGATTAAAATCCATGATCTTTTTCTCATGATATCCTTAGAAAGACTAGAGTAGTGTGCATGAACAGCTCGCAGGGAATATCAAAGGAAAGTCCCTGGCAAAGGTAAGAAATTCTTTCTTGTTGTTCTCCTTCCCTCTGAAAAATGTTAAGAAATCACTCCAAGATGTTCTCTGCTGTCCAGACATTCAGACTTTTGCAGGAGCAGGCTTCCTTAACGAGTCAGCCACCTTGCTGCCAGCTCCAATGTCAATCCCTTCAAAATCCCTGTTTCCATAATAAACCCTGACCTGACATGACCACTTCCTTCATGGTTCAGGAGTCATTGAAGAGCTAGTAAAAAACAGAGCAGGGTCTCTTCCAAATGCAGCCAATGACTGTGCCCAATTGGGAATAATTACATGTAGACAAGCATCCTTTTGGGTCTCAGCAGTAGCGAAGAGAAATGCATTTCTACCACGGTACTGGAGCATAAAGGACAGTTCCTTATTTTGTAAGGCATCCAGCTGTAGGATTGGACAACATATCACCACTTAGCCTTTGGACAGCTAACTATTCAAAATCTATAGTGTCACGTAGCTGAAGAGGGGGCCCTTTTTTATTTTAAGCATCTGAACTTGACTAGTTTAGGGCTCCATCTGCAAAATGCCTGGGCTGTTGGCAATCAGGCTGTGTTTGCTCTCTTTGTAAATTAGAGTTAAGTGAAGGAGGGCTGAGATTGAAGCGGTACAGTTTCCTTGGCACTATTCATGGAAGTGTCATGTCCAAACTGATCAGAATCACTTAACCCTCTGTTTCTAGACAGGCACTATTTTTCAATGATAATATGGCAGTCTCTGTGATTAGTTTTAAGTATTAATTCAGAAGTGGAAATAGGGATCAGGTTTTGATAAACCACTTAGTTTGGGAAGTTCAAAGTTTTGGCTTTTTCTGACCTCAGGATATGACATCAAAATCATGAGGCAAGTACATTTGTAGTGCCACAGAGTTTGTTTTATAAATCATAACAATATCCTGTTTGTCTTTCTGCTGAGCCAGCCCCTACATGCCACCTGCCCCTCTGTTAGGCCTTAGGCCCCACCACTTTAGAGATCTCTGCTAATTTCCAACATGCAGGACCACCTGCAGCACTGCTAGGCCTAGGCAGATTGGTTCCATTTTGCTGCTGTAGCTGACGCTGAGCCATAGTTAAACTGCAATACTGCAATGATGAGAGGACATTTTCTGGAGAGGTTTTTTTTTCTTTTCTTTTTTTTTTTTTGGCAAGTTAGTCTCTTTTCAACAGAAGCAATGGACAGTGAATTTAGTGTGCTCATTACTGTTTTGTTTTAACCAAATTTTACTTCTTTTTCTTTCAGGAAGTCAGGCAAACAAGCAATCTTTCTATCTCTCTGTGTCTCTATCTCTCTATTATCTATCTATCTATCATCTATGTATGTATCTGTAATGTAATTACGACAGTCATTTTCATTGCTAATATATTGTTAAATAATGGGGTTTGGTAGATTTGATTAATATTCAACAAATTTTCATTCTCTTTTTCTTACATTTATAAAAGAATATTTTTCTCTTTCATTAATGTCAAGCATTCCATTAAAGCTACTTTCACTGAGTAACAAAATGTGACTGAAAATGATAGTTACTGGTTCTGGGAGGACCCTTAAGACACATTATGCTTGTTTTGGCCTCGTGGGAAATTTGAACTTCTTTAGAGAGAAATCCATACTCTAGGTAGCATCAGCTTTTTTATTTCCTGAAATGGGGCACAAAATTAAACTTGACCTAAAACTTACCAAAAAAAAAAAAATATATTGCCCCTGTATACTGTCCACACAGTACCAAGAAACAAATCCTGTTCGGAATTATAGACTTTGGAGTGGCTTGATGTGCAGCATTATGTGACACTAGCTGATGGATTGAAGTGTAACCTGTAACTTTAGAATCTTTCTTAAGATGCAATTTACATACCATGTAGTACACTCGTTTAAGGTATTTAACTCAATTTTACAGTACCTTCATAGTTATATGAATGTTGTTACTTTTTTTTGGATTTTTGAGACAGGGTTTCTCTGTGTAGCCCTGGCTGTCCTGGGACTCACTCTGTAGACCAGGCTGGCCTCGAATTCAGAAATCCATCTGCCTCTGCCTCCCAAGTGCTGGGGCTAAAGGCATGGGCCACCACTGCCCTGCATATTGTCATAATTTAACATTAGTAAGTGAACCACAAAATAAACCTTGAAACTATGACCTTGTAAACATTCTTTCTCATCCCTATACCCACCCAACTCTAAACAAGTAGTATTCTATTTTTTACAAACTTTAACTTCATGCTATACTCCATGTTAGTAACTGAATGTATGTAGTGGACATAAATTATGAAAGAGGCTATAGAGATAATTGTTTTCCTAGTTCTAATTCAGTCATGGATTTTTTTTGGCTTTGATGGTGGCTACATGCATAAAATACACTGGATACTCAGACATTAAGAAATTCACAGCTTTGCCTGAGCATCGGCAGCAGATATCTTGGTTCTGGGACCCAGCCGAGAGTATTCTGCACAGGCCCCAGACATTCGGCCACTTTCCCGGCCATGCCAGAGGAAAGGGGTCCACTCGGCCCCAGAGCGCTTGTCGTGAGCATCGGCTGCAGACATCTTGGTTCCAGGACTCCTCCGAGAGTATTCTGAACAGGTGAGAGTGTAGAATTCAGAAGCTAACAGCTTCTGGGACAGGCCAAAGCAACTCAGCTTTGGGACAGGTCCTGTTTTGGGCCTTCATCTTTGGCCAGGAGGGGGGTCCTAAGGCCAGATATCTGTGTACCTTTCCTATAAGAGGAGAGCTTGCCTGCAGAGAGTGCTCTGACCACTGAAACTCAGAGGAGAGAGCTAGTCTCCCAGGTCTCCTGATAGAGGCTAACAGAATCACCTGAGGGACAAGATCTAACCAGAGACAACTATAACAACTAGCTCCAGAGATTACCAGATGGCGAAAGGCAAATATAAGAATCCTACTAACAGAAATCAAGACCACTCACCATCATCAGAACGCAGCACTCCCACCCCACCTAGTCCTGGGTACCCCAACACAACCAAAAAGATAGACCCGGATTTAAAAGCATATCTCATGATGATGGTAGAGGACATCAAGAAGGACTTTAATAACTCACTTAAAGAAATACAGGAGAACACTACTAAAGAGTTACAAGTCCTTAAAGAAAAACAGGAAAACACAACCAAACAGGTAGAAGTCCTTAAAGAAAAACAGGAAAACACATTCAAACAGGTGATGGAAATGAACAAAACCATACTAGATCTAAAAAGGGAAGTAGACACAATAAAGAAAACCCAAAGTGAGGCAACGCTGGAGATAGAAACACTAGGAAAGAAATCTGGAACCATAGATGCAAGCAGAAGCAAAAGAATACAGGAGTTGGAAGAGAGAATCTCAGATGCAGAAGATTCCATAGAGAACATCGTAACAACATTCAAAGAAAATACAAAACGCAAAAGGATCCTAACTCAAAACATCCAGAAAATACAGGACACAATGAGAAGACCAAACCTACGGATAATAGGAGTTGATGAGAATGAAGATTTTCAACTTAAAGGGCCAGAAAATATCTTCAACAAAATTATAGAAGAAAACTTCCCAAACCTAAAGAAAGAGATGCCAATGAACATACAAGAAGCCTACAGAACTCCAAATAGACTGGACCAGAAAAGAAATTCCTACTGGCACATAATAATGAGAATAACAAATGCACTAAATAAAGATAGAATATTAAAAGCAGTAAGGGAGATAAGTCAAGTAACATATAAAGGCAGGCCTATCAGAATAAAACCAGATTTTTCACCAGAGACTATGAAAGCCAGAAGAGCCCAGACAGATGTTATACAGACACTAAGAGAACACAAATGCCAGCCCAGGCTACAATACCTGGCAAAACTCTCAATTACCATAGATGGAGAAACCAAAGTATTCCATGACAAACCAAATTCACACATTATCTTTCCACGAATCCAGCCCTTCAAAGGATAATAACAGAAAAAAAACCAATACAAGGACAGAAATCATGCCCTAGAAAAAGCAAGAAAGTAACCCCTCAACAAACCTAAAATAAGACAGCCACAAGAACAGAATGCCAATTCTAACAACAAAAATAAAAGGAAACAACAATTACTTTTCCTTAATATCTCTTAATATCAATGGACTCAATTCCCCAATAAAAAGACATAGACTAACAGACTGGCTACACAAACAGGACCCAAAATTCTGCTGCTTACAGGAAATCCATCTCAGGGAAAAAGACAGATACTACCTCAGAGTGAAAGGTTGGAAAAAAATCTTCCAAGCAAACGGTCTGAAGAAACAAGCTGGAGTAGCAATTCTAATATCGAATAAAATTGACTTCCAACCCAAAGTTATCCAAAAAGAAAAGGAGGGACACTTCATACTCATCAAAGGTAAAATCCTCCAAGAGGAACTCTCAATTCTTAATATCTATGCTCCAAATGCAAGGGCAGCCACATTCATTAAACACTTTAGTAAAGCTCAAAGCACACATTGCACTTCACACAATAATAGTGGGAGACTTCAACATACCACTTTCATCAATGAATAGATCGTGGGAACAGAAACTAAACAGGGACACATTGAAACTAACAGAAGTTATGAAACAAATGGGCTTAACAGATATCTACAGAACATTTTATCCTAAAACAAAAGGATATACCTTCTTCTCAGCACTTCATGGGACCTTCTCCAAAATTGACCATATAATTGGTCACAAAAGAGGACTCAACAGATACAAAAATATTAAAATTGTCCCATGCATCCTATCAGACCACCATGGACTAAGGTTGACCTTCAATAACAACATAAATAATGGAAAGCCAACATTCACGCGGAAACTGAACAACACTCTGCTCAATGATACCTTGGTCAAGGAAGGAATAAAGAAAGAAATTAAAGACTTCTTAGAGTTTCATGAAAATGAAGCCAGAACATACCCAAACCTATGTGACACAATGAAAGCATTTCTAAGAGGAAAACTCATAGCTCCGGGTGCCTCCAAAAAGAAACTGGAGAGAGCACACACTAGCAGCTTGACAACACATCTAAAAGCTCTAGAAAAAAAGGAAGAAAATTCACCCAAGAAGAGTAGACAGCAGGAAATAATCAAACTCAGGGGTGAAATAAACCAAGTGGAAACAAGAAGAACTATTCAGAGAATTAACCAACCAGGACTTGGTTCTTTGAGAAAATCAACAAGATAGATAAACCCTTAGCCAGACTCACTAGAGGGCACAGGGACAAAATCCTAATTAACAAAATCAGAAATGAAAAGGTACACATAACAACAGATCCTGAAGAAATCCAAAACACCATCAGATCCTTCTACAAAAGGCTATACTCAACAAAACTGGAAAACCTGGACGAACAAACTGGAAAACCTGGACGAAATGGACCAATTTCTAGACAGATACCAGGTACCAAAGTTAAATCAGGATCAAGTAAACGATCTAAACAGTCCCATATCCCCTAAAGAAATAGAAGCAGTCATTAATAGTCTCCCAGCCAAAAAAAAAAGCCCAGGACCAGATGGGTTTAGTGCAGAGTTCTACCAGACCTTCAAAGAAGATCTAATTCCAGTTCTGCACAAACTATTCCACAAAATAGAAGTAGAGGGAACTCTACCCAACTCATTCTATGAAGTCACAATTACTCTGATACTTAAACCACAGAAAGATCCAACAAAGATAAAGAACTTCAGACCAATTTCCCTTATGATTATAGATGCAAAAATCCTCTAAAAATTCTTGGTAACTGAATCCAAGAACACATTAAAGCAATCATCCATTCTGAACAAGTAGGTTTTATTCCAGGGATTCAGGGATTATTTAATATACGAAATCCACCAACTTAATCAATTACATAAACAAACTCAAAGACAAGAACCACATGATCATCTCCTTAGATGGGGAAAAAGCATTCCACAAGATCCAACACCCATTCATAATAAAAGTCTTGGAAAGATCAGGAATTCAAGGCCCATACCTAAACATGATAAAAGCAATCTACAGCACGCCAGTAGCCAACATCAAAGTAAATGGAGAGAAGCTTGAAGCAATCCCAAGAAAATCAGGGACTAGACAAGGCTGCCCACTTTCTCCCTACCTATTCAACATAATACTTGAAGTCCTAGCCAGAGCAATTATACAACAAAAGGAGATCAAGGGGATACAAATTGGAAAAGATGAAGTCAAAATATCACTTTTTGCAGATGATATGATAGTATATATAAGTGACCCTAAAAATTCCACAAGAGAACTCCTAAACCTGATAAACAGCTTCAGTGAAGTAGCTGGATATAAAATTAACTCAAACAAGTCAATGGCCTTTCTTTACACAAAAAATAAACAGGCTGAGAAAGAAATTAGGGAAACAACTCCCTTCTCAATAGTTACAAATAATATAAAATATCTTGGCGTGACTCTAAATAATGAAGTGAATGATCTGTATGATAAAAACTTCAAGTCTCTGAAGAAAGATATTAAAGAAGATCTCAGAAGATGGAAAGATCTCCCATGCTCATGTATTGGCAGGAAAAACATTGTAAAAATGGCTATCTTGCCAAAAGCAATCTACAGATTCAATGCAATCCCCATCAAAATTCCATCTCAATTCTTCAACGAATTAGAAAAAGCAATCTGCAAATTCATCTGAAATAACAAAAACCCTAGGATAGCAAAAACTCTTCTCAAGGATAAAAGTACCTCGGGTGGAATCACCATGCCTGACCTAAAGCTTTACTACAAAGTAATTGTGATAAAATCTGCATGGTACTTGTATAGTGACAGACCAGTAGACCAATGGAATAGAATTGAAGACCCAGAAATGAACCCAAACACCTATGGTCACTTGATCTTCGACAAGGGAGCTAAAACCATCCAGTGGAAGAAAGACAGCATTTTCAACAAATGGTGCTGGCACAACTGGTTGTTATCATGTAGAAGAATGCAAATCCATCCATTCCTATCTCCTTGTACTAAGGTCAAATCTAAGTGGATCAAGGAACTTCACATAAAACCAGAGACATTGAAACTTATAGAGGAGAAATTGGGGAAGAGTCTCAAAGATATGGGTACAGGGGAAATATTCCTGAATAGAACAGCAATGGCTTGTGCTGTAAGATCGAGGATTGACAAATGGGACCTCATGAAACTGCAAAGCTTCTGCAAGGCAAAAGACACTGTCAATAAGACAAAAAGGCCACCAACAGATTGGGAAAGGATCTTTACCTATCTTAAATCAGATAGGGGACTAATATCCAATATATATAAAGAACTCAAGAGGGTGGACTCCAGAAAATCAAATAACCCCATTAAAAAATGGGTCTCATTTCTAGGAAGGGGCAAAGTGTCCACACTTTGGTCTTCGTTCTTCTTGAATTTCATGTGTTTAACAAATTGTATTTTATATCTTGGGAATCCTAAGTTTCTGGACTAATATCCACTTATCAGTGAGTACATATTGTGCTAGTTCCTTTGTGATTGGGTTATCTCACTCAGGATGATTCCCTCCAGGTCCATCCATTTGCCTAGGAATTTCATAAATTCATTTTTTTAATAGCTGAGTAGTACACCATTGTGTAAATGTACCACATTTTCTGTATCCATTCCTCTGTTGAGGGGCATCTGGGTTCTTTCCAGCTTCTGGCTATTATAATTAAGGCTGCTATGAACATAGTGGAGCATGTCTCCTTCTTACCGGTTGGGACATCTTCTGGATATATGCCCAGGAGAAGTATTGCTACCCAAGATATAAGATACAATTTGCTAAACACATGAAACTCAAGAAGAATGAAGACTGAAGTGTGGACACTATGCCCCTCCTTACAATTGGGAACAAAACACTCATGGAAGGAGTTACAGAGACAAAATTTGGAGCTGTGACGAAAGGATGGACCATCTAGTGATTGCCATATGCAGGGATCCATCCCATAATCAGCTTCCAAATGCTGACACCATTGCATACACTAGCAAGATTTTGCTGAAAGGACCCAGATATAGCTGTCTCTTGTGAGACTATGCCGGGGCCTAGCAAACACCAAAGTGAATGATAACAGTCAGCTATTGGATGGATCACACGGCCCCCAATGGAGGAGCTAGAGAAATTACCCAAGGAGCTAAAGGGAACTGCAACTCTATAGGTGGAACAACAATATGAACTAACCAGTACCCCGGAGCTCTTGTCTCTAGCTGCATATGTATCAAAAGATGGCCTAGTCGGCCATCCCTGCAAAGAGAGTCCCATTGGACTTGCAAACTTTATATGCCCCAGTACAGGGGAACCCCAGGGCCAAAAAGTAGGAGTGGGTGGGTAGGGGATTGAGGGGGTGGGTATGGGGGACCTTCGGGATAGCATTGAAAATATAAACGAGGAAAATACCTAATAAAAAAATAAATAAAAAAAAAAATGGGCCTCAGAGCTAAACAACGAATTCTCACCTGAGGAATACCGAATGGCTGAGAAGCACCTGAAAAAATCTTCAACATCCTTAATCATCAGAGAAATGCAACTCAAAATAACCCGGAGATTTCATCTCACACCAGTCAGAATGGCTAAGATCAAAAATTCAGGTGACAGCAGATGCTGGCGAGGATGTGGAGAAAGAAGAACTCTCCTCCATTGTTGGTGGGATTGCAAGCTTGTACAACCACTCTGGAAATCAGTCTGGCGGTTCCTCAGAAAATTGGACATAGTACTACTGGAGGATCCCGCAATACCTATTCTGGGCATATATCCAGAAGATGTTCCAATCGGTAAGAAGGACACATGCTCCACTATGTTCATAGCAGCCTTATTTATAATAGCCAGAAGCTGGAAAGAACCCAGATGTCCCTCAACAGAGGAATGGATACAGAAAATGTGGTACATTTACACAATGGAGTACTACTCAGCTATTAAAAAGAATGAATTTATGAAATTCCTAGGCAAATGGATGGACCTGGAGGGCATCATCCTGAGTGAGGTAACACAATCACAAAAGAACTCAAATGATAGGTACTCACTGATAAGTGGATATTAGTCCAGAAACTTAGTATAGGGAGATATAGGATACAATTTGAAAAACACATGAAACTCAAGAAGAATGAAGACCAAAGTGTGGACACTTTGCCCTTCTTAGAATTGGAAACAATCAACCATGGAAGGAGTTACAGAGACAAAGTTTGGGGCTCAGACAAAAGAATGGACCATCTTGAGTTTGCCATATCCAGGGATCCATCCCATAATTAGCCTCCAAACGATGACACCATTGTATACACTAGCAAGCATTGGCTGAAAGGACCCTGATATAGCTGTCTTTTGTGAGACTAGGCTGGGGCTTAGCAAACACATAAGTGGATGCTCACAGTCAGCTATTGAACAGATCATAGGGCCCCCAGTAGAGGAGCTAGAGAAAGTATCCAAGAAGCTAAAGAGATCTGCAACCCTGTAGGTGCAACATTATGAACTAACCAGTACCCCAGAGCTCTTGACTCCAGCGCATATGTATCAAAAGTTGGCCTAGTAGGCCATCACTGGAAAGAGAGGCCCATTGGACACGGAAACTTTATATGCCCCAGTACAGGGGAACGCTAGGGCCAAAAAGTGGGAGTGGGTGGGTAGGGGAGTGGGTGGGAGGGTATGGGGGACTTTTGCGATAACATTGGAAATGTAAATGAGGAAAATACCTAATAAAAAGTAAAAAAAAAAAAAAAAAAGAAAAAAAGAAAAAGAAATTTACAGCTTCTGTTTCCATGCCAATTCTAACTGTTTATATACATTTCTGATGTTGTTTTTGCTTGGTTTCTTGTTAATTTGGGTGTGTGATATTTTTGCTTTGTTGTAAAGTTGTTTTATAATAAACTTTATAAAAATAAAACTTCTATATCATTAGCTTTTAGTATAAGTGGAATTATATAATGTGTAGTATTTTGTGACTGACTTGTTTCATTTAGCATAATACTTTCAAAATATGTTGTACTATTAGTATTCTGCTCCTCTCCACAATAAAATAATATTAAATTGTATGGGTATGGAACATTTTATTTGTTCATGTTTTAAATTGTAACTGTCTTTTGAAAGGTACACAATAATATAAAATATAATAAAAGATTGTGACATATACTGTGTTAGTAAGCATTTTAAGTGAAATGTCATTGTTCAAGAGACTCAGATTCTATTCAACTCAGTATTTTGTATTGTATTATGTTACAAGGAAATGGGAGGAGAAAAGGGAGGGTGGAGTCAAAAAAATCAGAGCCATTGGGTAATTTTCTAAGGTACTGTCCTTAGAAGTTAGCTATGAATACTGAATATTCAAACATATTCTTAGGTAACTTAATGTTTCATTAACTAGAATAACTTATTGTTGAATCAAAAAGGGTTGCTTAAGCATTCCATTATGGAGTTATAGTTTTAATTTGTGACATGGCTTCAATTCATTTACACATTGACAAGGTATAGACAATTGAACAATCCTGTAGAAATCATCACAAATAGCATGAAGGATTTTTATTACCTCCATGAGCATCACAACAAAGATTTACCATGATATTATGGAATTGTAGGAAGAAAGGTGTAAAATTCAAGAATGTCATTCTGGTTCCATCTCTTCCTAGAGGTTTGAAGATGGCTTTTACAACTGCCAAAATAATAGCTGCATTTATTTTACATTTCCTTATCCAACAGTAAACAATGTTCCTGACCTTGACAAGATATATTTTCCCATTAATTTATCACAACAGCCTATGAGCCATGTAATATCAATTGCTCCCAGTTCCAAGATGAAGAAGCCAAGACTAAACAAGATTAACTCATCTATTTACATTAAAGCCTGTAAGTTTTCCTCAAGAACTTCTTGTAAAAGTAATTTTTATTTATCTAATGTAATTGTCACCTTAGAGACATACTGCTACTTAAAATCACCATTTCTAGTTCTTTCTAAACTGGTTAAACTTAGCTGTTTTGGCTTAAAACCCTGTCCCAGCTGACTGATTCAATCTGGTTTCTCTTAAAGCTTAACTTCTCATGGAATTGCCCTGCTTGGAAGAACTGCCTCTGAATTCCATGAATTGAATCTGAACTGCACTGAACTGAACTCAACTGTTTAATTAAAAGTCACATTATAACATGACTGCTGTTTTTTATTGATCCAACGCAATGGGACCCTCCGCAACATGCAGGCAAGAGGAGAGACCCCGAACAAACAAAGGACACACTTTTTATATCTTGTAAGGGGCAGTTTTAGGCAACAGGGCTAGGCTAGCTGGGTAATTCTAATTTTTGTAGCATGTAACCCCTTCAGGCATTGGTTGGTTTGCACAGGGTAACTACCTTTGGCCTAGTGACTCACTCTGCCTGCCATTATGGTTTTTCTCAGAATTTAGTGTGAGATGGAACAGAAGAATTTTTCTGAGAACTGTTATTTTTGTTATGGTTATTTTTCCGAGAACAGCTAATCTTGTTTTGGCAGCTGTAGACTTAGTCTGGTCATTTTGCCCACTAAAACTATGTAGTTTGGAAAGTCCCTTCAGAGGTGGGGGGGGGGAGGTAAGTGGTCTTGAATTTATTTTGGATTCTACAGAACCTGTTTTTGTACAACTCACTTAGTAAAACTGCCTCCTTCTTGCACTGCACTCTCTTAAGTAGATTCACTTTCTTTTCACTTGTAGTGATAATTGGGTATATCCTATTCTGTCAAATCTTTCTCGTGTTTGTCAGTTTGCCTGCTATTTAATTAGACATCACATTTAAATATGGGTGATTCCTTCTACACACTAAATTTACTTCCTTGTTCAAGATTAAAGGTATGTGCTAAGGGTGGGTCTATATTCCAGCCAGAGGGATTAAAGGTGTGTGCTTAGGAATGAGCCACACCACAGCTAGAAGATTATTTGTTTGTTTGTTTGTTTATTTATTTATTTATTTACTTATTCGTGGTAAATAACACAATCTTGGCATTCACAGTGTGACCAAATATCCTGCAACATCACCTTCTACTATTTCTTCTTTACAAATGGAATTTCTATTTTCTGTAGTTTGATAAAGGTTGTGGCCCTCAAGATAATCACTTTCAAGGGCACTAAAAATTACTTTACAATAATAGAAATATGTCTGTTAACCTCTACTTTCATACTGCCTGATAAAATGCATATTACATAGTGGCACTAAATTCACTGAATGAGTAAATCAACAAATGAATTTTCACACACATGACTGAGAATAAGCATTTAATTGGATAGTCATCTTTATTTTTTGAGAAGGATCTCTAAGCTATAATTTCAAAAGAATCATTATGAAATTTGGGGGAGAAAATAAACAAAAGTTTTCTGACAATTTACAATGATTTACACAACAGGTATGCTAGATGCCTGAGGCCATAGTCCATCAGGAGCAATGACTAGAAGTAACTATAACAAACCTACCCTGTTCTTTCAGTAATCAGTAACTGTATGGAAAACTTGTTTTCATTTCAATATGCATATATGGATTATTTTAAAGCACAAGAATTCATTCTGAAATTCAAAACACAACAATTCTGAGGTCTTCATCTGGTCCTGCTGCAACTGAAGGTTTTCATAGTGGGACAAGCAGATTTCATTCTTGACAAAGATTCTAGTTTGCCAAGCTTCTCAGAAAATGGCCCTCTTAGTCATTACGTTTGGAGAAGAAACAGATAGTCTTGCAGTAGGAAAAAAACAAAAAACAAAACACAAACCTCTGCCAGGCATGCCCCTGTTTTTTTTGTTGTTGTTTGTTCGTTTTGTTTGTTTGTTTGTTTAGTGTAGGGAGCAGAGGTTTGAAAAAACCATAAAAAAGTTCCAGAATTTAAATTGTCTTCCTGTATTTACTTCACTTTTGTGCTTGCATATCTATGTGTCCAGGAGATTTTAAATAACCAATTATGCCGAACAACCTCAACAAAGAATGCAGCAGAGCTCATGTACATGTTGAGCTTTCGGCATTCCTTTGCATCCTTCTATGCACAGACCTCCTACAATTTTAATGCCCAGGGTGTGTTTATATCTTATATTCTTTCCTCGCTTGCTTCTTCTTCTTCATTTTCTTAACTGCCATTTGATAGTTTTCCCACACTCCCTAAAGATTGCCCTATTACAAATAAAAGAGCTTAATTATTTCTATAATGGAAGGATTAGAGTTCCCCCATGAGCTTTTTTTTTTTTTTCATCTTTAAAAGTCATTGTTGATACAATAAAATGCAAGTAATTCGTGAACAATACTGCTGCTCATGGAAGGATTGGAGTAAA
The DNA here is from genome assembly GCF_978045245.1 of Mus caroli. NCBI lineage: Eukaryota > Metazoa > Chordata > Mammalia > Rodentia > Muridae > Mus > Mus caroli. The sequence goes on along the minus strand of NW_028227260.1, from coordinate 40,114,736 downwards.
AACTGAAAGGTAAGAAATATATAAAAGGGTACCTTTTAAGAAGTGCTATTATTGGCTGCTAACATCCAGGTCAGGGCCAGGGAGAATAAATTAGTGAGGTAAAGCTGTAATACAATAGCTGATGCTCATGCAGCCTTTTTCATTGTTGTTGTTTTGGTTTATGCAATTTCCACTGCACCATTTCAAGATATGTCTAGGTAAGTTATGTAACAGCCACCCAGAGAATTTCATTTTGTTGTAGTTACAGTATTTCAGACATGCTTTGCATGCTTGCCACTTTTGTTGGTTGCAAAGAGCTAAGCTAATTTTTTTCAGTTTTGAATATTGCTGAGATTTTGGATATGCCTTTTGCTGTTTTTGTTTGTGTGTTTGCATGTTTGGTTTTTTTTTTTTTTTTTTTTTGTCTGAAATCCAATTGTGTCTACTTGTACTCTCTCCCTCTGTCCTCTGCCTATCTCATCTCTCCTGTTCCCATCCCCTTCCCCTCTCCAACCCAGTCCATCCAACAAACAATGTCTAGTCTATTTACTATTTCCTCTTCTAAGTGAGATTCAAGCATACCTTAAGCCCTCCTTGTTCTTTAACTTCTATGGTTCTGTGGTTTGTAAAATGGTATACCGTACTTTATTTATGACTAATATCCATTTTTAAGTCAGTACATACCATCTTTGTCTTTCTGGAGCTGATAAGAATGTTGACATCTCCCTCTATTAATGTGTGGGATCCAATGTGTGATAATGTGGGTGCCATTGAATTTGGGTCTTAGATATTCAGAATTCAGATGTCATCTTGGTAGATTTTTACGTTGATAAATATGACATGTTCATCTCCAAGTCATTGATTAATTTTGGTTAGACTATTAGAATAGTTATTCCAGTTTTCTTCTTTGGTCCATTTGCTTGGAAATCAGTTTTCCAGGCATTTATTCTAAGGTGATGGCCATCTTTGATGTTGAGGGATGTTTCTTGTATGCATCACAATGATGGATCGTGTTTTCTCATCCATTTTATAGCCTGTGTCCTTTTATTGGGGAACTGAGTCTATTGATGTTGAAAGATATTAATGACCAACAATTGTTAATTCCTTTTATTTTGGTGTTGGTAGTGTATGTGTTTGTGTGTGTGTGTGTTTGTGTGTGCATGTGTGTCTGTGTCTGTGTGTGTGTCCCTTCTATGGTTTCACAGATAGGAAATTATTTATTTCCTGCTTTGTTGGGTATAAACTCCTTGGATTTGAGGTTTCCTTCTAATATCTTCTTTTTTTTTCTTTTTGTTTTTGTTTGTTTGTTTGTTTTTCTTTTTTGTTTTTCAAGACAGGGTTTCTCTGTATAGCCCTGGCTGTCCTGGAACTCACTTTGTAGACCAGGCTGGCCTCAAACTCTGCCTGCCTCTGCCTCCTGAGTGCTGGGATTAAAGGTGTGCGCCACCACGCCCAGCTAATATCTTCTTTCTATAGGAGTATATTTGTGGGTACATATTGTGTAAATTTGGATTTTTCATGGAATATCTTGTTTTCTCCATCTATGATGATTCAAAGTTATGTTTATTGTAGCAGTCTGAGCTGCATCTGTAGTCTCTTAGAAAATGCAAGATTTCCCAGGACCTTCTGACTTTTAGTGTATCTGTTGAGAAGTTGAATGTATTTCTACTAGGTCTACCTTTATATATTATTTGGCCTTTTTGGATTTTCCCCCCTTGGTTTCTTCTTTCTTCTCTGTTGTCTGGACTGAGTTTCCTGGGGTTCTTGTGACTAGAAAAACTTCCAGTTCAGTAGTGTGCCTCCCCTGGGGATTTCGTGGTCTGCATGGCATGTAGTGTTTGAGTGCTAGCCTTGTCTCTGAGATACCTAGTATCAGTATAGCCTAGGGTTCCTGGTGCCATTGTCGCCTTCTGGAGAGTAGAAGGAGTTGTTGGCCAGAAAATGGAGTCTATGGGGTGGGGTGCATTTTAAGGTTGTTGGGTGTGTTTTAAAGAAAGTTGGCCAGAAAGGGCTTGGAGTAGGGTATTACCTGCTTGTGCCTGGTTCCAGCAGGCCTCCAGGTAAGCAGGCAGTGTTGTGTGCTAGAAAACAGAACAGATGTGACAGAATGCATTTTACTGTTGTTGGCTGTGATTTAAGGGGCAGGAAAGGCCTTGAGGGTGGGTCTTACTTGGTTGTCCCTGGTAATGGCAAGACTCCAGCAATGCAGGCAGATTTGTGGAACAGAAAATGGAGGGTAGGAGATAGAATGCAGTTTACCACTGTTGGGCATGCCTTAAGAAGACTTTCTATCCTTTGATTTTAATGCAAATTCTGAAGTTATTATTTTCTGAAAGATCCAGATCCTATTTCTACTCTCTAATGAAGGTCTAGTAGCCTTGTTTTGCAGGAAAAAAGAGAACAGAGGTTGCTAAGTGGGTGTTTTTTGGAGGTGTTAAATTTGATGTCAAGGTACAACAGAACTAACTTTGTGAGTCTCCAAGAAACCAGCTCATTAGGTCCAAGCATAGTTTTGTTATCAAACCCCAGAAAAATTATGACTGTATTGTTTCTATTGCATTCATTTGGGCTTTATAACACTAAATGTTTATAGAATCCCTGCTTTTATTCAACAAAAATACTTCCCTTTCACAATTCATTCTATTTCTTCAATTCTTGAGTCAATAAATGCTTGGTGTTTTAAATTTTTCATTTACATGTTCTTATTTGTTTATTTTAATATTTAATACATTATTTAAGAGTTTCATACATTGTATTTTGATTATATTCATCCCTGAACTCCTCCCATATCTACCCCATCCATACCCACTCAACTTTACATCATCTTTTTATTTATTTATTTATCTTTTGGTATCAAGTCCAATTTATATTGCCCATAAATACTTTTGGGTATGTGGTGATCTACTCTACTGTGATTCACATAATTATCACCATGTTCTTTAAAAAGAAGTCTTTCCTGCAGCTATTGGTTACCAAGTTCCTTAGCTAGCAGTAGGACAATGTGTCCAACAACCAAAACACCACATTGAATTATTATCTTATTTGAGCTTGTACAAGTCTTGTGCATGCTGTCACATCTGAGGGAAGTTTATATGAGCAACTGACCTGTTATGTCTGGAAAACAGTATTTCATTGTCATCTACCAATTCTGACTCTTGTAATATTTCTGCTTCCTCATCTGAGATGATACCTGAGCCTTGGAAGGAGGGGTACCATTTGATGTCTCATTTAGATCTGAGCACTCTAGAGTCTCTTATTCTCTATACATTGACTAGTTGTGGGTTTTTGTATTAATCACCATCTACTGCAAAAAGGAGCTTTTCTGGTATGGATTAACAATTGAATTAATTTATGGCCAATAAAAATAATTCATTGGGACTTTGTTTAATACTATGTCCATTTAGCAAAGTAACAGTAGAAGGTTTACCACTAAACATTATGGCCTATCTAGAGATAGGCTCTTGGATTTGGTAACTGTGTTTCATGTGTGGGTTTCATCTTGAAAATGAGACATATCCAATCAGAAAGTGATTGGTTACTACCATGAATTTTTGCCACTATTTCTCCAATGACTATCTCTTGCCAAACTAGTCATTATTGCAGAGTTCACCCCCGGGTAAGTTTATGATTACCTTTCCTCCTTTGAGTATGCACAGCACCTTTCAGGACTATGAAAGCTAACCAACAAGAATGAATGAATGACCTTGAGATCAGGACCAACTTTATATCTCCATGTCCTATGACTCAAGCATATGCTATCTTCAACAATATGGCTTTACTATCAAGTTCTGAGACACTACTAGAGGATTGGAAATAACCTATGATGATACTACTAGAGGACTGGAAATAGCCTATGATGTTTAAGATGCCTATGGGACATCACTGTCTAAGAATTTCAAAAGAAGTAATCCATGCCAGACATTCTTCTTTTTCATTGTTAGTTTATCTTGTATGATGGAGATATTGTCACCCTGTTGTATGATAACTACATTTAAATGTGTATATGTGCATAATATATGTATATATTTCAGGAAGCTTCTTCAGTAGTAGGCTTTTATAGTATGTTTTCAAAATGTCCTTAGCAATAGTTATATCTTCATATATCCTCTTCTATGCTTTGTAGTCCCACCACTTCATACCCCATGTAATCATTCCTGTTCCATTATTTCCCTTTTTCCCTTTATATCATAGCATTCTCCTAGCCCTTAAAATCAAGCCCACATATCATGGCCTCTTATAAGTTTTTAAACATCTGTGGGTGTGATGGTTTGTATATTTTTGGCCCAGGCGGTGATACTATTATAAAGTGTAGCCTTGTTGGAATAGGTGTGTCACTGTGGGTGTGGGCTTTAAGATGCTCATCCTAGCTGTGTGGCAGTCAGTATTCTACTAGCAGACTTCAGATGAAGATGTAGAACTCTCAGCTCTGTCTGCAATATGCCCGCCTAGATGCTGCTGCTCAATTGGATGAATAAAATGCAGTGGGTTTACTTGGGCCCTGAGGTAGCAAGGGTCAGGTGGCAGCATTGAATCACCAGAGACAAGGTGTTCATAGTTATTATAATGGACAGCATAGACAAAACAAAGTTGTAATGACCTAACTCGAAATGGTCAACACAGGAAATGGGCAAGAGCAAAATTCTTCAAATGTGCTCGTGGTCCCTCTCACAAGTTTGCTTTTTATAGGATTCATGAAGGGCATATTTTCTGGACCTTCCCATTGTGGAGGATTAGGTTTTACACAAAGTATCTACTCTAGCATTGTAATTTCCCTCAGCCTTAAAATCCCTTCATCAACACTAAGCCAAGAGATATCAGGCATCTCCAATTCCTTTTCAGTAGGCCATCTTATAATAAACGCTTCAGCCAACCATTCATACAATCTTCTGACAGCTTTTTTAACTGTGTGAGCTTCCATATTATACCTAGAATCTCCACTCAGAGGGCCCATGTGAGTAAACTCTGCTTGATCTAGTTTTATGTTCTATCCATCATTATCCAACACCCTTAAAATCCATTCCCACACATATTCCCCAGACTTTTGCTTAAATAAATTAGCAAGCTCATTAAGCTCCTTAGTAGTGTAGTGCATTTCCTCATGGACTACTTTCTACTACCTCCCCTCTAGGTGCCCACTTTGCCTTGAGTCTGGTTATAGGGCTAGAAGAAACTACTGGTAGGCCTTGACGAGCACCAGGCCTGGGTATTGTTTTGCCTGGCATTTTCTTCAGAGAATGTCACTGCTGGTTTATAAGACTCAGGGATTAATTTCATCATGTGAAGGAGGCATTATTTTAAGGGGTGCGGCTGTAGGTACTATTTCCTCAGGTGAGGTAAACCCTTGAAAATCTGAAGATTCAATATTCCTAGCTTCAACAGAGTCCTCCCACAATCCCCATCCCAAGTTATGGGATCCCATACTTTGCCAGTTAATGCCCTTACTTTAACTGCTGACAACCTCTGAGGCTAAGACTTGAATTTTTGCTGTAATTCAGCCAATATTATAATGAGGGCTTCAGTTTGATGTTCTGCAACTCAAGCTCTATTGCTGCTGGAGAGAAAATTCTCTTCAAGGGCACATTCAGAAACCTTTAGATTGTTTATTTGCATCTGGAGCCATTCAATTTTTTCATACAGCTCATTCTTTTCCTTCATCAATATATCCAGAGATACTAATAGCAACAAGCAGAACAAATAACTTTCCTTGTTTTCTCCCAAATTGTAGAACCTTTTGTATACTGGGTCACCTAATTCATCGCCAGGTACAATTTAAGGATCAAGATAATCAAAGGCATTAGCTTCTTTATGTTTGAAATACAAGGGCCTTCAATAGTATTCCAAGCTCCCAGGAGAGAGAGGATCTGGAGAAGTTTCAGTAGTTGAAGTTGTTGGTGAATTAGAAGGTGTTGGCAAATTATTAAGCTGATTCCAAATTATTTAATTTATTTATTTATAACTCCAGATTTTATTCCCCTCCCTTCAATCATCGGACCATTCTACAACCCATATCTCCTCACCACCACCCTGTCTCTACAAGGATGTCTCTACCTTTCAACTCCACCCCACCAGACCTCTAAAATCCCTGGGGCTTCAAGTCTCTTGAGGGTTAGGTGCATCATCTCTGATTGAACCCAGACCCAACAGTCCTCTGCTGTATATGTGTTGGGGGACTCAGACCAGCTGATGTATGCTTCCTGGTTGGTGTTCCAGTATCTGAGAGATCTCTGGGGTCCAGGTTAATTGAGACTACTGGCCCTCCTACAGGGTTGCCCTGCTCCTCACCTTCTTCCAGCTTTCCCCTAATTCAACCACAGGACTCAGTAGCTTCTGTCCATTGGTTGGGTGTAAATATCTGCATCTGACTCTTTCAGCTGCTTGCTTGTTGGGTCTTTCAAAGGGCAGTCATGCATGATAGGTCCCTTTTTGTGAGTGCCCCATAGCCTCAGTAATAGTGCCAGGTTTTAATGCCTCCCCTTGAGCTGTTTCCAACTTTGGCCCTGTCACTATAACTTCTTTTACTCAGGCTTCTCTCCATTTCTATCCCTGAAGTTCTTTCAGACAGGAACAATTATGGGTCAGAGTTTTGACTGTGGAATGGCAACCCAATCCTTCACTTGATGTCCTGTCTTTCTGCTGGAGGTGGACTCTACAAGGTCCCTCTCTCCAATGTAGGGCATTTCATCCAAGTTCCCTCTCTAAGTCCTGAGAGTTTCTCACGTCCCAGATCTCCAGTATATTCTGGAAGTTGAGGTTCCCCCCAACCTCCAACCTCCCAAGGTTGCATGTTTCAATTCTTTCTGCTGACCCTCAGGGATTTTGGTCTTTTGCCACCGCCTAATCATGTTCCCCTCTCTGTCCACCCATGTGGTTGCTTTTTTCTCTCTCCCAAGTGGGACTGAGGCATCCTCTCTTGGGCCCTTCAGCTTGTTGAACGTTTTGAGTTCTATGGGCTGTATCTTTTGTCTTCAGCACTTTTTTTTTGGCTAATATCCAATTATTCATGAGTACATACCAAGCATGTTGTTTTGGATCAAGTTACCTCACTCAGAATGATATTTTCTAGTTCCATCCTCATTCTTAATAGCTGAGTAGTATTCCATTGGATAAATGAACCACATTTTGTGTATCAATTCTTCTGTCATGGGTCATCTGGGTTGTTTCATCTTCTTGTTATCACATACAAGGCTGCTATGAACATAGTGGAAGAGGTGCCCCTGTGGCATGGTGAGAGAACTTTTTGGTTTTCAGTTAAATCTATTTCCATTTTTCTGAGCAACCTCCAGATTGATTTTCAGAGTGGTAGTACCAGTTTGCAATCCCACTAGCAATGGAGAGTTTTCTTCTTTCTTCACATCCTCACCAACATGTGCTTTTGCCTGAGGTTTTGATCTTAGTCATTCTGATTGGTGTAAGGATGTTTTGATTTGCATTTCTCTGATCACTAAGGACTTTGACCATTTCTTTAGGTGTTTCACAGCCATTCGAGATTCCTCAGTTGTGAATTCTCTGTTTAGTTCTATACCCCATTTTTGATTGGGTTGTTTGGGTTTTTTTGGTTTTTTTTTTTTTTTTTTTTGGTGGTTGGCTTCTTGAGTTCTTTATATATTTTGGATACTTCCCTCTATCTGATATGGGGTTAATGAAGATTTTTTTCCCAATATGTTTGACTTCTTTGTCAAAGACCAGGTGTCAGTAAGTGTGTGGTTTTTTTTCTAGGCCTTCAATTCTATTCCATTGATCCATGTGTCTGTCTCTGTACTAATCTCATGCAGTTTTTATCACTGTTGCTCTGTAATACATCTTAAGGTCAGGGATGGTGATTCATCAAGCCATTCTTTTATTGTTAAGTATTGCTTTTAGCCTTTCCAGATGAACTTGATAATTGCTCTTTGAAGAATTGTGTTAGGTTTTGAGGGGAATTGTACTGAATCTGTAGATTGCCTTTGGTAGGATGACCATTTTTACCATGTAATTGTACCAATCCATGAGCCTGAGAGATCTCTCCATTTTCTGAGATCTTCTTTGATTTCTTTCTTGAGAGACTTGAAGTTGTTTTCATACAGATCTTTCACTTGTTTGGTTAGAGTTACTCTTACCCCATGATATTTTATATTACTTGTGGCTATTGTGAAGGGTGTTGTATCCATAATTTCTTTCTCAATCTGTTCATCATTTGCATAAAGGAAGGCTACTGATTTGAGTTAATTTTATATCCTGCCACTTTGATGAAGTTGCTTTACAGCGGGAGATCTCTGGTAGAACTTTTTGGGTTGCTTATGTATACCATCATATCATCTGCAAATAGTGATACCTTTTTTCCTTCTTTGCCAATTTGTATCCCCTTGATCTCTTTTTGTTGTCTTATTGTTCTAGCTAACATGTCAAGTACTATATTGAATAGATATTGGAAGAGTGAGCATCCTAGTCTTGTCCCTGATTTTAGTGGAATTGCTTCAAATATCTCTCCATTTGATTTGATATTGGCTGTTGGTTTACTGTATATTGCTTTATTATATTTAGATATGGGCCTTGACTTACTGATCTTTCCAATACTTTTAACATGAAATGGTATTATGTTTTGTCAAATGTTTTTTTCTACATCTAAGGAGGTGGTCATGTGATTTTTTTCTTTGAGTTTGGTTATATAGTGGATTACATTAGTGGATTTTCGTATATTGAACCAACCTTGGATCCCTGGGATGAAGCCTACTTGATCATGATAAATGAAAGTTTTGATGTGTTCTTGGATTCAGTTTTCAAGAATTTTTTTTTGCATTGATATTCATAAGCGAGATTGGTCTGAAGTTCTCTTTTTTGGTTGGGTCCATGTGTGGTTTAGGTATCAGAATAATTGTGGCTTCAAAGAATAACTTAGGCAGTTTTTCTTCTGTTTCTATTTTATGAAATAGTTTGAGGAATATTGGTATGAGGTCTTCTTTGAATGTCTGGGAGAATTCAGCACTAAATTTATCTGATCTTGGGCTTATTTTGATTGGGAGATTTTTAATAAATTCTTCTATTTCCTTATGGGATATGGGCCAACTTAGATTGTTTACCTGCTCTTGATTTAACTTTGGTATGTGGCATCTGTTTAGAAAAGTATCCATTTCATCTAGATTTTCCAGTTTTGCTTATAGTATGATCTGAAGATTTTTTTTTAATTTCCTATATTTCTGTTGTTATGTGTAGCCGCCTGCAGCCACACTAACTGGGTTCCTGAGTGGGAGGCCAGAGCTATACAGGAGAAAACAGAGAGAAAAGTAAAGAGACCAAGACAGATTTCTGATCAAGGCCCAATGTTTACTAAGAGTCTGTGCTTATAAAGTGGGGAGGCCCATTGTCTTCCACACCAGGCTTCTTGATGCTTTGTTGCTAAGTCGTTAGGACTAGTCTATCAGAGCTATTAGCATTAGGTCACCAAGTCCACAGGTTGTCCACTATCTCAGGAATATCTCAGGAAGACAGGTTCAGCCTCTCAGTAGTAGCAGAGTCTTGGAGAAGCAGTGGCATGTGACAGAACAATAGAGCCATCTAGGTCAGAAGCCTCCACCCCAGGTGGTCTCATTCAAAGTGGCAGCAAGGTCTGAGCCATCCTACTCAAGGCTGGGGGAGGTTACAGTTATGACTCCCTTTTCATTTCTGATTTTGTTAATTTGTATACTGCCTCTCCACCCTTTAGTTAATTTGGCTAGGGGTTTATCTATCTTTTTGATTCTCTCAAAGAACCAGTTTCTTGATTTGTTGATTCTTTGTATTATTCTCTTTGTTTCTATTTGATTGATTTCTGTCCCAAGTTTGACTATTTCCTGCCCTATACTCCTCTTGGATGTGTTTGCTTCATTTTGTTCTAGAGCTCTCAGGTGTTCTGTTAAGTTTCTAGTGTAAGATCTCTCCAGTTTCTTTAACAGGGCACTTAGTGCTATCAGTTTTCCTCTTAGCACCATTTTCATTGTGTCCCATAAGTTTGGGTATGATGTGTCACAATTTTCATTAAATTCCAGAAAGTCTTTAGTTTCTTTCTTTATATCTTCTCTGACCAAGTTATCACTGAGTAGAGAGTTGTTCAGTTTCCATGTGTATGTGGGCTTTCTGTTGTTTTTGCTGTTATTGAAGACCAGCCTTAGGCCATGGTGATCTCATAGGATGCATAGAATTATTTCAATATTTGTGTATTAGTTGAGGGTTGTTTTATGACCAATTATATGGTCAATTTTGGAGAAGGCTCCATGAGGTGCTGAGAAGAAAGTGTATTCTTCTGTTTTAGGGTGAAATGTTCTGTAGATAACTTTTAAATCTGTTTCACTGTGCCTCTGTTTAGTTTCTGTTTCAATGAACTGTCCATTGGTGAGAATGGGGTTTGAAGTCTCCCACTATTTTTGTGTGGGGTTCAATGTGTGTTTTTGAGCTTTAGTTACATTTCTTTTATGAATATGGTACCCTTATATTTGGGGAATAGATGTTCACAATTGAGACTTTCTCTTGGTGGATTTTCCCTTTGATGAATATGAAATGTCCTTCCTCATCACACTTGATAACTTTTGGTTGTACATCTATTTTATTGGCTATTAGGATGGCAACTTGAGCTTGTTTCCTGGGATAGTTGATTGAAAGACTTTTTCCATGTTTTTACTATGAGAGAATGTCAGTCTTTGTTATTGAGGTGTGTTTCTTGTATGCAGCAAAATGCTGGATCTTGTTTGAGTATTCAATCTGTTAGCTTATGTCTTTTTATAGATGAGTAGATTCCATTAATATTGAAAGATATTAAAGAGAGATGGCTGTTGGTGCCTGATAGGATTGTTTTTGTAGGAGGCTTTATGTGGTTCTCTCCTTTTGACTTTGTTGTGAGATGCTTACTATTTTGTCTTATCTTTGGTGCAGGTACCTTCCTTATGCTGGAGTTTTCCTTCTATGATCCTCTATAGGGCTGGGTTGGCTGTTTGAATTTGGTTTTGTTCTGGAATATTTTGTTTTCTCCATCTATGTTGATTGAGATTTTTGCTATTTATAGTAGCTTGGGATGGCATTTGTGTTCTCTTAGAGTCTGTATGACCTCTGACCAGGCTCTTCTGACTTTCATAGTCTTTGGTGAGAAGTCTGGTGTAATTCTGATAGGTCTACTATTGCATGTTACTTGGTCTTTTTCCCTTGCAGCTTTTAAAATTCTTTCTTTGCTCTGTGAGTTTAGTGTTTAGATAATTATGTGAAGAGATGATTTTCTTTTCTGGTCCTGTTTATTTGGTGTTCTATAGGCTTCTTGTATCTTTATGGCTATCTCTTTCTTTAGGTTGAGGAAGTATTCTTCTATGATTTTGTCAAAGACATTTTCAGGTCCTTTGAGCTGGGAATCTTCATTCTCCTCTATTCTGATTAACCTTAAATTTGGTCTTTTTATTGTGCCCTGAATTTCCTGGATGCTTTGGGTTAGGAGTTTTTAATGTTTCAATTTTTTTGACAGTTGTGTAAATCTCTTCTACCATATCTTCTTCACCTGAGATTCTCTTTTCTACTTTTTGTATTCCATTGGTAATACTTACATCTATAATTCCTGACTGCTTTCCTAGGTTTTCCAGTTCCAGGTTTGCCTCCATTTGCGTTTTCTTTATTGATTCTACTTCTACTTTTAGGTCTTGGATCACTTTATTCAATCCCTTCACCTGTTTACCTGTGTTTTTCTGTATTTATTTCAGTGAGTTATTAATATCCTCCTTAAAGGACTTCATTTTCTTCTTGAGATAGGATTTTAGGTCAGCTTCCTGATTTTCAGATGTGTTGTTGTATTCAGAGCTTGCTCTGGTGGGAGAACTGGGTTCTGATGATACCCACATATATTGGCTTCTGTTGCTTAAGGTCTTGCTCTTGCCTCTCACCATCTGATTGTCCCTGGTGTTTGCTGCTCTGGGTGACTTGCTTGAAGTCTGCCTCTTTTGTCCCTGGGTTACTTCATGTCTCTGGTAGCCTGCATCTCTGGCTGTAGCAGACCACCATTGGGGCTTTCCAACTGGGGACTCTTCAGAAGGGTAGAGAAGCTGCTGATCTGTTGCCATGGCTGCAGTAGATCTTTTGGGAGGCCTTCAGACTGTTGGGTCTTCAGAGGAGCAGTTAAGCTGTTGTTCTGTGAGAAAATGTTCTCCAGGGGGAATCTAGTGGCTGTATTTCTGTTTCTCTGTGTGCAGCAGAATTCTAGGAAGGCTTTCAGTCTGTTGGGTCAGTTGCCCTGTATGCCACAGAGCCCCCAGGAGGTCTTCAGACTGTGGTGTCAGTCATCCAGTTGCCCTGTGTACAGAGGAGCTCCTGGGATGCCTTCAATCTGTGGTGTTTTCAGAGGAGCAGGCAAGCTGGTGATCAGTTGCTCAGTTGCCTTGTGTGTGGTGGATCTCCTGGAATGCCTAAGACTGTGATGACAGTTACCCTGAGTACAGTTGATCTGGGCTGTCTCAGTATATGTTGTCTCCAGGGGAACAGACTAGCTAGCAGTCTGTCCCAAGAGAAAAGACTGGATGGAAGGAGAAAGGTATTCAGTGCTGGTGGGGTTGGTAGGTAGGGGGGGGGTGATTGGTACAAACCATCACAGTGGGTATTCTAAATAAAATACACATGCCTAATGATTCAATGCTAACATGCAGAAATGAGAGAAAATGTGTAAAATATATCATGTTTATCTTTTCAGGTCTGGGTTACCTCCCTGAGAGTGATTGTTTCCAGCTCCATGCATTCATTTGCTTTTCTTAACAGTTGAATAAAATTCCATTATATAAATGAGGATAATGATTTCAAATCTTTTGTGGTTTTATCCTCTTTGGTAAATATACAAGAGTAAGTTGGCTTCAATGATTTCAACTGCTGTCAAACGACAAGCTGGAATAGTGACCACTTTTATTATTCTTCCAATTTCCTATGGTCTCTTAGATGTTGATAACACTTTTCTTTGAGTGGTAATATGATAGTGAAGAATGCAAGTCTATGCCTTATATGTATATTAAACCCCAATTTCCATGTGTTTAAGAAAAATTCAACATAGTATCACATGCCAAAAAAAAAAAAAAGAATAGAAACAACAACAACAAAAACCCAAATCTGAATAAAAAAATTATATATATATTTTAAATTTGGACCATGCAATAACTCCTAAATGATTTATCTATCTCCTTGACAATTGTACTAATCTTCCCTCAATGGCTGGGTGATTATTTGGCTTTAGATTCCATTTGAATACAGTCACTGTTCTGTCTTCACCCATTGCCTTTCTTATTTCTACCCTAGGCTGTAATATATAAAGTCATTCTCAAAAAGCAACTTGCTATTCATATCTTCAAAAAATGGTATTTTTTTTCTCTGTAAAAACTTAAAGTAGGAAAATTTCAAATATGGAGAAAAGAAAGAGAATAATATTATGTATAAACACACAAATACACAAAAGTTATAGATATAGATGTAGCTATACATGTTGATGTAGATATAGATATATGACTGAGATTAAGCATTATTTATTATTTGGAATTTATTGTATACTGTTTTGGATGGGCCTGGTACTGTTTGTATTTTGATGCTAAATCTGCTCTCCTGGGAGGGGTTGCAGACAAGTAGTGAGTCATGTACTCAGGTGACTTTTTGTGAACCATTTCCCTAATGAATAAAGGAGCCAATCACTAGGCGAGTAGGCAGAACTTCTTGGCCTTCCAGGTTGCACGGAGGAAGAGAGGAAGCAGGAGAAAGGGATAGCGTGAGGACAAGATGTAATTATGAATATCTCCTGGTTTCAATGGTGGATCTGTCAGGATTTGCCACAGGAGGATTTAGATTTAATAAGGCATACAAGTTAGGATTTTAGTTGTTGTGCCCAGCGATTGACTAACCATTGTTTCTGAACTAAATTTGTGTTGCATTTTCCTTCATGCTGCGGCTTGTCTGGCCTCAAGGGAGAAAGGAACGGTGGCAAAGTGTGGGTTTGCCTGAGGTACACCACGAAGGTCATGGGAGGTTTGAAGCATGGGTTTGATATGGTAGCGAGCCAACAGTAGGAACTTAGTAAGCTGGGTAGAGATGCTTTGGGAGCTTTGGGCCAGGAGGTCCCCACGAGAAAAAAGCAGTTCGGCCATTGCCTGCCAGTGCATGGCCAACCAGGCCACGGAGCAGAGAGTTGCCATCACAAGTGTGGGAATGAGCCAGGTCAGTTTTTAATGGTTTCCACAACAGTATACAATAAAAATGATCAGTTCCTTAAATATTATAGAAAGAAAAGCTTTCTCGGTGCTTGAAGGAAACCTGATCCATGCTTATGTGTATGAATGAATACTTTAAAATACTGGCTCAACTTGACTTTCACATACATTGGTCCATTCAAGTTTTCTATTTCTATCTTCTGAGTCATTTTGGTAAGTTATATTTTAAGTAGGTTTCATATACACTTGTATTTTTAACAAGGAAAAGAGTCCATTTTAATTTACATATTCATTGGAAGAAATTTTTCATGATTTTTTCTATGATTTTTTTTTTTATTCCTTTGCCTTAGATTTCTTCTCTTGCAGTTCTCACAAAAGAATGCAAAAAGTAGAACACAGAGTGGGGGACTATGTCTTTGTTAAGGAGCTCACAGAAAAATGTACTCTGTTGAACACTGTAAGTTGGGAATTTATTTCTAACAAACTTCTACAGGAACAGAAACACTCATTTAGCAGTAATCACACATGAATTTGGCTCACTGGGAGTGTTCAGTTGTGGGTTTCTAAAGATTTAATTAGTTAAACAAGCAAGACCCTATATTTAGGTTTTATTTCTAATAATGTAATAATTACAAGGGAACATCCGAGTGGCTGATTTCTTCCCAGCATGCATGCATTAATGTAGAAAATATACTGATTTTTCTTTCACTGATAACAGACTGAAAGGTCATAGTTTCCAAAAAATCTTATTCCAGATAATTCATGCTTGGAATATGGTATTCTCTATTTCGTTTGTGTGTGGTAAATAAGTGTATCATTCTGGCTTTGATTCCCTGTGGAAAGAATATCAAGTAATATAGCAAAAAATTTAAATGCATTCTTTTAAAATCTTCAATTAAATCTTTAAAAAGTTCACATAATCCTCCCTTATACACTAAAGTGTGTAAAGAATATTTATTGTTCAAAAACTACTTCAGGTTTGTATTTCAACGTGAATGTACACAGGTCCTACAAAAGTGAGCTCTCCTAGGACCTAACAATATCCAACTTCAGCTTAATAATCTGTGCAATGCTTTAAGGTGTTACACTATGTCCCAGATGCTATGGGTTAGTAATATAGAAGAAAGAAAATAAGGTATCTTGGAAATGCTACTATGATAAAGTATATTTTAAAACTTATTTTAGATTTATTTAATTTAAATCATGTATGTTGGAATTTTGCCTACACATTTACATGCTAAACATGTGTGTGCCTGGGTTCCCATGGGGAACAGAAGAAAGCATCAGATACTCTGGAACTGGAGTTACTGATAGTTGTGAGCAACCATGTGCCTGTAAGGAATAGAACCCAGATCCTATAGAAAAGCAACCAGTGCTCCTAACTACTAAGCCATCTTTTTACCCACTTAAGAAACATTTTCAAGAACTTGGTAATAGACACTATACCAGGTTCTTTACTGATAAAAATCTTATCTTCCCAGCCACCTTTTAAAACTAGAATTTTTATTATCTTTGTTTTGACCCCTGATGAAATTGAGGTTCACAGAATAGAAATGCTTTTCCCAAAGTGCCAGTCCCAAGCTTTTCTTTATTCTGAATGCTGTATTCCTATCTTACATAGTTTTCTGATTCTCACTATGGAGAAAAAGTAAAAGTATGCAACCCAAGATGATGCGATTGAAGTTAAGGTGAATTTCTGTTATATAAAAATAGTATATGTGAACCAAAGACACTATTTTCATACTCTATCTTGTAGAAAAACCCATCTAAACTATGGGATAGACTTGCTGCCATTTTTTACTAAGACACCTTTCATTGTTCTAAAGTGTTTAACTGACAGATTGTTCTTTGAAACAAAGTCTCATCTGCTTCACAGTGTGCAAATACCTTGCCCATGACTTTGTTGTCTACATTGTTTATTATTTTTTGTCATCAGTTCCAGCTTTCTGCAAATATCATATTCATATTCACCTTGAAGGATGACTACACTGAAGCCTACAGAGAAACATGGCCTGTGAAAGCAGAGGGGATGGGATCAAACAGCCATTGAACAAGAGATAGGAAAGAATGACTGATTCACATGTTGAACATACTAGAATACTGCTTATTCTGTTATCTGCAGAGGTCAACCTTATCTTTTGCAGAATGCATTATATGACTACAACTGTGCAAGGTAAGGATGCAGAAAGAAGAAATAGTTCTGGATGATGATGAGGAGAAGGAAGAGGAGAAGGGGGATATTCATGCTAATAATGATAAAGATATAATAATAACAGCAGCCACAGCTATTGTGTTCTAGGTGTCCACTCTCTTTCAGCTGTTCGTCAGAGCTATTGATAACTATTTTTGCAGTTAATTTTTCACCAGTCATGTAAAGTACATACTATTATCTTCCCAATTTTATAGATATAGAAACTGAGGTGGAAAATAATAGATAAATCAATGTTCTAATTTCATGCAGGAAGTAGCTGAACTAGGCTCTCATCCATGGCAATCTGAATCCAGAGCATGTTCTTGAATCAATTCTGATACCCATATGTTGAAGCTGGTTGGCTTTGAGCATAGTATCTATTTCATTGAGCTTTCTCTTCATCCTTTTTGAAAACAAATGGCGGGCATGAGACACTGCAAAGGAAGGTAGTGCCTAGCTCTCAGTAAACATTCAATAAATATTTAGTTCGCCTTTTCTTTCCTTTTGTCCACTTGTGGCCAGGTTTTCTTAAACTGTGCTTAAGAGAACATCTTGATCAAATTACCTAAGGTACTTATTAAAAATGCAATACTAGCATTTCCTCTACTCAAGGATATTCAATTCGTAGTGAGATTTGATATAGTTAAATAAGCAAAGTAAAAATTTAATGCCATTTTCTAGCAAGTAGCAATAAAAAGAAATTGCTAAGTACTCTTTGAATTTTGAACAGATGTAGTGTTCTGGCCACCTGAATCAGCTTCACAAAAATGTGAACTTAATACATAAATCTGACTGAATGTTACATCATCATTATCATCATCATCCAAACCAGTTTTGCAAATACTTTATTTCATAGATTTGTAATGTACTTATACATTTCAAGTTCCACAAAATATCTAAGATGTGCAAAAATATTAATAATATATGGGCCTCCTCTCTTTTGTGTTTCTAAAGTAACACGATTCATGTTTACAAGTGTATGTACGGAGACACTTGCAGTTAGAATGTACATGTGTATGTGTGCATGTAAATGGCTATATACATGCAAAAAAAAAGTTTACACAAAGAACAAATTTTACTGAACTTGTGGTGGGGTCACAACTTGGACCCCAAGCCAGGTCCAGCTAATTAACCTCAATAAGGTAATTAGAGGAGCCAAATTAAAAGTGGAAAGCAGGCAAAGGAGATAGATTCTAATAGGGATATATTAGGGAGATGACAGTGACCAAGAGAACTTCCTAAATCTCTCCCGGGTCCTGAAGTGAGATAAATGTTGGACTAGCCAGCCAAAGCTATACACATCTAAACAGTCTTTGTCTTGGTGCAATACCACCCACCACTGATCCATCATTGTATGTCTCATTCTACAGGATAGTTTGGCAAGTGATTGGAGCTGTGTGAAATCTCATTTGGGAAAAATTCCATTCTGGTTGACATTCCCATTTCCCTGCATCAGAGTCCAGAGTGTACAAACTGGTAACATAACCACTCTATAGTATGAATATAAGAAATGTTTTTATTGTAGATATGACAGAACAGACAGAGGCATCTGGAAGTGTCAGGAGAAGAGGGAGAAAGTAATAGACTTTCTAAAAATAAAAGTAAAAGCATGGTCACTCATGACAGAAGCAGGAGGAGAATGCAAAGAGAGTAAGAAAGGAAAGAGGAAGAGGAGGAGGTGATGAAAAGGAGAGAGAGAGAGAGAGAAAGAGAGAGAGAGAAAGAAGAAGAAGGAGGAAGAGAAGGAGGAGGAGGAGAAGGAGGAGGAGGAGAAGAAGAAGAAGAAGAAGAAGAAGAAGAAGAAGAAGAAGAAGAAGAAGAAGAAGAAGAAGAAGAAGAAGAAGAAGAAGAAGAAGCATCTCAGAGACTAGTCTGTGCAGGTGAGAGTGCAGACTGCAGAAGCTATCTACAGATTCAGTGCAATCCCCATCAAAATCCCAACTCAATTCTTCGCTGAGATTGAAAGGGCAATTTTCAAATACATCTGGAAAAATAAAAAACCTAGGATAGCAAATACTATTCTCAATAATAAAGAACCTCTGGTAGATTCACCATGCCTGACTTTATATCCAGAAGATGTTCCCTCTGGTAAGAAGGACACATGCTCCACTATGTTCATAGCAGCCTTATTTATCATAGTCAGAAGCTGGAAAGAACCCCTCAATAGAGGAATTGATACAGAAAATGTGGTATGTTTACACAATGGAGTACTACTCAGCTATTAAAAACAATGGATTTATGACATTCTTGGACAAATGGATATATCTGGAGGATATCATCCTTAGTGAGGTAACCCAATCTCAAAAGAAGTCATTAGATATGCACTCACTGATAAGTGGATATTAGCCCAGAAACATAGAACATCCAAGATACAATTTGCAAAACATATGAAAATCAAAAAGAGGGAAGACCAATGGGTGGATACTTCATTCCTCCTTAGAATAGGGAACAAAATACCCAAGAAAGGAGTTACAGAGACAAAGTTTGGAGCTAAGATGAAAGGATGGCCTATCCAGAGACTACCCAACCTGGTGATCCATCCCATAATCAGCCACCAATCCCAGACTCTACTGCATATGCCAGAAAGATTTTGCTGAAGGGACCTTGATATAGCTGTCTCTTGTGTGGCTATGCCAGTGCCTGGCAAATATAGAAGTGAATTCTCACAGTCATCTATAAGATGGAACACCGGGCCCCCAATGGAGAAGCTAGAGAAAGCACCCAAGTAGTTGAAGGGTTCTGCAACCCTATAGGTGGAACAACAATATAAACTAACTAGTATCCCCAGAGCTCATGTCTCTAGCTGCATATGTAGCAGAAGATGGCCTACTCAGCCTTCACTGGGAAGAGAGGCCCCTTGGTATTGCAAACTTTATATGCCTCAGTACAGGGGAAGGCCAAGGCCAAGAAGTGAGAGTGGGTGGGTAGGGGAGCAGGGCAGGGAGTGGGGGTATAGGGAACTTTTGGGATAGCATTTGAAATGTATATAACGAAAATATCTAATAAAAATAATAGTACCCAGGGAGAAGAAGAAGAAGAAGAAGAAGAAGAAGAAGAAGAAGAAGAAGAAGAAGAAGAAGAAGAAGAAGAAGAAGAAGAAGAAGCAGCAGCCAGCCATGAGCATGTGGAGAGGGGGAATGGAGAAGGGAATGGGGAAAGAGGGAGGAAAGGGAAAGCAAGAGCAAGAAACAGCAAGAGAGCAAGGAGAGGGCAAGGAGCCCCTTTTTTAGTGAATCAGGCATACCTGGCTGTTGCCAGGTAACTGGGGTGGAGCTTAGACAAAGTGCTAACATCATGGACTTTAAAATGTATAACTGATACTGAGGGTGGCTGGAGGTCAGTAAGCACATTAGTATGCTAATGGACACCACACATAGCCATTTGTCCCTTCTGCCTTTTAGAATTTGGGGAAATGGAGTTTCCTTTGGACTTGGTATGGGGTAATTTACATTTCTTTGGGGTCCATTGTTTCAATAGTCTGATAGTCAAATTGAAAGACACAATTATCTTTTTTAGCATATCTTCATTTCTTCCAGGCCTATTACATAAACACTTCTCCCTGATAAATACACACTCTTCAGAAAGGCACAGCTCACAAGAGAATTGCTTTGCATAAAATAAATAAACTTTACATGAGAGGCAACATTGAGAAGCAAGAGGCAAAGCTCTCCTTTAGTTAACCTTCAGAAAGTCACCTGATTCCTTCATGTCTATAAAGGATATGCCAAAAATTGAAGGAAGGGAAAAAAAAAAAAAACAACACAGCAACATTTAGGACCTGGTCTCTCCAAAAATGGATGTTGCACTGACATTGATTACCTACCAAACAAAACAAAGGTTTGAGAGGCACTCATCATCAGTTTTCAACAAGAAATTAAGGTATGATCAAGTTATAAGGCAGATTTGAAGCTGCTAACATCCCATTCCTTCTCAATCTTTAATGTGCAGCTGAATTACTGGGGGAATCTTGTTAAAATGCAGACTTTGATTCCGTAAGTCTGGGGTCGATGTGGGAGATTCTGCATTTCAAACAAGCATCAGGTAGCATTACTGGCCTGAGGACCTAACCTTAAGTAATGGAGCTATATAGTCCATGTTGAGAATTCCTTATCTTATCTTCTTAACTTGTCAAGCAGACTTTGATCATTCCATTCATCTCTGGCTCTTTTCATCAAAGTAAGTGAATAAAAATCTGAATTGTCCGAAGGTGCTAATTAAATATGCAAATACCCCTAAGTAAATACACACTTAAGTTTGAAAACCAGTGCTAGAAGGAAAACACTGACTAGAAATCATTCCCATGTCAGAGACAAGCCTCAACTCCCCAATTTACTACAGGTCAGTAGTTCTTAACCCAGCAACACATTATGATCAGCCAGGGAGAGATTAACAACAACAACAACAACAACAAAAGCAAACATTCTGATCTTTTCCCAATTAAACTGGGCACTCCCTCTGGGGTGGACCCTGGGTATTGGCATTGCAAGAAAAGCTCCCCAAATTATTCTCATATACAGAACAGTCTAGAAAACAGTTCTAGAACTAAACTGTTATTTTTGTTTAAACTTAGAAATCTCTAAGTATATTGACAAAATTTCCATAATTGCTGGAAGTGTACTGTGTTTTGTCATTGTTGCTATCTTAATCCCCTTTTAAGGCCTTTCCATAAGCACCCTTCATTCTTAGAGCACTCACTGCCTCTGTGTTCCCCCTACCTAGGATTTCCTGTTGCAATGAGTCACTGATCCCATGTGTCCCTGGCTTTGTTTCTTCCTCAGTAGCTAACCTGGGTCCCATCTTCTATGATCCATTTTCTTTCCCCTTCTGGTGATAAAAAGAGGTTACTCAGAGAAAAACCAATCCTAGGTTTTTATTAGTTCCTTTTTTATTGCTGTAATGAAACACTATGACCGTGGCAAGCTATAGGTAGGGGTTGGGGGAGGTGTTTATTTCGGTTTGGGGTTCCATGGGGTTAGAGTTCATGATGATGGCATGAAGGCAGCAGGTGGCAGGAACTGGAATTTGAGAACAAAAGCTGGGGGCTCACAAATCCATCTGCAAGTTGGAAACCAAGAAAGCTAAGGCTGCCTCCAGTGACTTCCTCTAACAAGACCACCACCCTCAAGTCTCTCAAACAGTTCCATCTATTGAGGACCAAGTGTTTACATGCATCAGAGACATTCTCCTCCAGACCAACACAAATACAATTACCCTCTTCTGTCTCACAGTCCTTTTTTAAGGGGCCTGGCTGAAATGAAAACATCCTAAGGAGATATCTGTGTCTTTTCTATTTGAGAGGATGGCCCAGAAAAAATGATGGGTCAGTCAATGGTGGATGGAAATCACAAGACTTTTTAGATGTGCATATTCTTAGCCCTCTATAGTTATACCTCACTTCAGAATCTTGAAGATGGAGTTGGTGGGTGGGGGGTGGGGTTGGGCTAGCCACTGTATTTCTTTGTCAGCCTACCCCATCAACATCATCCCCATAAAATTTCTGTCTCTGTGTCTCTGTCTCTCTCTCTCTTTCTTTCCTACTATTAACTCTTTTAATTTTATTAATGAGAACTTCTGGCCAGTTGGGATAACATGTGGTGATTCCATGTTCACTATAATAACACTTTAGCTCAGGTTAAATACTCTTTAAGGATCTTCTGAAGTTGGGGGTTTTAAATGTGACTGATTGGAATAAATATACCTATTCCTTTTTTTTTTTTTTTTTTTTTTTTAGCCTTTAATCTCCTTTCTTTTTTTTTTTTTTTGATTTTTATTGGATAGCTTATTTACATTTAAAATGTTATCCCTTTCCCCAGTTTCCCTCCTTCCCAAAACACCCTATAACAGCCTCCTTCCCCGTGCTTCTATAAGGGTGTCCCTCTACCCACCCACCCACTCCCACCTCCCTGCCCTTGATTCCACTACACTGAGGCATCTTCCTAAAATGAGAAGCCACCTACAACAGTAACCATTAGCCCTGTCTTTGCTTAAGAAACTACTCCTGCTTGTTCTCTGATTTTATTAAAATTAATACTATTTTATTTCAAACACTATCCAAGAGCATATAGGATATTATGTGTTCTCAATTAAAAAATATGAAATAAAAATTTAGATAGGACAAAGAAATGCTTTTGACATCAGTTACTTTTATTATGTAAAAAGAATTTATCGTTTTTTAAATATGTGGTTTCATAAGCACAGGAAGTGGCAGAGTCTTTGATCAGGGCCTTGTAATCAGGGAAGCATTGAAGAAAATAAAGAATACACAAATATGAGAAATTGACTACTTCCAGGAGGAAAGTGTTACATCAACATCAATTAATATTTATTGAGCACCTACTGGGTACATAACACCTGCTAGCAACTTAGAAAAATGACACGGATTACATCCCTATAAAACATAATTACCAGGGACTATTTTTGGCCATTTGTTTAAATTCATTATAGCAAGGACAAGCAAGCTGGGATGCTGGTAATTTGGTCTCATTAATAAAACTGATTCCTAGGGAGGATTGTTTGCTCAGGACAGAAAATGAACCATACTGAAATATTATTTTCTATTACTCCAATCATTACAATATGTAATATACAGGTGGGACCAAATGCTATAATTTAAAATACAAGAGTCCCAAATTTCAGACATCAACCCATTCCTAGAGGACTGGCCTCAAGATTTTCTCCCACTATCATTCATGGGATTCATGAGTGTTACTGATTTTTTACCTTGGTTATGAGTTTAATTGTAGAAGTGTGCATGTTTATCATTGAAATGTGCCCAAAGGAAAAAAAAAAAAAGCCTAATCAGTCTCACATCTTATTTCCCAAAGAAGACAAAGTACACACATGTACCACTTCTGCTATAAAAATAAGGGCAAGTCTTGAACTGTATGACACAATCTCTTAAAAATTTTAGGGCATTCATTTCTATTCCACATCAGTGACCTGGGCTGAATAATTTGGCTTCTGACCATGTGAAATGTGCCAGAATAATGTAACTAGGAGATTTGAGCTTCAGAAAGACTAAAGATAACCTGAAAGTGTCATGAACATTAACTTCTCCTAGGATATGGAAATTGGCTACGTCATTTAAAATTCAAAGAAAATTGATATTTGATTCACATTTCTGCACTAATCAATTCAACTGACTATATTCTGGTATTCATCTTTCTCTTATTACTTGGAGTAGAATAAATTTTGCAAATATTTTATTTTATGGATTTATAATGTATACTTTTTCTACTTCCAGAAAATATTCTAGGTGCTTACTTTGTCAGCTAAGAAAAATAGATTAAGGAACACTTGCTGAATATCCCCAGCACTGTAGGATGCCTGGAGCCTGCTCTATGCTCAGGCCTTGAAAATGATACCTTTGAACAGCCTGGAGAGGCTCAGTCCCAATACTATGGGTCATATTTCCAATTTTTATTAAAATTATGATTTGCCCTGTGCCTGTGAGGGTATGCTTATCTGCCCAGCTTGATTATGTTCTCTCTGAAGGTGGTCCAAGGTGAGAAACTTTCCATAGATGAAGAAATAACTTGGATGGATTTTCAAGGAAATTTGAGAATGGTATCTGCTGTTATTCTTGACATTTACTATGTTTCTTAAAGGAAATAGTGTGATCACAGTATAGATTGGAAACAGTATGGTTTTTCCTAGGAACTCCTTGGCACTGAAGAGAGATGTTTGGAGAAACACAGTAAAAAAAAAATGCAAGAGAAGAACAAATAAATAAGACAAGTTCAGTGGAACCTAACTCTGAAGCATTAAAAATTTCAAACCAGTTCAATTTTACTTTTACTGTTTGTTTTCATATACTGTCTGGTCAAACATTACATTGACCCAAATTTCAAAAAAAAAAATTACCCATTTTATGTCTACATCTGTCCATCATTATCTCAAAAAAAAAAAAAAAAAAAACCACTGAGTGGTATAGACTGTATGTAGAAAACTTTATGGAGACACATTGCAAGAAAAGAGTCCATGATTATTTGATTATTTTTGTACTATATTCTTTAAGAATATGTATATATTGAACAACCCTGAGAAACAGTATTTCCTAAAAACAAATTTCTTTTAGTGCATATATTAAAAATAATAGTGAGAAGCTAGAAGCAATCCCACTAATCAGGGACTAGACAAGGCTGCCCACTTTATCCCTACCTATTCAACATTGTACTTGAGGTCCTAGTCAGAGCAATTCAACAACAAAAGGAGATTACAGGGATACAAATTGGAAAGGAAAAAGTCAAATACCACTTTTTGCAGATGATATGATAGTATATATAAGTGACCCTAAAAATTCCACCAGAGAACTCCTAAACCTGATAAACAGCTTCAGTGCAATAGCTAGATATAAAATTAACTCAAACAAGTCAATGGTCTTTCTGTACACAAAGAATAAACAGGCTGAGAAAGAAATTAGGGAAACAATCCCCTTCTCAATAGTCACAAATAATATAAAACACTTTGGCGTAACTCTAAGGAAATGAAAGATCTGTATGATAAGAACTTCAAATCTCTGAAGAAAGAAATTAAAGAAGATCTCAGAAGATGGAAAGATCTCCTATGCTCATGGATTGGCAGGATCAATATAGTAAAAATGACTATCTTGTCAAAAGCAATCTACAGATTCAATGCAATCCCCATCAAAATTCCAACTCAATTCTTCAATGAATTAGAAAGGGCAATCTGCAAATTCATCTGGAATAAGAAAAAACCTAGGATAGCAAAAACTCTTCTCAAGGATAAAAGAACCTCTGGTGGAATTACCATGCCTGACCTAAAGCTGTACTACAGAGCAATTGTGATAAAAACTGCATGGTACTGGTACAGTGACAGAAAGGTAGATCAATGGAATAGAATTGAAGACCCAAAAATGAACTCACAGAGCTATGGTCACTTGATCTTTGACAAGGGAGCTAAAACCTTCCAGTGGAAAACAGACAGCATTTTCAACAAATGGTGCTGGCACAACTGGCAGTTATCATGTAGAAGAATGCGAATTGATCCATTCCTATCTCCTTGTACTATGGTCAAATCTAAGCGGATTAAGGAACTCCACAAAAAAACAGAGACACTGAAACTTATAGAGGAAAAGGAGGGAAAAGTCTCTAAGATATGGGCACAGGGGAAAAATTCCTGAATGGAACAGCAGTGGCTTGTGCTGTAAGATTGAGAATCAACAAATGGGACCTCATAAAATTGCAAAGACTCTGCAAGGCAGGACACCATCAATAAGACAAAAAGGCCAACAGATTGGGAAAGGATCTTTATCTATACTAAATCAAATAGGGGGCTAATATCCAATATATATAA
Organism: Mus caroli; assembly: GCF_978045245.1. Lineage (NCBI taxonomy): Eukaryota > Metazoa > Chordata > Mammalia > Rodentia > Muridae > Mus > Mus caroli. The sequence goes on along the minus strand of NW_028227260.1, from coordinate 40,089,089 downwards.
AGAACTCAAGAAGGTGAACTCCAGAAAATCAAATAACCCCATTAAAACATGGGGCTCAGAGCTAAACAAAGAATCCTCACCTGAGGAATACCGAATGGCTGAGAAGCACGTGAAAAAATGTTCAACATCCTTAATCATCAGTGAAATGCAAATCAAAACAGCCCTGAGATTCCACCTCACACCATTCAGAATGGCTAAGATAAAAAATTCAGGTGACAGCAGATGTTGGGGAGGATGTGGAGAAAGAGGAACACTCCTCCATTGTTGGTGTGATTGCAATCTTGTATGACCACTCTGGAAATCAATCCTGTGGTTCCTCAGAAAGTTGGACATAGTATTACCGGAGGATCCCGCAATACCTCCCCTGGGCATATATCCAGAAGATGTTCCATCTGGTAAGGACACATGCTCCACTATGTTCATAGCAGCCTTATTTATCATAGTCAGAAGCTGGAAAGAACCCAGATGCCCCTCAATAGAGGAATGGATACAGAAAATGTGGTACTTTTACACAATGGAGTACTACTCAGCTATTAAAAAGAATGAATTTATGAAATTCCTAGGCAAATGGATGGACCTGAAAGCCATCATCCTGAGTGAGGCAACCCAATCACAAAAGAACCCACACAATATGTCCTCACTGATAAGTGGATATTAGCCCAGAAACTTAGGATACCCAAGATATAAGATACAATTTGTGAAACACATGAAACTCAAGAAGAATGAAGACCAAAGTGTAGACACTTTGCCCCTTCTTAGAATTGGGAACAAAGCACCCATGGAAGGAGTTACAGAGACAAAGATTTGAGCTGAGATGAAAGGATGGACCATCTAGAGACTGCCATATCCAGGAATCCATCCCATAATCAGCTCCCAAACGCTGATACCATTGCATACACTAGCAAGATTTTGCTGAAAGGACCCAGATATAGCTGTCTCTTGTGAGACTATGCCGGGGCCTAGCAAACACAGAAGTGGATGCTCACAGTCAGCTATTTGATGGGTCACAGGGCCCCCAATGGAGGAGCTAGAGAAAGTACCAAGGGAGCTGGGGGGATCTGCAACCCTATATGTGGAACAACAATATGAACTAACAAGTACCCCCAGGAGCCTGTGTCTCTAGCTGCATATGTATCAGAAGATGGCCTAGTAGGCCATCAGTGGAAAGAGAGGCCCATTGGTCATGCAAACTTTATATGCCTCTGTACAGGGGAATGCCAGGGCCAAGAAGTGGGAGTGGGTGGGTGGGGGAGTTGGTGGGGAGCATGTGGGGGACTTTTGGGATAGTATTGGAAATGTAAATGGAATAAATACCTAAAAATAAAATAAAATAATATAAAATAAAATAAAATAAATACACCCCCCAAAAATAATATCCCCTGTTAAGTAGACACGCTTTGCACAGGTTTACTGCCCACTTCGAAGTATTTAGTTTCCTTATATTTCAAGTTCCTCTGCTAGGACACAGGCTAGTCTGTTGCTTATATCCACAGGCTAGTCTGTTGCTTATATCCATATCATCATTTGCTTCTTCAGATCAGCCTTGGAAAGTAAGGCTTGGAGAGCTTTAACCAATGCTGATAGCCTGGCTACTACTCCTGCTATGAATAGTAAATTATCCCATGCCTCTGAAACAGAAGTGCCTTGCGCTAAGATAATTTATCAGCTTACAAGTGAAGTAAAATCTCAGACTTGTCCCTTTTACAAATAAAAGAATTATCCCATTTGGCGGGACATTGAGATATATAGTTCAACTTATCAATAGACTGAAAACTCTAGAAAATCCTACCTTGAGGATGGCTGTTTAACATTGATTAACCTAGTGGGTTTTTTTTTTCTCAAAAACATGCTTGGGAATAAGGTTTTCTTTGGCATGTTATTTTGAAATGGTGCCTTAGGCTGAAATCCCAACTGTTTAATGTGTCCTATGAAGTTGATCCATTCCTGTTTATCTCTATTTTACAAATGAGGAAGTGAGATTCAAAATTTAAATTTTTTCTCCCCAAGGTCAAAGAGGTGATTAACAATAGAACCAACACCAAAGGTAATTAAATTGTACCCCAAAGGCAAACAGCTTAACTCTGAACTTGATTATAATCCCATTTTGAGCGTTACAGTACCCATTGCAGATTTCCACTGATTTTTTTTCCTGTAAAACCTATGTGCTCTTTACTATGAGTAGTAGTACTTTTGTTCTTAACATTTATGGTCCTCAAGCACAAAAGTAAGAAATTCCAATCATTACCTTACATAGATGAATCTAAGGTAAGTAATTCTAGCATTCCTCAGTGGAATCCAGCTGAAGCTTGTATTCCACCAGGACTTTTGCCCAAAATCCACATTTCTTGTTCTCTTACTAGACATATTTTCTTCATAAATCTGCTATACACAAATTCTCGACTCTAGGTTGGCTCCTGGGTAACCTTTTTTTTGTTTGATTGTTTGTTTGTTTCAAGACAGGGTTTCTCTGTATAGCCCTGGCTGTATATAGACCAGGCTGGCCTCGAACCCAGAAATCTGCCTGCCTCTACCTCCCGAGTGCTGGGATTAAAGGCACGGGCCACCATGCCCGGCTTAGCTCCTGGGTAACCTTATCCAAGAGTGTCAACTATTTCCTGAAGTTAATTGAGCAAGTTTCAAAGCATTAATGAAGTTATATTTGGATAAATCTTCCCATCTTTACCTGGAAAACCTAATGGAAGCAAGAGGATCTTTGACAATAACAACTGGTTTTTAATCTGCACAGTAGCATGTCTGTACTTGGCATAGTTTAAAGGAGAAAAAAAGAACTTCAATCAATGACAGTTCATATCACTATTGGTGGAAGAGACGAAGAGTGCAATATTGACTGACTAAAGGAGGTAAGACAGCACAGGTTCAGTTCATAGATACAGCTGTCATTTAAAATGATGCTCTGCTTACTCTGCAGGGCACTGTGGAATATGTGGAAATAAATGACACAACCCTTCCTTCGGGTCAGAATAAATTTTTAAACATGACAGGAGGAGAAAGACACTGTAATATGAAGAGAATTGTTCCTATAGTCTACTAAGTACAAAATCTGAAGAAATGTAAAAATGTTTAAATGCCCATTACACACCAGGAACCAGGTATTTTGCTAGGCACCAAGTCAGTGAGCTCCAAATGAGCCTGCTTCATTTTGTTGCCAGTTTTTATGATGAAAATGTTGCTATCATGTCTGACGTTAAGGAGATTTTAAGGGCTACCAAGGGGATATCAATTAGTTCACAGAATCCTAAGCATGTAATGGTTGGGTCTTATGAGGTGGCTTCTGCACAAGCCCACTTCCCCATTCCATCACCTAAGGAGATAACAGATGACCTGGCAAACAGGGACACCAGCAAATAAACTCCATTGAGAAAATATGTAGAAAAAGAAAAATGCTCCTGGAAGGAACCCTAGCTAAAAGTTAAAATTGTGGAAGCAAAAATGCCAAAGAAATGGCCTTTCTTTGGAGTCCGGAAATATAAAAAGTTTACCAGGTTTTAAAAAGTTCTGGAAATGAGGTATCTTTTACATAAATGAAATATAGCATCAAGAGGTTAGGGCAGAAAGGCAGGGAGACACAGAATGAGACTAGCCTCCACAGACGTATCAAGAAGTTTAGACTTCAACCTAAGCTACCATTTCCTTTAGTAAGTTCACAAAATGCCAGGAGGTGTTGTAAAAACCTGTACCCAAACATGCTTTGGAAAAACTAGGTTAATCAATACAAAATAGCTATCTTCAGCAGAAGCTTTCCATTTATTGATACACTGTGTTATTCCTCTACATTGAGAGATAATGTACACTGTTTTCTGGACTTAATGGATGGTTGATTGTGTTTGTCATAGCTTGTCTTCTTTTGGTAAGATGAACAGTATGATCAAAAGCAACATTAGGAAGGAAGCATAAGGCAAGAGTCATAGGTCCCTAGTATAGTCCACCACTAAATTTTCAGATCAAGGCAGGAATTTAAACAGCGCAGGGAACTAAGGCAAATACCATAAGAAAATGAATACTGCTTTCTTGTTGAATCTTTATGTCTTACTCAGGCAGGTTTCTTTTTTTATATAACCCAGGATCACCTACCCTAGATGTGGCACAGCCCACAGTTGAATGAGCTGTCCCAAATCAATCATCAGTCAAGAAAATGGCCCCATAGACTTTCTCACAGGACCATCCAATCGAGGCATTTTTTTTTTTCAACTGAGATCCCCTCTTCTCAGATGACCATAGTTTGTGTCAAACTGTAGGTTTGTTTTAAATTGTAAACTGAATTGTAGTGAGAGATGCCTAAGAATTAGTGAAACACTAAGGTGGTGACATAATTATACAAAACTACTCTCCCTTATTAGTAGATAAATCCTCCTTGTGGAATTAGTTACCTGGAGGAGGTGTGCTGCTATAGCATGTACTTAGAGTTCTTGTTCCAGGGCCCCTTCCTATATATAGGCCCTTTTTCTCACTTTTTCTAGTCCTTTAAGAAATAAAGAGCCTTTTTTGTTGTGTGTTCTAACTGTTGTAATGTTCTTCCCAAGCACCTGGGATTAAGAGAGACTTCTCTGAGCCTTGTGGAACCTGGAACTGGAGTAGACCCTTCCAGCTTTGAGTTGTGTTAGGTTCTTTGAATAGAGTCAGGAAAAAAGCTAACCAGTAGAGATCATCTGCCAGGTCCTTTTACATTTATTTCCCTGTAGTGGTGTGGTAGGAAACTCGTGTCCATGGCACGGAGTATGGAAGTGCACCTCTAAGAACCACTGGAAGGCAGTGGAAATTTCTAAGCAATAGCAACACAATCAGAAAATGCAACAGTGTAATTTATCCCACTCATTTGTGATTTAAGTTATATCTTATTGTCTTCTATTTCTCACCAATGGGAACCATCACCAAATTCTGAAAATTCATAAGGAAATGGACAACTACATCTTACTAGAGAACATTGCAATGGTTTTAGAAGCATTATACTGGCATCAGGTTAGAGTTTGTTGCCTTGGTTCCTGATATTAATGTCTCTTTGAAAATAAGTATTATTATAGTGGGTGACCTAGGATTCTTAGAACTTTTAGGCCTCTTTTCCCAATGAAAATGATGACAAGCTATAATCTACCCTTCTTTAGAAGATTATAGACTGCTACACTTAAAGTGGAAAGTGCAGCTCATATCATCAGACATTGTATATCTACTTTATGGAGACTTCATTCTCCATTTGAAAGGAAGGGGACAAGGGTTGTGGTAAAGACAAGGAAAGGAGGGGGGACAGATAGCATTTAGCAACCTATCAGAGCTTGATGAAGCCTGATATAATTAACAAACTTGTGATATCTGTAGCAATTGTAATTCCAATTATTTGCTAGCTAAAGGCAAGTTTCACTGCTCTAAGTTAGGAAATCATGTAAATAGCCTAATTAATATAATTTGCCGTATGCTCTACTAAGAAAACAAAAACAAATATGTCATTTTTTAGAATAAATAGCATGGTATAGACTAAATATTATAAATATTCAGTCAGTTTGCAGAACAAATATTGCATATTATGGATCCTTTTCAGCAGTTCTATGAAGTTCGGTATGATTTAATGAAATTATGATGGCTGTTTGAGTTTTACAACTACATTACAATAAAAAGAAAGCACTTCTTTTGTGCAGATAAAAGGACGATCCTTGACGAAATAGCATGGTAGAACTTATAATGCTGTGGCCTGCGGAGACAAAGACAATTTCATTCTTTTTCTTGCCAGTTCTCTCATCTCAAGAGAATCCCAAAGTTAAAATAAATCTTTTAAAAATTCCATATGCCAGTGTTAGAGAGACATAATAAATAATTCTTCGCCATTTCATCATGTAGAATTGAGAGATAAAGCTGTTTGTAAAACCCTAAAAGACTTACAAATCATTTCAACAGGTTGTCATATGTTAATGTCAGTGAGAATTTAATCACCTCCTGTAAGAAGTGCACAATACAAGGGTGGGTCTGCGTTTCTTTGTCTGAGGGCTCTAGTAGATTCCTGCATATTTCATCCTCTCTTCTGTGCAGCTGTCAGCTTTACCCCCCAGAAACATCCTCATTTCCTCACACCCAGAATGGAGAGAGAAGGAAACATGAATACTAAAAAAAAACCAAGCAAGTTTCTCTTGTGAATTTTTGTTTTCAGCACTGTGCTAGGCACGGCAAAGTGAAGAAGAAAAAGAAGAAGAAGAAGGAGAAGAAGAAGAAGAAGAAGAAGAAGAAGAAGAAGAAGAAGAAGAAGAAGAAGAAGAAGAAGAAGAAGAAGAAGAAGAAGAAGAAGAAGAAGAAGAGAAGAAGAGGAGGAGGAGGAGAGGGAGGGGAGGAGGAGGGGGAGGAGGGGGAGGGGGAGGAAACAGCAACAGCTGCAAACAAGCAAGCAATTGGAAAACAAACAGAAGGTAGACACTAGTGCTACATTTAAGGATGGGATGGTAGAACAGATACAAACACAGAACACTAAGGCTCTCATTTACAACCTAATCTCAGATCTGTTAAAATTTTTGATATATTTTAACTGGAAGAGAAATAGCTCAGAAGTGAGAATGTTTTTTATCTTGAAAGTTCAAAAAAGGTTTGACCATGGAGAACTAGAGGCCAAAAAGTGTCACTGAAGATGTTTGAGTACATAGTCATAAAGACATGAACAGCCTAGCTAAAGCTAAACTAGAGGAAAGGCACAGAGAAATGCCTGGGGGGTAGGGAGAGGAAAGGAAGAATAAAACAGATAAATGATTACCAGAAGTTATCATAGAGACAGGAGTAGAACTGTGCAAAGTTATTAAAGTTTTAGTAGGTCCAGAAAGGGACTACAATATAATGAAGTGGAAAATATAGTTTCTTCTGACACATGATGCTAAAATTAAACTGGTTTGGGGCCTGGAGAAATGGTGTAGTTAAAAGTCCTTGCTTTTCCTGCAGAGGCTCTGGTTTCAGATTCTAGTGCCCACATAAAACAGCTCACAATCAGGCACAACTCCAGTTCTAGAGGATTAGATGCCATCTTCTCCCTCTGCAGGTACTACATACACACTTGGTAGACACACATAGATGCAGGGAAAACACTCATGCACACAAAGCAATAATTATTCAGAAAAGAAATAAAAACAGTAGAAAATTACAATAGAGAAAGCAGTTTAAATTAAGACAGCTTCCAGCACTGAAAAGAGCAGAGGTATGTTAGTACCAAGATGGGCATGTTAGTAAGTGATAAATGAAGTGATGAGGAACTGAACAAAGGCAATAGAGGTGAAAAATGAACAAAGAAGGGCAGATCAAAAGGAAGTATCAAATACAGAGAATTATTCAGTTGTCTTTTATGTCTTTTATAATGGTTTAGATATAGGGAGCAAAAGACAGGAAGAGGGAAGGAAGACTGGAAGGTTTTGAGCTATGACCAGAAATTATGGTACCAGTGGGATAGTATTATGTGGTATGTTAATTCATGCATGAGATTAAGCCACAGAAAGGGAAATATTTGACAGGTATTTGGGGAGTTATCAGCTACTAGATTGAAGCAAGGACATCTCCATCATCGGTATTTTAACCTAGGTATCAAAAAAAAAAAAAAGCTTCATCTGAATTGGAAAGCAATGAAAGCTAACACAGTGAAGGCTAAGTAAGTTCACCTTTTCTTCCACAATAATTAAAGTAAGCCTAGCATAGCTAGCACCATAAGCAGAATAATAGCCATCAAAGATGTCCACAGTCTTGGGCCAGGGAGATGGTTCAGTGAATAAAAGTATTTGCCTTGAAAGCCTAACACACTAGGTTCAATCCTTGGAATTCATGGTATAAGAAAAGAATTGACACTCAGAGGTTATCTTCTTTCTGACCTTCGAACACATTACTACATATACTAAACTATTGTTGCTGAGTTTTCTATGGTTTAGGAAAAAGAATTGCAAATACTATGTCTTTCCTGAAAGTAGTGGTTAAAAGAGTGGTACTTTGCCTAAATGGACAATATTACTGCTTCACAATCAAAGCATGTACTTCTGCTCATACAAGATGTGGAGAGGAAATTGAAAAATGACATTAAGATTTCCTATGAATGTCAGGTATAGGGCACATGCCTTTTTCACTGATGAAGCAGAGGCAAGCAGGCCACAGTGAGTTGGAAGCTGACATAATCTACATAGTGAGTTGCAGGCCATATGTGACCTCATACTAAAACCCTTTCTCTAAAACAAAAGAAACACCACAAAATAAAGCAATTTTCCATGGATTGATGTGTCCAATAAAAATGTACATGTCAAAGCCATAACCTCTAGTGATGGTGGTGATGGGGGGAATCTTCAGGAGGTAAGTAGAAAATAGAATTGAAACATTTCTCTGGTGTAAGGAGGCACAAGAAAAATGATGCATAGGAGATTTCTTGTCCCTTTGCAGAAATAGCAAGAAGACGGTCACTTGTAAATCATGAAACTGGTTTTCCATGCATTAAAACAGCCAGCATCTTGACTATGGATTCCCTACACTCTAGAACTTTGATCAATATACAAGTAGTTAAGCTTTCTAGTCTATGAAATTTTGTTACAAAAACAGAGGACCTAGGAATGTGTGCTTTTTAAGTTTTCTCTCAGACTGAGAGTCTCTGAGTCATCTGTGAAAGGCTGTGAAATTAGATAGATACAAAGAAATTCACGTATATGCACAGATGAGTACAGAAAAGACTTGATTAATTTAGAAGACTAATAGTTGAATGATAGAAATGTTATGTGTTTACTGAATATATAAAAGTTGAACATTGTAACAATGTATAAAATGGGGGAACTATAATCAACGCTTTACATTTTCCCATTTAGTAGCTCCAAAGAAAACTATTAAAAAATGGACATGATGGAGTTAGGCATATGCTGTCTTGGGACTGGATTGAGCAGATGGGTAAGCTGTTTGAAGGTGAAGTATTTGGACAAGCCAGGATATATGAGACTGCAGGCCTTTACAGGGCAATAGTCTCCTTGCATTTCCTCTTATTCACATTCTCTTCTTCATGTGCAAATTAATAGTGAGCATATCCTGACTCAGAAAGTGAAAGCCTGAAAACAGGGACCAAATCTATTATTTAATTAACAATAATTATATGTTTCATTGCCCACAGATCTAATTCTAGTTAGATACAAGAAGTATAGAAGAGGCATCTTTCTTTAATAAATTTGTCATATATAATATATACACATACATGTAGACACACACACACATATATATGTATATATATATTGTACACACATATATGTATATATGTATGTATATATATATATATATATATATATATATGATATTCTAAAGATAACCTTTATAATCTTTGTCTTGGGCTAGAAATATGGCCCAGTCACAAAAGGGTTTGTTTGATGCTTACGATCCACATAAAAAGCCGGGTGTGTTGGCATATACTCCTAGCACTGGAAAGACAAAGGTAGAAAGAGCCATGGGACTTGTTGCACACCCAGTCTAGCCAACTCAGTCAGCTCCATGTGCATTGAGAGACCTTTTCTCAAAAAATAGAGAATATCTCTATTTTAGTATGATATAGAGAAAAATACAGTATATCAATCTCTGATCTGCAAAATTATGTGTGTATACACTGGCATGAATATGTATACATTCTTATTAAACACAAACATACATACACACACACACACACACACACACCTACATTAGAGTGTGTAAACTACCACAGAATTAGGATAGAACAATTAGTACTTATTTCTATCCTATGAACAATATGGGATTACTGGGTATTTTTGAGCTTTAGAATAAAAATATGCAATCAGGTATTTAGGAATATAAAATGGTTAGCAAGTTAAAAAGCAAAACATATGGAGACAAAGGAACTATTTAGCACATTTAAAATTTAGTAGTTTTATAGGTTAAACTGAATCACTTTACAGTAGATCATTAGCATATAAAATCCATTGCTTGGATAGTGTCACATACTGAATTATTATAAGGGTTAAAAAAGAATTAAATTAACTTTTGAAACTGCTATAACTACTTAAAGTAATAAGATGTATGTCTATAAGTATAAGTTAACATTCTGTATTAGTTTATAAATCTATATGCAATGCTATTTTGATGTTTAGATAATCTGAAAATATGACTTGCTTCATGTTAACTTATACTTTGCATTTTTCAGTGGCCAAGAGGTAAGGATAAAAACAAACCAAGAACTTCTTATGTTAGCTATTTATGGATAAGCACATCCACACTGACAATGTTATAAACATTTTAGAGTAGAATTCTCCCTGGTAACCATTGTGAATCCTATAGAGTATATACTTGATATGCTTTTATTGATTGAACAATATTATATGCAATAAAGGTCGTGTGACCACAACTAAAGTTACTAGGACTTATGAGATTGCGGTAAGAAGGAATGCAGGATATGCTAAATATTGAAAAATCATCTAATTAAATTGTAGCATGCCTTGCACACATTTTCAGTAGAATATCTTTCCTTTCTAATAAAATATCCAAGTGAAGTGGCTTGAAAATAAGATGTAAAAACCAATAAAATAGATTCCTCAATTAATTAACATTATATGTATTAGTTAATAAACAGGATGAAGATTGAGGTGAAGTTAATTACATAAATGTGAGTAGAACCTTTATGAGAAATTATGCATTTCTTTTTCAGAGTGTTTCATCTATAGCTGCCTCTTGTGAGGCTATGCCCGGGGCCTAGCAAACACAGAAGTAGATGCTCACAGTCAGCTATTGGATAGATCACAGGGCCCCCAATGGAGGAGCTAGAGAAAGTACCCAAGGAGCTAAAGGGGTCTGCAACCCTCTAGGTGGAAAACAATATGAACTAACCAGTACCTACAGAGCTCTAGCTGCATATGTAGCAGAAGATGGCCTAGTCGGCCATCATTGGGAAGAGAGGCCCATTGGTTGTGCAAACTTTATATGTCTTAGTACAGGGGAACGCCAGGGCCAAGAAGTGGGAGTGGGTGGATAGGGGAGTGGGTTGGGGAGGATCTGGGGGACTTTTGGGATAGCATTTGAAATGTAAATGAAGAAAATATCTAATTAAAAAATAAACTAAAAAAAAAAAGATTATCTAACAGTAATATTTAAACTATCAACTCATCATAATGGCAACAGATGCACTCACCTTGAAGATAAAATGAAGTAAATACATAATAAATTCTCAAAAATGACATGTCAAAGTAAGGATAAGAGTCAGAAACAGAGGCAGACTTTTAAATCTGATATATTAATCATTAGTGGTTCCATCAATATTTTAAAGAATTATTTGCATTTTTACTGTTACATTTCTATTCTCCTGCTTATGATTATGGCCAAGATTAGCATTGTTGAATCTACATTTAGGAAAGATGGTGCTTTCATTTTCAATGTGTTTAAATTGATAAAAAATAATTACTTATAAAGTTTGGGTGCAATGTGCTTGAAGTATATATATTTCATTATGAGCTTATTTTGGCTTCTGTTTGTACACACTAAAATAGAATTATAAGAGAGGGAGGGACCTGGGTGGGAGAACAGAGGAGGAGTGAAAAAGGTGAACATGATCAGGTATTGGGGGGCAGAAGAGAAGCCCTGAGGGTCAGCAGAAAGAATAGAAACTGGCAATCTTGTGGGTGGGAGGTGGAGGGATCCTTTAGAACGTACCAGACACCTGGGAGGTGAGAAACTCTCAGGACTCAAAGGGAGGGACCTTAGATGAAATGTCCAGTACAGGGGTGGGGGGAACTAGTAGAGTATACCTCCAGTACAAAGACAGGACATCATATGGAAGGATGGGGTTGCCAGTCCACAATCAAAAATACTGACTCAGAATTGTTCCTATCTAAAAAACCTGCAGGGACACAAATGAAGAAGAGACTGAGGGAAAGGAGGTCCAATGAATGGCCCAAATTGAGATCCAGTTCAAGGGGAGGCCCCAAGACCTGACATGGTTACTGATGCTATGGTGTGCAGGAGACTAACACGCAGCTGACTGAGACAGATGTAGATATATTTACACCCAACCATTTGGACTAAAGTTGGGAGCCCCTGTCTTTGAATTAAGGAAAGGCTGGAAGAAGCTGAGGCGGATGGTAACCCCATAGGAAGACTAGCAATCTCAACTAACTTGGTCCATTGAGACCACTTAGGCACTGACCCACCAACCATGCAGCATACACTAGCTGGTTAGAGGCCCCAGACACATATACATCAGAGCACTGCCTGATCTCTTCTCAGTAAGAAAAGATGTGGCTAAGCTTCTAGGGACTTGAGGCCCAGGGAATGTGGAGGCCTGCCAGGGTATGGGGTCTGGAGATGGGGAGACAGACCTGGAGGTGGGTAAGGACAGGACTGTATAAAAATAAAAGTAATAAAAAAAAGAATCAAAACGATGAAGATGGGCTCTGTGGATGAAGTACTTGGTGTACAAGCATGAGGACTGAAGTTCAGATCCCCAAGATTCTTCCAGGTGAACAATATGCATACCTTCAGCCCCAGCATATAGGATGCAGAAATAAGGGGATCCAATGAGCAAATTGAGTAGATACAGAAAGCAAGATAGCCTTGTCCAATTTGCAAGTTCTATTTTTAAGTGAGTGAGCCTGTCACAATACATAAAAGGGAGAATGATCAAGGAATATACTTTACATCAACATTGTGCCACTATAAACAAGAACATACATGTACACATACTACACTCATTTCCACACATATACCTGCTCTTAACCACGTGTACACATACAATAAATGTCCCTAATTTCAATTCGAGTATTTGAGAAAATAATAAATGAAAGGTTAAAAACATGCAATGGAGATGATGACAAAAATAGTATCCAATAGAGAACATTATCATAATCCTCAGTGAAGTCTTTGAAAAACACTGTGGACAGTTTTGACCAAATAATCATGAAGATAGTTGAAAGAGAAGATATCAAAAGAAATAAGATTAACCATACACAGAATTAGTAGACAAGTTACAAATGGATTAATTAAAAAATGTGAAACTTATACCTTGGGTATCCGAAGTTTTGGGCTAATATCCACTTATCAGTGAGTACATATTGTGTGAGTTCATTTGTGATTGTGTTACCTCACTCAGGATGATGCCCTCCAGGTCCATCCATTTGCCTAGGAATTTCATAAATTCATTCCTTTTAATAGCTGAGTAGTACTCCATTGTGTAAATGTACCACAATTTCTGTAACCGTTCCTCTGTTGAGGGGCATCTGGGTTCTTTCCAGCTTCTGGCTATTATAAATAAGGCTGCTATGAACATAGTGGAGCATGTCTCCTTCTTACCAGTTGGGACATCTTCTGGATATATGCCCAGGAGAGGTATTACTACCCAAGATATAAGATACAATTTGCTAAACACATGAAACTCAAGAAGAATGAAGACTGAAGTGTGGACACTATGCCCCTCCTTAGAAGTGGGAACAAAACACCCACGGAAGGAGTTATAGAGACAAAGTTTGGAGCTGTGATGAAAGGATGGACCATCTAGAGACTGCCATATCCAGGGATCCACCCCATAATCAGCTTCCAAACGCTGACACCATTGCATACACTAGCAAGATTTTGCTGAAAGGACCCAGATATAGCTGTCTCTTGTGAGACTATGCCGGGGCCTAGCAAACACAGAAGTGGATGCTCACAGTCAGCTATTGGATGGATCACAGGGCTCCCAATGGAGGAGCTGGAGAAAGTACCCAAGGAGCTAAAGGGATGTGCAACCCTATAGATGGAACAACATTATGAAATAACCAGTACCCCGGAGCTCTTGACTATAGCTGCATATGTATCAAAAGATGGCCTAGTCGGCCATCACTGGAAAGAGAGGCCAATTGGACACGCAAACTTTTATATGCCCCAGTACAGGGGAACGCCAGGGCCAAAAAAATGGGAATGGATGGGTAGGGAAGTGGGCGGGGGGAGGGTATGGGGGACTTTTGGGATAGCATTGGAAATGTAATTGAGGAAAATATGTAATAAAAAATATTTAAAAAATGTGAAACTCCAGATATATTTGTAGAAAAAAATAACATGACGTCACAAATTTTCTACAAGAAGAAAATGAACCCTTAACAAATACTGAAAGCATGATAGGTAAATATATCAATAATTTGGAAATCAGGGTATCCAGTGGCCTTTGTTGGCCAAAGCAGGCATCTGTGCACATGCATACATGCATGAGCACACACACACACACACACACACACACATACACCCACACGCACACGCATGCACACACACGCGCACACACACATGCACACACACACATACACACATGCATAAGTAAATATGGACTTAATCAAAGAAATTTTTTTCTACTATAAAACCTTTGTTAAAAGTATGAGCAGATAGTTATATGCCAAACAAATATATCCAACAAAGGACTGTTATCTGTAGTATGTACTTAACTCATAAAAGGAATTACCCAATTAGACCACTGGTAAGATGATGTGTTTATTACTGTCTTTGATGTTCAGGCTGCTGTGCCAGAATGACAAACTCTGGGGAGCTTTTCTAACATTTATTTCTCAGATACCTATAAGCTAGAACGTCCAAGTTACAGTTACAAAATTCAGTGTCAGATTTCTTCTTTACTTGGATGTGCCTGTTTTCTAGTCACATCTGCATGGGGCTGAGAGGGTGGTAATTTTTCTCGTGTCTCCTCTTAAGAGGGCATGAATTTCACTCATGCTGGCTTCAGCACAGTAACTTATATTTTAAATACATTCTTCCCAGACACATAAGAAAAGTGCACACAATTGTTTATTTCAGCAAGGAGTTGGAACATTCTATGTTGTAACCACTGGGAAGATAGCAATATTTGAGAAGGAAACAGAATGTGGGGAATCATGGAGTAACCAGTAGCAGGGTCCTAATGCCTCTGAAGCAATGTAGAGTACCTTCAAATAGAGCATAGTAAAAACAATTAAGACACAGAGATATGTGACACATTATGAAATAATGGAAAATGTGCACATAGTAAGTACAAGAGAATGGGTGTTAATATAGGGATGGAATTAGTGTCAAAAATGGAGATGAAACATGTTATGCTTTATATATGGATAGTCCTTTTGAAAAGTCCATGAGTTAAAGGCATGGTTTCCAGGGAAATGCCCTTGATGGAAACATTGAGAGGTCATTCCCAGTGTGAAGTACTGGGGTCACTGAAAGAATGTCCTTCAAAAGGATTCCAGGACCTCAGTCTTAGAGGATTTCCCTGCTTTCCTGGGTTATGTTGTGAGTTAGCTGTTCTATGTACTTCCTACCAGTGCCATCTGATGCCTTCATTAGCATGAAGCCTTCATTAGCATGATGACATACAAAGCAGTGAAGACAACAGGTCTGAGCTGAAGAGTTTATCAGTTACTTGCCTCAAGTGTTTTCTCATAGTGACAAAGGGCTTACTAATTCAGATTTAAATTGACGTGTTAATGATAAAAAATTATTAGAACCAAATATAATAATATACTATTATTATTTCTTTTTTCACCATCATTCTTTATTTATTTTTATTAGATATTTTCTTTAGTTACATTACTATTATTATTTCAATGTCATTTGTTAGTTTATAAACTCCTGTTGAAATTTAATCTTTATCATAAAGTATGACAGGAATTGATTTGCTGAAACTTCAGTATTTAGAGATAGAGCCTATAGGGGCCAGCTATATTAGATTTACAAGTTGGAATCCTAGTGACTTCAGAAAGGAAAAGCCATATGATAGAATCCAGCAAGAACAGAATAGCAGATGCAACCTCTTATCCTTGAATTAGAACAATGACTCAAAGTACATTCTTCCAAAAAGAATTCCAACCTTTGGATTCTTTTATTGGCAACAGAAAACTGAAGTGAATATGATATATAAATAATTAGAAAAATTTAAAAAAGAAAAACTGAATTTGAGGTTGAACAGAAAGGACAGTGCAAACATATTAAAAACTATCAGATGGGACACAAAAGGCTTAACTCTGGTTTTAATAAGCTGCTTAAAGTAGTAAGAGGCACTCAACTCTCTGTTCTTTAATTTCTTTATCTGATAAAGGAGCTGGCAGGATTTCACTAGATATTTTCAAAGATACAATTCAACTATAACGTTTTCTTCTTATAAAAATTGCTTTTCCATTTGTGGTTGTGCACTCCTTAGACACTTATTCTCTCCACTTTGACCAGTTGTGAGTCTCTACACCAACTGCTGTCCACTCAACAAAGAAACTTCTCTGATGAGGTCTGAGAGCTACACTTATCTATTGGTAAAGAGATGAGATTTTAAGAGCATAGTTTGATAATACATTCATTTAGCAGAATAATAGCATTAGGTTCACCTCAGAGACTCGAAATTCTCTATGCATGGTTTGTTTTCCAGATTTCTAGTACTAGGTGTGTGTTTCCTGCATGGTGTGGGCTGTGTATACAGTCAGAGATTTGTTAGTCATTCTCATAACATTTGTACCAATGCACCACTATATCTTGCTATGTCAGTCATTAATGTACTTTATGGATTCACAGAATAAACTGCAGATGGCATGGGTTGGGTGTGGTGGTGGATTTAGGAGGAGTTGGGAGTAGAAATAAATATGATCTAAATATATTGTCTTTAAATATAAAATGCTTTTTGTAATTGTTGTTAAACAACACTGTGAGCTTGTATTGTAAGCAAAGCTGACTTTAAATTCACAGAGATTCCCCTGTCTCCACCTCCCATTCTTAAACATACTTATCATCATGTCCAACAACAACAACAATGTTCTAACTTTTGGTGAGGGAAACTTTGATTCCATTTCTCATTGCCAGTGACTTTGGTGACAAGAGAACATTGGATATATAACATTTATAATCCAAGGTTATAAAAATTTTGCTTTTGTTTTAACGATTATAGTTTTAATGTTTACATTTAGTTCTCTGGTCCATTTCAGTTTAGCATTTATGTGTTCAGTAAGGCTTCAATTTGCTTTGGTTTTGCTTGTGGATATACAGTTTTGTCCTCACTATATATGGAAAATTATATTATATGGATATTGAATATTGGGGGGATCCTTGTTGCAAATCACTAATTTACATGATAGTTTAATTTTGGGTTTTCAATTCTGTGAGTTTTCAAATATGTATTATATGAGGTATTTCATTCTGTTTTTATTTAGATTGCTTTTTTCCATAAAAAAGTTACATTTTTGTAAAATGTCTTATCTGGGTCAATGGAGACTCTCATCCATTCTCTCACTAATTCTGATAATACCCTTCATTATACTGATGTGTCTCCATATGTTCACATATGCTTGCATTCAAAACAGAAATCTCACCTGGTCATGATGGATAATCATAACATGATGCTGAATTTTATTCCACCCTATTTTGTTGAGGATTCTTGTTCAGAAAGACATTGGTCTGTGTTTTACACTCTTGTCTTCTAGCTATATAGGTACAATGGTTTTGCTATAAGTACAATGAAAGCTTCATAGAATGAGATAGTGTGTTGCTTTTTTTTTTTTTTTTCCTAATCTTTTATAGAGCCTGAGGAAGAACTACTGTTAGTCCATTTAAATGTTTGGTCTAATTTACCATCAATACCATCAGGACAGAGCTTTTTTTGGGAAGCTTTTCTGTAATTAATTCAATGTCTCTGTAATTATAAGCATATCTAGACTTTTTTTTTCCTGACTTGATCTTTGTAGATTTGTGTTACTACAAATTCATCCATTTCATTTGCTGAGAGGTGACTTCTTACAGTACTCTCTTTTAATGCATTTTCAGTTTTGTCAATTTGGTAGCAGTATCCCTAGCCTCATTTCTGATTGATTTTGATTGTGTTCTTCTTCTTAGTTCATCTATAGATTTGGCAATTTTGTTGATGTTCTGAAGGATCACTTTCAGTTTCTATAGTTTCCTTATTATTGTTTGCTTTGCTATCTCAGCTCTAACCATCTGTTATCATCCTCTTTCAGTTAGGTTTCAGTATAGTTTGATCTTTTACTGCTTTCCTGTGTTCCAGGGGTGAATTGTGGATTTGGGATATTGGGTTTGTGTTTTGTTTTGTTTTGTTTTGTTTTGTTTTGTTTTGTTTTGTTTTATTTTGTTTTGCAAGAAGTTTCTCCCTTAGGCCTGCCTGTGCTGCATTCAAAACAAAATAGAACTATTTTATATAATTTGACAATGTACTCAATTAACAATAATAGAAATGAAGGGAGAAATAATTGCAGGATAATGTTAGATAAGTTCAATATTTTTCTCTCCATAATATGGAGAACACCCAGAAAGAAGTTAAGCAAATCAATTGAGAACTTAAACAATGCAATAAACCAGCTAGATTTAAAAATATATGGAGAGAGCATTTAATAACAACAGAATAGATATTTTTCTGAAGTACATAAGGAATATTTTCCAAAACATACAGTAAGCCACAAATTAAGTGACCTTAAATGTATTTTAATATATCTTCTCTGACTACAACAGGATGGTGCTGAACATCAATTATAAAAGCCAAACCAGAAAATTCCCAAGTTTGTAGATATTAAATGTTAGCCTACAAGTGGCTCATGGATTACAGGGAAATTAGCAAATACCTCAGTATAGAGAAAGTGCCTAAAAATAAGCTAATGATTTTTATAAATATGAGTCATCTTAAACTATACAAAATATAAAATGTGGCTTTACAAGCAATTGTTACAACACAACTAGGTTTTATATGGATATTTGTTTTCTTTTAAGTACATCAGGCTTTAAATTATGGGAAAATTAAAAGTACAGTTATAATTGGATTTTCTAAAAATGCTGACTTTGCTAATTGCTAGTGTTTTCATGTTTTGCAATGTCATTGTTTCTTTAAAGTGTTTTGTTTTACTGTTGAAGTGTCCTTTCATTACAACCTTGGTTAAGACATCCCTAAAATTTTTGTTTGCCTGGTGGCATCTTAATTTGCCTCATATTATTGAATGACAGTTGGTTTTTTTTTTTTAATTATTGTCTTAGAAGAGATTATTTACTGATAGTTGGTTTTCTTTTAGCGTTACTTTCTAGAAATTCTTATTTCCTGATGTGAAGTCCCCTTATAATTTCACTGAGAATACTTGCGAGTTCCAAGTTGCTTTTCTCTTATCACTTTCAAGATTTTCACTGGTTTTCACAACCTTGATTCTCAATGGTGTTATCTTTGAGTTCATCTTATTTAATGTTCACTGAGCTTCTTGGGTATTATGGTCATGTCTTCTATCACATTTTAAATATCATTTCTACCTTATTCTCTCCTTTTGTTGCCATCACAATGCATATCATGCTTACTTTTTATTCCTTGGATCCTTTGAACTTGCCACATTATTTTCTATTCTACAAACTTAGTACGGATTCTTTCTTTTGCCTATTTTAAAATATTCATTTAAATCCCTTTAGTGAATTTCTCATATCAGGTATTTTACTTTTGGGCTGTAAAACAATTGGGGGGGAGCTTTAGATTTTTTATTGATCTTTTCATTTGGTTTGTGCATTTTTTTCTTCACTTTCTCCCTGAAAGTTCTCTAGATATGTTTAAGCCACCTGAGTTCATATCTTTGTTTAGTAGCCATTGGTCTTTCTCTGGAAAACCATGCTTTGTTTTGCTTGTTTGTTTCATTGCATAGGATAGTCTTCCCTGTTTCTCTGTATATCTATGATATTTGTTGTTGAAACTATACATTTTTATCTAGTAATGTGCCAACTCTGAGAATCATGTTCCCCTCCTTCCCAGCATTTGGTGTGTGTGTGTATGTGCATGTGTGTGTGTGTGTGTATGTGTGTGTGTGTGTATCTTGAGTAGTATAGGTCTTTTATGCTGAGTGTAAGTTTGATGTATAAGCTTAAGTGTTCTCAGATTTGTGAGGGCCTGAATCCTTTATTATTATTATTATTATTATTATTATTATTATTAGGTATTTATTTCATTTACATTTCCAATGCTATCCCAAAAGTCCCCCACACCCTCTGATACCCACTACCCCACCCACCCACTCCCACCTCTTGGCCCTGGCGTTACCCTATACTGAGGCATATAAGGTCTGCACTACCAATGGGCCTCTCTTTTCACTGATGGCCAACCAGGCCATCTTCTGATACATATGCAGCTAGAGATATGAGCTCTGGGGGGTTCTGGTTAGTTCATAATGTTGTTCCACCTATAGGGTTGCAGATCCCCCCAGATCCCTGGGTACATCCTCCAGTTCCTCCATTGGGGGTCCTGTGATCCATCCAATAGCTGACTGTGAGCATCCACTTCTGTGTTTGCTAGGCCCAGGCATAGTCTCACAAGAGACAGCTATATCAGGGTCATTTCAGCAAAATCTTGCTAGTATACGCAATGGTGTCAGCATTTGGAGGCTGATTATGGAGTGGATCCCCGGGTGTGGCAGTCTCTAGATGGTCTATCCTTTCATCTCAGCTCCAAACTCTTTCTCTGTAACTCCTTCCATGGATGCCTTGCTCCCAATTCCAAGATGGGGCAAAGTATCCACAACTTGGTCTGAGTTCTTCCCAAGCTACATGTGTTTCACGAATTGTATCTTATATCTTGGGTATTCTAAGTTTCTGGGCTAATATCCACTTATCAGTGAGTACATATCATGTGAGTTCTTTTGTGATTAACTCACTCATGTCCATCAGGTCCATCCATTTGCCTTGGAATTTCAAATATTAATTCTTTTTAATAGCTGAGTAGTACTCCATTGTGTAAATGTACCACATTTTCTATACCCATTCCTATATTGAGGGGCATCTGGGTTCTTTCCAGTTTCTGGCTATTATAAATAAGGCTGCTATGAACATAGTGGAGCATGTGTCCGTTTTACCGGTTAGATTATCTTCTGGATATATGCCCAGGAGAAGTATTGCAGGATCCTCCATTAGTACTATTTCCAATTTTCTGAGGAACCACCAGACTGATTTCCAGATTGGTTGTACAAGCTTGCAATCCTACCAACAATCGAGGAGTGTTCCTCTTTTTGCACATCCTCGCCAGCATCTGCTGTCACCTGAATTTTTGATCTTAGCCATTGTGACTGGTATGAGGTAGAATCTCAGCATTGTTTTGATTTGCATTTCCCTGATGATTAAGGATACTGAATATTTTTTCAGGTGCTACTCAGCCATTCGGTATTCCTCAGGTGAGAATTTTTTGTTTAGCTCTGAGCCCCATGTTTTAATGGGGTTATTTGATTTTCTGGAGTCTACCCTCTTGAGTTATTTATATATATTGGATATTAGTCTACTATCTGATTTAGGATAGGTAAAGATCCTTTGCCAATCTATTGGTGACCTTTTTGTCCTATTGACAGTATCTTTTGCCTTACAGAAGATTTGCAAATTTATAAGATCCCATTTGTCGATTCTAGATCTTACAGCACAAGTCATTGCTGTTCTAGTTAGGAATTTTTCCCCTGTGCTCATATTTTCCAGGCTTTTCCCCACTTTCTCCTCTATAAGTTTCAGTGTCCCTGGTTTTATGTGAAATTCCTTAATCCACTTAGATTTGACCTTAGTACAAGGAGATAGGAATGGATCAATTTGCATTCTTCTGCATAATAACCATCAGTTGTGAAAGCACCATTTGTTGAAAATGCTGTATTGTTTCCACTGGATGGTTTAAGCTCCCTTGTCAAAGATCAAGTGACCATAGCTCTGTGGGTTCATTTCTGGGTCTTCAATTCTATGCCATTGGTCTTCTTGTCTGTCACTATACCAGTACCATGCAGTTTTTATCACAATTGCTCTGTAGTACAGCTTTAGGTCAGGCATGGTGATTCCACCAGAGGTTCTTTTATCCTTGAGAAGAGTTTTTGCTATCCTAAGGTTTTTGTTATTCCAGATGAATTTGGAGATTGCCCTTTCCATTTAGTTGAAGAATTGAGTTGGAATTTTGATGGGGATTTTATTGAATCTGTAGATTGCTTTTGGCAAGATAGCCATTTTTACTATATTGATCCTGCCAATCCATGAGCATGGGAGATCTTTCCATCTTCTGAGATCTTCTTTAATTTCTTTCTTCAGAGACTTGAAGTTCTTATCATACAGATCTTTCACTTCCTTAGTTAGAGTCATGCCAAGGTATTTTATATTATTTGTGACTATTGAGAAGGGGTTTTTTTTCCGTAATTTCTTTCTCAGCCTGTTTATTCTTTGTGTACAGAAAGACCATTGACTTGTTTGAGTTAATTTTATATCCAGCTACTTCATTAAACCTATTTATCAGGTTTAGGAGTTCTGTGGTGGAATTTTTAGGGTCACTTATATATACTATCATATCATCTTCAAAAAGTGATATTTTGACATCTTTCTTTACAATTTGTGTCCCCTTGATCTCCTTTAGGTATTGAATTGCTCTGGCTAGGACTTCAAATACAATGTTGAATAGGTAGCGAGAAAGTGGGCAGCTTTGTCTAGTCCCTGATTTTAGTGGGATTGATTCCAGCTTCTCACCATTTACTTTGATGTTGGCTACTGGTTTGCTGTAGATTGCTTTTATCATGTTTAGGTATGGGCCTTGAATTCCTGATCTTTCCAAGACTTTTATCATGAATGGGTGTTGGATTTGTCAAATGCTTTTTCAGCATCTAACAAGATCATCATGTGGTTTTTGTCTTTGAGTCTGTTTATATAATAGATTACATTGATGGATTTCCGTATATTGAACCATTCCTGCATCCGTGGAATGAAACATATTTGATCAGGATGGATGATTGTTTTGATGTGATCTTGGATTCGGTTAGTGAGAATTTTATTGAGTACTTTTGCATTGACATTCATAAGGGAAATTGGTCTGAAGTTCTCTATCTTTGTTGGGACTTTCTGTGGTTTAGGTATCAGAGTAATTGTGGCTTCATAGAATGAGTTGGGTAGAGTACCTTCTGTTTCTATTTTGTGGAATAGTTTGTGAAGAACTGGGATTAGATCTTCTTTGAAGGTCTGATAGAACTCTGCACTAAACCCATCTGGTCCTGGGCTTCTTTTGGTTGGGAGACTATTAATGACTGCTTCTATTTCTTTAGGGGATATAGGACTGTTTAGATCATTATCCTGATCCTGTTTTAACTTTTGTATCTGGTATCTGTCTAGAAATTTGTCCATTTCATCCAGGTTCTCCAATTTTGTTGAGTATAGCCTTTTGTAGAAGGATCTGATGGTGTTTTGGATTTCTTCAGGATCAGTTGTTATGTCTCCCTTTCATTACTGATTTTGTTAATTAGGATGCTGTCCCTGTGCCCTCTAGTGTGTCTGGCTAAGGGTTTATCTATCTTGTTGGTTTTCTCAAAGAATCAGCTCCTCATTTGGTTGATTCTTTAAATAGTTCTTCTTGTTTCCACTTGGTTAATTTTGCCCCTGAGTTTGATTATTTCCTGCCCTCTACTCCTCTTGGGTGAATTTGCTTCCTTTTGTTCTAGAGCTTCTAGGTGTTTTGTCAAGCTGCTAGTGTGTGCTGTCTCTAGTTTCTTTTTGGAGGTACTCAGAGCTATGAGTTTTCCTCTTAGAAATGCTTTCATTGTGTCCCATAAATTTGGATATGTTGTGCCTTCATTTTCATTAAACTCTAAAAAGTCCTGAATTTCTTTCTTTATTCCTTCCTTGACCAAGTTATCATTGAGAAGAGTGTTGTTCATTTTCCACATGAATTTTGGCTTTCTATTATTTATGTTGTTATTGAAGATCAGCCTTAGTCCATGGTGATCTGATAGGTTGCATGGGAAAATTTCAATATTTTTGTATCTGTTGAAGCCTGTTTTGTGACCAATTATATGGTCAATTTTGGAGTTGGTACAATGAGGTGCAGAGAAGGAGGTATATCCTTTTGTTTTAGGATAAAATTTTCTGTAGATATCTGTTAGATCCATTTGTTTCATAACTTCTGTTAGTTTCACTGTGTCCCTGTTTAGTTTCTGTTTCCATGATCTGTCCATTGATGAATGTGGTATGTTGAAGTGTCCTACTATTATTGTGTGAGGTGCAATGGGTGCTTTAAATTTTACTAAAGTTTCTTTAATGAATGTGGCTGCCCTTGCATTTGGAGCATAGATATTCAGAATTGAGAATTCCTCTTGGAAGATTTTACCTTTGATGTGTATGAATTGCCCCTCCTTGTCTTTTTTGATGACTTTGGGTTGGAAGTCGATTTTATTAGATAATAGAATGGCTACTCCAGCTTGTTTCTTCAGACTATTTGCTTGAAAAATTGTTTTCCAGCCTTTCACTCTGAGGTAGTGTCTATCTTTTACCCTGTGATGGGTTTCCTGTAAGCAGCAGAATGTTGGGTCCTGTTTGAGTAGCCTGTCTGTTAGTCTATGTCTTTTTATTGGGGATTTGAGTCCATTGATATTAAGAGATATTAAGGAAAAGTAATTGTTGCTTCCTATTACTTTTGTTGTTAAAGTTGGTATTTTGTTCTTGTGGCTGTCTTCTTTTAGGTTTATTGAAAGTTTATTTTCTTGCTTTTTCTAGGACATTGTTTCCATCCTTGTATTGATTTTTTTTCTGTTATTATCCTTTGAAGGGCTGGATTCGTGGAAAGATAATGTGTGAATTTGGTTTTGCCATGGAATTCTTTGGTTTCTCCATCTATGGTAATTGAAAGTGTGGCTGGGTATAGTAGCCTGGGCTGGCATTTGTGTTCTCTTAGTGTCTGTATAACATCTGTCCTGGATCTTCTGGCTTTCATAGTCTCTTATGAAAAATCTGGTGTAATTCTGATAGGCCTGCCTTAATATGTTACTTGACCTTTTTCTCTTACTGCTTTTAATATTCTATCTTTATTTAGTGCATTTGTTATTCTGATTATTATGTGTCAGGAGGAATTTCTTTTCTAGTCCAGTCTATTTGGAGTTCTGTAGGCTTCTTGTATGTTCATGGGCACCTCTTTCTTTAGGTTTGGGAAGTTTTCTTGTGTAATTTTGTTGAAGATATTTTCTGGCCCTTTAAGTTGAAAATCTTAATTCTCTTCTGCTCCTATTACCTCTCGGTTTGGTCTTCTCATTGTGTCCTGGATTTCCTGGATGTTTTGAGTTAGGATCTTTTTGCATTTTGCATTTTCTTTGATTGTTGTGTCCATGTTCTCTATGGAATCTTTTCTGCACCTGAGATTCTCTCTTCCATCTCTTGTATTCTGTTGCTGATGCTCGCATTTATGGTTCCAGATTTCTTTCCTAGGGTTTCTAACTCCAGTGTTGCCTCATTTTGAGTTTTCTTTATTGTGTCTACTTCCCTTTTTTAGGTCTAGTATTATTTTTTTTTTCATTTCAATCACCTGTTTGCCTGGGTTTTCCTCTTTTTCTTTAAGGACTTGTAACACTTTAGCAGTGTTCTCCTGTATTTCTTTAAGTCAGTTATTAAAGTCCTTCTTGATGTTCTCTACCATCATCATGAGATATGCCTTTAAATCCTGGTCTAGCTTTTCAGGTGTGTTGGGGTACCCAGGACTGGCTGAGGTGGGAGTGCTGGGTTCTGATGATGGTGAGTGGTCTTGGTTTCTGTTAGTAAGATTCTTAAGTCTGTCTTTCCCCATCTGGTAATCTCTGGAGTCAGTTGTTATAGTTGTGTCTGGTTAGAACTTTTTCATTTTGTGATTCTGTTAGCCTCTACCAGCAGACCTGGGAGACTAGCTCTCTCCTGAGTTTCAGTGGTTAGAGAACTCTCTGCAGGCAAGCTCTCCCTCTTGCAGAGAAGGTGCACAGATATCTGTTGTTCGGACTTGCCTCCTGGCAGAAGATGAAGGCCCGAAACAGGGCCTGTCCCAGAAGCTTTTAGCTTCTGTTGTCTACACTCTCACCTGTGCAAACTAGTCTTGGCAGGATCCGGGAATGAAGATGGCTCCCACAGATGCTCCAGCAAAGCCCTCCCCAGTGGGGTGGACACCTCTCCTCTGGCATGGAAGGTGCCCGGATGTCTGGAGCCTGTGCAGACTAGTCTTGGCAGGATCTGGGTCCCAAGATGTCTCTTGCATATGCTCTGGCAACGCCCTCCTGGGCCGGGCAGACACCTCTCCTCTGGCAGGGAAATTACCCGGATGTCTGGAGCCAGAAATGGGTCTTGCCTTAGAAGCTCTGTGGCTTCTGCCTGTCCCAGAAGCTGTTAGCTTCTGTAGTCCACACTGTCACTTGTGCAGACTAGTCTTGGCAGGATCCGGGAAAGAAGATCGAGGGCCTGAATCTTTCATTGGGTATTGTTATATATATTGTTAATTTCCAGTTGTGCTTTTTAATATGTATGTATTTTAATATACATGTGTATGTATACTTTATGCATAATATTAATGTATACTTTATATATAGCTGTTTTTAAAGGTTCTAGTCTTTGTAGTACTGCTTTTGTGAAAGCAGGAGGGGAATATAAAAATAAGAGGAAAAGGTGGAGTTTGACTTTTAAATCCCTTCCATGTCATTTATTTGAAAAACAAGGGCATGAAACACTGTTGGGAGAGGACTGCAACACAGTTAGAGTGGAGAAACATCACTTACCTTCTTGTGTGTATATGTCTGTAATCAGAGGATATTATTCATGATCAGATTGAAGATGACCAGTATTCAGAAGGCAGAGTCCTTATGGTTCACCCTGGATTCCATTAAGTGTTGTGGAAGCTGCTTCAGGAACTTGGGCATCCCTATTTTCCATGAGGCTGTCTGGAATGAATGGAGTATGTAGACACAGCTGAATTTGGAACTGACATTAACCTCAATCTCCTGTGCAAACTGTTCCTAAGGAGCTTGCAAGCCTTAAATAAACGGAAGAGGTCCAGAGAGTTAGATCTTGCTGATTTTGCTGGTACATTTGTTGTAAAGACAGATGCCTGGCTGTACTCTCTATACCATCTTACCCACATCCTCTAATCCATCAATTCTAACTTGTTCTCTTACGTGTTTCCATAAATTTCTCTTTTCCTTTTAAATGTGTCATCTATGAGTGACTACCTACTCATTGGTCTTTTCTATATCACTTCATTTATGATTTTTAAACTGTTAAAAAGATATAATGAATATAATATATGTCATGTCTTCTGAGTTATTACAGTCAATAACGAAACAATTAAAGCAGATAGCCATCCAAAGACAGAAAATTATACTTAGGAATACCTTGCTCCACATATCTCTAGAGTCTCAGATAAATTTTGATTAGAAACATTTTATTACAGAACAATACAGAAACAGAGAGAAATAGGTTGATCCTCACATGCAAGGTTCAATTTATGATCTTGGCAGTGAAGAAAATAAATGACTTAAATCCTGAAATGCAGGTGGCATACTTTACTGCCTTTGTCTAACATGAACACACAGACAGTAAAACTACATTAACCCAAACTGCATTAATTTGGAGTCTGAAAAAATTTCAGTGTTCCCAACTTAAATGTATGCATTTATTGTGGACATACTCATATGCTCATGCTCATGTAGACACACAAAAACACACACATCATACACATACACACACACACACACACACAAGTTTATTCAGCAAGATAAATCAGACTAAGTGTGAAGACTAAAAGATCTCAACTTTGCTGAGGCTTTGGTATAGAAGGAACATGATGTTCAGAAGTGATTACGTATCCACAGGAGCCATTATGGAATTCTGTTAAGACTTGAGGCCAAATTCTCACTACTTCTCCCCCGAGGTAAATAAACTGCTTTTATTTTAGCATTTTATTTAACTCAGCTTGGGTTTCCCTCCAAAGAACTGAAGAATTAGTCTATCTGGACCAATTTGAATAGATTTGACTATTTGGACATGTGTGAATACACTATCCCATATGGTCAAATGATAAACTCATTTGTCAGGGTTTAGCCAGCAAAAACCAGAAAAGCAAAACAAAACAAAACAAAACAAAATAAAAAATCGTTTTTTTTTCCTCTTCTACAGTAGCATTTCAAAGGATAAACATGTTTTTATAGCATTCTCTTCACAAAGGAGGACAGTTTCTATACATGAGGCTTTCAAATGCACTTTATTTGTATTACAAGCTATGAATGTACTCCATTCCTAATAAGAAGTTGGCTACCTGACCATTTGGGTCTGGAGGGCCAGGGCAGCACAGTCTGCTGGTCTGTAATAGAGAATCAAACAGGTCATTTCATAGCCATCAAACACATCCAGGGCTGCCTTACTGGCTTACATGCATCTGCTGTTAGGATAGAAAATTATTTCTTGCTTCTCTTATATTTAATTTACATATAGAGGTAGTAGTTATTAAAAATATATGAACCAAACTTGAGATAGAATTCCACAACCATCAAGTGCTTCTTCAGAAAGCATTTTCTTTCTCTCTCACTCTCTTGAAAAGCTTCACTGCTTTTAGGAAGGGAGATATTATTTCAGAATTCAAGATTTAAAGCATTTTCTTGAGCCCATAATGAGAGTAATAAAGCTTTTACTGTTTCAAAAAGGTGTGTGTGGGGATAATATGTTTAGCAAAAATTTCAATAGCTTAGAAGTAGTTGAACTTCGGCTGTGGAACGTATGGGTAATATGGGTGTTACCAGGAAGCTCTGGACTTCTCTCCATTGATTCTTGTACTACTAGTGATGGTAAGTGAGGTTATTGCAGAGAAAGGTTCACCAAAAAAGAATAATTTAGTGGTTTCTTCCTTAAAACAAACCTACAAGGACAAAAGTATGAGGAAGAGACTGGAAAAATAATGTTTCCCCTCCCTCAGGTTCAGAGAATGTCTATTTGTGTCAAGAAGAAAGACGATATAGAGATTTAACCTGCCAACAGGACTGGGGCTTCAAGTCGGGGCACTAGATGAGAAATGGGGTAGAAAATCAGAGGTGCTAAAGCCTTCAGGACAATGCAGTGTTCACACAGGAGAGTGGTAACAGGAGATTGCAAGGTCTGCAGCAGTTTGCCTGCATCAAATGAGGAGGGATTCTCAAGATTTGGAGGGGAGGCCATAAATTATGTGGAGGATCCTGGGTATCTACCGCTCAAAGATTCTGCCCCATAAATTTCTCTTTCTGAAAGTCAAAAGTTACTAGGATAAAGTCAAAATCTTTCAAATCTAATCATTTTCTTGCTGTTTCCAAACAGAAATGCTTTTCAGTCTAGAAAATATGCAAGATGCAATAGGCACAAATAGGCCGTTGGGAAATTCTCTATAAATCAACTCACCATGGGTTCATGAAGGATTTAAAAACTCTTTTATAGTTATAGCTTCAGTTTTGTGCGTGTGTATGCATGTGTGTGTGTGTGTGTGTGTGTGTGTGTGTGTGTGTGTGTGTGTGTGTTTGTGTGTGTAAGTAGTTCCAAGAAGCCATAAAACATTACTTAAGAACCTTCTGAAGTAGGAATAATAAAGGAAATTCTAATTCAAAGGCAGCTAATTTGGATTTCCAAATGATCTGAGAATCTGAGAGGGTTTGTTTGAATAACTTACCTTCAGCTATGGTAACGAAAGGTTACAGAGGTTAAGTAAGTGTTTCAGTATTGAAAATCTAGAAACTGTAGAGACAAGTTCAGCTGAGCATAAACTTTTTCAGAGCTTGAATTTTGTGTATTTTTGAAATAACACTGCAGACATTATTATGCCTGAACATTTATATTCCATAGTTAATTGATTCTGCTTGATTCTTTAGAAGCTCCTTCTGGCCGGGCATGGTGGTGCATGCCTTTAATCCCAGCACTTGGGAGGCAGAGAAAGGTGGATTTCTGAGTTTGAGGCCAGCCTGGTCTACAGAGTGAGTTCCAGGACAGCCAGGGCTACACAGAGAAACCCTGTCTTGAAAAGAAGAAGAAGAAGAAGAAGAAGAAGAAGAAGAAGAAGAAGAAGAAGAAGAAGAAGAAGAAGAAGAAGAAGAAGAAGAAGAAGAAGAAGAAGAAGAAGAAGAAGAAGAAGAAGCTCCTTCAGATCTCCTCCACTCTGCTCTCCAAGGCTTCTTTCCTAGACTCTAATGATACAATTTTACCAGAATACATCCTGGCTTCTACAAAATTTCTTAGTCTCTCTGTCTTTCTGATTTAAAATATCTAACTATGATGGAAACTAAAATCATCACTGATATGCTTGATGTTTATCTCCCACAACTCCTTACTTGTGACTTTTATTGTCACATAAACAGGTTGATCATATAGTCCAGTTTGCTCAAAGCAGTCTTTTCATTATTCTATTACTTAATATGGTAGGATTTGGACCATCTTGGAGGCTCAGTGTATGAAGTCTGTGTTATACAAGACTGACAACCTGATTTTTAGCTCCCTAAACCTCCATAAAGGTAGAAAATAAGAACAAGCTGCACAAGCTATCCTCTGATTTCCACACAGCATTTTCCTCACATGCTCTCATATGCATATACATTTTTTAAAAATCTGGTTTGGTGTTTGGAGATAAGACTCAAAGGTTAAGGACACTGGCTGATCTTTTGAAGGACCTAAGTTTGATTCCCAGCACACACTTGGTAGCTCATAGTCATTTGTAATGCCAATTCCACTGGCTCTGTTGCCTTCTTCTGACTCCTTTGGACATCAGATACTCAAAAGAGTTCATAGGCATAAAGAAAGGCAAAATGGCCATATGCATAATTTTATGATTCAGGTTTTTACAAAACTTTACGTGGAATTGTATATAAAACTTATTTTAGATGCATTACCTGCCACAATCATCTTGCCTTTTGTCCCTTCTATTCAAAAGCTAATATCATATTTCTACCATACCTTTGTGAAGTTTCTGTTTCAATTTAAAACACCCTTTACATAGAATTTGTTCAACCAATAAATATTTAGTGAGTGCCTGTTACATTGTCAACATTGTTCTAAGTGTTAGAATTAGAGAAGAAATAGGAAAGATACCATTTTTGATATCATGGCACTCCAGCACTTACATATTATTTATCAGTTGGATATGTAATAAGGACTACTGTATTCATGAATTTCCTCACTTCTTTATTCTCTTTGCTCATTAGATTCTCTGTGGTTTCTCAGTATTTTGAACAATTAAAGAGTAAATAAAAATATAACCCTTTCCATTCCATGTCTCTAATAGGCAGACAAGATCTAGCAATGGTAGTAGTTTGAACATGTTGCCCAGTGTGCCTATGAGAAGGTCTCTGGATATCTTCAGACTACTGGCCAATATTACTATGTGGATCTGCATCCTTAGGACTGTATAATAAAAATAAAAATCACTTTCTCTGTAGTTTATAACAAACACCATATTTACACAGACATGATGCTTTGAAAATAAGTTTAACAATCAAGTCGAACCATTGGATGGAGATACAAATTTCTCATACTTTATGAACAGAAATTCATACAAAAGTACAGTTTTTCTTTACTATGCAATGAGATCACATATAGATGAATTCATTGTATGTTGAAACAGCCTATGATGCAGATACACTAGAAGTAGGAGGAATGTGTGGACATTATGAAGACATGATGAGATACAAAACCATAAAAATGCAATATCTAAAGCCTGTTGGCAACATTGCATATTGTAGTGTTTGTTGGTCACCTTTTTTAAAAAGACTAATAATAAATAGAACCCCTACTTTGAATTATGGTTCTTTTCCAGGCTAATGATACATAGTACAATACTGTCTCTTAATGCTGTGCAATGGCAAGGGATTGTGACTCCCCATGAGTCACTCAGTCACAGACAAAGTTTGGAGCTGTGATGAAAGGATGGACCATCTAGAGACTGCCATATCCAGGGATCCATCCCATAATCAACTTCCAAACGCTGACACCATTGCATACACTAGCAAGATTTTGCTGAAAGGACCCAGATATAGCTGTCTCTTGTGAGACTAGGCCGGGGCCTAGCAAACACAGAAGTGGATGTTCACAGTCAGCTATTGGATGGATCACAGGGCTCCCAATGGAGAAGCTAGAGAAAGTATACAAGGAGTTAAAGGGATATGCAACCCTATAGGGGGAACAACATGATGAACTAACCAGTACCCCGGAGCTCTTGTCTCTAGCTGCATATGTATTGAAAGATGGCCTAGTCGGCCATCACTGGAAAGAGAGGCCCATTGGACTTGCAAACTTTATATGCCCCAATACAGGGGAATGCCAGGGCCAAAAGAATGGGAATGGGTGGGTAGGGAAGGAGGGGGGGTATGGGGGACTTTTGGGATAGCATTGGAAATGTAATTGAGGAAAATATGTAATAAAAAATATTAAAAAAAAATAAAATAAAATTTAAAAATGTGCACAAATGAAAAATAAGATGTAAAATTGCCCTGCAACTGTGAGCATAAGCATCAGCCACAGTCATCAAGGAATCTCACAGGGAAGCAGAATCGTTCCACGGTACAAGGCAACTCGTCCATCAAAAAAATAAAAAAATAAAAAAATAAATGCATTTATTTATTTAATCTATGTGTGTATATATGTATATGTGGAAGTGTGTGTGTGTGTGTGTGTGTAGAATTGTTGGCCAACAAACAAACTCCTGGGGTCCTCTTGTCTCTACCAGCAGCCCTGGAATACAGAAAACACAGGGGTTTCTGATACATACCTCCATGTTCAGCTTTTATGTGGGGTGCTGGGGATCTAAAGTCAGTAGTCATTTTACCCTCTGAACTATCTGCTCAGCCTCTTATTCATTGCTTTTGCAACACAATAAATCTGTAACAGTTCATAGTGGCCTTATCTGTGATAGTCAAAAGCTGAAAACAACCCAAATGTTCCACAACGAAAGAATGGATACAGAAAATGTGGTTCATTTACACAATGGAATTCTACTCACCTATTAAGAATGAGGACATCATTAATTTTGCAGGCAAATGGATGGAACTAGAAAATATACTGAGTGAGGTAATTCAGACCCAAAAAGACATGCATGGTTTGTACTCACTAATAAGTAGATATTAGCCAAAAATGTACAGAATACCAAGGATACAATCCATAGAACTCTAAAAGGTTAACAAGCAGAAGGGCCCAAGTGAGGATGCTTCTAACCCACTTGGGAGGTAGAAGAAAGCGATCACGGGGGAGGGGGCAGAGAAAGGGAGGGACATGGGTGGGAGAGGGGGCAGAGAGCAAAAAAGGGGAACATGGCCAGGTATTGTGGGGGGAGAAACAGGAGTGAAGCCCTGAGGGCCAACAGAATAAATGCAAACAGGCAACCTTGGGAGGTAGGAGGCAGAGGCACCCTCTAGAAAATACCAGAGACCTGGGACTCAGAGACTCTCAGGACTCAAAGGGAGGGACCTTAGATGAAATGCCCAACAGGAGGCAGAAGGAACTGGTATATTCTCCTTTACCAGTAGAAAGAGAGGACATCAAAAGGAGGGACAGGGTTGCCATCCTACAATCAGAAACCCTGACCCAGAAGAGTTTGCGTCTAAAAGAACTGCAGGGACAAAAGTAGAGAAGAGACTGAGGGAAAGGAGGTTCAGTGAACAGTCCAACTTGGGATCCAGCTCAAGGGGAAGCCTGACACTATTACTGATGCTATGATGTGCTTACAGACAAGAACCTAGCATGGCTGTCCTCTGAGAGGCCCAACAAACACCTGACTGAGACAGATGCAGATATTTACACCCAACCATTGGATTGAAGTCAGGGACCCCTGTGGTTGAATTAGGGGAAGGCTGGAAGAAGCTGTTGAGGAGGCAACCCCATAGGAAGACCAGCAGTCTTAACTAACCTTGACCCCTGAGATCTCTCAGACACTGAGCCACCAACCAGGCAGCATATGCTAGCTGGCCCCGGGGCCCCTGGCACACATACAGCAAAAGACTGACTGGTCTGACCTCAGGGGAAGAAGATATGCTTAACACTTTAGAGACTTGAGGTCCCAGGGAGTGGGGAGGCCTGGCAGGGAGAGGATGGCAGAGGGGAGGGGACATCCTCTTGTAGACAGGGGGAGGAAGAATGGGATGAGGAACTGTGAGAGGATGGACTGGGAGGGGAGTAATGACTGAACTGTAAAAGATAAAAGTAATTTTAAAAAGTCCAAGTCAAAACATTGTAAAAGAAAAGCCACCTTTATCTGAGTCCATGAGCTTACCAAATGAATATAATTTGAAATGGCCACAAACCTCAATGAAAATGGATGAGTTCTTGTGACTTGCTTAATCCCAAGTCATAAGGCAACTTTTAGGAAGTAACACAAACTGGGAGAGTAAATGAAGTATCTTTCTTAACATACATGTAATCCCACTTGCCAACTTAGAACAATAGGATCAAAGCTGTGGGAAGGACACAAATGAATCTGAGAAGAAAGGCAGCATTTACTAAAGAGTTTTATTTGTTCAGACACTATACTAAAGGCTTACATCATCTAATTATAATAATATTTTTTGTTTATTGCAAAGAGATTGTCAGCCTCCAAAAACACAAAAAACCACCTCTATTTTCAAAGCAACAAAAATAAAACACTACTTAAAACAAATTTGGCTGAATGTGTCATCACATTTTGGTAATATTAATATGTCTTTGTAATCTTTAATCTCTTTATATTCTTCAGTTTTGTATAATTTGTAAGCAATCTGAAAGTGGGAATCTATGATAAAATGGATTATTCAACAAGATATTATAAATGCAGAAGGCTGACAACAAAAAATGTACCTAAGCATCATCATGAACAATGTGAGTATTCAAAATGACATTTGCAGATTACTGTTTGAATTGTTAGAATATATTGGGAAATACAGTACTGAATTGGAAGCAGGTCATAGTAATAACAGCATCATAAGGTCAGCTAATTAATTGCCTAGAGGACTGTGGGAAATGAGTAGGAAGCATTTCAGAAAATGAAACCTTGGAGTCTAAAGTTTGATGTGTCTCACCAGAGTGAAGTTCAAATAGGCAAGCTTTGCCACCTAAAATACTCCTGATGCATGTCAGCATTCCATTCTGTATTCAGTGTTTCTCTCCTACCCAAACACTAAACCAGGCCCAGCCACTCCTAAGCTTCTGAGGCCCAGTTGAGCTTCTGTGTCTGAGGTTTCAACAGAGACTAGAAATTCAGATTTGCCTGGGGATTTCCCCTTTAAGGAAATGTTAGCTATGTTTCCATTGCAATGCTCTATCTCTATGTTTAGTCACCCAGAAATGCTATACCTACCCACCCAGAAAAACACAAGTCTGTCTTTTCTTCCTCATTTGATTTTTTTTTAATCCTGTAGGGAAACTCTTTCATTAACCCCTATAAAGCTATTTACCACTTGTTTCTTTTTTTATTATTTTATTTTTTTAATTTTTTAAAGACAGTGCCCCACATATTTGACAAATGGTTGAGTGTAAAAAGGAGTGCTTTGAATCACTTCAAACTGTAACATATATACACCCATTGGTTTTACTGATAAATTAAGCTAGCTCTGTTGCAGGCTAATACTACAGGTGTGAACTCAGCTCAGTTCAATCTGTAGCAAAGTTACTAATGTAATTATCAGGACTTTAGGAATGAATTTTGGGAGGCAGGGTCTCACATGACACAGGCTGGTCTCTAACTTCCTGTGTGGCTGAAACAGACCTTAAAGTTTTGATCCTCTTGCCTCCACTGCCTGTATATTTGAATCACAATCATGTACCACCATGAGATGATGAGGATTCAAGCCAGGACTTCCTGTATACTAGACAAGCACTTTCCTTACTGAGCCATAAGCACAGCCCTCAATCAGAACTTCTCTGTGCAAATGTTTAATATAATCTTCTCTGATAAAAAAATGCTATTTTTGTGGAGAGTGGAATTTGGGTAAACATGATGAGAGTCAGCTCTAATTGCCATGACAAAATATAGAGGCTAAAGCAGTTTAACAACAACCTTGTTGTTTTCACAACTCTTGGGCTAGAAATCCAAGATTAAGCTGTCAGTGTGGATGGTTTTGATGCTAATAACTATTTGTGGATGGTTTCCTGGCATGCTGACAGAGGCCTTCTTTTGTTATTATTATTATTATTATTATTATTATTATTATTATTATTATATTCTTCTCATATATGATACATTCCAACTGCAGCCTCCCTTCCCTACATTCCTCCCAGTATCTACCACACATTCCCCTCTCCCCTATTTTCCTACAGAAAAAAACAGACATGCCAGGGATATCAATTGAACATAGCATAAGAAGTTGCAAAGAGACTAGGCACATGTCCTCATATGAATGCTGGATGAAGCAATCCAATAGAAGGAAATGGTTCCCAAGATCAGACAGAAGTCAGAGAAACCTCTACTTGCAGTGTTAAGAATACCAGAAAACCTCAAGCTAAACAACCATAGCTATATGCAGAGGACTTAACACAAACCCAATCAAGTTCCCTGTCTGCATCTTCAGTCTGACAGAAGCCTTCCTAAATGAGGTTTGGGCAAGGGGGGTGGGGGTGGGATTGGTTTTCTTTATAATGACATCAGCAAAATCCCAACCTCAAGACTACATCTAGACTTAATTGTCTCCTGAAAATTTTCATTTCTTTACACTATTATATTGGGAGTTAAAACTTCAACATATGTGTTTGCAAAGCACAATTAAGCCCACAGGAGCAGGTAATATATGGTGTACAAGATAGGGATATTTGCTTAAAATTTTATTTTCCTAATAAACAGTAATACATTTTTCATAAACAGAAGGAGTATAAATTAATGAGCTAAACTCTAATTTGCAATATTTTTTCAACTACATTTACAAAGGCCAAATGATACAAATACAAAATTGTGTTATTTTGTAGAAAGAGACGGCAAATATGCTGGCTTTTTCTTGGTGTCTTTTTTTTCTTCTTTCTCCTGTTAATTAACTCACTTTGAATCTATGTCCATGGATGAATTTAACCAGCAGACACACTAAAGCGACTCTTAGAGACTTGCCAGTTTAGTTATGGAGATTCCTGGCATTCTATTTCCTGTTAGAATATATAATTAGAGAAACATAAAAACTGAAGGAAAAATGAATTGAAATTTTCACACTTAAACCTGCAACAAAAATGTTTGTCAACAATACACACACACACACACACACACACACATATATATATATATATATATATATATATATACACATATATATATATGTTTATATGAGAGAGTATGTATATATGTACATACTCTTATTTTATTTCCAGTATTTTCAAATGGTGAAATAAAAACATAAAGCAATTAGCATGAAACTAATGCAATGTGAGATAGAAATCAGGTGAGTCATATATCTTCCTATCAAGTAGTTTGAAGGTCATTTGAAGGTAGGAATTCGCATATAGAAAGCAAAACAGAACCATCCATTCTATATTGGACAATGACAACCATAAAAACTGGAAGAGTTCTGAAACACTTAAACTTGATCTAGATAGCCAGAGGACTAAAAAAAAAAAAAAAACAAAAACAAAAACAAAATGCAAATACAGAAGTGGATGCTCACAGTCATCTATTGGATGGATCACAGGGCCCCTAATGAAGGAGCTAAAGGGGTCTGCAACCCTATAAGTGGAACAACAATATGAACTAACCAGTACCCCCCCCCCAGAGCTGTGTCTCTAGTTGCATATGTAGCAGAGGATGGCCTATTCGGCCATCAATGGGAGGAGAGGCCCTTGGTCTAGCAAAGATTATATGCCCCAATACAGGGGAATGCCGAAGACCCTCTTTGGTCTGTCTTCTTGGAACGGGTCTCTGGTTGCAGGTGGACAAGGAGTCTGCAGGAATTGACAGACAGACTCAACATAAGGGAGTGTGGATCTGAATGTAATGTGTCAAATTGAGCATCAAACTTTTTATACAGAAGGAAATAGGGAAGTTGGGTGACATACTGGCAAGGTACAAAGAGGTTACTGGATTCTTACACAAAACAGAGGAATGCAAACACGGAAGGACTGGCAGGATCCACCTGGGATGAATTTCAATGTTAACAACTGGGATCAAAAACAGCTCCACCTAAGGTCCACTTAATCTTAGAAGCCAGGGGCAAGGGCTTTGTGCCCTTGCCATAGTTCCTACTCTAGTCTATTGTATAGTCCACCTTCTCCCTAAGCCATTGTAAATACTTGTGTATGGGTGT
This sequence comes from Mus caroli, assembly GCF_978045245.1. Lineage (NCBI taxonomy): Eukaryota > Metazoa > Chordata > Mammalia > Rodentia > Muridae > Mus > Mus caroli. The sequence continues at coordinate 40,051,170 of NW_028227260.1, read as the reverse complement.
AACTCAGTTATCTATAGTTCTAAGTATCTACTCTGGTTCCTCTTTAGGTCACAAATTTCCTTCTTCCTAGATAATGGTAAATTTTTGTGTAGGGCAGTGACTTAGCTACCCATGCCCAAGGTCAGATCAAGGACTACCTAGAATCTAATTTAGCTATATGTCAAAATATCAATCCTTAGGAGCACTAGTACTAAAGCAATATTAAGAGAAAGCACACAGATCCATCTGCCAACTAAAGCAAGGACATTGGTGCATTCGTTATACAGGATGCCACGGTTCCAGGAGACTAAGTTTCCATGAACTTTTCGCCTCGGGACAGCTCCCAGGTTTTCGGGGGCCTGTCGTGCTTGTCACTACTGGAGTGGATGTAGCAAGGGAATGCCAGGGCCAGGAAGTGGGAGTGGGAGTGGGTGAGTTGGGGAGAAGGGTAGGGGAGGGTATAGGGGACTTTGGGGATAACATTTGAAATGTAAATGAAGAAAAGTATCTAATAAAAATGTATTTAAAAAAAGAAGCTAAGGAGCAGGGGAAGTGGGTGGGTATTTTTGGAGAGGAAACTAGGAAAGTGGATAGCATTTGAAATGTAAATAAAGAAAATATCTAATAAAAAATTGAAAAAAAAAAAACCCAAAGTGACAGTATCAGAAGTTGACAGGGCTGGAAGGCAGCAAGAATTCTTACTCACTGTTAGCAGGAGTATAAAGTGATGTAAAGATTTTAGTGAAGGCTGAAACATGGATGGGCTTTTGTTGGGGCTGAGAAAAAACAACCCTGAGATATCAGCATTGATCATGCCAAGTTTCTTGAACCAAAGGAGATTTGAAAGCCCTGGATGTGGACAACTCAGTTTCTAACTTCCTACCTCCTTGTTTATCTATCATCTCTTTCCCCCACAAAGTCAATCACAAAATAAAAAAAAAAAAATTCTTTGTCTTTCCTAGGGTGTGTCATAGAAATTAGAAACCTTCTCCTTCACTGTCGGCCATATAACCTGACTAAATCACTAAAACCTTTCCCATCTTTCTATATGAGCAAGCCATGAAAAGATTTTCTAACCTACCTTGTTCGATAATGGTTTTTAAAAACCTTCATTACAGAAAATGATCCCACCCTACCTGGAAAGACAGAATGCTATTTTAACAATCTACAGATGGTTTCTAAGATTGCTTTGGGTTGCTCCTGAGACAAATGTTCTCCAGTCTCTCTGTTGATATACATCCAGAAAAGACTTGAGACTGTGTGTGGCCCAGGCTTTAGTGGCAGTTAAATGCCCTGGCACTGTTGCTGGGACCAGTGACAGTGCTAGTTGTTAGCTGAAACTCTCAGGACTGCCTGGACCTCCATCATTGCCATTGTTCAGCCTGCCACAGCTGAAGGACTTCAGAGAGGAAGTGGGTCACTTCTGCAAGCATCCAAAACTTTCTCACCTCAGGGTTCTGAGGTACTCAGTGGAACACTGCCCAAACTATTGTTCGCTGCCTATTGAAAATCCAAGAATGATCTGAGCACACAGGACTTGCAGGATTTCTTCCTTCATCTATTGAATTCGTTCTTAGCCTGTTGTCTAAGCATGATATTACAGAGTCATTCATTATCCATTGTGACCTGTCCAGCAGGTCCAGTTATTCGAGGGTCTCGAGGGCATCTTCTCCTAAGAACCAAATGGGGGTTAGAGAGAGATGAGAACCTTGTGCAATGAACAACACACGGAAGCAATCTGAGTAGTATCAAGGTCCCACTGTATTGAGAAAGGCTCAAGGCTTAAATGCACAAGCAAAAGGGGAAGTACTTTTCAGCAGGAGGGGTGGGGCAGTGGAAATTTTTCTTTTGGCAGCTACACGGAGAAGCAGGAACTTGGTGGTATCAGGGTGTGGTCAGGACATCTGGCACTGACTTAGGGCTGGAACATTCTGTGGTTGTTCTCGGAATGGTGCGTCGGTGGCCAGCTTTTGACCCCCCTTTCTTCTCGGGGGGAGAGACCCAATTCAGAGATCAGGACAATTGTGTTGTCTTAATAGCTCCCAACACCACTGAATATAAGCATAAAACTGCTATTTTTCCTGAGCATTTGGGCCTTCTTTTCTGAAAACCCCCATGTCTTTTTTGGTTTTATTTTTTCTTGATCACCTATCTTTTGTTATAGTAGAGTCACCATGACCCTTGTGGCAATTAAGGAACTGCATTTCACTGTACTTCCTCTATACTTTGAAAATATTATGTTAACTAAACTAAGGCAAGTATACTTGGGAACATTCTCATTAGAATCATTTCAAGCCTATTATAAAACTCAAATTCCAAAACAAAAACAAAAACCTAAAAGTAATCCATCTAAGTTATTTATTATTTAAATTCCAAACCTAGGTATTTATTTAAAAGAAATGAAAACATGTCTTCAAAAGTATTTTCTCAAGAAAAAAAAATACTTTATTTATGCTAGCAGCAGCTCAAGATGCTCATTGACAGGAAATTGTGTAAACAAACAATATTATATGCATAAGGTACAATATTCTACATTATGGATTCATCTCAAATGCCTTACATTGAAACAAATAAGACTTAGATAAAAGGATACCAAATATTTTATTCCATATGAAACTGCAGACAATACTAAATTTATGGGCAAAAATCGTCAAGTCAGTCTTATTTCTGTGGAGTTTAGGATTGATTGACTGGGGTGGCGTCCAATGAGTTCCCTTAAGGGGTTGTATTTCTTAAATTGATTTTGAATTGATAAGACATTCATACTTTACAAAAGGATCTGTGAAAAAAAAAACTCTAAAAACTGGAGTTCCTGAAGTTTTCCAAATGAAATAACCTGAGTGTTGAAATTTAGTATGAAATACATCAAAAGCCAAATTTGAGCTGGGCAGTGGTGGTGCATGCCTTTACTACCAGCACTTGGGAGGCAGAGGCAGAGGCAGGTGGATTTCTGATTTCAAGGCCAGACTGGTCTACAGAGTGAGTCCAGGACAGGCAGAGCTATACAGAGAAACCCTGTCTTGAAATAAATAAATAAATAAATAAATAAATAAATAAATAAATAAATAAATAAATAAATGGATGTTAAATGGATGGAAAGACTGGTAGATGGACAAACATGATGAGAACACAGTATTAATGGGTGATGAGGCACGGTTGTTTTTCAGTTTTCCTTCCTGTTAGAAAATAATATTTCTAATCATGAAATGGCTCAGCAGAAAAAGTACTTACCAAGCATGGTGACCTGAGCTCAATCCTTGAAACACACATAAAAATAAATAGAAAGAACCAACTCCAGAAAGTTGTCCTCTAATGTCTGCAGTGCATGTGGCAAGCATGTGACTGCCTGTCCCCATTGTAAACACATACAAATAAATAAAAATATATAAATAAACCAGCATAAGAACAAATAAAAATGGTGTTTATGAAAATTATGGGAATTGAAGTGGCTGCTGCCGTATAGGAAACATTCTTATTATTCTAAGGGGAAGAGGGAAATCAAAGGTTACCATGGTAATCAGAAACTCACTGTATAGAATGAAAATGAATGGAAGAGTCATGTCAGAGTGGAGACATTGGTATGCTTGAAGCAGAGGCAGTGTGTAAGTTTGCCTGTGCATCATGGGCCAAATAATAAGATTTAAAAAAAAAATGAAACAAAGGACTATAAATACATTGAGGTCACTTTGTCAACACTTGCTTTAAAGAAGGTCTGAGGAAACATCACTTACCCTGTAGTTTTTCTTTTTCCTACAGGGTATATCAGTGAGTACCTGCAATCAGTTTGATTGGCTACATAGCCCTTGCCACAATACAGACATGAAATGATGATGGAAGGCTGAGAGTAGAATTAATGGGTGTGCTAGTTCCTGTTGAGCTGTGAGTTCATGGTCACCATAGCCAGTGCTATATATATTAAGAATTGTTTCAAGGCTTTGCAAGAGCACTGTAATATTTTCTGTTTAAAGTAAATTTGAATGTATTTTCACCACTTACTGTTAAGTTCTTTTGGTTAATACTAGATAACATAACTAGCTGGTAGATAAGTGCTTGACTACAAAGGATAGGAAAGAGGATCTGGAAGCTTACTACTCTAGTTATTTTTACTAGACTCTGTTCCAAATGATGAAAAGCAAGGCAAAGTTAGAACTGTCATCTTCAAAGATAGATTATTTCAATAATAGAGGATAAGAAGTGCCTAGTAATTGTGCAGAGCTGTTAGGACTCAAAGTTGGATACGTGAGCACGTGTTTCAGTAAACTAGCTTTCTCAATACTCTGTTGTAGGCCACCAGACAAAAGGAGCAAGTGGACTGTGAAATTACTTGAGCACATTTAAAAAGCTTGTAAAGAGGCCAGGGTGGAAGTAATCATAAGAAATTTTAACTATCCAGGGAGAGACTGGCAGCATTAAGTAGAAGAGACAAGACTGGGAGGATTTTATGGTTTCAGAATATGATTATGTATTGACTCTGTATGTCACCATACTAAGGTAAGCATACTAAATAACAAATGTCTGTACACTTACAAATGAATTGAGAAGTCTGGGTATAGCAGTGCATGCTTGTAAGTCCCCACATTGAGGCAGCAGAGGCAGGAAAAGAGTGAGTTTGAGGGCAATCTGGTTTACATAGGGAGATTCTTGAAAAGATGCACTGAAAAAAAAAATGTTAGGTTTTAGTTGCAGCCAGAAGGATGATTAAATCTGGCAAGAAAATGATAGTGGGCCTCTGAGATGAATCAGCTGGTCAAATTGCTAGTTGTACAAGCCTGACAACCTGAATTCAACTTCCTGGAACCCATGTAAGAGCAGATCCACTAGTGCACACCTGTAATCCAGGTATGCATACAGCAAGACTGCCCTGAAGCTCAAGTTGTCAAAGAAACAAAAGAGAGCTGGCCTCAGCAAATTGGAAAGTTGTTCCAAATCATATTCCCAAAGGTTGTCCTCTGACTTCCATACATGTATTGGAGCATGTGCCTGGACCCTCACCAAATAAATAACCAAATATGTAGTTATAAATTGTTTTTAGATTAAAAAGTAGCAGTTACCAAGGTCAGATGTAGGACAAGGGACCAGCTTTGGATGCACAAAGCATTAAAATTATAGTAGTGTCGACAGTGTAAAATTAGAGAAAAACTCTATAGACACATTAAAAAATTAACAAGAAAAGTACTGTAGCAGTGTTTCCCGAGAGGAAACAAAGATTCAATGAAACATGCAGGGCTTTTAAAGGAAAAACAAAACAACAACAACAAAAGAAAAACAGAGGGAGGGGCCTGCAGAAAGACGATTGTTGACTTCGACATTGCCTTCCTGATCTTATTGGAAAGAGCTGGGCTATGTATTGGCATGAGCAAAGAAATACCTGACTTAATGAAAATGAAAAGAAGAATCAGCACATTTGCAGTGACTGCAGAGACAAAGGGCCAACTTCTAGGGCTCACTGGCTGGGAGCTTTGAAACTGTGTCAGTGTGGATGGATGATGCTCCCAGACTCTTGGTGCTTAGGTCTAATGAAGAGATCAATTCATCAAGTTGCAGACAAAACAAAACAAAACAAGCATAAGAGAGGACCCCTGAGCAGGGCCAGGACTAAGACAGGCTCTGTCTAACACACCAAAGAGATTTATGTTTTTGGACAACAGTAACATTTTTTTTTCCTGGCAACTCACAAATTCTGTACCTATGTTGGGAAGGTTCGAAATGTATTTGATTTGCTCTGAAGCAGGTGTAAGGCATCCAAAACAAAGAGGACATCTATTATAAGCCAAGAGACTGGAGAGAAAAACCCTCATAGCAAATGAATACTACTTTTGGCAAGTGACTCTTCCTGGTCTCATCTGGATTACAGCTGAGTAGCAATTTGAGCAGGCATGTGATTTGACCTGCCATAGAAACTAAGAAATCTCAGTGTCACACTTTGCTTTACAATCTGTATGTTGATTTTTGTCACTCTTTGGAGGATACTGAATTTAGAAACAGAAAGAGAAATTGATGTAAAATGTACAAGTTCAAGGGTTTTTAAATGTTTGCTAGCGTACAATAACTATAAAGAATAACGAGTTTCATTATAATATATTCACAAGCACATGATATGTTTTGCTCATATTTACTGTCCTCCAAAGTAAGAAATATCAAATCCAGCCTGTGCGTCTAGAAACAGCACAGTAAAGAAATCAATATAAATAAATAAACCCAACCTGCTGTATTTATCACAGGATCAAATTAAAAAAAATTAATTGTGAACAGTGACTTATTTTCAGTATGAATGTTGTCTAAATACTTAAATTGGGTATATTTTTCAACATTTATATAATATAGTATATTTAGCAAACAGAACATCTGATAATTTATGCCAATAATCTGGTAATGGGAAAAGGTTCGCTTGCATTCATACATGCTTAGTAGTTGCATACTATACTGCTTTCAAATGGAGAAGCTCTAAACCATCTGGGGTATATTCCTAGGAAGACTGTTTCTCTGTTTTACTATGGTATAGTCATATGCATACAGTTATTTAAAATAGTAATAGCCCTACTCTTACTAAGAATAAATCTCTTTTGTCTTTACTTCAATTACACTGATGTATTCAATAATAGTCTAAGACTTTTATAAAGAAAAACAGTAGGGAGTTTGTATGATCCTTATGACCACAGTAAAGCTCATTTAATCAAGAAAAAGACCCACATACAATTAGCCTTGGCTATAAGGTTAACTTGGAATTGAAAACAGAAAAGAGCTGGCATTGAGAGTTGAAACACATAATTAAGAAACTGAAAGCTTTTCCTAAACAGAGACAAATCTTTCCCAAAGAGCTCCTTTTCTGTATTAATATTAAAGAGAAAAAAACCTTGTTAACCACCGAGAACTGAACAAAAATACATGTAAAGATTTCTGAGGAAATGCATAGAGATCTGCTAGGAGGCAACAGCATATTATCCATGATGTAAGAAAAATGGAGTCAAATGTGAATTTGGACTTGAGAAAAAATAATTGGGTCTTTGTGTTTGGTTTGAGGCCAATAAATGGACTGATGAGTTTAATTTTGAAAAGTATTTTATGGAGTCCAGAAACAGAGAATAGGTTTGGCCAACCTGCTGTCTAGAGATGCATGTATGAGAACAATGCTTCATGTTTCCTGCAATAGGAACATTTGTTCACTAATAATGGCTCTCTTTTTCTTCCAGTTCTATAGAATTGAAACCCAGAGACAATTAGAGCTTAAGAAATGGGCAAACTGAGCATGAGATATTTTGAAAATCCTGACCCTTGTTCCAGTCAGTTTACGAGTTGGGACATTAATTTGATTATCCTTATCTTAAAAACATAATAACAAGTGTTATCATTATCCATAAAAATATATTGATAATTGAAACTGCTCAGTTTTGAAAAGAATTATTTGCTTCACTGTTCAGGAACACAGGTAACACCTCCAACATTTTAATCTGTATTTCTCCAGGGAAATAGAGAAACAGGAAATATGATATTACACTGATAAACAAGTAAAGTTTATGCTCCCGAACAGAGAGTTAGAACATGCCTATGCAGAAACATATTTGGGGCAAAACAATTTTCCAGGCTTAATATAACCCAGATGTTGAATCAGAAGAAAAACACTCCAAGATTTATAATAGTTTGCTAAAAACAAGTTGGATGAATACTAACAATATCATTTTCTGATTTGGTTGTTTCTGCTCCTCCCCTTCTTCCTTGATCATGGAATGCCTTACTTGATTGCTCAATGTGAAGAAATATATGCTCTTCCTTCTGCTGCTGGTTAAACAGTTGGCTCAATTCAGGGAGCTATTACAACAAAGATAATTCCTTATCATTCGTTGTAGGCAGTAATATGTATTAATATTACAAGATATATTTTGAATCATATCTGACTCATCACATTCAAACATCTCAACTGGTTCAAAAAAACTATAAAAATATTATCAGGGGTGTATCTTTGGAGACTCTATTAGTTTTTCTACTGTTGTAATAAAACATCATGAGCAAGGCAATATAGAAGAACAAGCTTATTTGGTTTATGGTTCCTGAGGGTTAAAAATTACCTGGGGGAGGCGGGGGAGGGGGGGCGGCATGGCAATAAGTGGAATGAATGGCAGTAGAAATGGAAAGTTGAGAGCTAATATCTTTAAAAACAAGCACAAAGCACACAGCAAACTGGGAGTAGCTCTGTGCTTTTGTATCTCAATGCCAGCTCCAGTGAGAGACTTCATTCAGCAAGGATGCACCACCTAAACCTCCCTAAACAGCTCTACCAAGTGGGTGGGTCACAAGCTTTCATATACATAAGCCTATGGTGGTCATTTCTCCTTCAAACCACTACAGAGACCTTAATACTTTTTTACTGTGATAGGTTCTGGGGCCATCAATATAGTTCTTGTTTCTTACTTTCTAAAAGTTTTCTTGTCATCCACATATCATGCAAGACAATATAAGGAGGTGCTAACAGCCAAGCTGATTGTCAGAATTCTGTATTTTCCTTTTAATCTTGGGCAAATCACATCCCTACCAGTGACATCAACTTGCCTTGTAGCAAAACAAATACAAATAACTCGACCAAGTAATCATCCCCATAAGCATTTTTATAGCCTTTTAGTGTGTGTGTGTGTGTGTACATGTATATTCCTAAATATAACTTATTTTGTCTGTATAATGTTACTTAGATGTGTGCTTTCAAGGTTGACTAGTTCTAGACAACCAGTTGGTATGCTCTTCCTCTCTTTTGTTGCCTACAGTTCTTTGTCTATGGTTGAGACCTTGTGAGCTTTTCCCCATCCTTTTTGGCAGGACCTTTGTTGTCATCCTTATTCGGTTCATGTTTAGGCAGTCATGTTGATGAGACTTTATGCGTTTAACTATATTACTAGGAGACACAATCTTGCCTTTGATATACTTAGATATTAAAAATTATTTTCTATGTTTGAGAAAGAGAAATATTTTTAAATGACTGCTTCATTCCTTTCAATAGTTATCAAAGTACTATTGTTAGAGATGTGAAATTATATAATTCACATTTGACAAGCTTGCTACAAGTTAGCATCATTCATCTCATCCTCTTGTGGGTATAATTAGTTTTCTATTGCTGCTGCCACAAATTACAACAATCTTGGACTGTTCTTTAAATCAGACATATAAAATAGGTTTCACTGAGCTAAAATCAAGAAGTTGGCACAGTTACATTTTTTTTCCAAAAGAGCTAAAGAAGACTCTATTTTTTTCTTTACTTTTTCAAGCTTGTACATGTTACCTATATTCCTTAGCTCATGTTCCTTCCCTACACTGCTTTCTTTTCCCACTTCTTTTGTTTAAACAGAGGTTTTGCTTAAACAGAGAGTCCAGGATGGCTTCTGCCTCCCAAGTACTGGGATCAAAGGTGTGCAGTACCAAGTGTAGCTTTCTTCTTTGTCATTTAAAAATCCCTGTGGAGGCTGGAACAAAGACCCTGGATTTGTTGCCTTTCTACATTGTAAGTTCAAGTTCAAAGCCAGCCTTGCCCACATGAGACCCTATTTAAAACTACTAACAAGCATATGGTTGCCAGTGCTCCAGTGGATAGCCCCACACCCATGAATATATTAGCAGAACTAAGTGGATTCATTGGGTTAAAACAAAATAGAAGACCAAATTGAAGTTGGAAGGGGAAAGTGGTAGTGAGGATATGGGAGAAGTTGGAGCAAAAGAAGTGGGGATGGATTCAATCAAAACACATTTTATAACATAGGAAATTCTTAAACAAGAAAGTAAGACGTATTTTAAAATTCTAACCAACAAAGAAAACCCCTGTATTTGCATTAGAGTCAAGTTTATCTCACATAATATCCTTTCAAAATCATATTTACCACATTTCCAAAGCTACCTTTGCCATGGAAGGTAATCCACATGCAGGTTCAGACAGTTACGATGTCCTCATGTTTGGAGATTATATTTCTGAAAATGGCAACATATAGGGATACCTGGACCCTAGCTCACTAGTCAGAATCTTTTTGTTTTCTTTTATGTGGTTTGGTTTTTGAAGACAAGTTTTCTCTGTGTAGCTCTGGTTGTAATCACTCTATAGACCAGGCTGGCCTCAAACTCAGAGAGCTGCCTGCTTCTGCCTCCCACATGCTGGGACTGAAGGCAAGTACCAGTAGACCCAACTACTAGTCAGAATCTTAATGTTTGCAACACTATCACATATTTGAAATAGAAGCTCTTACATTACTTTCCAGGTCTTCACTTTCTCTAATATACCTGACTGAAAAACTGTCTTACATTTGACTCTTTAGTAAGTTGAGGACTGTAGTCAACATAGGGCTTATTCTATTGTAAACTACTTTGACCCTTTCTCAGGGTTAATGAAAAGAACTTAAGAGATGTTATGAAGGGTGTGTGCTTTAGCTGCCAGAAGGATTAGCTAGATCCATTCTACTTATTCAAGTACAAAAGGTCATAGGCTAAGGAAGAAGTGGTTATAATATAAAACTCTAAGCTTTTATAGGGTCATTAGAATATGCAAATCCAGTAATTGAAGAAATGGGGTTATCAAACTTAGAAGGTTAAGGGAATACTCTCAAATGAGCTGTAATGTCAACAAATCCATAATCCTCTTGCATTTAGAAGAGTATCACTTGTCCTTTAAATGCTTATTTTTCTGAGAAATTGAGCTGACTATTTCTGTTTTGATGTAATTGTAAGAGGATTCTGTCAATTCAAATAAACTACAAATCCTGGTCTCTATTCTAGTTAGATTGTAGCCTGACCATTAATACCAAAACAAAAACAAGTGAATCAGTAGAGGGAAAGCAAGTGAAACTCCTGTGTGGTATTATCAACATGAGCCATTGGTTTAGAAAAGAGATAGATGACCTTAATATCTAGAAAAGGCACTGTGTTAGAAGAACTAAATCTGACTTTTGAGTCAGTCGTACAAGCACAAAAAACATTGGTAGCCTTAGACTCAGTGAATCAACTAGTAAGAGTTTAGTCAAAGCAATTCAAAAAGTAGGAACAACCACTATGTTCATAGCAGCCCTATTTATAATAGCCAGAAGCTGGAAAGAACCCAGATGTCCCTCAACAGAGGAATGGATACAGAAATTATGGTACATCTACACAATGGAGTACTACTCAGCTATTAAAAAGAATGAATTTATGAAATTCCTAGCCAAATGGATGGACCTGGAGGGCATCATCTTGAGTGAGGTAACACAATCACAAAGGAACTCACACAATATGTATTCACTGATAAGTGGATATTAGCCCAAAACTTAGGATATCCAAGATATAAGATACAATTTGCTAAACGCATGAAACTCAAGAAGAATGAAGACCAAAATGTGGACACTGTGCCCCTTCTTAGAATTGGGAACAGAACACCCATGGAAGGAGTTACAGAGACAAAGCTTGGAGCTGTGATGAAAGGATGGACCATCTAGAGACTGCCGTATCCAGGGATCCATCCCATAATCAGCTTCTAAACGCTGACACCATTGCATACACTAGCAAGATTTAGCTGAAAAGACCCAAAGATAGCTGTCTCTTGTGAGACTATGCAGGGGCCTAGCAAACACAGGAGTGGATGTTCACAGTCAGCTATTGGATGTATCACAGGGCTCCCAATGGAGAAGCTAGAGAAAGTACCCAAGGAGCTAAAGGGATCTGCAACCCTATTGTTGGAACAACATGATGTACTAACCAGAACCCCGGAGCTCTTGTCTCTAGCTGCATATGTATCGAAAGATGGCCTAGTCGGCCATCAATGGAAAGAGAGGCCCATTGGACTTGCAAACTTTATATGCCCCAATATAGGGGAATGCCAGGGCCAAAAGAATGGGAATGGGTGGGTAGGGAAGTGGGGGGCGCTATGGGGGACTTTTGGGATAGCATTGGAAATGTAATTGAGGAAAATATGTAATAAAAATATTAAAAATTAAAAAAAAAACAAAAAAAAAACAAAAAAAAAAACAAAAAAAAATTTGAAGGACCATAAAAAAAAAAAAAAAGTAGGAACAAGTATCTTAGTGCATCTTACAGCAGTGACAACCAAACTCTGACTTCCCAAACAGAGAAGGTTAAATAAATTATGCTAGTGGAGTATGTATGAATTGTATAAAGAAACTGGAATTATATTTTGAAAGAATTCCTCATGATTCAAAAGTGCTCATATTATGTTGTTAAGCCAATAAAAAACGTTGCAAAACTATACTGTATCATAGAGATTTGATATTTCAGTGGGGAGTCTTCATAATAAATCAATTAAATGCTTTATTTTTCTAGCAGAAAAAGTGTAAGACAGACACTTTCCTCAGAGACATGAAAGTCACAAGGAACTTGTCTTGTCCCTATCCTCCTGTCCAAGGAGTCAAGCACAGCAGCAGTTGGCTCCTTCATATTTTCCCTAGGATTCTTTGTATCTAAGAAGAGATACCTTAGGAGAGAGTCCTGCCACCTCCTACTGCAAGGGATACAAGACTTGGTTTATCTGGGATAAAAGGAGGTAAAGCAAGTAACATTGATTGAATAAGAATACAGCAGACTCTACAAGGAGTATCACACATGGGATTCTAGAATCATGGCTCTGCATAACTCCTGCTGTTGTAAGAGTGAATGTCAGAGCCAGTGCCCTATCAGCTCCAACAAGCAGTTCTCTCCCCCTCTCCCCCTCCCTCTCCCTTTCCCTTTCCCTCTCCCTTCCCCTTTCCTTCTCCCTCTTCCTATCCCTCTCCCTCTCCCTTTCCCTCTCCAACTCCCTCTCCCCATTCCCTTCTCCTCCCCCTCTCCCTTCCCCTCCCCCTTTCTCTCTCTCTCTCTCTCTCTCTCTCTCTCTCTCTCTCTCTCTCTCTCTCTCTCTCTGTGTTTATTTATTCCTTAAGAATTTCACACAATGTATTTTGATCATGTTCTTTTCCTCTCACTTCTCCCATATCCTCCCTAACCTTGAACTCCCTACCAACCCAACTTCCTATTCTTTCTCTCTTAAAAGAAACACAAACAAAGGGGCTTTCCCTGGAGCATGGTTGATAAACTCCTTTAAAGAAAACTGATCTCTTTCTCCCATGAGGTATCAATTACAAATAGCTTTTGGGATAGGAGCGAGTTCCCATTTTTTCTCTTTCTTGCTGGAATTTTGTCTGGCTTCAGTTTGTGCAGCTATTCTGCATATTGTCTTGGTCTCTAAGTTTCTATGTGCATCTTCACTGTTGTGCCTGGGAAATGCTGTTTGCTTGATATCACCCACCACTACTGGCTCTTACAATTTTTCACCTCCTCTTCTGCATACATCTCTGAGCCTTAAAAGAAGAGTGTGATATAGAAATCTCATTTAGGGTAGCAAGTGCCGAAGTCTTTCCTTTGCACATTCACCAGTTATGGGTTGGCTTTATGTTCTAATTGTCATCTACTGTAAGAATTTTCTTTGATGAGAACAACATGTCAATAGGAATCATTTTATAGCTATGTTCAGCTAGCAAAAAATTATTAATAGTAGGTTTTCCTGTAGGGCCAACGATCTATCTAGCCTCGGGTTCTTGGCTTTATTGATAATATCAAAAAGAGGGTCTATCTCATGAAGTGGGTCTTAAATCCAATCAAATGATGGTTGTTAGCCATGTATTTTCAAATAAGCCAATTAATGAAGTCAAATTAGTGAAGCCAAGTGAAAATGAGACAATGCTATCCATTGGAAAGGACAAAAAAATGTCAATCTTCCTGGTCCTACCTTGGCAGAAAATATGCATAAGTAAGGAATCTGACAAAAATCCCTTTATGGGATTCCAGCCATAAGAAGTGTATATAAATACATTCATCTCTTAAGGTAGAGAAATGTTTAAGGTGAGGGATGGAGCAGTGGTGATAAATTGGTATAAAGAATAGAGAATAGCTATAAGAATATAGGCACTTGAGGTAGTTGAAATATACTAATATGAGACATGGAATGTTTATATAACTCTACTTTTACAAAAATAATTGAGCTATATGCTTAATAATAATGAACATTTTATACATAAATTATACAAAAAATTCAATACTGACACTTTTTCTTTATGTCAAGTTGAATATACAATCCTCTTAGTTCCAGAGAGCCTCAGAGCACAAGGGTTCCTTTAGTGTATACAATCCCAGCTATTTTAGTTACTTTTCTAATTGTAATGATGAAGCACTTATCAGTAGCAATATACAGAAAGAAACATTCATTTGGGCTCAGAGTTTCGGAGGTTTGGGCTTTATTTGTCTTGTTTTGTTTTGTTTTGTTTTGTTTTGTTTTGTTTTGTTTTGTTTTGTTTTGTTTTGTTTTGTTTTGTTGTCATAATAGAAAGGGTGTAGTGGAACAGCTCCACAGTGCTAAAAAAAAATATATATATATATGGTGGAAGTTTCTGCTATCTTGGTAGGTTAAGAAACAAAGCAACTGCTCTACCACTAGAGGCAGATATAACTTAACCATATCACTATTACTCAGCTACTTCCATTCTCCATGCTCTACTTCCTATTAGATTTTTCAAGCAGGATTTTTGTGTGTGCCACTAGTGCCATGCTAATGTGTGTGTGTATGTGTGTGTGTTTGTGTATTACTTATAAATTTTTTCATATAATATATTCAGATCCTGATTTCTTCACCCCCAACTCACCCTAGGCCTCTCCACCATGCATCCTACCTAACTACATCCTTATTTTCTCTTTAGAAAACCAACCAGCATACCAATATGAGACAAAAGTCTTAAACAATATCATTGATTTCACTTTGTGTTGGTCATCTTGTGCTGGATGTGGAGTATACATTTGGATGTTTTAATATACCAAATAAGACTCCACTGATGAAACTATTTTTTTCCTTTTGTACGTGGTTGTCAGTTTGAGACAGTTCATGTTCACTTCTCCCACTGAGCACAGGAACCTGAACTAGCATTTTATTAATTGAGTGTCTCTCTTTTAGATAATTCTATCTTATATCAAGTTGACTAAATAAATAAATAAACACACATACACACACACACACACACACACACACAAACCAACAAAGCCCTACCATCAAGACAGGAAGACAGGATATTTACCTAGCAGGCACAATGGCTTTGATATAATTTTTGGTACAGAAAGTTAAAAAAATAAATATTCATGAAGAAGGAAAGGAGAGCTGATTATGTAGTATTGTCCTGTTACAAATACTTTCTTGTTTTTTTTTTTAATTTATTTTTTACACTCCATTTTCCATTCCCCACCTGCCTCCCCGATCTACCCTCCAATTGCTCCACATCTCACACTTCCTCCCTAGCCATCTTTTCTCCACAAGGATGCCCCCACCCCTCACCCCACCTGACCTCTAAACTCCCTGGGGCCTCCATTCTCTTGAGTTGTTAGGTGCTTCATCTTTAAAGGAACACAGAACCAGAACTCCTCTACTGTATGGGTGTTGGGGGCCTCATATCAGCCTGTATATGCTGTCTGTTTTGTGGTCCAGTGTTTGAGAGACATCAGGGATACAGATTAATTGAGACTGCCGGTCCTTCTTTCAGCCTTCCCTAATTCAACAACAGAGGTCAACAGCTTCTGTCCATTGGTTGGGTACAAATATCTGCATCTGTCTCTTTCAGCTGCTTATTGGATCTTTCAGAGGGCATCTAGTGAGGGATGGGATTGTCTTCCCATAGTCACATCTCTGACCCACAATTGTTCCTGTCTCAAAGAATTACAGGGATGGAAATGGAGAGGAGCCTGAGGAAAAGAAGGTCCAGTGACAGACTGAAAGTGGGATCCAGCTCAAGTGGCTGTCCCAAAGCCTGACACTATTACTGAGGCTATGGAGCACTCACAAAAGGGACCTATCATGACTGCCCCCCAAAAGACAAATAGTTTCTTACTTGGTAAGATCATCCCATCCATGTTACAAGTTACAAGTTATTATTAGTATGACTCTGCCTGAAGTTTGGCTTTTAGCTTGTTTGCATTTATGAATGGTAGTAGGAAGTAATGTGGTACTGAGGCTACTTCCTTCTATTTTCCAATAATGTATTGATTCCCAATTCTTTCTTATTATGGAGAACTGTAAACTGAGACACAGTTTTTAGCCATTTGAAAGTCTTTACTCAATAAAAGAGTATCAATCACATGAACATTTCATTAGATGCTGAAAAAGCATTTAACAAAATTCAGCATCCTTTCATGTTAAAAGTCTTGGAAAGATTACAAATTCAACGTGCAAACCTAAACATAGTAAAAGCAATATACAGCAAACCAGTATCCAACATCAAACTAAATGGAGAGAAACTTGAAGCAATTTCACTAAAATCAAGGACTAGACAAGGCTGCCCACTCTCTCCCTATCTATTCAATATAATACTCAAATTCCTAGCTAGAGCAATTAGAGAACAAAAGGAGGTCAAAGGGATACAATTTGGACAGGAAGAAGACAAAATATCATGATTTGCAGATGATATGATAGTATACTTAAGTGACCACAAAATTCCACTAGAGAACACTTACAGTTGATAAACAACTTCAGCAAAGTGACTGGATATAAAATCAACTCAAACATCAGTAGCCTTCGTATACACAAAGGATAAATGGGCTGATAAAGAAATTAGGGAAACAACACCCTTCACAATAGTCACAAACAATATAAAATATCTTGGTATGACTATAACCAAACAAGTGAAAAGTTTCTATTAAAAGAATTTGTAGTCTCTGAAGAAAGAAATCGAAGAAAACCTCAGAAGATAGAAAGATCTCCCATGCTCATGGATTGGCAGGATTAATATAGTTAAAAATGGCCATCTTGCCAAAAGCAATCTACATACTCAATGCAATCCCCATCAAAATTCCAACCCAATTCTTCATAGAGTTAGAAAGAGCAATTCTCAAATTCATTTGGAATAACAAAAAACACAGGATACTGAAAACTATTCTCAACAATAAAAACTTCTGGGGGAAATCACTATCCCTGACCTTAAGCTGAACTACAGAGCAATTGTGATAAAAACTGCATGGTACTGGTACAGCGACAGACAGGTAGATCAATGGAATAGAATGGGAGACCCAGAAATGAACCCACACAGCTATGATCACTTGATCTTTGACAAAGGAGCTAAAACCATCCAGTGGAAAAAAGACAGCATTTTCAACAGATGGTGCTGGTTCACCTGGAGGTCAACATGTAGAATAATGCAAATAGATCCATTCCTATCTCTCTGTACAAATCTCAAGTCCAAGTAAATCAAGGACCTGCACATAAAACCAGATACACTGAACCTAATAGAAGAGAAAGTGGGGAAAATCTTCGAATACATGGGCATAGGGGAAATTTTCCTGAACAAAACACTTATGCTTATGCTCTCAGATAAACAATAGACAAATGGGCCCTCATAAAATTGCAAAGGTTCTGTAAGGCAATAGGACAAAATGGCAACCAACAGATTGGGAAAAGACCTTTACCAGTCTCATATCCAATAGAGGGCTAATATCCAATATATATATAAGGAACTCAAGAAGTTAGACTCCAGAGAACCAAATAACCCTATAAAAATCAGGTAGAGAGCTAAATGAAGAATTCTCAACTTAGGTATATCAAATGGCCGAGAAGCATATAAAGAAATGTTCAACATCCTTAGTCATCAGGGATGTTGTAGTCATCAAATCAAAACAACCCTGAGATTCTACCTCTCACCAGTCAGAATGGCTAAGATCAAGAAACTCAGGTGACAGCAGATGCTGGCAAGGATGTAGAAAAGGAGGAACACTCCTCCATTGCTAGTGGGATTGCAAGCTGCTACATCCAGTCTGGAAATCAGTATGGCAGTTCCTCAGAAAATTGGACATAGTACTACTACCTGAGGACTCAACTATGCCACTCCTGGGCATATCCCAAAGATGCTCCAACATGTAATAAGGACATATGCTCCACTATGTTCATAGCAGCCATATTTATAATGCTCAGAAGCTGGAAACAACTCAGATGTCCCTCAACAGATGTATGAATACAGTAAATTTACACATTTACACAATGGAATACTACTCAGCTATTAAAAATAATGACTTCATGAAATTTGCAAGCTGGAACATGAAAATATCACCCTGAATGAGGTTACTCAGTCACAAAAGGACACAAATGGTATTCACTCACTGATAGATGGATATTAACCATATCATATAGGGTCACCAAACCTGGATGCTATTGTGGATACAGGGAAGTGCTTGCTGACAGGAGCCCGATATGGATTTCTCCTGATAAGCTCTGCCAGAGCCTGAAAAATACAGAGGTGGATGCTTGCAGCTAACCATTGGACTGAATGCAGGGTCCCTGATGGAGGCATTGGAGAAGGGAATGAAGGAGCTGAGTGGGTTTCAAGCTCCATGGAGAGAGCAACAGTTGTCAAAGGGCCAGACCTCCCAGAGCTCCCAGGTACTGGACCACCAATCAAAGAGTACACATGGAGGAACCCATGGGTCCAGCTGTACATGTGGCAGAGGATGGCCTTGTTTGTATCAGTAGGAGAGGCCCTTTGGGCCTGAGGGTGTTTGATGCCCCAGTTTAGGGAAATACCAGGGTGGGAAGACAGGAGTGGGTGGGTAGGGGAACACCCTCATAGAGGCAGGGAGAGGGAGGATGGGATTGGGGGAGACCTAGAAAGTGGAATTTTTTTGAAATATAAATAAACAAAATGTCCAATAAAAGAAAAAAAAAGAAAGAAAAGAAAATCTTTACGTCAGCTAGGGCTACACTTGGATATTTGGGACCCACGTGCAACAGTAAGTGAAGTTATGGATTTTTGAAGGTAAAAAACGATGTCCTGGCATCTCACTCAGCAGTTGCAAGAGGTTGTGTGTTTTGGGGGTGGGGTGGTGGAAGCAGAGGACTTTGCACAGGCAAGCAGTTTATCAGAAGCTAAGATAAGTTGGAAAGAGAGTTCTGCACTAGTAGGAAATTTAACAAAACTCAGATAAAGTGGTTAGCTGGGGTGAAGGCATTCTGCATAATCAGGAAGTTTAACAGAAACTAAGATAAGCTAGTTGGCCACCTTGACCTCAGGTTTCTAGAATAGACTAATTTCCCATGGGGCTTCCCGTCCAGGAAATCAAATTCTAGTCAACACTTAAGTGGCCTCAGCAAAAAAAGGAATCACTGCACTGATTTGCCCTGCTGTATCACGTGCTAAGTAGCATCCCAGGAGTAGTTTAAAATTAACTACAGTAAGAGTACACAATGGAAATGGTTAATGCTGTGAATCAAGACTTTTGTTTTTAGACAGTCACTTGTTACTGAAGAACAAAGGGAAGACATGCATATGTTTCTTTTATATGTTTATGTTTTAATGGTCTGCCATTTTATCCTAGCTTTGGGGGTGATGTCTCTGCTTTGTAAATTGTTCATTGGCCCATTAAATATCTTGAAAATGCATGTAAAGGAATGTCATTTACCCATAGCATCTTGAAAATCATCATTCTGAAGTTAAAGAACACAACATTAGCTAGCAGTTTGCATGAAGTGGAAGAACAGGAAGCATCAATTAATCTTTGCGTTTATCTACTGTTCACAAACCAGAGCCAGTGGCAGAAAGTTGCTTCAGTGCTTATCAACCTAAATGTCTTTGATAACTTTTCTGGAGACACTCTAGAGCAGTTTGATGAAGAGCCATATTGGAATGCCATTGATCAGTGGTCATAGAATAACGAGTGTTGTTTATTGGAATAGGCATGGAATGCAAAAATAATGAGGCCAATTAAAAGAAGATGGCATCCTCTTAGTAGTAGCTGAGTTTCTCATGCAAAGGTCAAAAGCAAGGGAAAAATCTTTACCAAGTAGTTGGTATAGAATCATTCATAAAAGAGTAATTGAGAACCATGGAACAAGGGTTTAAAAATGCCTCCAAATTTCCTTAACCACTAACAGTATTAAAAGACAGTGTAGAAACTTAGCTAAGTTATACAACTGACTTTTTTTTGTTGCTTTTTTTGTTTTTTTTTGTTTTTTGTTTTTTTTTTGTTTTTTTTTTTTTTTTTGAGACAGGGTTTCTCTGTATAGCCCTGGCTGTCCTGGAACTCACTTTGTAGACCAGGCTGGCCTCGAACTCAGAAATCTGCCTGCCTCTGCCTCCCGAGTGCTGGGATTGAAGGCATGCACTACCACGCCCGGCTACAACTGACTTTTATATGCAGTTTGTAAACTGAGAAGTATCACTTCTGTAGCTACATAAGTGTCATGCTAAGGCACTGCAGAACAGCTAGTTCTGATGCAGTAGCTTGAGCAAGCAAACAACATAGAAAAAAATTGCAAAAATGTTATTTCTGCTACTTTCCTTGTTAAGAGTTTAATTGGGAGCCTTTCCTTATTAGACTGGGTAAACCTGGATGGCTTGGCATTTGGCAAATATTGTTCCTGACTTCTAAGGAAGTCATGTTTGGTGATGCGGAAGTTCATTTCAGTTTGGTCTTTTGGGGCCTGATACAGGAGAAATAAAGTGCATAATAATGATTTCCCATGTAATCCCACCCTGGTGTGTGTGTGTATGTGTCTGTGTGTCTGTGTGTGTCTGTGTGCATGCGTGAGTAGTTTTTTTACCAATTGCAGGAGATTTGACTTATGGCCTCCTGTATGCTCTGCAAGGAATCTTTCTATCGTTGAGCACCATCATATAAGTCCAGCACCTTCATTCAATGTATTTTAACAACTGATTCAGGACCTCTCTTCCTCTAGGCATAGTGTGATTATTGATTGTTTTAGTTTACCTTATAGTGTTATGATGAACACCATGACAAACTTGGGGGAGCAGAAGGATTTATTTGGCTGAGACTTCTATTTCACAGTCTATCAGAAGTGAAAGTTAGGACAGGAACTCAAGGTAGAAACCTGGAGGCAGGAGCTAATATAGAGGCCATGTGAATATACTGGTTAGGATTGACTCTAAGCTTTGCTCAGCCTGCTTTTTTATATAATTCAGGACCTTCTCCCCTGGGGTTGGCACCACTACTTCCCCATCCCCACCCTCCATGGTCTGGGCCTGCCTATATCATTAATCAAGAACATGCCCTACAAACAATCTGATATGGAAATTTTCTCAGTTTAAGGTTCCTTCTTTCTAGATGTTAGCAGTGGATCAAGCTGAGACGAAAGCTAACCAGTACATGAATGAGATTTCATTCTCTTCTTTACATTTTTCTGTATTTAAAATAATTTCCCAAATAAAATCCTCCCAATTGTTGATTTTATAATCAAATTCTATTAATCCAAAAATGAGATTTTAAAGAAGATGATGTATTATTCATTTGAATGTGGCACATGAGTGTGAGTGTATAATACATATATGTGGGTGTGTGTGTGCAGTTATGCGAAATTCGGTGTATCTTAAGGTGGTGTCAAGACACTTCTCTATCATTCTTTGTCTACTACAGTGAGGCTCAATCTCTCACTGTACTTGGAACTGGTGGTTTCTTATTTTCTCTGCTAGACTAGAAGCCAGCAAGCTCCAGGGATCCTTCTGCCATCTGTCCACCTGGGACAGGATTATAGGCAGGTGTGGAGCACCTAGATTCTTGTGTACATGCTTGGGCTAGAACCTTCAAACCTGGTGATGGCTTGGCAAATTCTCTTAGCTGCTGCGCTGTCTCTCTAGTTCCTAAAGTGACATATTTTGTTTAAATTGAAAAACAAAAGGGAAAGCATGATAAAGCAAGTGAAGAGTATAAGGTATAAGTTTTGGGAGAGACATCTATATGGATTTATAGCAATAAGTTGTTATTATGTACTAGCCTATTATATTCCTCAGGAGTGAGAAAAAGCAGTATGTTCAGTGGACTTCTATGCATTGTTTAGTGCTCTCTGTTCCCCGTTATCAAGTGTTAATCTTTTGATGCCTTTGAGCCATTTTACATCTTTGTATATTATCAGAAACTGATAGAAGAATGCAAATGATTGTTACTTATGGACATTGGAATGAATCCTATGCAGAGGAGGAAGAACTTCAGCCCCAAATGAAAGCACTTAGCTTCTAGTTGCAAGTCCACTTCAATATTCTGGGTGTTACCTGAAAGCAAGGTTCACCAGTGTGTGCTGTGGGATGACAGAAAGGAAGGCACACCATACATTTATCGAAAAGGCAGGGAAAAGATATAATGATGTAAGTGGTTTGGGGAGTAACCTAAATTCAATGAAGAGCAATAGCAAGCCACTTTCACTTGCTCAATGGCTGATGTGACCTTTCTGTTACTTTTGTGAGTGTTGCTTTCTTCTATTACATTTTTTTCTGAATTGCTAAACTAAAATAGAAACAAATCTACTAGACAAAAATCCAATGTTTCTTTCTTGCTCAGGGCCTTTTGAGTTTGAATATGATAGTTGGCAAATATTAATGAATGGACTATCAATTATCTGTGCTGATCTAGGGGAGTGTCAGTTCAAGAAAGCATGCTAAGAAGTCCTGGGCCTCCTCTCCTAGGAGGACATTGTGGATCTAGGAGGCCTGTAACAGTGATTTCTCAAAGGTCTGTCTATGGGCCCTAAAGTCAGCCTGATATGCACGGAAGGAAATTACATACTCAGGGCATTCCTCTACAAATTCTGTTTCTAATGTGAAAGAAAATTCCTGGAAAGAAGCTGTGTGTGCTAGGGTTAATGGACAAATTAATACTTCAAAGCATGTGGAAAGTTTAGAATCTTACAGGTCTGTCTGAGAGCCTAATTAGAGTTTCTCCTGCTAACTTTAGCCACCCCTATCTCCTCAAAAGCCCTTCTTAGTCCACCTCTGTGTACCAGAAACCTGCTGATGAACAGATAAAAAAAAATCTTTGGAATTCATTAACTTAGCAAAACCTTATTCTCTACTGATCAAAAGGCGGGAAGGGCTATCAGCAAACAACTGAGGCTTATCTGGCTGGCTCCAACTCACTTCCTGAGGACTGGATCTAGGGGAAGGGAGAGGAGAGGGACTTGGCTCTATATTCTAGGCCTTTGGTCATTTCGATTTGGCTCCAAAATAAACTGTTTCATATTCCCTTTGAAAGCTGGTGTGTGTGTGTGTGTGTGTGTGTGTGTGTGTGTGTGTGTGTGTCGGGAGCTTTTAAAACTGCTTTCTATTGTTCCAGCTAGAAATCAGATCTAACTAGAAAGGCAAACACATCCTTGTTGATAAAGAATGAAGGAAAGTGGTGTGTTGAAGTCTCCCTCTAAACTTAGAATACCCAACATACAAGATTCAATTTGCAAAACACATGAAACTCAAGAAGAATGAAGACAAAAGTGTGGACACTTTGCCCCTTCTTAGAATTGGGAACAAAACACCCATAGAAGGAGTTACAGAGACAAAGGTTGGAGCTGAGACAAAAGGATGGACCATCTAGAGACTGCCATACCCAGGGATCCATCCCATAATCAGCCTCTAAACGCTGTCACCATTGCATACACCAGCAAGATTTTGCTGAAAGGACCCTGATATAGCTGTCTCTTGTGAGACTTCACCGGGGCATAGCAAACACAGAAGTGGATGCTCACAGTCAGCTATTGGATGGAACACAAGCCCCCCAATGGAGGAGCCAGAGAAAGTACCCAAGGAGCTAAAGGGGTCTGCAACCCTATAGGTGGAACAACATTATGAACTAACCAGTACCCCCCCCCCCCCGGAGCTTGTGTCTCTAGCTGCATATGTATCAGAAGATGGCCTAGTAGGTCATCACTGGGAAGAGAGGCCCCTTGGTCTTGCAAACTTCATATGCCTCAGTATGGGGAAATGCCAGGGCCAAGAAATGGGAGTGCGTGGGTAGGGGAGTGGGGGGGAGGGTATGGGGTACTTTTGTGATAGCATTTGAAATGTAAATGAAGAAAATACCTAATCAAAAAAAAAAAGAATGAAGGAAAGCAAGGACTTTCAAACAGGCTATTACTGGTATAGTTAGTCTAGGAGTTAGAGAAAGGCTTATGGAGAAAAACAAAGAAACAAAAACCAAAAAACCATGGCTGTGTCTTCTCTCACACCTATCTAGCAGACTGGCTTCCTCAGTAATTAGTTGGGACAAAGAAAGCATTAAGCAGTTAGCAGAAAAAGCAAGGAAATGTAGGCTTTGTGTCGACACCAAAAGAAAAGCATACAAAGCAATCAGCAGCCTATGCAGACAGTGAAGGGGCTGGAAAAAGGTCTGGGAGATCAGCTGGATGATGTGTGGGAGGCGGCTCTCAGGGAGCACGCAAAAGCAGAATCTTTAGTTATGACTCCATAGGAGATGAGAAATATTGAAAACAAAGCTGTCTTTTATGTATTTCATAGAACTGTTTCTTGGGGGGTTATTCAGAACATACTGATTTGAGTTACCTGATCTTTAAATATATACTGAGTTTAAGGATTAGTTTTATTTTCTTTCTCTCTGTCTTTTTCCCTTTTTAAAGACTAAATTACAATCCACTCTACAGTATGATTCTTTTTCTTTGGTTTCTTTGATCTATTTTCCTGGAAACCTGGTGGACTGGACTCAAAGCGTTTGACTCCTCACAGAGGCTTACCTGTCAAAATCCTAACAACACATGATACTTCTTTCCAGTCAGATTTGATGCTGGATAGATTTATATACTATAGAATGAAAAATACACATCCTGTCAGTATCAGTGACCTCACTGAGGAAGGATGACCACAGCATGCAAGTGCAGGGCCAAATACTAGCTGGAGGCCTGGAAAAGAAGTCAAAGAAGAACCATACTGAAAATGTAATCCTTGTCAAAAACACTAAAATGCCTGGCAAGCACTTGAACCAAGAAAGTGACATTTTGTCTATACTCCTACCCATTAGGGGTCATCAACAGACTGCATTAAGAAAGGAAAGGGATAAGAGTTTTGTCATTTCCTATCTAGATATTTACTGTAAATAGCAGTCCTTTTAGAGTGTTTTTTTCCCCCTGAAAACAGATGAATATAAATTGAAATGCTGTTTTGAACACTGGTAAACTTCTTCAGGGCTGTAATACTTACTCAGTTTCTGGTTCTCCAAGTATCTCAGGCTGTCTGACTTAGAATGATTGATCTAGAGAACAAAATTCACAGGACAAAAATGGATTTTCAAAACAGCCCCTGCTTTGCCAGAGGCAACTGGGATCATTGTAAGTGAGTGTATTAGCACTGTGGGCATGGTTCGGTGTAATCTGAAACAAAACAATGCAGACAAAAGACCTGAAGTGTTAGCAAGAGCACTTCTGTCCTCAGGTGTGTGAATCGCTGTGATGTCATACATGAAACTAACAACAATACGGCTGAAGTTTCGGGCTGTTTTTTATGTACTATCTTAATTAGCACCACAAATGCAACAATGAAGTGACAACTATCTATCATCTTATAGATAACTGAGAAACTGAGGCATATGGCAGTTGGCTGAAAGGCTTTTATGTTTGATTTACTTGTTTGTATCACAAGGAAGGAGAAAATCCCAGGTCTGTATCTATGTACTGAGGTTTCCCGAGTGATAAACGCTGAACGTTTTCTGAGATTTTATAATATTTTTTAATACAACCTATGAATCCAATAAAACACTTCCTGCCTTCTACTAAATTTACCCTAGGAAAATATCACCAGCTGGAATTTATTACTTGACTTGGAATTTATCAATTCTATTCGCACCCTCTACAGAAAATATATAGTTGCTTATGCAGCTTTCAACATGTGTCTCTAAAGTAATGAAACTGATTTTCATTTGTGATCCATGAAACTCCCTCTTTTCATTTAACAGTCATACCTATAAGGATGAAGCATGAAATGATTCTGCATAAGATAAAAGTTATTGATGAGGAAGAGACCAGACCGTCTTTAATTTTCAGCACAATGGCTCCTGATGGAGACTGTATGAACAAATACATTAACATCCCCCAATTACTCTTCTGTCAGGATCTAAAAGCCTTCCAGCTTCAGGGCACTCTGGTGAAAGGATTCTTGTAATTGGACTGATGTTTACCATCCTACTTGCTACTACAATCTCCCCAGGACTGTCGAATACAGCATGCCAAGATGGCAGAAGCATTTTATGACTTGTGTATATACTGTGGTAGTCACTAGCCACACATAGCTATAGAACACTTGAAATGTGACTAGTGCTACATAGAACAGAATACATTCACCCTGAGACAATCACAGAAAGCTTAAACAACCTCTGTATGAGACAGAGCAGTTAAGGGAAACATATTGTGGGGTTAAGGGGCCAGTTACCCAAGGTCTCTGGAGTCAGAGTCACTGCAAGCTGTCATTTGAATCACTATTCTTTTTACTAGTCAAAGTTGACTGAATAACCTGTTTATTTAGATTCAAATTGCTTTTGTTTTTCAAGACCATAATTCTAGACAACTTGTGTTTCCAAACATAATACTGCATATAGAATATATCTAGTTATTTATACACAGCAATTTTTTTCTAATTATAGAAAATTAGTGGTATTGTTACCAAGAGCCACAAGTATGTTGTACATCCTACACAGGCCTTAAATTGTGCATAACTTTAAGAAAGTGCCACACAGAAAAGTTTGTGTTTTCAAAAAAAAAAAAAAGATAAATTAGGGAGCAATTATTCATTTTACAAAAGAATTCACCAAAGGGCTACTTTAAATAGCTAGCTCTCTAAAAATGAATTCCAAATAAGATTAAATTAACAAAAAATCAATTTGCACACAACTCTTCAAGAACACATCTGTTTCCTAAAATCAGCTACACCTGTGGATCATTTGCAAAACCTCTGGAGGCCGAAAAGGATTCTTCATAAAAGCTATGATGCTAGAATTCAAATCACTCTAGTCTCTACACAGTAGTGTGTGTGTGTGTGTGTGTGTGTGTGTGTGTGTGTGTGTAGGAAAACTACACACAGATGTCTATGCATGGAGGTTAGAAGTTGACATGGGTCCCCTTGTAATATTCACCACATTTTATTTTATTTTTGAGACAGGGTTTTTCAAATATCCCACACCTTATTAATTAGTGAAAGCTATCAGGCCAGAATTCTCCTGTCTCTGCCTCCCAAATATTGGGATTTTGTACTACCATGCCTCATGTTTTATGTCATTGCTGAGAATCTGAGCTCAGGTTCTCCAGCTTAGACCTCAAGCACTCTACTGACTCTGGTGTTTCTACAGCCCTTTTACTCCACAGTTTTGGAATAAACCTTTTGTTGGTCAAAAGAATCTATACTTTCTAAGAATTCTCTTTCCAGAAGAATTAACAACAGCCTACAATGGTTAGATTATATCTGGAGTATGAAAGAATGTATTAAACCAAAGAGTCCCCTCAGAATTGCTATGAAAATGGAAAGAAATAAAAACAAGCCTCTGATTTCTGGTGTGGCATATAAGGTTCCTAGAAGTCAACATGCCATCCTAATAAGTCAAAATCTGTGATGACTCATAAATCAATAACACTTTTTAGCTCATCAATGTTTAGGACATTGGACAACTTCTGTCCCTTAATTTTGAGAGGGAGAGAAACAGAAGAAGGGAATTGTGTATACCATAGAAGTAACCAGTACCCAGGTAGGAAAAATGGAAATTAAACTGGTCAAATACTGGGAAGCTTAATGTTGACAAGTTTAATTGGTAACAAATTTTCAGAAGGACCTGGTCATATAATATTTAATCAATGACAGAAAGCTGTCTGGTCCAGAAAAAAATATAAGCAGCATACTTGTAAAGAACATATAAAGTTCTCAAGAGACATATAAAATATGTCACTAGGTGATGGAGAGATGGCTTAGTGATTGAGAGCAGTGGCCATTTTTGCAGAGGACTCAGGTTTAATTCCTAGCATCTACATGATGATTCACAATCATATGTAACTCTAATTCCACAGGATTGTATTCTCTCTTCTGGCTTCCATGTGTACCAATCATGTAAGTGCTACATAGAAATATATGTAGGAGAAGTACCATAACACATAAAAAAATACAACACTTCCACTTCTACTTTATGAAACTTTAAAAACAATCCTGCTGTAAGAAAGACAGTATCAGGAGTATGAAGAGATAAGCCCCTTGTATGAGAAGGAAATATTTGAGTAAAGAAAACCTATATCTGATAAAGGATTGCTATCCAAAATACATTTTTGAATAGCCTTAATACTGAATAATAAAGCCAGGTATGGTGTTACAAGTTTTTAACCCCAGAAATAGGGAGGCAGAAGTGGGTGGATCTCTGAGTTCAAGGTCAACCTAGTTTACAAAGCCATTTCAAAGACAGCCAAGGCTGTGTAGAGAGATCTTGACTTTGAAGCAAATAAAACAAATAAAAAACAAACAAAAATAACTGAGCATTAAAAAGTAAACAGATCATTTAAAAATGGACATACCTATTAGAATGACCAATATTTAGGCAGTGACAACACCAAATCCTGGCTGAGAATGAGCCAACAGGAATTCTCACTGCTGGCAGAAATGAAAATAAGTACAATCACTTTGGAACACGCTTTAGCTATTTCTTGCAACTAAAAGTATTCTGAGATCACAACCCCACCATCCTGCTAGTTGCTATTTGTCCAAATTAATCAAATCTTTTATATACATAAAAATATGCCTGTGTTTATTTATAGCGGTTTCATTCATAGTAAGTTCAAAATAACTAAGATGTTCTCCAGTAGGTTCAAAGTATGTATACAACCTGGCACATGTGGATAATGGTGTATTATTCCATTCTAAAAGTAAATTGTGCTATCAAGCCATGAGAAGATGTAGAAGAAAAAATAAAAGAAGTTAATCTGAAAGACAACTGAGTTTCAATATATGACATTCAGAAAAAGACAAAAATACAGATGGTAAAAGATGAGTTGCTAAGGATCAAGACAAATAAAAAAAATGAATAAATGGAGCACAGTGGAATTTTAGGGCATGGAAGCTACCCTGTGTGGTAAATATATATATCAGTCTACATTGTTGAAACCTACAGAATGTACAGTAAGAGAAAAATCTTAATGCAAACCATGTACTTTGCAAGTCAACACAGTACTACTCTTATGATATATGGTCACAGTTGGGGATGTATGTATGGATAGATAGATAGATAGATAGATAGATAGATAGATAGATAGATAATATATAGGAATTAATTCTTTCTATTAATTCATTCCCTCCCTGTGGTTGTTTGAAAGAAAATGGCCTCCATAATTCATAGTATATGGCACTATTAGGAGGTATAGCCATGTTGGAGTAAGTATGTCACTGTGGGAGGTGGGCTTTGAGGTCTTCAATGCTGAAACTAGGGCCGAGTGTAGTTCAGTTGCTCTTCCTGCTGCCTGCAGTTCCATATGTAGAACTCCCAGATACCTCTCACCACCATATATGTCTTCAGGCCACTATACTTCCCACCATGATGATAATGGACAGAACCTCTGAACTGTAAGCCAGCCCCAGTTATATGTTTTCCTTTATAAGTGTTGCTGTGTGATAGTGTCTCTTTACAGCAACTGAAACACTAACTATGGTACTCCCCTTTTCTTTCATACAAGAAGTTGAACTCAGGATCTTGTATGGGCTATGCAAGCACTCTACCACTGAGCAATATACCCTCCAATAAATTTCTTTCTGAATCTAACATTGTTCTAAGTAGCAAAAATAAAATGAATTTTTAGAAGTATTATAGATGTCTGAATTAATATTATATTGATATATGATATATTTTCTTCTAAAAGAAACCCATTTACTCAGTTGTCTTGCTATACGGCTGACTAGTACCACCCTTTCTCTCAGTGTGTCCCATCTTGAACAAAATAATGCCCGTCACTAAACCCATTATATTACAGCCTTTTTTGGCATATCTCATTAGCATTAGAACAGTGTTTTTCAAGCACCTTGTTAAAAATTTATAAACTGAGATCCTTCTCTTGGTCATCAGATTCAAGAGGTCTAAGGTAAGGTCTAGAAATCTGTACTTTTAACAAGCATCCCAATGGATTTACATGAGAATAGTGCATGAAACCAAACATTTTTGATTTAGGCAACCTTGAATTTCATGCAAAAGTAGTGTTTTTATTTATGTATTTGGATTAAGATTGGCTGTGGCTATTGAAAGCTTCATACCGAGTCCATCCAAAATTCTAAGTCATTCTGACAAACTCTCATTTTTATCTTGATAATAGTTTGGTTTCAGGATGGTTCTCATAAAATTAAATGTGTTCAGATCTGAGAGTGTTCCATAACATTAGCAAGGAAAACACAATAAATTCAAAGAATAACAGTCCAAATATATGGAGTGTTTCTTTTTCTTTTGTAACAAAAATATATGCTGCATTTTCTGAGGTATGTTAATTTAGCCTCTCAGAATATTGATAGGATTTATACAGAATAATTGCAGAAAAGAGGAGAGTTATAAACGAAGGCAGAGAACTACAGATCAAAATATTACTTCCTGTTCAAAAATAATTTTGCAAGTTATGTGTTTGTTTGGGAAATAAAAAGTATATGTCTCAGGAAACCAATTCTTTCAGTTTCCTCAAGCCTCTGACAGGACCTACATACTTTATTTTCTTACCACTGAACAGCAATGCAAAGCAATAACCTTTGGAGTACAAAGCCTTTCATGATTTTGTTTACAAAAGCCTTTGTCTGTAGGTGTAACTGTTAAGTAGTACACACTGAATAAAGACATCTCTTATTCATGTCTACTTCTCTGGGTGGCCAAGCTGAAACAAAGATCACATTTCAAGCATGTAGTGCTAGCTATGACATGCTGAGAGCAGTGCACATTTTCATCATTTCTATCCTTTTAACTTAGTACAAACATGCAAAGACTATAGATCAAACACTTTTTATTCTGTTTCAAATGATATCTTTCTTTTGTAAATTGTTATTTTGACATATTTACTATTCCTTTCTGTCCAGTAGAAAAATATAAAATATTTCCCCCAAATACCACATAATTGTACTTTGTTATGCAACTGGAATTCAAAAGATAGATAAACCTGGTTAGTAACAGATGCTGCTGCAGT
Organism: Mus caroli; assembly: GCF_978045245.1. Classification (NCBI taxonomy): domain Eukaryota; kingdom Metazoa; phylum Chordata; class Mammalia; order Rodentia; family Muridae; genus Mus; species Mus caroli. The sequence goes on along the minus strand of NW_028227260.1, from coordinate 40,020,278 downwards.
GATTGGAATTTGGCCAATGCAAATCAACCTTGAACATGTTCACATGACCAAGTGCGAGCTGCATAAAAATTCCATGCACCTTTTCTATCTAATTACTCTATTATGTTTCAAGTAATCACAATGCTGTGGATTTTATTTTGAGTGGGAGAGAAAATTGAATCTTCCTTGTTAGAGTAAATAAAGAAAGGAAACTAACAACATCCACACTTACTAGGAAAAAAAAGTCATTGAAGTGTGAAGAATCTTTTTTTTTTTCTGTAAGTGCTCAATGATAATTTTTCATATCTTCCTCATTTCCACATAAATAAGCAGTTTTTTGTGTTCTCTATAAATTAGTACAATATAATTTTAGTCTCCAGTTAGATTTGGAAGTATATATTCTTGAAAGGAAAGATAATTGTATTATTGTGAAAAAAAAACAATTATTCAACAGAGTGCAGTTGCTACTATGTGCACGTATTTGTGTTTGCATGGAGGAAGGAGAAGGGAAACACTTGCAACTAATCCATTTTGGAAAGATTATACCATATTTCATTATCAAAAAATATCTAAAAATTTTTAATCATGTTGCTATTTAGAACATGAAAATTTGAAGCTTAAATGATACCTAAGTATTTCTTTTTCTATTGGAAAAAGTACATCAGAAAATTGAGCTTGTGAAAGGCAGAAGCTTTTAAAGACAGGAAAGGGTTGCAACTATCGAATGAAGAACAAAACTAAAACCAAGGGCCAGCACCATTAATAAATCTATTCCAGTTATTTGTTTTATCACATTAAAACAAATATAAATTTTGCATATTTTAAGAATTGACAGTAGAAAGTATAGAAACAAGATGTCATTGATGGTTGACACATCTGAATTTAATTTAGTATTGTTGCTAAAAGGCAAAAACCAACAACAGCTAAATAATTATGGTCTGTAATACTATGGGTTTGTTATATTGTAAAGGAATTTTAGTCTAGCAACATGACTAATAAGTATAGGTATCACATCCAAATGCCTTCTAGATCTATGTGATCCAGTTGGAGTGCATACATACCCTGGATGATAATAGGATCTGTCTAGCATACAGGCATACCCTTTATACACATTTTTAATCCAGAAATTGTTGGTAAGGTTACTTGGTAGAAGGAAGGAGACATGTTTGAAAATGACATCTAATTGAAGGGCAGTTCAGTGAGTGAAGTTGAGTTGAGTCACTTCATTCAGGCAAGGCAGTTGAGTTTGGTTGAGGTCAGTTTGGAGGCAGTTTTACAGGAACAGCTTTACAGACAGATAGCAGGTGAAGACAGAACAAGCCAGATAATGAGAAGAAACAGGAAGATTTGAACACATAGCCAAAATTAGTTTGAGGTCAAGTAGAGCAAGTAAGAACCTGAGAGAATCCAGTTTGAATCAGTCAGCTTGGAGAGGAGTTTTGGCCAGAACAGTTGAATTGAACCAGCTAGCCAGAGTTCAGAATATATTAGAAAGAGTGTGCTTATTGAACAGTAAGCATCTGATACTACAATTACGTCTGGCAAATAAGTTACTTTTACATTATATAGTGTTAAACTCCTTTTACATTAATGACAAACTAATAAAAAACTCACACAGGAGATTAAAAGTGTTAATCCCACTGGGTGAGAATAAGACCACTACCAGATTTATAAGCCAAATTTGAAATGAGCTTTATTAAATATTAGCCATGGATACTGGCCAAGTCCACACCCAGGACACCCAGAGAATGGTGCCATTAGTCAGGGATGCATAAAGGGAAAACCCCCAAGGCTATGTACTTCTAGTCTTCATCCAATCAGGAGCAAGCATACAACCTGATGTACCTCTAGCCTATCCACACTTGCCTTCATGTGATTAAGCAGACATCCTGTGCAGTTGGGGCAACCAAGCTTGTTTACAGAGGCAAAAAAAAAAATGTAGTTTGTTTTTTGATTTCTTACCTGAGATCTCATCATTCCAGGAAGTTATCTGTCTTTGCACAAGTTGAACTTACAGGTTAGAGGGATTTTTGTTTTATAGATCTCTTAAGTACAGTAATTTAAGCTTAAAGAATAATGTCAGCCATCACATTCCCTGTTGAGTTGTATCCTGAGTCAAATCTTGAGTCTGTGGTGAGTATCAGTTTATATTGGGATCTAATAGCCATCAACTTAATTTCACCATGATAGGAATTCATGTATGTTGCTAAGGCATTAAGGATGCAAGGGCCAACAGTAATTTGCATAAACAGAAGGGCCAAAGGCTAACATCAGAGTTACTATTAGAATGCAAACTAGTGACAGGATCTTAAGACTTCTGGTGAGTGGAGCACAGCTTCTGCTCCAATCCAATTGCGCGCGGGACCTGAGACTGCATTAGTTAGGGAAGCAGAAACCAGCCTGAGTAGGGCCACAGGCCACTTCCGGCCGGATCAGCACCAGGGTTGCTGGAGCACAGGGTTGCCTGACACCCGCCAGCTACGCACGACCCCCGCCACAGGATTTTGGGACTGCTGGTGAGTGGAACACAGCTTCTGCTCCAGTCCAATCACGCGGGACCTGAAACTGCTCTGGTTGGGGAGAGAGAAATCCGGCCTACATAGGGCCACAAGCCTCTTCCGGTCAGAAAAGCACCGGGGCAGCTGGGGCGCAGGGTCGGCTGACACTCGCCAGCTACCCACAACACCTGCCACAGGATCTTAAGACTTCTGGTGAGTGGAACACAGCTTCTGCTCCAATCCAATTGCACGCGGGACCTGAGACAGCATTAGTTAGGAAAGCAGAAACCGGCCTGAGTAGGGCCACAGGCCACTTCCGGCCGGATCAGCACCGGGGTTGCTGGAGCACAGGGTTGCCTGACACCCACCAGCTACCCACGACCCCCGCCACAGGATTTTGAGACTGCTGGTAAGTGGAACACAGCTTCTGCTCCAATCTTTAAACAGTGACAACGATAACAACTAACCCCAGAGATTACCAGATGGCGAAAGGTAAACGTAATAATCTTACTAACAGAAACCAAGACCATTCACCATCATCAGAACCCAGCACCCCCACTTTGCCCAGTCCAGGGCACCCCAACACACCGGAAAAGCTAGACACGGATCTAAAAGCATATCTCCTGATGATGGTAGAGGACTTCAAGAAGGACTTTAATAACACACTTAAAGAAATACAGGAGAACACTGCTAAACAGGTAGAAGACATTAAAGAGGAAGCACAAAAATCCCTTAAAGAATTGCAGGAGAACACTGCTAAAGAGTTACAAATCCTTAAAGAAAAACAGGATAACATAATCAAACAGGGAGAAGTCCTTACAGAAAAACAGGAAAACACATCCAAACAGATGATGGAAATGAACAAAACCATACTAGACCTAAAAAGGGAAGTAGACACAATAAAGAAAACCCAAAATGAGGCAACACTGGAGATAGAAACCCTAGGAAAGAAATCTGGAACCATAGATACCAGCATCAGCAACAGAATACAAGAGATGGAAGAGAGAATCTCAGGTACAGAAGATTCCATAGAGAACATCGGCACAACAATCAAGGAAAATGTAAAATGCAAAAAGATCCTAACTCAAAACATCCAAGAAATACAGGACACAATGAGAAGACCAAACCTACAGATAATAGGAGTGGATGAGAATGAAGATTTTCAACTCAAAGGACCAGCAAACATCTTCAACAAAATTATAGAAGAAAACTTCCCAAATCTAAAGAAAGAGATGCCCATGAACATACAAGAAGCCTACAGAACTCCAAATAGACTGGACCAGAAAAGAAATACCTCCCGACACATAATAATCAGAACAACAAATGCTCTAAATAAAGAAAGAATACTAAAAGCAGTAAGAGAAAAAGACCAAGTAACATATAAAGGCAAGCCTATCAGAATTATACCAGATTTTTCACCAGAGACTATGAAAGCCAGAAGATCCTGGACGGATGTTATACAGACACTAAAAGAACACAAATTCCAGCCCAGGCTACTATACCCAGCCAAACTCTCAATTAACATAGATGGAGAAACCAAAGTATTCCACGACAAAACCAAATTCACACATTATCTCTCCATGAATCCAGCCCTTCAAAGGATAATAACAGAAAAAAACCAATACAAGGACAGGAACCACGCCCTAGAAACAACAAGAAGGTAATCCCTCAACAAACCTAAAAGAAGACAGCCACAAGAACAAAATGCCAACTTTAACAACAAAAATAACAGGAAACAACAATTACTTTTCCTTAATATCTCTTAATATCAATGGACTCAACTCCCCGATAAAAAGACATAGACTAACAAACTGGCTACACAAACAAGACCCAACATTTTGCTGCTTACAGGAAACTCATCTCAGAGAAAAGGATAGACACTACCTCAGAATGAAAGGCTGGAAAACAATTTTCCAAGCAAATGGCATGAAGAAACAAGCTGGAGTAGCCATTCTAATATCTGATAAGATTGACTTCCAACCCAAAGTCATTAAAAAAGACAGGGAGGGACACTTCATACTCATCAAAGGTAAAATCCTCCAAGAGGAACTATCAATCCTGAATATCTATGCTCCAAATACAAAGGCAGCCACATTCATTAAAGAAACTTTAGTAAATCTCAAAGCACACATTGCACCTCATACAATAATAGTGGGAGACTTCAACACACCACTTTCACCAATGGACAGATCATGGAAACAGAAACTAAACAGGGACACAGAGAAACTAAGAGAAATTATGAATCAAATGGATCTGGCAGATATCTACAGAACATTCTATCCTAAAACAAAAGGATATACCTTCTTCTCAGCACCTCATGGTACCTTCTCCAAAATTGACCACATAATTGGTCACAAAACAGGCCTCAACAGATACAAAAATATTGAAATTGTCCCATGCATCCTATCAGATCACCATGGACTAAGGCTGATCTTCAATAACAAAATAAATAATAGAAAGCCAACCTTCACGTGAAAACTGAACAACACTCTTCTCAATGATACCTTGGTCAAGGAAGGAATAAAGAAAGAAATTAAGGACTTTTTAGAGTTCAATGAAAATGAAGCCACAACATACCCAAACTTATGGGACGCAATGAAAGCATTGCTAAGAGGAAAACTCATAACTCTGAGTGCCTCCAAAAGGAAACTAGAGAGAGCACACATTAGCAGCTTGACAACACACCTAAAAGCACTAGAACAAAAGGAAGCAAATTCACCCAAGAGGAGTAGACGGCAGGAAATAATCAAACTCAGGGGTGAAATCAACCAAGTGGAAACAAGAAAAACTATTCAAAGAATCAACCAATCAAGGAGCTGGTTCTTTGAGAAAATCAACAAGATAGATAAACCCTTAGCCAGACTCACTAGAGGGCACAGGGAAAGCATCCTAATTAACAAAATCAGATATGAAAAAGGAGACATAACAACAGATCCTGAAGACATCCAAAACACCTTCAGATCCTTCTACCAAAGGCTATACTCAAAAAAACTGGAGAACCTGGATGAAATGGAGAAGTTCCTAGACAGATACCAGGTACCAAAGTTGAATCAAGATCAGGTTAATGATCTAAACAGCCCTATATCCCCCAAAGAAATAGAAGCACTCATTAATAGTCTCCCAACTAAAAAAAGCCCAGGACCAGATGTGTTTAGTGCAGAGTTCTATCAGACCTTCAAAGAAGATCTAATCCCAGTTCTTCACAAACTATTCCACAAAATAGAAACAGAAGGTACTCTACCCAACTCATTCTATGAAGCCACAATTACTCTGATACCTAAACCACAAAAAGACCCAACAAAGATAGAAAACTTCAGACCAATATCCCTTATGAATATTGATGCAAAAATCCTCAATAAAGTTCTTGCTAACCGAATCCAAGAACACATCAAAACAATCATCCATCCTGACCAAGTAGGTTTCATCCCAGGGATGCAGGGATGGTTCAATATATGGAAATCCATCAACGTAATCCAGTATATAAACAAACTCAAAGACAAAAACCACATGGTCATCTCATTAGATGCGGAAAAAGCATTTGACAAGATCCAACACCCATTCATGATAAAAGTCTTGGAAAGATCAGGAATTCAAGGCCCATACCTAAACATGATAAAAGCAATCTACAGCAAACCAGTAGCCAACATCAAAGTAAATGGTGAGAAGCTTGAAGCAATCCCTCTAAAATCAGGGACTAGACAAGGCTGTCCACTTTCTCCATACCTATTCAACATTGTACTGGAATTGGCAGGATCAACATTGTAAAAATGGCTATCTTGCCAAAAGCAATCTACAAATTCAATGCAATCCCCATCAAAATTCCAAATCAATTCTTCAACGAATTAGAAAGTGCAATCTGCAAATTCATCTGGAATAACAAAAAACCTAGAATAGCAAAAACTCTTCTCAAGGATAAAAGAACCTCTGGTGGAATCACCATGCCGGACCTAAAGCTCTACTACAGAGCAATTGTGATAAAAACTGCATGGTACTGGTATAGTTACAGACAAATAGACCAATGGAATAGAATTGAAGACCCAGAAATGAACCCACACACCTATGGTCACTTGATCTTCGACAAGGGAGCTAAAAACATCCAGTGGAAGAAAGACAGCATTTTCAACAAATGGTGCTGGCACAACTGGTTGTTAACATGTAGAAGAATGCGAATCGATCCATTCCTATCTCCTTGTACTAAGGTCAAGTCTAAGTGGATCAAGGAACTTCACATAAAACCAGAGACACTGAAACTTATAGAGGAGAAAGTGGGGAAAAGCCTTGAAGATATGGGCACAGGGGAAAAATTCCTGAATAGAACAGTAATGGCTTGTGCTGTAAGATCGAGAATTGACAAGTGGGACCTCATGCAACTACAAAGCTTCTGCCAGGCAAAAGACACCATCAATAAGACAAAAAAACCACCAACAGATTGGGAAAGGATCTTCACCTATCCTAAATCAGATAAGGGACTAATATCCAATATATATAAAGAACTCAAGAAGGTGGACTCCAGAAAGTCAAATAACCCCATTAAAAAATGGGGCTCAGAACTGAACAAAGAATTCTCACCTGAGGAATACCGAATGGCAGAGAAACACCTGAAAAAATGTTCAACATCCTTAATCATCAGGGAAATGCAAATCAAAACAACCCTGAGATTCCACCTCACACCAGTCAGAATGGCTAAGATCAAAAATTCAGGTGACAGCAGATGCTGGCGAGGATGTGGAGAAAGAGGAACACTCCTCCATTGTTGGTGGGATTGCAAGCTTGTACAACCACTCTGGAAATCAGTCTGGCGGTTCCTCAGAAAATTGGACATAGTACTACCGGAGGACCCAGCAATACCTCTCCTGGGCATATATCCAGAAGATGTCCCAACCGGTAAAAAGGACACATGCTCCACTATGTTCATTGCAGCCCTATTTATAATAGCCAGAAGCTGGAAAGAACCCAGATGTCCCTCAACAGAGGAATGGATACAGAAATTATGGTACATTTACACAATGGAGTACTACTCAGCTATTAAAAAGAATGAATTTATGAAATTCCTAGCCAAATGGATGGACCTGGAGGGCATCATCTTGAGTGAAATAACACAATCACAAAAGAACTCACACAATATGTATTCACTGATAAGTGGATATTAGCCCAAAACTTAGGATACCCAAGATATAAGATACAATTTGCTAAACGCATGAAACTCAAGAAGAATGAAGACCAAAGTGTGGACACTGTGCACCTTCTTTGAATTGGGAACAAAACACCCAGGGAAGGAGTTACAGAGACAAAGTTCGTAGCTGTGATGAAAGGATGGACCATTTAGAGACTGCCGTATCCAGGGATCCATCCCATAATCAGCTTCTAAATGCTGACACCATTGCATACACTAGCAAGATTTTGCTGAAAGGACCCAAATATAGCTGTCTCTTGTGAGACGATGCTGGGGCCTAGCAAACACAGGAGTGGATGTTCACAGTCAGCTATTGGATGTATCACAGGGCTCCCAATGGAGAAGCTAGAGAAAGTACCCAAGGAGCTAAAGGGATCTGCAACCCTATTGTTGGAACAACATGATGTACTAATCAGAACCCCGGAGCTCTTGTCTCTAGCTGCATATGTATCGAAAGATGGCCTATTCGGCCATCACTGGAGAGAGAGGCCCATTGGACTTGCAAATTTTATATGCCCCAATATAGGGGAATGCCAGGGCCAAAAGAATGGGAATGGGTGGGTAGGGAAGTGGGGGGCGCTATGGGGGACTTTTGGGATAGCATTGGAAATGTAATTGAGGAAAATATGTAATAAAAATATTAAAAATCAAAAAAAAAAAGAATGCAAACTAGTCATTTATTTCATCTCAGGTCCCCCTTTTTGGCCATTTTGTTTGTTGGCTTGTTTATTTTTTAATACAGCTAAATTATCCCTAATAATTAGCAAGTGGTTTTGTGTGGGAACTAAAGGGAGTGTTAGGGAAAGAGGGGGAGAAAGGAGCCCACATCTGCCCAGAGTTCCTCCTATTCTCTGGACAGGCAGACATGAGAGGGCTGCCAGACACTTTCCACTTCGCCCTGGGTAGACATCTAAGCCACTGACCCCACTCAGCAGGGGGTGAACAAGGGGCAGCACCCAAAACCAGGGGTCCTGGGGCGGCACCCTGTGCCCGGGGGTTAAGGAAGAGAGGGCTGAGGGAGAGAGGTTCCCATGCAGGTGAGAGTCTTTAGTTTGGGCCTTGACTGGAGCACAGGAAGGCCTTCCATCAGATTAGAAACAGCTCATTAGGAAAAAGCCTATCCCATTTTCCAAGCTCAGCAGGTCTTGATGAACAGAGATAGTCTGTGGTTTTAGAGCTTTATTGTAGACAGGCAGGGAGAAAGGAGAGAAGGTGGAAAGAGAGAGAGAGAGAGACCCGGCCATAGCCAAGGGGAGAGAAGGGGGAAAAGGAGAGAGAGAGAGAGAAGAAAGGCTAGAGTAAGAAGGAGAGAACAAGAGGGAGAGAGAGTAAGGGAGTGAGAGGAGAGTAAGAGGAAAGAAGAGAGTAAGAGAGCAAGGAGGGGCCAAACAGCCCCTCTTATGGCAGGCTCTTATCTTTACTGTTACTAGGTAACTGGCAGGAGTCTAGCCTGAGGGTCAGAAGCTTGGGACATTGTCTCTGTGACTACTAGCCACACTTCTCCTGTGGGGATTGAGGGGGCGGTAACTTCAACAGGAGCCAGAGTTCCAGGAGACTTGAGGGAATGCCTACCGTGCCATGTAGGTGAATTATCACCACTCCAGGGTTCAGACCTCAGGATGACTGGAGACCAAACTGTCTGTGTATAGCCCAATGCCCCACAGTTTTGTATAGAAATAATTTTCTCTTAAAGCCACACAACAATCTCCTTGTTTAACGTAAAGCAGGTTAAATGCCTTATCATATTTAGAACTACTTCAGCTAATGAATCTACATGTTGATAAATCTGGGTCTATTTGGTTTTAATAACTACCTTTCCTGATATGTCAATAAGCTCTGTAAATAGTCATTTTGTCCCCTTGGTCAATGAATTTCCTATGGCCATAACATTCCAGCCTTTTGTTGAGGATAAGAGATAATATCCTCTCCTCTGTAACTACTTCCTGCTGAATTTAGGACAATATTATCAGGGCCTGGAAGATTGGAATGCTAGCCAAAAGCCTGAAGGGGATTCTGGCAATGAGGCATTACTCTAAAGCATCTGGTTTGCTGACTCAGCTGAAGAGACAGAACAATCACATCAGCTGGACTGATTCAAATCAGCTTTCAGCAAGTCCAGGGCTTTCCAATTTCATAGAACTACCTTGGGCTAGCTTGTGAAGATCACTTCCAGAGCAGTTTGTAGTCTGCAGCTGATTCCTGGATGGTGTCTGTCAGCCAAGTGGAAATCTGAAGAGGCAGATATAGATTAGAATAGAAGTTTAAATTTAGGAAATTAAATGAAAACTTACGTTTGAAATGTTCAGGCCCATAGTCCTTGTAATTGGGGGAGTAAGGGAGAGAGAAAACATACCCTCAGGAAGAGCTAGTGAGAAAACTTAGGCTATTGATTAGCATGACAGGAGTCTTTATTTGGAGTCCATTTGACCTGTGAAAGATGGATTTAAGATGTGACTCCCTAAAGCTTACATGAATTTTTATATTTACAAAAGATAAAAGTTTTAGGTGGATAAGTTATAGCAGGAAGTATACACCAAATTTGCTCTGTATTGATTACAATTCTAGAGACTTACCAGCTGTCTGGACAATTACGCTAGTAGGCACCTTTGATCTCAGTGGCTTCATTGTGGGGCAGAGGTCATAGGTCTTTGGCTATTACGTAGGACAGCATTAAATCTTCAGTTGCTGCACAGAAAGCATAGACCTTCAGCTGATAGACCCAGAAGGTATAAGGAACTGTGGAGATCTGGTCTACCCTGACTTAAGCAGAGTAAGGAAGTCAACCCAACAGTATTCACAGTGTGTTCAGGGCCCTGGCAGCAATTGAGACATGAGATAGTTTTCCCAGGGCTTAGTGCCATCACCAACTAGGTCTGTACTCCACCTGTCTTCTTTAGAGACCTTAGGGTTGACAATAGGTGCTGGTATTTCTGGAATCTTTTTCCATTAAATATTTTAAATGCCATATTGAGCAGATCTGTGGCAACTTTTGAAGGCTATTAAGTATATCTGTGTTCAGTTACTTGATTTAGTCTTAACCTTGAAAACATATTCAGAAGGCTCTAAATGAAGCCTATTTCTGTAAATAAATTACATTTGTATTTAGTATGACCATGAACATAATTCTGAGCACATTAAGGAATTTGATAATCTCTAAGGTGAATATTAATTTGCATACCTTAATTATTTTTCATATTTACAATAATTTAGTAGCTTTTATAAAATTCAGTTCATACTTCTATCCCTACTAGGTTTAGCTTTAAGAAATAAGAATGCTTGAATTGAAGCTTTTTTTAGTATCAAAATAAAAATTTAAATTATAAGTATTGTTTATTGTGGGCCTGTGTACCTGAGACTCTCTGCTAAGATCTCTGCCTGGGAGGGTTCAAGGGAAGGGGAAAGGGCCTGAGCAGGGAGGGGGATCTCCATGGCTGCTGTCACTGCTATTGCTCTGAGAAGCCACACTGGCTGTGATGAGCTGGGCTAAACCAGGCTGAGTCAGTGGAAGCTTCTGGAGAGCACTTCTCTTCCATGTCAGTATCACAGCTCTATGATAAACACTCTCACACCTTCATTCCTTCTGGATAGGATCTTATATACAGTTTTGGGGTGGGTTGGGGTCTGACAGCAGATGCTTCCAATTGGCTTGGTCTGAGATGTTAGGGAGGCCTCATCTCCATGTGGAAGGGATTGGAGTGTTGTCCCTATGGTGACTGATGTCCACAAATCTCTCCACAGGGGGCTGTGGCTACAGGACAGAGGCCTGGTGCCAGGAGCAGGCAAATCTCCTACCAGGCCCTTCAGGGTCTCAAGTGCCTCTAGCCTTTATTAGCCTTACCAGGCTTCCTCTCAGAAGCCAACCCACCCCCAAAACTGTATATAAGATCCTACCTCCCTGCCCCACAGTCCATAGGAAAACTGGCAACTTTACATTCCTGGCTTTTATAGTACACCATTACAGAATATCAGTTTCTTGTATGACTTGGTTTATCAAAATAGCTAAAGCTTAACAAAGTTAGCAAAGACAAGGAGGTTAGATGTATATTCTTAAGTCAGTCACTATTAGCCTGAAGGGACCTTTGATAAGAAGAGAATCTTTAGGCTCTTTGCCAAACTACTTAGTTCATTGTCAGGCGGCATTATAATGTAAGAATATCCTAGTTTCTGGTGTTTAAGTGTTTGGTGCTTGTCTTAGTCAGGGTTTCTATTCCTGCAGAAACATCATGACCAAGGAGCAAGTTGGGGAGGAAAGGGTTTATTCGGCTTACACTTCCATATTGCTGTTCGTCACCAAAGGAAGTCAGGACTGGAACTCGAGCAGGTCAGAAAGCAGGAGCTGATGCGGAGGCCATGGAGGGATGTTCTTTATTGGCTTGTCTCTTCTGGCTTGCTCAGTCTGCTCTCTTACAGAACCCAAGACTACCAGCCTAGAGATGGCACCACCCACAAGGGGTCTCCCCCTTGATCACTAATTGAGAAAATGCCTTACAGTTGTATCTCATGGAGGCATTTCCTCAACTGAAGCTCCTTTCTCTGTGATAACTCCAGCTGTGTCAAGTTGACACAAAACTAGCCAGTACAGTACTCATATTTGTGCCCCTGGCTCTTTAGGCTTTTATTTATTTTTAATATTACATATTAGTAAAGACAACATAATATAAAATACTTCATAAAAATCATATAACCTTACAAATTTAAAAATTTAAAGTTGTTTCTCTAAAAAAAAAAAAATGAGTTTCTTTCATTTATTTTATTTTTTTGTAAAATTCCAAAACTTCCTTTTTTAAAAAGTTGAACTATCCCAATGGGGGCTCCTACAATACATACATATATATATATATATATATATATATATATATATATATATATATATAATTAACCCCCCCCTTTTTTTTTTTACTTCAAGATGGAAGAAACAGGGCACAACCACAATCCGGATGAAGCACAACAAAACTCTCAACAGTGCAAACAACACAGTTCCCAATAACTGGGATTTACTCATGAGCCTCTGGACTCCATCAAGAGGCCAGGTCAACTCTGGAATCTCCTTCAGCAGCATAAATAATTTATCTTCTGGCCTCCAGCCGGTTCCATTTCATTGCAGCTCTTGTTCCTGGTGGCCATGACATGGCACCAGCACCTCCAAAATTGCTAGGGTCCCCCATTGCAACTTGACTGCATTTTCACCAAGAGCCACCTTTGGGGTGTCTTTAGGAACTCCAGCCCTGCTACATAGTGCCAAACCTCAGAGACTTTCCATGTCCCCTTCATGCCTTCAAAACCAATACTATCTGGGTGGCTCTTTTGTTGTAAAGTTTTGCTGTCAGCATAAGGTACATTTTATTTTATTTTATTTTATTTTTGTATGTGGACATATGGAAGTGAAGATTTAATACCTTATTTTAAAAGCATTCTTTTAAAATCCTTTCTTTGATAAGCCTTGTTTTTTATGACTTTGTTTGTAGGATAAGAATTACCATACGAAAATTAACCCTAATCCAAAATAACTTGTAAACCTATTGTTGCCTCCTTTGTTGGTTTATACCATCTGGTCACCTGCAATGAAAATGGCTTTAATAAAGTGAAGTCACATAACACTTATCATCCTTAACCTTAGTAAAGATAGCTGTTGGCCATATGTTTGCCTCCATCCCATGTGGTCCATCCCATGTGGTTCTTCAGCTAAGGTGGTGGTAAGCTCTATCTTGTTTTCATCCCCATGAGATCATCAGAGAAGATAGCATAATGCCACATGATCCCTTTAGGATTACTTATTTGTGGAATTTTACCTATTATTCTCCTTTGCTATGAATTTTAATTTAACTTTTTGTTATAGATTTTACAGATTTTAATCCAAACTCAATAACTTACAAATCTTGAGATATTGAAAATAAACATAGTAGTTATTGAAACTCTGAAATAAGATTTATATTTTAGCAAAAGTTTTAAGCAATTAAAAAAAAATGCTTTGCTCTCTTTTCCTTGTCACAGAGTTGGGTGGCTTTCCTGTTACAAGGCAGAGAAGAAACTTTTCGGTTTAGAGAAGGGAGAGCCATAAGCTAACTTCAGAGCCAGCTTTTCAATAAGGTGAAATGGTATAAAACAGCTTTAATATTATCCACACCCCAAATACATTTGAATCCCTGCTAAACTGAAACTAGTGACCAAAAGCTCAGAGATAAGGAATACTGAGTTCTGGCCAGCCAAACAGTCATGGCCTGGGGCATCAGCAGTGGCTAGTGGCTGACAGCAAAAACAAAACCAATAAACACAGAACATAGAAAGTACAAGAGATGGAGACAGTAAAAATGAAATTAAGTACAAGAGAAACAAGACACAAAACTAGACCAAGAACCTCATGTGGGTAGTGTAATGTTTTCCATTTGGCCTTGGGCAGAAGAGTATTGGGTCCTCTTGGACTTTTCCTTGTTCCAGATCAGGTCCCCAACAAAACCACAGGTGCTTGCTGCTTTTCTCAGTACAGAAGATCTTCCTGGTAGTCTGAGAAACCAAAAGCATGTCTCAGAACCTTCAAAACTCTCAATGTGTGTATTTATCCTTCAGTTCTGGAGTCCTGTAGTATAGGTCTGGGTTTATAATTTGGGTGGGCTGGGGGAACCCAGAAAATGTTAATCCCACTGGAGCCTATTCCATAAATTTTTTTTAGCCAATTTGGAGCAAGCTTTATTAAATATTGGCTAAGACTGTGAACACTGACCAGGTTCATACATGGGATTCCCAGAGTATGTTACCAAATTATTTAGTCAGGAACTTATAAAGGCAAACCTCACAAAGCTATATTCTCTCAGCCTTTGGCCAATCAGAAGCAAGTATATATCCTCATGTATTTCCTGCCTACCTCCCTTCTGTCTACATGTGATCAATCACATCCTATACAGTTGATGTAATCAAGATTCATTTAAAGAAGCAAAAATACATTGTTCTCTTACATGAACTTATCTGTCCTTGTCCAAATGGTGCTTACAGGTTAGAGGCTATATATATCTTAAGCATGGTAATTAAAACTTAAAACATAAGGTTAGCCATCTGAAAATACACAGAAAAAGACAAAGTACACAGAAAAAGAGAGAGAGCAAGGGAGGGAGGGAGGGAGGGAGGGAGGGAGGGAGGGAGGGAGGGAGGGAGGGAGGGAGGGAGGGGGAGGAAGAGAGAGAGAGAGAGAGAGAGAGAGAGAGAGAGAGAGAGAGAGAGAGAGAGAGAGAGAGAGAGAGAGAATGAGAAATGGAGGGGAATGTGGATGACAGAATGAGCATATATAGAAAGGAAACAATTCTACAGGTTGAGTGTGAAAGTCTGTTCTCTAACAGTTTTGAGATTGAAACATTCCATCCTTATGCCAGGAGGTAAAAAAATTCAATATAGTTTCAGAAGGTCCGTGAAACTGACCAGGTTTGCCAGACTCCTACTTCTCAAGAATAAACAATAAAGATTTTGGAAAGTCATTCTCAGAAAGAGAAGCTGAAAAGCAGACTGATACCACACTAGCTACTTGGAAGAAATAGAAGCCTGCAGAGCTGCGTGGAAGAAGATCATACCAACTGAGTCCATTGGAAAGGTTTTCTTTTGAAAGGTGTACAGTGTGCTTCAGGTTTCATGTTTTTATGAGCTGTCACCCATGCCAGGGTGGACTTTGGTGATGTAGCTGTCTTTGATTCATTTCTGTTCTGGTAAGTAACCCCTTATCCATACTCTTTTAAGGAATCCCAATAAAGTCATTGTTTTACCAAGTTGTACTTTGAAAGTATTTGTACTTTGCTTTGTTGTGGGTTTCTTCCCTATTTGGGCTGAGTAGATAGATATGTGTATAGCTTCTCCTTAGGAAATGTTTCACAATAAGGTCACAGTATAACTTGCAGGAGTTTATCTTTCCTTACAAAAAAAAATAGTTCAAGAGATCAAACTCAGGTTGTCTTCAGGCTTTTATCTAGATTCTTAAAAAGTCTCAAAGGTCCAATTTTATAATAAAGACTTGGGAGTCAGATGTTGGGCTGAAAGCCCTGTAGCTCAGATCACCCAGCTGAACTTCCTTCACAGCTGATGTCCCAAAAGGAAGTTCTCCTCTCCACCATCTCAAAAACCCTTCAAACACAGCGTCCATCCCTTCTACTTCCTGTGTGTCTTTCTATGCATCCTCCCGACTCCCTACATGTCTCTGTTTATTTCCCATGTTCACTCCCTGTCAAGTGGTTGCTTGTTCTGCCTCTTGACCAATGATTGACATTGATTAATTCTCTTTACAACAAACAGAAAACTCTTGGATTAAAGGTGTGTGCTAGAATATTTAGCAATTTAAGGTTGAAGAAAGTGGATTAAGAAATTGCAGCTTTTCAAAGAAATGGGCAGAAATCTTGGTGGAAAAACGTAACTCTTTAGATGAAAACCTTTTGTTATATTTAGCTGCATCAATAAAATATATAGCTTGTTTATTTCTGAAATGATAACATGAATAAATCCTGTTGATTATTGAATAATCATAAACAAAATAAATATGTTTAGAACTTTGGGAAAAAAACGGTGTGTGCTAGTGCTGAGCCACACTATGAGAAACAGGTTTTTCCAGTGAATAACACACTCTCAAGGTTTTCAGTGTGATGAAATATCTTGTAATACTTGTAGGCAAGTGCCTCTCATGTTGGCCCAAAATACTAACTTTTCAATTAAGTTATTACATCAGTCAACTTGAACAATAATGTACTGTTCCTTAAAATATCAATTATCAAGTACCAAGAGAGTCCATTCTGTATGCCAAAAACTATACATTTTGTACCACTACACATATTCTCCCAGGCAATGCAGTCAAGGGCTAATTGCTGGTAGACTTTATTTATTTCTCTTATTAGTCTTGCCCTAGGAAGCATTTGAGTTTAGAGAACCAGCACACCAGCAACCTTCAAGAAATGTATTCTATAGTTCATGGCAACAATTGCTATTAAGATGGGCAATAAGCAGAAAGGATAAGATCTGAAGGGTCCCAAATATTTTTCATAAAATTCTTCTTTGCATCTTTTACACATTAGAAATTTGATTTATGATTCATAAAAAATATTTCTGTGGATATCTTTTTGAAAAACCATTAGTCTGTACCAGTGATCATTTAGAAAGGCCTCTATATAAGTATAGGAAAATGTCTTCTGATTTTTACATACACAGTTATTCTGGTGGTTAGTGCTCTGGTTTTATTATGTGTTCACCAAAGACTTGTGTCTTACAGGTTTGTACTCTAGCATGTGGTACTTTTATTTATTTATTTATTTATTTATTTATTTATTTATTTATTTATTTTTATTGTTAAATTTTTATTTTGGTTACCTTAACAATCCACAAGTCCATGTATATTCTCATGATTATATTACATTTAATTGTAAGTAATAGTTCAAATACTATTCCATTTAGAATTCTGTGTTTTATACAGTAAGAAATGTGCCAAAACATATCTACTTTTATGCAAACAGCTAATTCCATCAGGTAACATCATGTTGAAAACTCTATTATAATATATTGGCATGTAAACTTAATTGCATTTATTTTATTCTACAAAACTCTTGATATTGTTTAGGAAATCAAAAAACAACCAAAAATTAATTAGTAGCAATTTAGTCTTTTTAAGTTATTTATGGAAGTGAATATCAATTATATTTTAAGTGATATGTATGTGTCATTATTGAATATTTATATTCAACAAGTAAACATCTTCATTATTCAATAATGTATAATAGTTGAGACTATGTTTCTTGAATTGGTGAATAGAAAACTATTGATTGTTTTTTTAAAATTTTTATTAGGTATTTTCCTCATTTACATTTCCAATGCTATCCCAAAAGTCCCCCATACCCTCCCCCCCACTCCCCTACACACCCACTCCCACTTTTTGGCCCTGGCGTTCCCCTGTACTGGGGCATATAAAGTTTGCAAGTCCAATGGGCCTCTCTTTCCAGTGATGGCTGACTAGGCCATCTTTTGATGCATATGCAGCTAGAGACAAGAGCTCCGGGGTACTGGTTAGTTCATATTGTTGTTCCACCTATAGGGTTGCAGTTCCCTTTAGCTCCTTGGGTACTTTCTCTAGCTCCTCCATTGGGGACCCTGTGATCCATCCAATAGCTGACTGTGAGCATCCACTTCTGTGTTTGCTAGGCCCTGGGATAGTCTCACAAGAGACAGCTATATCTGGGTCCTTTCAGCAAAATCTTGCTAGTGTATGCAATGGTGTCAGCGTTTGGAAGCTGATTATGCGATGGATCCCTGGATATGGCAATCACTAGATGGTCCATCCTTTTGGCGAGGATGTGGAAAAAGAGGAACACTCCTCCATTGTTGGTGGGATTGTAAGCTTGTACAACCACTCTGGAAATCAGTCTGGCGGTTCCTCAGAAAATTGGACATAGTACTACTGGAGGATCCAGCAATACCTCTCCTGGGCATATATCCAGAAGATGTCCCAACCGGTAAGAAGGACACATGCTCCACTATGTTCATAGCAGCCTTATTTATAATAGTCAGAAGCTGGAAAGAACCCAGATGCCCCTCAACAGAGGAATGGATACAGAAAATGTGGTACATACACAATGGAGTACTACTAAGCTATTAAAAAGAATGAATTTATGAAATTCCTAGGCAAATGGATGGACCTGGAGGGCATCATCCTGAGTGAGGTAACCCAATCACAAAAGAACTCAAATGATATGTACTCACTGATGAGTGGATATTAGCCCAGAAACTTAGGATACCCAAGATATAAGATACAATTTACTA
Organism: Mus caroli; assembly: GCF_978045245.1. NCBI lineage: Eukaryota > Metazoa > Chordata > Mammalia > Rodentia > Muridae > Mus > Mus caroli. The sequence continues at coordinate 40,001,855 of NW_028227260.1, read as the reverse complement.
AACACATGAAACTCAAGAAGAACAAAGACCAAAGTGTGGACACTGTGCCCCTTCTTAGAATTGGGAACAAAACACCAATGGAAGGAGTTACAGAGACAAATTTGGAGCTGTGATGTTGTACTTTTAAAAAGTAGTAAAAGCATTTGCAAGTGGAGACTAATTGGAGATCTTCAATCAGATGTTGATTTGCCTGTGAAATTGATTTGAGGACCCTGTATCCTCTTGGTTTCTGTGATTCTTGATGAGGATGAAATGAATAGCATCCTCTGTTAGGTACTCCTTGTCATTCTGTGCTTCTTTGTCTCAGGTTAAAAGACAGGGAGACTAAGTTCAATGAAGGAATAAGCCTAAAACTGGAACCCAATATAAGCCTTTCTTTTTTATAGGTGGATCATGTTAGGTATTGGCTATTAAAATGATCAAAAAATGACTATCAAGGGTTTTGTGTACCAAGTTAACTAGGCTATTATGCCCTATTCCTTAACAAACACTAATATTTTGTATGTGTGGTTAACATGTACAACCAGTTGAGTTTAACTAAAGAAAATGACCCTAGTAATATACTTATGTCAGATCTAGTGTAATCCATTAAAAGATTTAAAAGAATTAGTTTACCTTTAATCCCAGCACTCGGGAGGCAGAGGCAGGCGGATTTCTGAGTTCGAGGCCAGCCTGGTCTACAAAGTGAGTTCCAGGACAGCCAGGGCTACACAGAGAAACCCTGTCTCGAAAAACCAAAAAAAAAAAAAAAAAAAAAAAAAAAAAAAAAAAAAAAAAAAGAAATTCTACCTCAAAACTATAGAATTAACTCTAGCTAAAGATTTAAGTCTCCAGTGCCTCATAGATTTCAGGCTTTTTAGCTTCATAAGAGTATTAGTCAGATGTTCAAAGATTATTTCTTTGTTCTCACTACATATATTTATCTATGAACACACACACATACACAGGAATACATATAGTTCACCTTCCATATTGGCTGGTTATACACTGTTGATTCAACTAACAGCTAATAGAAATATGTAAAAGAGTATGTTGATTTGGAAAATGTACAGACTCTTAGGGACTTTTACTTTTCTTTTCATCACTGTAGAGAAGGTTATAGCTTTTTTTGTACAATTTATATGACATTAAGTGTTACATGCCATCTAGAAATAACTTACAATGCACAAAAAGGCATGTTTAGTTGCTATAAAAATGCCATGCCATTTTCTACAAGAACTTCAGCATCTGTAAATTTTCATGCCTCTTGGGTATCCTGGAACAAATCCTCCATTCATGCAGAGAGGAAACAAGGTGTATCTCTGTGTGCTTCTATTATTTCTGATACTATGTATAAATCAAAATAATACAAATCATGCATGTAAAAATAATTTTAAGTAAAAATTACTTTATATCATTATATCATCAAATATTGCATTATTATTTTTACTATAAAAGTCAATTTTATTTATCTATCTATTGTAAATATAGATATTTACTTTTCATTTTAAATGCTAAGTCTAAATATCCATAAAAATTTATAAGATTTAGAAACAAATTCATCAACATTTATATATTTTTTGTTGTATAATTATATATTAAAATGTTAATTAATTATAAATATAAATTAATGCTGTATGTTATAGAGTCAAACTAGATAACATGTTGTTATGAAATCATGCTGTCGTGAAATAAATTTGGCTTATAGTAATCAAGTAATTGTATTTTTATAATGATTCTTTCCCATTGTGATGATATCCAAATGTTTCCATTTTAACATTCATTAGCTAATTCATAAAAAAATATTTATGAAGCAGGTTATTGTGTTTTAATCCATATGTATTGTATTAAGCTAAAATTAGGATATACATGCTTATTTCCTCAAAAACTACTGTTTTAATATGAAAACATTCTAAATAATTTTCTTACCTTTTATTGAAATGTGCAGCACATTTTGTTATTTAGAGTAACCCTACTGTGTAGTAACACAGCACAACTTCTTGTTTCTACAAAAACTGTAACTCAGTACCCACCAATTAAATGTTCTGTTCCCCATTCTGCCCACCCCTTACTTTTCTAGCACTCTTGTCTAAGCTTTGTACTTGTAAGCACTATTATATAAAATGTAAGGGTTTTGTAAATAACAATGTAAAATTGTTACTCTATATAATAGTCATTCCAAATAAATGTTAAGAGACAATAGGAGTAGTTGCCCTTAAATTTTCTATTTTATACATTGCTTTATTAGGTACTTGTGATAACTTGACCTTCTACATAAAATTATTGAAAACAGTTTTAAAGTACAATTTCCATGCAATAAAATATGTGTATTGTAAGTGCTGAATAATTCTTAGTAAATATATAGAATTTTACTTCACCACAAAGAAGTTTTAGAGCATTCTTTTCTTTCCTTAAAGTTTATCAGTGTTAACTTGCAAGCACTATCAACTCTTCTCACATAGATAATCACTGGTCTAAGTTTTGGCTCTATTTATCACAAATAAGTTTGATTTTAGTTCTATCTAGATCAAATTGAGATGATACTGGGAAAGAAATATAGAATCTTTCTTATACTTACACTTTTATTGACTTATTTATTCAACAAATATACACTGAGTATCCACTACATGGCTTATGCAGTGTTATAGAAAATTTTGTACCATCATAATATAAACATTTGAAAGAAGGCATCATGAATCAAAGATGTGCAATAGAAAGTTCCAAAAGGCAAGAAAAACACAGAGGGGCTATCTGAAATTGATCTTTAGATATCAATCAAGTATTCTGTAAAATATATCAATTATATTTAAATTGTCAACTTTATGGAAGGCATAAATATAATTTATTTTTTACTTTATAATAGAAAATCCAATATGCAACCCAGTTATTTAAATATATGTAGATTTTCAATTTTATTGAAAACGTAGTGCATTATTTGATCATTTACCATTAATTATACTTCTTAGTCTTATTAGTCTTGTTTTACATTATTCACTCATTGATTCATTCAATACAAAATCTTTTTGCCTTTCTTGATTCCATGTGTTTTTCTGGATATGAGAAATTAGTAAGCAACACAACTAAATAATGTCGACTACAGTAAATCTTGTAATATATAGTGGAAGAGACAGAAAATAAATAATTGGAAGAATTTAAAACGCAAGAAGGAAAATGAAGCAGAACGAATAGGTAGTATTGTAAGCTGAGAAGTGTTTTATTTAAGAAAAGTCAGGAAAATTGCTTTCAAGGGAGAAAAATTTGAAGAAAATGAAGTCAGTGGTTATGACACACACTGGGTCTAGAGGAAGAAACTCTGAAGCAAAGAACCATTTTAACAGCTTGATGATGTTACTGGAAGGAAAAATCTGAAATGAAGCTGGTACTAGACCATGTGGACTATGTCTAGATATTAGATTTTATTATAAGTAACTAGAAAACCACTGAAATATTTGTAGTAGAAGAGTCGAATGGTCTAATATATATGTAAAAGGTTTACTCTGGCTATTATTTATAGAGTGAATAGTTCAGGCCTGGGTGGGGCATGTGTGGAAGCCCAAAGACTAAGAGAAAATGATCAGGCTTAGGTGATAATGGTGAAAGTGGTTAGAAATGAATGATTTCTGGATAAACTATATTTTGAATATTGACCCAACAGACTAGATTAGTAGACTGAGAGTGTTTTTTTTTAATTAAAATATTATTATAGAGAACTTGCAAAAAGAAAAGGCTCACCAAATTAAGTATACTAAAAATAGTGCAATGAACTTCCATACATGTACAATAGACATTTTATTGCCATGGCATGTCACTGTGGATTTTACACTTTCACTATTGAGTGTATTTTTATGCATTTATCTATGAGCAATACCCCAAAAATACATAATGGATTTAGAACTATAATATCGATTAATTTTACATCTTCTTTACTGACTCAGGTGTTCATTACCTGAACTTAGTCTTTCCTTTGCAGCTAATATATGGCCTCTCCTGTTCCCCCTTTCTACATGTTATACTATATTCATGTTGAATATATATATATATATATATATTTCTATATGATTAGAATATGCATATGAGGGGGTCCATATATATTTCCTTTTGAGATTATGTGACCTCTCTCAATATTACACATTCAAAATCCACACATTTTCCTGCAAATTATGTAAAAATCAAATATTCATAATTTTGTTCTAAGAAACAAGAAGCATAAAATTGCCATTAAGTGATATGGGATGTCTGTGGGCCAAGCTAGCAAAGGAATATTATGAATCAAATGTTTAGTTAGGGAAATATTTAGTTTGTCTGTTAGATATCCATGTTTAAAGAACAGTAGACTAAGTCTGAAGTTCATGGTAAAGGTCAAGTCTAGAGATTTAATGTAAAAACTTTCCAACATAGAAATAGTATTAGTACTGGGGGTGTTTATTAGGTTTTTGGTGGGGGCATGGTTTCTTTATGTAGCCTTGAATATATTGGAACTCACTATGTAGATCATGCTGGTCTCAAACTCAAGATGTGTCTGCCTTTGCCTCCCTGGTGCTGAGATTAAAAGCATATGTCATTAGTCATGCATGGTTGCAAATAATATTTTAATATCTTAGTCTTTACTGAAATCATCCAGAAGAGGACTATAAATAAAGGAATGGGGAGCAGATCAGAGGGGAGAGGTGAGGAGGGGAGAAGTCAAGATCTTGGGATTTAGATTTGGATAAATTGGTTAAAGGCCTTGCTGTTCTTGCAGAGGACCCAAGGTCCATTCTGAGCCACCCATGTCAGGCCACTTGCAAACACCTGTAAGTCTAACTGCACGGAATTTGATGCTCTTATGCCCTCTATAGTCACCTGAGCATGTGCACACTCACAGACACACACCACAACTAAAACAAATCTTAAAAAAAAAATAATAATAAGAGTAGGGCTGGAGAGATGGCTCAGCAGTTAAGAGCATTGACTGCTCTTTCAAAAGTCCTGAGTTCAATTCCCAGCAACCACATGGTGGTTCACAACCATCTGTAATGGGAATCTATGCCCTCTTCTGGTGTGTCTGAAGATAGCGACAGTGTACTTGCATACATTAAATAAGTAAATAAATAAAAAAATAAATAAACAAATAAATAAATACTTTTAAAAAATGAAAGTAAAATGTCATATTTGGCCATCGGTAAAACAAAGACAGTGAGTAAAAGTACTTAAAATTGTCGATACTTTTAAAAGTCAGTGTTTCCATGATTTATCATTTTCTGCAAGAAAGTTAGATAAACATATCTGTGAAAAGGCAAAATTATAATGAACTTAGCTAGTAAACAGAATTGGCTTTTATTTGTGATTCAAGAATCAGTCAAAATTTATCCTACAAAATAGAATGGATGTTCTAATGAACTGAAGAGAGAAGATTGGCTTTATAGATGAAAAAGGGTTGAAGAAAGCAAAAACAGAGAAGAAACAAACATTGGCCATCTCAAACTCCTATTTTTAGTGGGTAAACAGAGGGGGCACTGTTAATATGCTAATTTGGGTTGATTTGAATCACTTTTTTAAAAGGAGAAATGACTCATTTTGAAGTGCAGTTTAATTATATGTCACTTAGCAGAGAATCCATTTGATTTGGTCTAGTCTGACATACTAGAGGAAGACTATTGTCAGAGTGTTTTCAAATCTAGGCCTGTATAAGTTTTGTTGAATATATTAGTGCATGCATTCATTATCTCTATATTTGTATCTACTGATGCTAGATATCTAGGATGGCTAGTTAGATACTACAAATATGAATATCAAGGGTCTCTCTCCCAAGGGCCTGTGTGTGTGTGTGTGTGTGTGTGTGTGTACACGCATGCATATACTTGTGTGTCCTCTTTGAAAATTATTCCTTTATTAGTAACCTATGGTTATTGCCCCTTATTTCTTTTTGTAGCAGATAGACTACTAACTGATCCATAACTGATCAAAATGCAGAGAATAAGTGATCATGGCATATACAACACCAACTTGTATATGTACAACATAACCCCTACATCTAAGGCATAGGGAACATTTGTGACACAGAGTGGAACAATTAATTATTAAGAGCCAAATGATTAGGATGTTTCTTGGAAGATGGTGTCCTGAAATCCCAACAATAAGTTTGCCTAAATAAAATGTATTTAATAACAGCACCAATCAACGTTCCGTCTTGAACGGGAAGAGTTTCACAAAACTCCATTTCCTCAGTGAATGCTATGAGAAATTAATAATTGCTGAGAGAAGGAGAATCAGCTTTCTTTAATGAGGTTATCCAATCTCAATTTGTCAACTGCAAGCCACATATACATATGACCAAATGCTAAATGAACTCAGTGGATTATATGTAAAAATATAAATGTAATGATAAAAAAGAAGAGATCGTGAATGTGAGGAGAAGATATTATACAGGAGGAGGTGGAAGAGAGGGAAAAAACAGCAGAAATGAGATAAATATAGTACTTATATACAGAATTACAAAAATAAAACATTTAAATAAAACATACATAATCTCTGATGAAGTATCTTTATTCTTTTCTTCAAATAGACTTCTATTTGGTTCATTCTTATGATTATTTGAAAGCCCTAAATATGTTAATCCTTGCAGTGTACACAGCTGGAATTGATTTTAGAAAGTTCCTTAGTTTCCAGTTCAGCTTGTCTCATCAGTTTCTCAGAACAAGTCTAACATGCATATTTTTTTATTTTACTGGTTATGAGAATCTGTATTATATTTTATGTTAGAGTATATGGAATATACCACAGAAAATTATTGTAAGAAAACAGGACAGAGAAATTACCTTTTTCCAGTGAGTAATTGGGGATACGGCACACTTTTGTGATTTTACTAAATGATCGACATATCGAGAAAGGATGGTGCAGACTATGTGAACATAAGTGTGGAATGACAGTATCAAATTTAAGCATCGGCAAAGAGGAACTAAGTATATAACACAGTGGTAGAGAATTTGTCTAGTATACTCTAGGTCCCCAGTTCAATTCTCAGCATTGTAAATAAATATACAACAAATAAAAGCTGTTAATCAATAGATCATCTTCTTAGAGCACAAAGAGTTGACAAGGCTAAAGTGATTTTAGAAATAAACAAAAAGCAGAGCTAGTTAGATTGTTGGGTGTCTTGCATTATGTAAAGAAATTCCAATTTTATTCTAAGGTTTTATCTGTCTGTCTGTCTGTCTGTCTATTTTACATGTGAAGGTTTTTGACCTGAATAGTTAAATTATTAACTCCCTATCTGAGAAAATGAAAAAGCTCATTACTATGCTCATAATTGATAGGATGGGAGATGAGAAATTGTAGAGCCATTAAATTTTAGGTAAAATCAGGGGTGAGACTTACCTATGTAGAGGGAAAGGAGATCATGATTTGTTAGTTCATTAAATGCTTTATTAACAAACAGGATCTATGCTCCGGAAATTTATATAGAACTGATAATAAAACTGTGAGAATGGGGTCTCCCCATATTAATCTGAAGCTGTGTTACAATCTTAGAAGGAGACAGACTTCAAACAACATATTACCTAATTAATGAACTACAGCATGGTAAGTGTTTGGGGGTAATGGCTCACTGCATTAAAAATTGATTTTAGGGGTGGGGTAATGGTATTCAAAGAAAAATTCATAAGAAAATAACTTTTGAGATTTGAAGGATGAGTAGAAGTTAATTAAGCAAACATGAACTGTGTTAAATTGGTGAGTTCCAGAGACAGAAAAGTTTCTGCAAAATCCCAGAGAGGAGAAGAAATGTATAATCTACTAGAACTGAAATCAGGCAAGGGTGATCATTACACAGAGATATGTACTTTTGCAGAAATATTGGTGATTGTATGAAGAGAAAAAAGCTTTACTATAAGAAATCTAGTAATTATGGATAAAACAAAACAACTATCCTTTCATATGAATATCAGAACTTGCAACAGAAAAGATTGTCAGTTTTCTGTCAACATGTGATTTATAAAGAGTTATAGATATAATTCTCATATAAGTGTGAGGATATTTCAGAAATTTTCTTTATTCATCAAGGGAATAAACAAAGCAGAAAAGCTGTCTCAAAGGCAAATTAGGGGAATAATGTTGTTACAGTACAGGAGGAGAGTCATACTGAAATAGCTTTGTTGGGTTAGACACATAATAGGTGACCATCCTACAGGTTTAAAAAAATACATGTTAATTATAGGAAGTTATTTTTTGTACCACATCAAAATCATTTGTTTATCTATTAGAATGAATATTACCGAATGTTAATATAACATTTTAGGTTCTGGGATATAAACAATGATTAATAACATCAAACAAATTATCTTCTACTGAAAAATTAAATAATCCTTGGGTGATATGTTTGTCTGTTTTCTGTTTCTACTTCAAAACACTGACCAAAGCAACTTGGGCAGGAAACAGACTTATTTCAGCTTACACTTTATAGTCCATTACTGGGTGGGAAATGGCGCAGGCATTTGAGGCAGGGACCTTGAGGCAGGAACTAAAGCAGAAGCCATGGAGGCATGCTGCTTACTGGCTTGCTCCTTGTGGCTTCTTCAGACTAATTTGTTGTAGAACCAGAACCACCTGCCCAGGGTTGGCACAGCCAACAGTTGGCTAGATGCACTCATTTGAATCATTAATCAACAAAATACCCCGCAGATTTGTCCAGAAGGCAGTCTGAAGGAGGTAAATCCTCAATTGAGGTTTACTCTTCCCACATGACTCTAGTTTGTGTCAAGCTGACAAAATTTAATTAACACAGGTGGGCATTTATACAATGGTCCAGTATTACATTAAATGCTATTACTTTGCCATCCTATTGTGTTATTTAAAAGTTTTTGATACTTTTTAGGAATTCTCAAACAAATAACCTAGACAAGTGTGGTACAAAGTTCCATAAGGACAGAGACTTTCTTTTATTTACTGCTGTTAATATAACTCTTACCTCTAAAGATACTTGGTGTACTGGCTAATTTTGTGATTTTTGACACAAGCTAGAGTTATGACAGAGAAAGGTGCCTCCTATGAGGAAATACCTCCATGAGATCCAGCTCTGGGACATTTTTTCAATTAGTTATCAACGGTGGGAGGACCCATTGTGGGTGGTGCCATCTCTGGGCTGGTAGTCCTGTGTTCTATAAGAAAGCAAGGTGAGCAAGCCATGGGAATCAAGCCAGTAAGTAACACCCCTCCATGTCCTCTGCATCAGTTCCTGCTTCCTGACTTGCTTGAGTTCCGGTCCTGACTTCCTTTGGTGATGAACAGCAATGTGGAAAGTGTAAGCTGAATAAATCCTTTACCTCTCAACTTTTTTCTTGGTCATGATGTTTTGTGCAGGAATAGAAACCCTGACTAAGACACTTGCTATCACAAGTATACACTATTTTTTATGTACTAAGGAGAAAATATGCATTCTGGGCAAGTGATCTACCACTGAGATATATCTCCAGCTAAAAATCCTTGAATGAGCTAATTTACATTTTAGTTTATCTGAGCAAATTTGTTGTTCAATACAAAGGAGACATGAAGTTTAATGGCCACTCAGGAGCATGAGAAGTAGGGATTTCAAGCTGAGACCATTTTAAAAGGCCAGCACCTCTGTATTCTATAACTTAATTGTGGTGACAGACTTCATGAATAAATTCATCAGCAGATGAAGAATAGGTACATTGCCCCTGGTTGATAGATTGCAAAAGAGTTTTCCTTTCTTGAAGTTTATAACTATGCATTTTCTCAAATGAATCATATAATATCTTCACATTTTCTAAGAAAAGAAAAGCCAATAAATGATGGTAACACATAAGCCCATTCCATTGACATTTCTAATGATATTGTCAGAAACAAGATCAAAATTTAAATGTCTTCTATGCACTTACACAACACACAATTGCCATGAAAAGTTGACTAAGCACAAACATAGAGTCTATAATTATAAAACAAGCAGATACATAGATATTTGGAAACAAGATTAATAATAAAAAGCAATGCACCTTGAAGATCTAATCTATGACATCACTTAAAGAAAAAAATATCAACCCTAGGAGAAGTTCTGGATAAACTGATGAAATTCAGTGTGCACATAAGAGAAGTGCCATCAAAAAATAATAATGAATATATGAAGAGAACAATTCTAAGTAATAATAGTTAGCTAGACAAGGTGATGCATTTCTGTAATCTAGACATTTGAGAAATTGAGGCATGAGGATTATACACTTAGGGCCATCATTTACCATATCATGAGTTGAAGAAGAACTTGGGCTTTCTTAGTGAGTATCTCCCTCTATCAAAGAAACAAAGGAAAACATAAGCAGGCCACCTAAAACACACCCAAGCAACTTTCAATAAGGGATACAAAATATAAATTCTCATATTATAAAAGTACATTTGAAATCAAAGTGAGCCAGAAAAATTTTCAGGTCAGACAAAGCCCAAACTTTGAAAAGATCTTAAGTATTTGAGATGTCTTAAGTATTTGAGAAACCAATTATTTAGAAGGGTCTTAAACAGGTGAATTTCTTAAATAGAAACATGATTTTAATTGAAGAACAAATGTATGACCCAATTCAAATACATTAAATAATAAGAATTAATTAAGGAGCTAGTGGACATGAGAAACTAACCAGTTATAGTTAAGATGGACACATGGATATTTCAAAACCATAATTAAGGAAGCTTGATAGAAAGTTGGGTATAAAAGTGAAGAAGAAAGAAGCATTCAAGTTAGCTTCACTTCTCTGGCTTGAGAAAAATACACGAAAAACAGCAGCATTTTTTGGCTTGATGAATATCTCATAGACTGAAGTTCATGGCTGTGAGATAGAGACTAGAAATTAAGCTTTCAATATGAAGACTTTTAGCTTTCTTCCACCTGTGAAAGAGAAAATCTTTGGGTCTTTATCAGAAAAGAAAAACAAAAAGAATGAGTTGAATTTTTCAGAGGAGATGGTATTTTTTTAATGAAATATTGTCTTAAAAATTAATGAAAAATTGTGAAGGAGGGAGACATAAAAAACATTTTAACACTGTGAAAGAGAAAAGAATATGTACTATTAATGCTGCCTTTGATCTAACAAGTAAAAAAAAGACTGTGGCTGATCTAAATAAAAACCTCTTGTTCTTATTCATAATCAAAATGGATAAGAGTGGAAAGCCTGTGTGGTGAAATGACTTCATTAAGTATTATTCATTTCAGGAACAATACAAGCATCATTATGTTTTAAACATTAACACCAATAAAAATAAAACGCTCAGATATTGCTAGTGGTTTCTAGGACATTTGTTTCAAAACTGTTTAAATCATCTGTTAGTTATTAGACTGATTGATTATTTACTGAAATCTATACCCAGAGATTAAAAATGAGTCAAAGAATCTAAGTCGGGCAGCCCAGAAAATACCTTAAAAAGCTCTTTACAATAAGATCCAAACAAATAGGGAATGACTTCACTATGATGTGATGGGGACATAAAAATAAATGTACAGAACAAAGAAGTGACTAACTAAAGTTCACTCACATCATTTAATAAATTCTGGGCAACTACTGAACAAGGTATGAGAACATGGAATGAAATATGTTTGTGTGGTTATGGGAAGGAATTGGGATTAGATTGAGAGTCAAAATTGTAACATGCTCCATTTTATCATTTAAAAAAAAAACCTGACAGATAAATGGTTTGTCTCTCAGAATCTGTCAAATATCTCAGTATGATAACAGTTTCACATAGGCAACATCAGCAAGAGGTTTTAACATTAAAATGGCTTTGCTAAAATGATCACATCAAAATGGAAGCATAAAATTGTTTTATTTTATGTACTCCTAATGGGAGATAAATTCATCTAGGTAAATGTGATTGGATTAAGGAGGGTCCTGAATGTCAAGTGTTTGGACTTATTGACCTTAGGAAGAAGAAACTTTCACATTCAGTGTAGAGGAAAGGCATAATATACATTGCATTTAAGAGAGGATCATCTAGTTGCATTCAGATAGAAACATTAGGCTGTCATGGCTGGATGACACCAGCTATCAGGAACATTCAATTAACTCTTTTTGCTTATATTTCAAGCTCACCAAAGCCATCTTGTATTTCTAATTTTGTCCCACTTATATAAATTTGCCTACAGGGACAGTGTGTACTGCTCAGTGGACAGAAGCTCCTGGACAGTGGATAGTTGTACATTCTAGTATAAATTAATAAATTGAATCTTGCTTATAGTCTAGCATATATGTAATCATCAGGCTGGCAGCAATACCTGGATTGCAATCTTAAACTAATTTTCAAATCACAAGGAAATGTTGAGTATGTTCTTATAATAAATATTAAATAACTTATACTACAGGGTTTTATAAAAGTTTTGAAAAAAGTAGATTTGAACTTTGAGCTCCATAATCAGGATCTAGCAACAAATATAAACACAGTCTTACATTAAATGATATAATCCAGACACAGAAAGAAAAATATATGATCTCACTCTCATGTAGAAGCTTTAAAAATGGTAAATACATAGAAATAAGGGGTTGAAGGGCAGTTTTCAAGCACAGAGAGGAGAAAGAAATGTCACAGTATAAGTCAAAGAATAAACAATTGTAGTTATATGGACCAAATAATCCTAGGAACTTACTGTTACAGGAAGACTATAGTTAATAATAGTTTATCATATATGAAAAATTGCTGAGAGTAGATTTTAAATGCTGTTACTGCATATATACATAAATGATAATTATGTGAGCATATTTATATCAAAACATTATGTTATATATCTTTAATAAAAGAGTGAAATTTTATGTTACATGCACAGCAGCACATGTCGAGCTAAAACTTCCACCTCCACACGCTTTTCACTAATATGCTTTTTAGGTTCCTTTCCCTTCTTTATTGCTCCTTGTTCGATTTCTATGTCCCTGTTACCTCTCTTTAAAACCAATATATTAAAAAAAAATACAACAGAAGACCTACCCACCTTCTATACAATAAGACTTCACACAATCCTAAGTCATATTTTCCTTTCTCTCTTTGTTCCCATAATTAGGGCACTGTATTAGTTCCTGTTTATACTGTTGTGTTGAAAACATGATCTTAAAGCACCTCATGGGGTGGGAGAAGGATGTTATTTGGTTTATACGTCCACATCACTGTTCATCATAAAAGAAAGTCAGGACAAGAACTCAAACAGGGAAAGATCTTGGAGACAGTATCTGGTGAAGGCAGTAGCTGGGAAAGGGGTTCTGGTTACTGGCTTGCTCCCCATGATTGCTCAGTTTGCTGTTTCTCTTCCTTCCTTCCTTCCTTCCTTCCTTCCTTCCTTCCTTCCTTCCTTCCTTCCTTCCTTCCTTCCTTCCTTCCTTTTCTTCTATCTTTCTTTCAAGTAGTTATTCATTTTTATTGATTATTTTATTTATTTACATTTCTAGTGTCCCACTTCCCAGTATCCCATTCACAAACCCCTTCCTATCCAACCTCCCCTGCCTTTATGAGGGTGCTCCCCAACACACCCACCCATTCCCACCTCACCAGTCTAACATCCCCATTCTCCGGGGTAACAAGCCTCCACAGGAACAAGTACCTTCCCTCCCATTGATGCCAGATAAGGCAATCCTCTGCTACACATGTAGCAGGAGCCATGGACCCACCCATGTATGCTCTTTGGTTGGTGGTTTAGTCTCTGGAAGCTCTGAGGAGTCCAGTTAGTTGATATTGTTATTCTTACTATGGGGTTGCAATCCTCTTCAGCTCCTTCTGCCCTTCCTCTAACTCTTTCATTGGGGTCCCCAGGCTCAGTCAGTCCAATGGTTGGCTGTGAGTGTCTTCATCTGTCTTAGTGAGGAGGTGACAGAGCCTCTCTGAAGGCAGCACTACTGGGCTCCTGTCTTCAAGAAGTTCTTTGAAGATACTATTGACACAGCAATACTGTCAGGTTTGGTGTCTGCAGATGGGATGGATCCCAAGGTGAGACAGTCTCTGGATGGCTTTTCCTTCAGTCTCTGCTCCATTTTTTTGTATCTGCTTTTCCTTTATACAGGAACAATTCTGGGTTAAAATTTTTGAGATGGGAGAGTGGTCCTGTACCTCAACTTGAGTCCATGCCTATCTACTGGAGGTGGTCTCTTCAGGTTCTATCTTTCTTCTGTTGGGTATTTTGGCTAATGGTCATCCTCATTGGTACTGGAAGCCTCTCACATTCCTGGCATCTGGGACTAGTGATCCCCCCTCCTCTGTTCCATACCCCTTCCTGCTACATATTTCTATTCATTCTCTTGGACCTCTGGATTTCTCTCCTGTCTTTTCCCATACTTGAAGATGCCCTCATTTTAACCTATTCTTCCCCATTCCCTACTAATACCCTCATTCATTCTGCCTCCACGTTCTATGTGGGATTGAAACATCCATACTTTAGGCTTCCTTTTTATTAAACTTCATATGGTTTGTGAGTTGTATCATGGGTATTCTGAACTTTTAGGCTAATATCCACTTATCAATGAGTACATATCATGTATGTTCTTTGGATCTGGTTTACCTCATTCAGGATGGTATTTTCTAGTTCCATCCATTTGCTTGCAAAATTTGTGCAGTCATCATTTTTTAATAACTGAGTAGTATTCCGTTGTGTAAACGTATCACATTTTCTATATCTATTTTCCTATTGAGGGTTGTTTCCAGCTTCTAGTTATTATAAATAAGGCTGCTATGAACATAGTGGAACATGTATCCTTGTTATATGTTGGAGCATCTTTTGGTTATATGCCCAGGAGTGGTACAGCTGGGACTTCAGGTCTAATTATTTCTAATTTTCTGAGGAACTCCTAGATTGATTTCCAGAGTAGCTGTACCAGCTTGCAACCCCACCAGCAATAGAGGAGTCTTCCTCTTTCTACATATCCTGGCCAGCATTAACTGTCTCCTGAGTTTTTTTTTTTTTTTTTTTTTTTTTGATTAATTTTTTTTTTTTTTTTTTTTTTTTGGTTTTTCGAGACAGGGTTTCTCTGTGTAGCCCTGGCTGTCCTGGCACTCACTTTGTAGACCAGGCTGGCCTCGAACTCAGAAATCCGCCTGCCTCTGCCTCCCGAGTGCTGGGATTAAAGGCGTGCGCCACCACGCCCGGCTGAGTTTTTTATTTTATCCATTCGATTAGTATAAGGTAGAATCTCAGGTTAAATTTAATTTGTATTTCCCTGATCACTAAGGATGTTGAACAATTCTTTAGGTGCTTCTGTGCCACTTGAGATTTCTCAGTTGAGAATTCTGTTTAGCTCTGTAATCCATTTTTATTTGGGTTATTTAGTTTTTGGAGGTTAGCTTTCTTGAGTTCTTTATATATTTTTCATGTTATCCCTCCATAGGATATAGTGTTGGAGAACATTTTTTCCTAATCTGTAGGTTGCCAATTTGTCCTATTGACTGTCTTTTGCCTTACGAAAGCTTTCCAGTTTCATGAGGACACATTTATCAATTGTTGATCTTGGAGCCTCAGTCATTGGAGTTCTGTTCAGAAAATTTCCCCCTGTGCCAATGAGTTTGAGGCTCTTTCCCACTTTCTCTTCTATTAAATGCAGTGTATCTGGTTTTATGTTGAGGTCCTTGATCGACTTGGACTTGAGCTTTGTGCAAGGTGATAAATGTGGATCTATTTTCATTTTTCTACATACAAATGCTGGTTGGATCAGCACCATTTAATGGATATTCTCTTTTTTCCCCATTGTATGTTTTTGGATTCTTTGTCAAAAGTCAAGTGTCCATAAGTATTTGGACTTATTTCTGGGTCTTCAGTTCAATTCCATTAATCTACTTGTCTGTCTCTGTACCAAAGCCATGCATTTTTTTTTTAAATCACCATTGTTCTGTAGTGTAGTTTGAGGTTAGGGATTGTGATTGATTCACTCAGAAGTTCTTTTATTGTTAAGAATTGTGTTTGATATCCTGTTTATTTTTCCATTTGAAATTGAGAATTGTTCTTTGCATGTTTGTGTAGAACTGTGTTGGAATCTTGATGGGAAATTCATTGAACTTGTAGATTACTTTTGGTAGGACGGCTGTTTTTACCATCTTAATCCTACCCATCCAGGAGCATGGGAGATCACTCCATCTTCTGAGGCCTTCTTCAGTTTACTCTATCAGGAATTTGAAGTTCTTGTCATGCAGATCTTTCATTTGCTTTGTAAGAATTGCACCAAGATATTTTATAGTATTTGTGGGTATCTTAGGGTTTTTACTGCTGTGAACAGACACCATGACAAAGGCAACTTTTATGCGGACAACTTTTAATTGGGGATGACTTAAAGGTTCAGAGGTTCAGACCATTATCATTAAGGCAAAAACATGGCAACATCTAAGCAGGGCATGGCACAGGCATTGCTGAGAGTTCTACATCCTCATCTGAAGGCTGGTAGCAGAACGGTGGCTTCCGGGCAGCTACGATGAAGGTCTTATAGCCCACACCCACAGTGACACACCTACTCCAACAGGGCTACACCATCTAATAGTGCCACTCCTTAGGCCTAACATATACAAACTATACAAACCATCACAGTGGGTATTGTGAAGTGTGTTGTTTTCCTAATTTCTTTATCAGCCGGTTTATAATTTGTATAAAGGAAGGTTACTGATTTGTTTGAGTTAATTTTATATCCAGCCACTTTGCTGACGTTGTTTATCAGCTGTACAAGTTCTCTGGTAGATTCTTTTGGGTCTCTTATGTATACGATCATATTATTTGCAAATAGTGATACCTTGACTTCTTCTTTGCCAATTTGTGTCCCCTTTATCTCCTTTTGTTTCTCTGCTAGAACTTCAAGTACTGTATTGA
The DNA here is from genome assembly GCF_978045245.1 of Mus caroli. Lineage (NCBI taxonomy): Eukaryota > Metazoa > Chordata > Mammalia > Rodentia > Muridae > Mus > Mus caroli. The sequence continues at coordinate 39,985,081 of NW_028227260.1, read as the reverse complement.
ATACATATGGAGAGAATGAGCAACCTTGTCTTGTCCTTGATTTTAGTGGGATTTTAGCTTGCTTTCTTATAAAACCCCAAACCATAAGCCCAGGGGTGGTACCACACAGAGTGGGCTAGGCCCTCCCCATAGATCACTAATTAAGAAAATGCCTTACAGCTAGGTCTCATGGAAGCATTTCCTCAACTATGGCTCCTTTCTCTGATGACTCTAGCTTGTGTCAAGTTGACACAAAACCAGCCAGTATGGACACTTAGCACCTTTGCCTTGTATTAGTTTGTAATGATATATCTACCTACCACTTACCCATCATTGTGATATATTATAACACACACACACACACACACATACACACATATATCACATATCTATATATGTATATTATATATTATTATATATTAAAGTATAGACACCATCACTGGCTCATAGTAGATGTTTATTTAACTTGCACTAAACAGAAAAATCCTAATAGATGGCAATAAGTTCATTATCTGAATATTGTTCAACAGCTTTATGTGATGTTGTATAGTAGCCACTAGACACATTTTGCTATTTCACACTTAGAATGTGACTAGAATCATCAGACACATGAAATTTTAAAGTCTTTAAAAGCTTCATTACATTTAAAAGAGACATGTTTGGTAAATAGCTACAGCCATGGGCAGTAGCTATTTGACTATATGACCATGGGAAAATTAGCAGTTGTGAGACTCTATTTTCTGTGAAGTGTCAAGTTAGCTCTTTATTGTCAAGTAGCATCTAAACAGGCAGTCGAATGGCAGGTTGTTGTTGCTTCACTTCATTGGTTTTATGTTGCACAGACATCAGTCATCAACACCACATGGTTTGTCTTTGCCAAGCAAAATCTAAACAACAACAAGCAAAAAGGAAGCCCCAAACTCTGGCTTTAAGCAGATTGACATTTTATGGGGGATGATATAATTTACAGGCATTTGAAGATTGAAAGAAGTTTTTATATATATATAAAAATCTTAATCTTCCATGCTAGGAGATAAATTATGATTAAAAATGTGCCACAAGCTGTGGCCCTAGTTTGGGAAAACAGGCTTAGGAATTGCCCAGTAGGGTGGAGGTCATTGTTCTGGTACCTCGTACAGAGAGAAAGCTGGAATGTTTTCCCTGTCTTTTGCCTCTCAGAAGTCTAAGGCTTCGTGTTGGAGAGCTCAGCTAAAAAAATACAGGGGGTGGCACAGCATACAGCAAGCATCACAATCAGAGAAATGATTCAAAAGGCACAGCATGGTGAGCAGAGCCCAGCTATTTCTTTGAATGTAGAGATGGCTTACCTGCCAATAAACACTCTTGTGGTGATTTGCTGAGAATCCCTGCTGCCAGGGACAGCCCACATTCAAAGCCCCTCTTCCTGCTGTCTTAGTGTTAACCACACTTTCATTTGAGAAGTTGTTTAGAACCAAAGAGACTTCCAGTGGACAAGAAGAGTCCTGTTTGGGCTAAGTTGATTATCATTATTTAGTTAAAAGACAGAGCTACCTGGCAGGCAGCAGCCTCAAAGGAATTTCCCTATGTGCTTATCCTCTGTAAGTTTCTTTATCTGAGTAATATAACAGCAGTTTTGGCCTACTGAGTTTTTCATAAAAGCTGTTAGCACACAGAATGCCTCTGTTCTGCCTCCTCTACATTAACTTATGCACATACATAGTTTTTTAAACCTCAGTTCCCAGTAGCGGGATGGGAAGCAAGTCTCAGGGAAGGATGCTGAGTTGTTATATAAAGGTCTGTAGAAGAGTGAGGCAGATACAAATGTTGGCAATTAACAAATTGTGCAACCTTGTGGACTATGCTTGAGGGACGGTTAGTTTGCTTTCAATTGCTATGATAAGGCACCAAGAACAAAAGCATCTTGGGGAGAAAAGGGCTTATTTTTATTAAAGATTATACTCATAGTCTGAAGAAACCAAGGCAGGAAGCAGAGACCATGGAGAAATGTTGCTTATTAGATTTGATGTTTTCTTATATACTCCAGGACCACCTGTTTAGGAACAGTATTCCCCACAATGGACTGGGCACTTCCAGACCAATAATTAATTAAGAAAATTATCCACAGATGTGCCAACAGGCCAATCCAATAGAGACAATTTTCTAAATTTTCCAGTCTTAGGTCTGGAGAGATGGCTCAGAGGTTAAGAGCCATGACTGCTCTTCCAAAGGTCCTGAGTTCAATTCCCAACAACCACACGGTGGCTCACCACAATCATTGGGATCCTATGCCCTTTTCTGGTGTGTCTGAAGACAGCTACCATGTACACACATATATAAAATAAATCTTTAAAATATTCCTTGTCCCTGATGACCCTGGTTTATATCAAGTTGATGATAATGATGATGAGATAAATTAAGAATTGTCTTGCCCAAGGTATACTAGAAGTTAAGAGCAAAGTCTGTATAGTCTGACTGGGTTTTAAATCCCAGATCTCACCTGTTTAGATTTGTGACTCTGGGCAAATAATTTGTTGATTATAAAATAAAGATAATAGTAGTCCTAGAAGCAGAGCAGCTGAAAGAGCAAAAGAAAAGTAAGATCCTTCACAGCACATGAGTAGTCATTATCACTAGCCTATGGTCTTCAGTAAACCATGATCCACTTCAGGTTTTTTTTTTTTTTTTTTTCAAGGATGTGTCTATAGAAACTACCACAATCTTTGGCCCATAATAGATTGAACTAATATTTTCACAGTTAGAGAAGAGAGCAACAGGAAAAGGCAAGCCTGTTAGAAAGATTATGTGGTCCTGACATAAAAGGAGTCATTTCAGATGAAAACTTAAGGAGGTAAAGGCTCTTGAGAAGTATTGGCATGTTCTGGAATCAACCACTGTTATCATATCTTTGAAAGCGTTTATGATAGCAGATTCAGAGCTGTAGTGCAGATTTGTGGACATAGCTTATTAACAGTGGGTACCATAGGTCAGGAGGCTTCCAGGTAGTCAGTTCAGTTATAGGAAAACAATAAAACTTTTGAAAGTAACTGGGGATGGCTTTAAGAAGGCATATATGTCAGCAATTGAAGCATTCGGAATTTGGTTCTTAAAAGTAAACTTCAGCTTACTTTGGATTCACAAATGGTGAAGACTTTGAACAGGTAGTAATTATTCTCAAGTTGTTTCACTACAGTGATTATTGGTATTTTAAAATTGCTAGATATTCTTTGTATCACCAATCACCCTATCTCTAGAAACATTCCTTGGTGCATGTGTGAATAATTTCTGTTTTTCATTGCTCTGCTTATATTTTGTTTTCTCTCCTAAATTCTATCCTTTTGACTTCTCTACTTTTTTGTCTTTCTGGCCTCTATATCCTGTGACTTCCAGTGGGCAATCCAGTATACATCTTAAGCACTTTCTCATTCCTTCTCTTCACTCTGTTAGTCTTTGAATTAAGGATGTTGCCCATTCTTGTTAGACACTGTTGTGTGATAAGTAAGTTCAGAAAGAGTTTTCTACTTATTCAGTTTCATTATGAAGTGCAATTAGCAGCTACTTAAATGTGTTAAATGAAGCTATATGGCCTGGGAGGAATTACAAATCTCTGCTTCAGTTTTCATTGACGTGATGCTTACTTTTATTGCTTCTGCATTAACTGCCCATGTATTTTATAGAAGGAGGCACAAATAAATAGAAATGAAAATAGAAGTTAAAACTGGTCAGATGTGAAGGCAAGGCTGGTACTAGAGAGAAGGAGAAATATTAGAGTTCTAAACTAAGGAGCATAGCCACTTCAGATATTTAATCAGCAAGTGTGTGTGTGTGTGTGTGTAGTTTTTTCTATTCTAAAGTGGTTTTAGTACATTGTGTGTGTGAGTGTGTGTTTATAATATTTTGTGATTGACTCTCTTTCATGTGTGTGAGTCTCTCTGTTTATGGTGTGCCACAGTACATGCATAGAGGAGAGACTACACTTTATCTTTCTATATTGTGAGTCCTGGAGCTTGAACTTGAGCTGTCAGACTTGTCATCAGGTGCCTTTCCCTGCTGATCTAGGGTGCTCACCCATAGTGTATGTTATAGTTCTCTAATGTGAACTCTTTCCCCTAAGCTTAACATGTGTAGTTCTAATTCAGTATTTTCTGTCACCTTAGACTCTTCATGTTCAGTATGAGTATAACATTGCCTCTGCCCTTCCCAGCTTCTCTTTAGTTCCTCCTGAGTCTCTTTCCTTTGTTTAGAGCTTCACCACAATAGGCCAGGCTACACATTTCTTTTCTTACTCATGTAATTATGCATAATGCAAATAAGATCCTGTCATTGTTATAAAACTTTCTGAGTTTTGCCATCACCTTGGCAACTCTGAGGATGTGTTTCCATGGCTCTCTATGATCTTTCATCATGCCATCAAAGAACACATGGGGAAGGGAAAGTTATAGAAGAATAGTTTCTTCTTGGAAGGTGCTACTTGCTGATTCAGAGGAAAATGAGTCGTTCAAAATGTGCAGGCCTACTGGAAGGAGAGAATCCCAACTTCAATTTAATTTAAAAGCATTGATTCCTATTATTCAGTGGCCACAAAACTGGTCAACTAAACAATTATGAAGCAGAAAAACAGAACAAAACCAAAACCCCCAAACAACAACCAACCAACCAACCAAACAAACAAACAAATTAAAATCAAAACCAAACTGAAAACTCAGACAAACAAAAGCAAAAACAAAGAAATAAATAATGACAACAACAACCAACAAACATGGGGGTATGGAGGGTCTGTGTGTTTTATTGTTGGTAAACAATATTCATTTATATTACCTAACTCACCAAGTCTTATGAAGAAAGGGATTTTTTTTCTGCAATGGGAACACTGTTGTGTGTGTGTGTTTGTGTATAGGATATACATGTGTTATGTGTGCATGTTTGCATGTGTGTTCACGTGTAGATATGGGCAGATAGAGCTTCAGATGAAATCTTGGGTGTTAATGTAACCCTACCACCTTGTTTAAGACAGGGTCTCTCTATACTTCACTGTGAAACAGGGTAACTGGCCTGTGAACTTCTGGGGTTTCTGCTATCTCTGCTTGCTTTAGGAGTGCTTGGATAACAAATGTAGATGTTACTGTGTATGGCTTTACATGGGCTCCAGGGGATGCAAACATATCTTTATTCTTCACCCACTACGCTATCTCTCCAGCCCTGTAGAGACAGAATTTACCTGTTTCTCAAGAAAAGAACTGTGTAATCTGAGATCAGTTGCCAATCTGTGCTGAGTTGTTTCAAAAGGTAGGGAGAATAAGGTATGAAAACAAAGGGGCAGGGTTGAGTAAAGTTACAGAAGTGGACAATCACTTTTACTTATAAAGGTATGGTCAGTATCAATGAAATCATGCCACTAGTGTCTACTAATTGGCATCTAAGTTTTGCTTTTGTGTCTCTAGCTGCATATGTATCAGAAGATGGCCTAGTCGGCCAGCATTGGGAAGAGAGGCCCATTGGACTTGCAAACTTTATATGCCTCAGTATGGTGGAACACCAGGGCCAAGAAGTGGGAGTGGGTGGGTAGGGGAGTGGGGAGTGGGGGGGGGTTCTGGGGGACTTTTGGGATAGCATTTGAAATGTAAATGAAGAAAATACCTAATTAAAAAAAAAAGATATAGGCTTCCCTTTTTCCAGAAGATTCCTTTCCAAAGAAAAGGATCACAGGCCCTTGACAGAGAGCTTCCTATTTTGTAGGCCATGCATGAACATATCAAGGAGTCATAGAAAGCATTAACAATATTAAGTTTATTTTTAAAATATAACATTTTTATCTATAGTTATATCTGAGTTTTAAAAATTATTTGAAGTCAACCAATTAAACTTATATAAGACAAAGGACACTGTCAATAACCTACAGATTGGGGGAAAAAATCACTAACCTCACATCCGATAGAGGGCTAATATCCAAAATATATAAAGAACTCAAGAAGCTAATCACCAGAAAACCAAATAACCCAATCAAAAAATGGGGTATAGAACCAAGATTTCACAACTGAGGAATGAGAAACACCTAAAGAAATGTTCAAAGTCCTTAGTGATCAGAGAAATGCAAATCAAAATGACCTTGAGATTCCAGTAACAATCAGAATGGCTAAGATCAAAACCTCAGGTAATAACACATGTTGGAGAGGATGTGGAGAAAGAAGAATGCTCCTCCATTGCTGGTGGGATTGCAAACTGGTAGAACCACTCTGGAAATCAATCTGGAGGTTCCTCAGAACATTGAAAATAGATCTACCTGAAGACCCAGCTATACTACTCTTGGGAATATAGCCAAAAGATGACCCACTATGCCATAGGGGCACATGTACCACTATGTTCATAGGGTCCTTATTTGTGATAGCCAGAAGCTGGAATCAACCTAGAAGTCCCAGGACAGAAGAATGGATGCAGAAAATGTGGTTCATTACACAATGGAATATTACTCAGCTATTAAGAATGAGGACATCTTGAGTTTTGGAGGCAAATTGATTTAACTATAAATGTCATCCTGAGTGATGTAACCCAGACCCAAAAGGACATGCATGGTGTGCAATCACTAATAAGTGGATATTAGCCAAAAAAAAAAAAAAAGTACAGAATACACAAGATACAGTCAACAGAATTTAAAAAGGTCAAAAGGCTAAATAATCAATATCTATCTATCTATCTATCTATTTAATCATTTTCATTTTTTTAATTAGGTATTTTCTTTATTTACATTTCAAATGCTATCCCAAAAGTCCTCCATACCCTCCCTACCAACTCTTCTACCCACCCACTCCCACTTCTTGGCCCTGCCGTTCCCCTGTACTGAGGCATATAAAGTTTGCAAGACCAAGGGGTCTCTCTTCCCAATGATGGCCGACAACATAACCTTCGTTAAAGGATATTGCCATAATTGTCATTTGTCTTCAAAAACCCTGTGCTCTGGACACTCAGGGATACTCCTAGTTCCCTGAACACCTGAGTGTAGGGCCAACAAGCTATAAACTGTGTCTGAGTGGTCATATCTGATAGGATCCCTATAATACCCTAGGAAGTACCTAACCTCCATTGTTATTCAGATTGTAGTTCACATATCAAAAACTTAAATGTTAACATCAATGTATAAAAGAAAACATAGCATATTTGTCCTCTTAGGTCGGAGATAATTCATTCAGGATGATTATTTCTATCTCCATCAATTTATTTGCAAATTTCATTTTTCTTAATGACTGAGTGATATTTCCTTGTGTAAATATACCACGTTTTTTTCATATCCATTCATCAGGTGATGGGCATTTAGACTGTTTCAAATTTCTGGCTGTTATGAATGGAGCAGCAATGAACATGGATGAGCAAATATCTGTAGTAGAATCTAGAGTCCAGTAAGTATATGCCTAAGAGTTCTATAGCTATATCTTGGAGGTAGATCTATTCCCAGTTTCCTGAGGAACTTGCACTGACTACCATAGAGGGTATACAAATTTGGATTCCTAGAAGCAATGAATAAGTATTCCCCTTTCACTACATCCTTACCAGAATAACCTGGTGTTTATTTTTATTGATCCGGCTATTCTGACTGGTGTAAGATGAAATCTCAAAAGTAGTTTTCATTTGCATTTCTCTAATAGCTAAGGATTTTGAAAAGTTCTTCAAACATTTTTTTAGCCACTTGTTTTTCATATTTCAAGAACGTGCTACTTGCTATTTAGTGCTGTACTTCAGTTTTTAATTGGCTTATTTGTTTTCTTGATGTTTCATCTTTTAGTTATTTCTGTACTGTAGAGGCGGTCTTAGGGGGTTTTCTAGTGTGGTGAAGAGATAGCATTGGCAAGGAAACTTATAACAAAAAAGTGTTTTGTTGGAGGGTTGTTTATAGTTTCAACGGGTGAGTCTATGAATGTCCTGATGGGAGAAAGGGAGCAATTAGGCAGGTATGACACTAAAGCAGTAGCTTAGAATTTACTTCTGATTTACAAGCAGGAGGCAGAGAGAGTGAGAGAGTGTGCGCGCCCGAGATTTGGTCTGTCATGGGCTTTTGGAATCGCAAGGCCTTCAGTGACCTCTCTCCCTTAACAAGGCCATTTTTCCTAATCCTTTCCAAAATAGTTCCACCAATTAGGAATGAATCCAAATTCTGATTAGACAAGGTAGTTGCAAGAAGTTTAAAGATTTCTATAATATTACTACTTCCAAAAGTACAGATTCCCTATCCTAGATAATTGTCTTTATTGGGGGGAATTGTCTGTCCCTTGAGGCTCTAAATTTCTGGAATATAAAAGAACGGCATATTGGGGGTGATCACTCTGTGTACTTTAAGCCCTGAAAAAGAAAGAAATTGATCAAGTATCATATGAATTCTATATAGACATTCCTTGAGTGATTAGTATGTCTTTGCAGAGGTAACTGGAGAAGCCAAAGGAGACAAATACAATGATGGCAGTGATGCTAGTGATCTGGGTTTTACTGACTTCATGGGCACAAGCAAGAAATCAAGGTTTTAGAGGCTTGTGCTTGTTTTGTTATTAGTAAACTCAGATTACTGTTACCTGCTACAATTGCCACGAGAAGTGATCAGAAATCCAGGGCATGGGCCATACCCTGTGATCAAACTATTCCCTCGTGTTTTGTTTTGTTTTTTGAAACTTATTTATTTTTATTTATATGAGTACACTGTAGCTGTCTTCAGACACAGCAGAAATGGACATCCGATCACATTACAGATGGTTGTGAGCCACCACGTGGTTGCTAGGAATTGAACTCAGTATCTTTGGAAGAGCAGTCAATGCTCTTAACTGCTAAGCCATCTCTCCAGCCCAACATTGCCATTATTTTTTTTTATATGTATGAGTGTTTTTCCTGAAAACCATGTGTGTTCTTTGTGTCTGCTAAAAACAGAGGAGGATGTGATATCAATCCACTAAGACTGGAGTTGCAAAAGCTTGTGATCCACCATCTGCATATTGGGAACTGAACTTAAGTTCCTGGAAAGAACAGTCTATGTTCTTAACTACTGAACCATCTCACCAGCTCTCCAGTCTTACTCTTAGTGAGATCAAATTCCAGTTCCTGTTATGGAACAAAAAAATGAAACATTGTGCTCCTTTGAGTACCGTGTTAGAGCTTTGAAATCTTTAGCACACAAAACTCCATAGCCTGTGCAGCCTTTAAACTCCCCATAGTAAAAAATGAGCATTTTATGTCCTGCCAATGGTGGTGCCTCATCAGTGTGATGACAGTTGTTATTGTCAACATGACACAATATAGAGTCATCTTAGAAGAGAGATTCAATAAAGAATACTTTGGCCTTTTGGTATGCCTCTGACAGACATCTTAGTTGTGTTAATTGAGGTGTAAAGACTTCCCCTGATTGTGGATGGCCTCATGTTATAGGCAGAACTCTGGGTTAAAGAAGAGTAAAGAAAGAATCCAAATAGTAGGCATGCATTCATTTTTCTCTACTTTTCACTATGAATGTCATATGACTGACTGCTTCAAGTTCTTGCCACTTTGACTTCCTTGACTTTCCTGCAATGATGGACTACATCTTGTAATTGTATGTTAAAACAAACTCCCCTGCATTACTTTTGTTCAGAGAGTCTTTCTCGTGGGAACAGAAAGGAAACTAGAACATTCAGTAAGGACAAAGTTCCAAGAAAACTGATCTACTAAGTATGACACTTGATTTCAAATGCCAGCTCATCAGACATTGCTGTTAGAGGAAGGTCTTCAGTTTACTCTTCAGAACAGTCTCCATTCATATGTTCATGAAAGAAAATTTGGTAGTACATGGTAATGGAGTTTAATAAGAGCAAGAAAGTAAGAATTTAGTTTTTACCAAAAGACCAGGTCAAGAGGAGCAGCATAGCTTTAATCCTGGTACAGATGGGGCTTAGGCTTATTCTCTCCTTGTTATCATGCCTTTGGGCCTTCAGTCAGTGTGGGCACTTCTGGTAAAAAGAGTGTCCATTTTTATCTCGAATTCAGTTTGTCATAAGTAGGTGAATTAGATGCAAGATGTTCTTTTCAGTGTTTCAGTGTTCCTATCATTGACAAATCAGTAAGGGAAAGGGGAATGAACTCTGGGCATGCTCCCCTAGCAAAGATAGCATTGGAGTCAGTTTGAGTTAAGCACCACATTAATTTGTCTTTGTATCACATTTGAGGGCTTTTGAGCTAGTCTGCCTGGAAAGACTACTACCACCTTTCTTTTTATCCTGCCCACCACTGTTTTGTACCCTTTTGGGTAGGTAGAGGTTCTAATAGTCATTAAGTCTTGTTTGGCGGAGGTCCATTAGTCTGTTCCTCTACAACATTGGTTTTCAATTGTCCCTAATGGTTCAACCTTTTAATATAGTTCCTCATGTTGTAGTGAGCTGTAACCATAAAGTTATTTTCTTTGCTACCTCATAGCTGCAATTTTGCTATTGTTATGAATCATAGTGTAAATATTTTTGGAGATAGAGGTTTGCCAAAAAGGTCATGACTCATAGATTGAGAACTGCTGCATAGAAGCTAACTTCCTGCTTATCATTAATATCTAATGAACATGAAAGGAAGTAACAATCAAGTAGCTCTGCCATAGCAACACCTCTCAATTAACATCCCTTGATTCATGACACTGCTTCTACTGCTTTCTCTAGTATGGTTGTCATTTTTTTTTTGTAATAATGCACTGCTTTAGCCTTGTATGTTTTAGTTTCCTCTTCTAAATCAAAATTTGCATAATGGTCTGTTGTCACTGTGGGTTTTGCCATCCGCCCCTGAGTTCTGTGAAATAATGACTCTGAGCTTTTATTATATTTACAAACACCTTGGCCACAGGCTTTCGTTCATTCTCTGACTAGCTTATACATTTAATTTTATGTAAGTTCTAACATATGGCCGTTTACCTTGCTCAGCTTTTATTTGTCTGTCTTGGATCAATCCAGAGTCCTATCGGCTACTGGATGTTCCACCTTCTATTTTACCATTTCCTATAGGCCATAGTTTTGTTTTGTTTTTTGTTTTTTATTTACAGGTGATGTAAACATGCAGCACACAAGAGATTCTCTCTACAGCCTGTTACATCCATGTATTGTCAAGTTACAAGTCCTAACCTGCCTGTATCCTTCTCCCAGAAACCAGGCCACACCATCCTGCAGATGTTGGTGTGTGTAGCAGGTATCTTTGGGGTCCAGAAGAGGACATCTGAATCCCTAAAACTGAAGGTACCAATGGGTGCTGGGAATTGAACATGGGCCATCTGCAAGAGCAGCAAGTACTCTGAAACACTGAACTTACTCTCAAGGTCCTCCTTCTTGCATTGATGTATTATATTACCCTACCCAAATTGTTCCAGTGTTTTGTTTGTTTGTTTGTTTGTTTGTTTGTTTTTATAGCACAACCTAGAATGGCTCAAGGGTTTTATTGTGGCTTTGGAGAGATTATGAGATATTTAGGCCTTCATAGAATTAAACCAGTTTTTTTTTCATTTACCAGCCCATCACATAGTTATAGGACATAATTTTCTATTCAAGAAAGCATAAGAAACATAAATACATTGTGACAGCTAATCTGGGTTACCAACTTTACATATCTTGGAACTGTGAACCTTAACTGGGGGATTGCCTAGAGATGATGGACTTGTGAGCATGTCTGTGAAACATTTTATTGATCTCTGATTGATATAGAAGGGCCCACCCTACTGTTTTTCATGACATAACCAAGAAGGGAAGCATGTGGTGTATAAAATAGAGAGGTGAACATCAGCCTGGAAGCAAGACTGTGAGTAGCATTCCATCATGGTTTCTATTTTAAGTCCCTACCTGCTGGAGTCTCTGTCCTGCTTTATCTCAACAGAGAACTATCTTGTAAGATACAATGAGCCCTAATCCTCCCCAAGTTGCTTTTTGGTGATGATATTTATCTTGACAACAGAAACTAAAATAAGAACATACACACACTCCACATATACACAGGGGGATAGGCATAAGGTACATAAAATGGTGATAAGGTCCAACTAATGTCCATAGCACATTGTTACATTGTTACAAGATTAAGAAAAAAATCAACAACATTTTTAGTAAGTCAACTACAATATAGGACTGTAACAGCTGACAAGCTAGGGTTCATAGGCTGTAGTTAAATCACATAAAGATGCAATATTGATAAGAAAAAGAGACTTAGGTCTCTGTAGGGTGTAGGGTGGATTCTCTCTACAGCCTGTTACATCCATGTATTGTTAAGTTACAAGTCTTCAACCTGCCTGTATCCTTCTCCCAGAAATCAGGCCATAACATCCTGGAATACATTTTGTTTTTTGTTTTGTTTTGTTTTGTTTTGTTTTGTTTTGTTTTTTTTTGGTTTTTCGATACAGGGTTTCTCTGTGTAGCCCTGGCTGTCCTGGAACTCACTCTGTAGACCAGGCTGGCCTCGAATTCAGAAATCCAACTGCCTCTGCCTCCCAAGTGCTGGGATTAAAGGCCTGCACCACCAATGGAATACATTTTGTAAGAAAGCATGCTTTGTGGCTTTGCAGCTGCAAGACAGGTTTCCACTGCCAAAGAAAATGGGAGGTGATGGATAAAGTTGGCAGTGAGGGAGAAGTCCATCCTGAGTAGCTTCAGAGACTGTTAATGTTCTAGCCAATGAAACAATACAACTTTTCAGAGAAGTTAAAACACAAAGGATGTGTATATATATATATATATATATATATATATATATATATACACATATACACATACACATACATACACATATACACATACACATACATACACATATATTGTTTTTCCTTCTAGAAGTAGGCTACCTAACACAACTCTTTTGCCATGACCTGGCTAATCAATTATTATGAAAAACCACAGCTTTCACTTCTTAAGTGGAAAAGATCGTTTATTCTGGAGCCAAACATGAGTGACTACGACCTGAGAAGACATATTCAGACAACTTCAAATTCTGTAATAGTTTCATGACATTTTTACAGTAACACAACAAAAAAAGAAGAATTAAATGGTTCACAGTGTCAGCTCTATGTGTTACAATAAAATGAGAAAATATTTTATAGGCCCGAGAGGTTATCTGATTATATGTAGAGCTTTTGAGTTGGTAGAATCTGGGAGTCTGTAAGTTCTAAAAGTATTTCCTTACCAGTCACAAGGTCTTATATCTAGGCTACATCTCAAGACCTAGCTTTATCCTTTTCCTTACTAATTATGAGCATTGAATACAAGATAAAAATTTGAAAAAAAAAAGATATACATCATTGATCTGCTTGTTGTTTCTGTTTTTCCATGAGAACCAACTTATATTTTCTTTCTGTTTTATCCCAAGCACTGAGGAAAATGACTTCTGTATTTAATGCAAGAATATGTAATTATGTCATTAAAAAATAAATTTCCTTAGGATTATAGTTTGGTTATTAAATATGTTGAAAATTGATTTCCAGCCAAAGGATCCAGTCATAAACAGTTGACTGGATCATAAGGTCTCACACAGAATGACTGGATTAATCTACTGATGGATTCCTAATGTACTGAAATTACTGTGAAGTGAAGGAAAATTCTGTTGGTGGGGCCTAGTTGGAAGAAATAGGTCCCTGGATATATGTCTGTGATGAGTACAACTTGTCCTCATTACACTCTATTGCTCTGATTCCTGTCTGACTCAAGGTAACTAACCCTGTTCTATCATGCCCCTACTGTGTTCTGTGTTGTTATTTTGCCTTGTTTCAAAGAAATAGAGCTAATGGATAAAGACCACTGAAACTATGAGCTAAATCAAATCTTTCTTCCTTTAAACTGTCTTTTATAGGTGTTTGTCACAATAATCAGAGGCCTATCAAGTAAAATCAGTGAATCTAGTTGTATTATTCAGGGTTCTGGATGCTTACCAAAGTCAGTTTGGGCTACTGTTGCAAACATGATATATTAGGTGGCTTATGGACAATAGAAAACAGATTTCTCACAGTTCTGGAATCTGGTAAGTTGAAGATCAAGGAACCCACAACAATGGAGTTTGTTGAGGTCACATTGCTAAAAGACTGTGCTCCTTACTGAATCCTCCCTTGATGGATGGGGCAGGGATGCTCACACATCTGTTTACTCAGGGATGTTTGTTCCATTCATGTGGACTCACTTTAAAAGCCCAAATAAACCTCAAAACCTCTTTTATAACACTAGCACCTTTGGGGAATAGATCTGAACACATTATTTTGTGAGGTTGCATTGAGATAATGATTCATAAATGTCATATTGACAGTAGTAGTGGGTTTAGTACTGGAGCCATTCTGGGATATAGTCATTGGTTAGCAATTATTTATTCAGGTTATATACTATTTATACCAGGATCCCCTAACCTTAGAGGGATCCTGAAAGATATTCACTAACCTCAAATAAAATTTTCTTAGGTTTGACTAGATGAAGCTGGTTTCTGTTGCTTATATCCAAAAGCACACACTGATATAGACATCACAACTACTGTCACAGGAGTGGCAATAGCAATATACATTCTGGGATCTCTGGAGGTGCTAGAATTGGTTTCTGTTAAAGATATTGAAAGTTTGGCTAGTTGTCACTTGATAAGTTCATTTCTGAGTCCCAAGAGCAATTAGTTTTCTACTGGGCTTAAAGATCTTGCTATCAGCAGAGTATGAGAGATATGGCTAGGAAGAATATTTAAAAATAAGTCCAGAGCAAATGAAGTGCGAGTTGCCCTGACACTTGGTTCCTATGATTCAATGGATTTAGGATTATGAAGTGTACTCCTGACTCTGCAGCACATAGGATGGGATAAGCCTCTTACTCAGAGTTGAATTTTGGTAGAAATCAGTAGCTCTCCCTCTCCCTCCCTCTCTCCCTCGCCCCCTCCCCTCCCTTCCTCTCTCCCTTTCTCCTTCCATCCCTCTTTTCCTCTCTCCCTCCTGGTCCCCTTCCACTCTCCTTTTTTTCTTTTCTTTTCTTTCTTTCTTTCCTTCTTCTTCTTTTTTTTTTTGTTTGTTCTGTTTTGTTTGTTTTGTTTTGTTTTGTTTTGTTTTGTTTTGTTTTGTTTTGTTTTGTTTTTTGTTGTTTTTATGAGGCAGGGTTTCTCTGTAGGCCTGGCTGTTCTGGAGCTCACTCTGTAGGCCAGGCTGGCCTTGAAATTAGAAATCCGGATAGCATTTGAAATGTAAATGAAGAAAATATCTAATTTAAAAAAAAAAAAAGAAATCCACCTGCCTTTGCCTCCCAAGTGCTGGGATTAAAGGCGTGCACCACCACTGTTGTGATTCCCACGCAACATCACACTGTGGGTCAAAATTACATTTTGTGTCTTCTTGAGGCTAGGTCCGCTGGGTGAGGCAAGACACAGGAAGCTTTGACTGTGCGCACGCCCACAGAACCCCTGGGCAGGCCTCTGGCTGTGAGAAGCCACAGGACCCCATTCTAGGGGTGGAAAAGGCACAATCTGAGGTATCTGAGGAACATGCCAGAGTTGGCTGGGGTCCCTGGGCCTGCACTGAGATCAAGGACAGCAGGTTCTAGTTCTCGACACTGTATGCTGCAGAAGAGTGGAGAACAGGTGTGGGTCTGAGGGCAGACTCTGGCTTGGGGCTGAAGGGAAAGGGGCAGGGGGAGAGATCTGGCTGGGTTCCACGGGGAGGAAAACCCTTGGCTTGCTCAGTATGTGACCTTAGGTTGGCAGAATCCAAGGCTGGAGTGCAGGGAGGCCTCCAGGTGGGAGGTTAGATGCACTACTAGTTAGGGGAAGACCTGTTCCATTGCTCCATCATGGAGGATCCCGATAAGAAGAGGCAGTCCATGGTTTTAAAGTGTTTATTTTAGAAAGGCAGAGAGAGGGAGCAGAGTAGAGAAGTAGGGACCATCCATGGCCACATGGAGAGAGGGGGGAAGAGAGGGGGAGTAGGAGGGTGAGAGTAAGAGAGTAAGAGCAAGAGAGTAAGAGAGGGAGGAGGGGGCAAGCAGCTCCTTTTGTAGTGGACTGGGTCTACCTAACTGTTGCTAGGTAACTGCAGGAGGGAGCATACTTGGCTCTTGCCAGGTAACTGTGGGTGTGGAGTTCAGAAAGAAAACCAGGAGCTTGTGGAATTACCATTGTGTCTGATGGCCACACACTTCTCTGTGGAGGCGCTGGGGGGGGGGGGGTGTGTGGGAGGCTGTAGCTGCAACAGGAGCCAGGGGCCCAGGAGGCATGGCTGAATACCTGCCATTTCTTAGGGTCCCGGTGGTTCAAGGCCTGTGCTTGACTGAGAACCAGGCTGTCTGTCCACATACATCTCACTGCCCCACATCCTACTGCATCTACTATATGTCCTATACTTTCTTCAAATTGCTAGCAATTCTCCGGCCTCAGGTGGGATTACAGGCATAAGCACCATATCTGTTAAAACCTATTTTCTTTGGAAAATCACCTTCCTCTGGAAATATTTCCTAGCTTTCAATTGGCTCTAGTAATGGCTAGGAGTACATGACTCAAGCTATTCATCATAGGACACATAAAACTTGATTCAGTGAATTGTAGACTTAGATGTACCTTAGAATTCCATCATTCGGACCAAAATATTTATGCAATATTAGACTTCAATCACTCCTGAAGGTGTGTCATTATTTGTAGGAAGAGATGACTCACACTATCCATATGCCTACTTCAGCTGTACTTCCATCCTCTTAGAAAATGACACCTTGCAATTCCTAGAGATTTCCTGATGATGAGCTAACAAAGGAGAAAACAATTATCTGGTTTATAAAGATAGATCTGGATGATGTTCTGACACTAGGTAAAGAGTCTTTTGCAGTATTACAGTATAACATAGAGGTTACCCTAAAAGACATCGATGGTGAGCAATCTTTCCAACTGGCTGACATTCAAGTTGTATCTCTCATTGTCCACTTTGCTTGCAAGGATATATGGCTCTAACTATGGATGATTACTTATTCATGGGTTGTGGCTAATGGTTTGGTTGGGTGATCAGGCAGTTTAGAACAGTGAGAGTATAGGAGTGGTGAAAAGGAAATGTGAGTCAAGGATTTCTTCATAGATTTTCTAGAAATTAGGACCAAATGTGACCATGTTTACATCTCATATGAATTTCTACCAAAATTCATGACATAACAGGTTTTTAATAATTCTAGAAAATGACATACATACATACATACACACACACACACATATATATAATGCATATATGCCTGTATACCATATATATGCATTATATGTAATATATTTATGTATATGTCTCTTTTGATCTTCTAGTAAGTTTAAGATAATACATTTAATTTACATATTCTTATACACTTAAGGAATATATATGTGTGTCTATATATATATATATATATATATATATATATATACACACACACACATACATATTCTTTTTTTTTTTTTTTTTTTTTTTTTGGTTTTTCGAGACAGGGTTTCTCTGTGTAGCCCTGGCTGTCCTGGCACTCACTTTGTAGACCAGGCTGGCCTCGAACTCAGAAATCCGCCTGCCTCTGCCTCCCGAGTGCTGGGATTAAAGGCGTGCGCCACCACGCCCGGCCATACATATTCTTTTTTTTTTTTTTTTCCAAGACAGGGTTTCTCTGTGTAGCCCTGGCTGTCCTGGAACTCACTCTGTAGACCAGGCTAGCCTTGAACTCAGAAATCTGCCTGCCTCAGCCTCCCAAGTGCTGGGATTAAAGGCATGTGCCACCACTGCCTGGCCTCATACATACATATTCTGTGTATTCATATTTGTATGTATCTTTCTCACCAAAGTTGGCTTCAAATTTGCCTGAAATCACACTTGGCAATGGACTGCAGTGTATTAAGGGACCAGGCAGCTACCTAGTGAAGTATGATAACAGGGAATTCTTTCATGAAGATGGCTGAGTCTTTCCTTGCAGAAATAAAATATTTTTATATTCTTTACCCATATACCTCATATATGCATTGAATATCCTATGCACAAACATAACATTCCACCTGATTTTAGCTTCAATCAAAGAACTCACTTGGTTTCAAAAGAATAAGGAGTGAATTAGCTATATTCTGTGTGATTCACTGGCTTTCCAATGACCTGCGTTACCCAGAGGCAGGTTTATGTATGGAATGATACACCCTGCAGAAATGACCTATAGTCATTCTGTAGCTGGTGACAAACATAAGAATTCTTTTCTTTTTGTTGTAGTATTTGTTCCAAGCCAGTGATATAGCTTTCCTTACAGTCACATGACACAGATCTAGGAATCAAAGGAGTCAAGTGGCAATGATCCCTCTTTCTCCAGTAAAACTTTCATGACATTTTCACTTCCCCTTTCTTCAAATTAGCTGTTTTTTAATGGAAAGACCTCAGTACTCAGAAGAGGGATTTTTTTTTACATAAGAAACAATAATATTCATACTTAATTGTAAACTGAAATATTAAGCATACCTTTCAGTTGCCTTTCTTACATTAAGTAAACTGTTTGTTTGTTTGTTTTCTTTTAAGTAGATGGGTAGATGGGTCATTTTATTAGCTTGGATTAGGTTGTTGTGTAATTTTAGTGAAAGAATTTATACCCAGAGAAATGCCCCTAGTGAGGCTATATCTGATGACCAGTGATCAAAGGAAATATGACTGAATTTCTTACCAGGCTGATGGAGCGTAGGGGGAACAAGTTCAGATTACAGCTTTTGGGAAGTTGATAGAAATCGCAGGCATAAGAATGTATCTGTGACCTCCTTGTGCCACTTCTCTTCTGAATGGGCCATCAAAATTATCTTCGCACTTTCTTCTCCAAAACAGGTCATAAATTGTAGTAATGTCCCCTGTGACATTTTTCCTCTCTGCTGAAGACCTCCATGTGACAGAGATTCTGCTCTGAACTAAGAAGAATGGGATGACACACAGTGATTCCAGCAAGAAATAGAACAGGCCTTGCTGCTTCTCTTTCCCACCTAGTTCATCATCATTAGATCATATAATAGGTCCTCCAATAGTTCACCTGTAAGATTTTCTATGAAAATATTCAGACGTGCAAAGCTCCCATGTCATTCAAAATCTATTAAACAAACATATACTCTTTTCATTTGTTATTAAGGTTTTTTTAAATTTTTTTTTATTTTTTAGGGGTTGTTGTTGTTGTTGTTGTTATAGAAGCCTCAGCCATCAACTTTGCAATAGATGAGGGGGGGGGAAGAGATTTGCCTTTTCTATCCTGTAAAATGCAATGGAAAACTTAGTTCAGAGATAAAAGTTTGGTTATCTACAGGCAAAGAATCCTAGTAAGTAGAGATGCTATGAAAATAAAAAGGGAAATTGAGTGGCAGCAGTTGAAAGAAACAATGAATGCCACTCGTGGCTGTTTAAATATCAAAAAGGGACTCTAGTCTTCATACATATCATATCATTTTCTTTGCTGGGCTGGAAGGATTTTTATATTTTAGCTAATTTTCCACTGCTTTCCTGTATATTGAGAGGGTATATTATTAATCATAATGATTACAGGCTATCTTGTCACTATTAAATTTTACAAATAAAATCTTGAGAAAATTAGTTCATAAAAGAAAGAACAATGACTATTGCTGACACATGCCACTTTAGAGTTATATAAATTAAATGATAACCATGGGATGGTAAATTTTGAAAAGCTCTTGTAATTTTTCAGGGGTTTTGTCTAATGACTACATGAGAATATAGTAACAGGGAGATGGCTATAGAGGTAAGAAAGCTTGATGCACAAACATGATGACATGAGTTTGGACCCCAGACGCAGTGTAGTTCTAAGAGCTTGTAATCCCCGTGCTATTGGATTTGAAAGAAGAGAATTACTAGGGCTTTCTGGTTTCTACTCTATCCCTGACTTTAGTAAGAGACCATGTGTTAAAGAAATATGGTAGATAATTGTAGATTAGAACAACTAATATCCTCCTTTGACCTCTCCAGGACAACATTATACTTAATTTCAAATGAAGTTGTTGCATGACACATACAGAAAGGTACTACACACACACACACAGAGAAAGAGAGAGATAAATGTACTACACACACACACACACACACACACACACACACACACACACACACAAATAGAATTGTAGGGTTTTACAAACTATAGGGAGCAAGCCAATAAACAGTCAACAGTACTCCTTCATATTCTCTGTCTCAGTTCCTGCATCCAGGATACTATCTTGAGTTCTTGTCTTTGCATTTCTTGATGGCACACTCTAAGCAATGATCTTAAATAAATATATTTTTCAAAGTTACTTTTGGTCAGTGTTTTGTCATACCTATAGAAAAGCAAATTCAGACAACCTGTTCCAGATCACAACCCACTACACACACACACACACGTTTGTGTGTGTTTAGGAATCTTACAATGTTGTGTAATACATCAATCAGCTGTTTTGGAGGCATTGCTATATTCACGGTAAAGGTCATTTGTTAAGGATACTAGCTACTCTATATCAAATTTAGATAAATGGTGAATCTGGGACTTCTTCCAAGACTTGGTTACATGTCCTATCACAAGGATCATGCAGGCTTCATTCTACTAAAAATAAAAATAAAAAAAAAAGGAATCATATCATCCTGTATCACACACAAAAAGATTATATCATGGATGCTTCAGGCTTATGTTCATATGGGTCAACTTAGATCCATTCCTCACCTCTCATTGCAGGAGTTACTTGTACTGGTACTTGTGAAGGGTTGTTTGCAGGGGCACAGGCTACTCAAAGGCAGCTGTAGAACCAAAAGACTCACCCAAGCCTAGAGTATACACTATAATTCTGGATGTCACTCCATGAATTTCAGAAAAATCAAAAAAAACTTTCTCCTCCCTAGCAGCTGTTGTTGCTTACATAACTTTGTCAAGTATTCTTGTGAATCATATTTCAGGGACTTCCCGAGAATTGTGAATTGTCTACTTTTTGAGTATTAGAGAGCCTCCCTATAGAATATAAAGCTTCAATTTGGAAGGAACAATGCCATTTCTATGCTTGGGAAATCTTGAGAAATCTGGTACTACAGAGAGCATTAACTTTATGCCTAAGTTTAAAGTGAAGGTACTAGTTCTTCAGCTACAGTGAAACTAGGACCTGAGCACACAATGAAGACTTTGATAATTCAATATGGAACAAATAAATCACAGAAGGGACTGACAAGAAATCCCTTTGGCTGGGTAGAAGCAGTAAGGATAGATAAAGCCAGGCTCAGAGGATTGGAAACAATGAATGCTAAGTACAGTGGTTTGGCACCCAAAATCAGTCAGTAGAGCAGCTTTTACTGTCTGTCCTTTTGTGCTAGAAGGAATGACTTCACTTCTCCAGGGAATTAAGGAATGTTTGTTCATTGCCCAGGATACATGTCTAGTTTTTTAGTTAATTGCATATTAGATATGTGCAGTTTGGGGTACTTCCAGAAATACTGACCAAAAAATATATGTTTATTATCTCTTAATAAAAGAGTTAATTTTGACAAAAGGGTCATTCATTGTTTAGATACAGGTCATTATAATATATTTGATTGTTCCATTTAATGAATAAACATTTAGAATAATGAGTAAACGTGATTAGGAAAAATGTAGAAACAATATTTACCTTTATTGAATTATCATTTATCTCTCGTATCTGACATTTAGATTTAATTCATTATTGACTACATATCTATCCCCAAATAAGTTTATAGTATTCCTAAATTCATTCTTAGAATGTATTCCTTTTGTCAAATCACTTTCCTAACCACGGACATATTGCCACAGTATGAAGTACTAGAAAATGTTTTAGAATATATTTATGAGAAAAGTCTTTTTTTATGACAAGAGTTTCAGAGTCGTGTTTGTGCATTTGGCTCTTGCCCGAGTGTATTTTGATAAAGGCAGCATTCTCCGTGCTTTAACTAATCTTCTTTTCTCTAGTGAAACCATACCCGGAAACTAGGACACTAAAAGAAAGGGAATATAATGAGATAAGTGGAGGGTTATTCTGACCATATTGTAGATTCTAGAAGAAAGAAACATCAGAACAACAAAGTTCTGCTTAATTAATAGTTTCATCTTTAAACATTCCTTCTCTTCAGTGTTGTCTCATGTGAAAATCCCCCATTAAAATTTTACTAAAATGTTAATACCCCTTGCTGTGAAAAAAATTTTTAAACTGTCTTTAATGTTTCTAATACCCAAGCTCTTGATATATCAGGAAATGATTCAAAGCCAGGATGGCTGCAAAGAATAATTTCACTTCCTTTCAAAGTGTCCTTTTATTTATTTATTTAAATTAACATTTCACACAGAGTTGCTTGAAATAACAAGAGAAAAGTACTCAATAATTCTTATCAATGCTATTTTATTATTATTATTTTTTTTTACTTTCACTAATGACTTTTCTATGTGAGATTCATTTATGAAATGTTATGACAAGGTTTTTCTATGATAAAACACCATATTAACCTTAAATTTGCCAGCAGCACATTTGGGTGTTTTTTGTCTTGTTTTGTTTTTTGTGTTTTTTTTTTTCAGGAGAAAAATACATAAACATGGGGCTTATTTTTATTCAATCAGAACTGGCAATTTGTCTCTGTGAATTTGTGCTACTGTTGGAGGACTCCATATAGCTACATTTGTCTATTTTTAGTACTGATGCAGGATCATAGACTGTACTAAGTATGAAATACATTCTGCATGGATTTTTATTTTTGTTAAAATATAGTGTTTAGTGACTTGTTTTCTATCAACTCAGTATTCGGGCTTTTTCATGTGAGTATATAAACCTCCTGCCTTCCTTTCTGCTAAGCGTCCATCTTAATGTCGGTAAAACTTATGGTTACTATGCTGTCTAATAAAAATAGCATAACTATGAGAAAAGACATAATGGCACCCCATTCATTTTAATACCATCATTACAATAAGAGTTTAATTTACCATCATTTGATATTTAGTAGCAAAATGAATGGAGTTCACTTTGACACTGCCCTGATTACAGATATCCTAATGAATAGTTCTATGATTGATTGGCTAGATGACATCAGCACAATTATAGGCCTGTGCAAGCATTAAATAGCCAAATTGTTGGGGGGAGAAACACACGAACGCCTGGAGTAGAATGTAGATGGAGTTGGAATATAAGCAGGGTTCGGGTAGAATAGAACCTTTCTTTATGGAAATGCACTTGGAACAATTTCACAGGAAGCAGTTGCTGTTAGGCACTATTGCTATAGCTGAAAGAACAATTTTCTCTTTTGTAACAACAAAAACAAAATTCCTTGCTCCAGCATCACACCCTCCTAGCTTAGGTTGTCAAGGGAATTTTTCCCCAATAGAATTATTGGTTTCTATAACATGATATTTCTTTGTGATATTATAAATTAAAAATTAACAAATTGGTAATGATAACCCCCTTTCAAATAAAAATCCAAAAGTATCAGTTATCCATGTCTAGCTGAATTAAATAAAACTTGATTTCACCCATGAATTATGCTGTTCTTCATTCATTGCTATTCAGGATGTTGGCTTCAAGAATATTTTACAGTGCTCCATTCTCAATTTGTCTTCCTCTTTTTTCCTACCTCCTGTTCTGCTTAAACACTTAAGCACACACATACACACATACATACATACATACATACACACACACACACACACACACACAGAGAGAGAGAGAGAGAGAGAGAGAGGTGCATCCACACACATGCATGTATGCAAGGATACACACAGACACAGACACACATTAGACATGCAATTTAATTAGTTTTTAAAAACTAAATTTTTTGTATTAGGTGTTTCTTTATGCCTTTTCTCTCCTTTCTTTCTTTCTCTTTCTTTCTTTCTTTCTTTCTTTCTTTCTTTCTTTCTTTCTTTCTTTCTTTCTTTCTTTCTTTTCTTTCTTTCTTTTTTTCTTTCTTTTATTCACCCAAGATCGTATTTTAATGTTTCTGTTGTACATTGGCTGTGCAACAGCTGGAGGTATAGAATGGTGGAGCCACCAGGCCATCATTTCCATAATTTGAGTGCTTAATGGGTTTATAATTCAGCTGTGCTGGAGCACAGTATATGCTGATTTACATGCCTTCAGTCGACACAGACATTTCATGAAAATAAAACACTAGGATTAGTATTACAAGCAGCTTCCAATGCAAAAAAAATTAATCTTCTGTAAAAAAAAATGGGACCAATCCTGAAAAGACTAGATACAACTCAGGCTGTATATTATATATCTTAAATCATTTTGTGAGAGATGAGTAAAAGCTTAATGATGCTATACCATTATTAAATTTTTTTTCTTCAAAGAAATGTACTGAATTCTGTGCATTTGAGAAATTAGAAAAAAACAGTTGGTGCTTGGTCCTGAGAAATAGTGCACCATCAAAACCCCTTACTGTAGTTCAGATGTTGCCAAGGCTATGTTATTATTTATACTTTCCCAAATATGTACATTTACCAGATTTAAAATAGATGTTTTTAAAAAGTCTGGATTTCATATCAGATTTATTGAATCAGAATCTACACTTACTCCCTTCCTTCTTTTTTGCCTTTGACTTTTTTTTTGCAGTGGGTGGGGGCGGGAGACAGGACACACTCCTGACTTTGCCCTCACCTCACTGCTTGGAGTAAAACTATGCAGGAGAGACAGCTCAGAATATGTATTTCTCTCCCAGTAATTCTGCCCCCAGTGATTCTTTTAAAGACATATAAATTCCTGCTTGGGAAGCCTTCTATGTTAAGTTGAATACCTAAGTTTAGATTAGCTGTCCATACTCAAAGTGCCCCCTCCTTGCTCCATCCAACAATTTTCCATTCCCATCTGTGAAGATCTGCGCTAAACACCAACAAGTGTCTAAGAAATACGAATGTCTAAATATTTTCTCTATTCGGGCTATCTTTACTTAAAAAGAAATTCTATGAACAGAGATGGGATTGTGCTGCTCTTTGCTGGTAAGTGGGGGCTAAGAATAAGGTCTTAGATTGTTTTAGATAAGCTCTCATCTTAAAGTGCATTTATTATTTAAACCCACAATAATCAACCTCCAGAGTGGTGTACCTACCACACCTGACTACAGTACAGTTTTTTAACATGCAATGTATACGTTGACACATCTGGGCTTAGTTCAATGACTCCAGGGAAAACCTCAGGCAAGGAGCAATACTGCAGCTGAAGAGGACCAATTCAAGAGCAAATGAAGATCTTTTCATGAAGCAGGTAGTAAATCTATGAAAGTAATTATAATGATAAATGATCAGCCCCCAAACATGAATAGGTTCAAGAAGCATCTTAATAAACTGTGGAGAATAAATCCATAATGGATTGTTACTGAAGAAAAGAACCTTTTGAGATGGCCCATTATTAAAGTAAAAATAGGAAACAATAGAAATGCAAATGTAGGTCTTTCTATCTGATAAAAAATGCTGAAGGTTGATTTACAGGTGGCTCAGATGTAGTTTGGCTGTTTCAGAATCAACAGCCTTAAAGAACATTTTCCATTGCAGAACACACTGATGTAGAAATCTGTCTCTCTGATATGTATAGCTCTTGTATGACTTGAGTGTGACAACCGAAGGGAGTGCTTCTGAATGTTAGAAGTCTAAATGCAATCTGCAACGGAGCAGCTCAGTTTTACTTCTTGTATAATGATGTGTCATCAAAATTAGACATATGAATGGGTCATTAAGTTATTAAAGTTGTCCCTTTTAATTTGTTCGGGTACCTGGTATTCTGGCTAATTTATGGTGATTGGCAAATGTACTGATAAAGTGTCCTGGGTCATCTACATAAAAACCTTAATGTACATGGTATTTAAATGAAGTTTTCTAAGCTTAAATATTCAGTCAGACTTCCATTTACAGGACCAGAAATAAAAATTTTTATTTTATTAATTCTAAGAAGTTCAATAATCCATGCTATAAATTATGTTATTATCCATCACCTCCCATGTCCATGCCTTATCCTTCAATCTTTTTATTCATTTGTTATTCAAGGAAACTGGAATTATCTATCAATGCCTCAGGAAAAAAAATCCTTGTCCTTAAATTTCCTGCATTGAAATACATTTTATTTTATTTTTCTTGCGTAATTTTTTTTTTTACAATTTTCTAGAACTGATCCTGACTTTCAATTTTACTACACTGAAAACAATCTGAAGTTGAAAGAAAGAATTTACAATCACAACAAAATGTATTTGTGGTTTGTCCCTTACTACCTTATACATTTACCGGTCACTTTTTCCAAGGGTGAGTAAAATATATTTGAAAACCACTGGTTAGAATGAGAGCCATCCAAGACTAAGATAATATATGAAGACATTTTTGTAACCATGGGTCTGGTTTTCTCTGATTTTTGATTCTCACTGTGAAGGTCCGGCTACAAGCACCAGCAGAGTTAATCTGGCTTAGAAACTGGGCTATAATGTTCAGCACAGTAAGCCTCTGTGCATAGTGTAGCTCGCCTCTTACGATTGCTGGGAAATGGTGGGTTGAAGGACTTGTAGAGTGCTTCATAGCTTTGAAAAATCAATTATCAGTTAATAGGCCCGTTAGAACACCCTAGTTTTTGAGCATGGCATTCTGCCACAGAAACACTCAAAAACTTTTACAGTTACACTGTAGACAAAAATCCATTTTGTTCCTAACTCCTCCTGTTAATCAATTGTAGGACAAAGACTAGCATTTTGTTCATTTAGCAGTAGATTCATTTGATCTGTAAATGCTTTAGTATAAATCACTATGTATGTATCACTAGGACTTTCCCTTGGTCTGGCAGACAGTTTCTAGCTTTCTTTTGGTCCATGTTAAAAAAAAGAGTAAAAATATTAAGGAATAGTTGATTGACACTATAAATATGTGTGTCTGTGTGTGTGTGTGTGTGTGTGTGTGTGTGACTATTTTATAAATTAGAGACATCAACTTCTTCATATCAAAACTTTTGTAATGCCATTTTATTTATAAATTTTCATGAATTGAATTTTACATAATAATTGGGAAAAAAGGGTTGGGAAGATAGTTCATTCTGACAAAGTTCTGTACATATATGCATAGGACCTTGTGTTTGAGCTCCAAACCTATGCAAAAAACTAGACCTTGAATTTCACTGCTGGAAAGGCAGTACAATCTAATCAGCCAGCCCAAGGTCTATCTCAAAAATCAAGGTGTATGGTTCTTGAAGGAGGATGTAGAGGCCTGTGGCCTCCACAAACATGCACACTCATGTATACACACACACACACACACACACACACACACACACAAATGCTTGCACACATGCACACTCACTTGTGGGACTATGAAAGGCATCCTGTTTTCTGGTCAAGCTAGGTTTAAACCAGGAGACCCAGCAGGTGTTTCTGCAAGGGACAGAAGGCCTGTGTGCCATATTTCCAGACACTAGGCTCCTGACACGAGGCCCCAGCTCCATAATTCTGTGGCCATCAGTCACATAGGGCAACCCAAGCACCTGATATTCTGTTTGGACTCCACCCCCACAGTTACCTGGCAACAGCCAGGTAGGCTGGCCAACTATAAAAGGGGCTGTTTGCCCCCTCCTCCCTCTCTTGCTCTCTTGCTCCCCCTCTCTCCACATGGCCATGGTCAGCCTCTACTCTCTCCCTCTCTCTGCCTTTCTCTGTCTCTACTACCTTCTTATCTCCCCTTCCTGCCATGACAATAAATACCATTAAACTATGGACTGCCCCTTCTTATCAGCATCCAACATGCTGGAGCAATGGAGCAGGTCTTCCTCTAAAGAGCCATGTCTAGTCTCCTGCAGAAGGCCTCCTGGCCTTCCCAGACACATTCACTATCAAGACGAGCTGCCTGAGCAAGTCAAAGACTCTCCTCATCACTCTTTTCCCTTTGCCTGCTCTGAGCACTCCTCCTGTTCTTTTCCCTTCGTCCCCCCACTCCGTTCTCAGCTCTTCCACAGCATTCTGTGGTGCCCAAGAGTTGGAACATGCTGTCCCTGCTGTCCCTGGGAACCTGTGCCAACTCTGGAGTGCACTTCCCCACCCCCTGAAGCTGGGTCCTCACAGACTGATGCTTGCCTGGCGGCAGCATGGAGTACATACAGTCAAACTTCCTGCATCCCACCAAGAGCCCAGCCCTGAAGCGGACTGGATACGGGGTACCATTTTAACCCACATGTACTCCCAAATAGGAACACACACATGTAAAAAGGTTGATGGTGTCTGGCACCATGACGTATGTATTTATGCCTTAGAAGATGAACAAATTGAAAAAAGTGAATACAGCTATTAAAAGTTAATTTCCCTGTCGTTTTAGTAAATCCAACCAGTGGTTCTCAACCTAATGGTGCATTACTTTAACATAGTTCCTCATGTTGTGATGACCTGAATTATAAAATTATTACTATTATTTTTGTTGTTACTTCATAATTGCAATTTTCTGCTGTTATGAATTTTAATGCAATTATTTTTGAAGATAGTAGTTTCCCAAAGGGGTTGCAACCCATAGATTGAGAACTGCTGTTTTAGCCTGTGTGACCCTAGCTCATCTCTTCATAAAGGTTTTATCAAGAAGTCATTGCATGAATTCTAATATTTCTCAATCATTCATTTTACTGGAGACTGAGAAGTTTCATGATTAAAACTGGCAATTTTGCACATGAAACTCAAGAAGAAGAAACACCAAAGTGTGAACACTTCGATTCTTCTTAGAAGGGGGAACAAAATACCCATGGAAGGAGTTACAGAGACAAAGTTCAGAGCAGAGACTGAAGGAAGGACCATCCAGAAACTGTCCCACCTGGGGATGCATCCCTTAAACAACAACCAAACCCAGACACTATGGCAGATGCTAACCAGAACTTTCTGACAGGAGACTGATATAGTTGTCTTCTGAGAGGCTCTGCCAGTGCCTGACAAATACAAAACTGGATGCTCACAGCCATCCATGGGAAGGAACACAGGGTCCCCAATGAAGGAGGTAGAGAAAGTACCCAAGAAGCTGAAGCGGTTTGCAGCCCCCTAGGAAGAACAATAATATGAAATAACCAGTAACCCCAGAGCTACCTGGGACTACACCACCAAACAAAGAAAACACAGAGAGAGACTCATGTCTCTAGCTGCATTTGTAGGTGAGGACAGCCTAGTCGGTCATTAATGGGAGGAGAGAGGCTTAGTCCTGTGAAGGTTCTATGTCCCATTATAGGGGAATGTCTGGGCCATGAAGTGGGAGTTGGTGGGTTTGGGAGCAGGGAGAGGGGGGAGAGGATAGGAGATTTTCAGAGGGGAAACTAGGAAAGGGGGTAACATTTGAAATGTAAATAAAGAAAATATCTAATTAAAAAAAAAAAAACTCCCTTGACAAAAGGAAAAAAAACTGGCAGTTCTAGTCACATGAGCTCTGAGACATCACTTATTTTAAACTTAAAAATTGTACATATTAATGGGGTTCCACTCTGGAACCACATATTTTCTAATGGATTTACACCCACCTGATATATTAAGATCTTACTATACTCCATAAAATATACCACCTGTAGTTCATATCTAAACAACTTCTTCCCTCTTATTTTCACTTGACTGCAGGGGTAAGGTGGAGAAAAAATAATCCACAATGTGGAGCAGGTGATTTAGTGCATTTGGGCAATGCTTGTGTCATGTAAAAATGGCCACAGTGTTAGAGTCTTTAAGCACACGAGTTAATCACAGAGGTGAAGTATTGGCTTAGCTGAAAATAACAGTTACTCAGTTCAAAATAATTTGTCTTGTCACCTTCAGAGATAACAATTGTCAATTAATAAGACTGGAGATATTTTAGAGGTCAGGAATAGTAATACAATATTCTGGTTCTTTTACTGTCTTCTGAGGTTTTTGTGCCTGAATGATGCACACTTGAGGTATTGCTCTGTAAAGAAATCAGCAGAGGATTTGTGAAACAGCTTAGCTAGTGAAGAAGCCTGCACCAAGCCTAACAACCTAAATTCAACTCCCCAAGACCATACAATGGAAGGCAAGAACATATTTATGCAAGCTGTTTTATGACCTCCACATTTGTGTGCTACACACACACACACACACACAGTATTAAAATGCAAGATATTAGCGAACTCCTACAACATATGGCATCAGCCATGGATATGAAAACAAATAAAGGCAATCCCTCCAGCCTAATGGATAACTCTGGATCTCTGACATCTAGAACAGTGCTCAGCTTATAATAGGTCCTCCATAAATGCATGGAAATTGAGTGGTTAGCAACTACAGCATCAAACCACATAACCAGCAACTGTTGCCTGAATTCTTAATAAGTACCAGTCATTAGACCTGAAAGTTCATTTACTTTTTATATCCAGTCCTTCTTGTTATTCTTGGATTATTTTTTCATGTTTTGACCTATTAGAAAGCAAAGATGAGTTTAATTTCAACCTTAATATATGCCAATAGTATGAATAAACAATTTTAGAAGTTCTTTTCTCTAAACTTGTAGGTCTGAAAGCTTTGGATTCCTAAGTGTTATATTATATGCATTGATTTTATTTTCTGGCTATGATTCTCCAACCAGCTGTGGGTGGATTTCATAGCTATGTGGTTCAACCCACACTTCCATTGTTAGTGGTTGGAATAGGAAGACTCCAAAAGTTGTTGCTTCAGTGTCTGTTTCATCGTAGAAGGTAATTATTATCAGAGAACAGGTTTGATTCTCTCCAAATATCATAGCTACTACAACGTTCAGAAAGTAAATGATACAATGTTACCCTGGATGCCCTTCACTTCTGAATCACTTCTCTCTTGGGGGGAAATATATGTGTTTGTGTATATATGTATATATCCTCACAATTCCACAATAACTGTGACCTAATTTCCAGACTCTTGAAATAGAAATCACCAGGGTTGGCATATTTGAATATTATTTATGTTTGAAAGGGATAGAACAGTCATCATCATCATTTTGTTTGCTGTGATGGTTAATAGAACTCCACATGATTGTTCAGGAAAAGAAACACAATAGCCACAGTTGGATGACCCACTTTTCCATAGAGCAGTTTTATAGGAAGGAAGCTTCAGTACCATGAGCCAGAGTCTCTGAAACACTGGGTAAAGAGTTAGATACTTGCAGCACTGGTAAAAGATGATCCACCTCAGGTTATTCTTGGAAAGTATCTTTCCTGTCACAGAATAGAGCATCATAATAACTTGTTTCTTATCTGTCCTGCCCACCTTTCAGCAAGAAACCTCAGAAAGTATGTTTTCTATTGCTAATGTCTCATCATATATCATAATTTTCACTGCACATGTCACTGCACACATTTGGTTTTGAATTGTATATAATTATTCCAGTATTATGATTTCTTCATCATTTGGAAACATTGCATACTTTGCTTTGTGGCTATTTGGACATTAATTTTACAGATTCTTTAAAATAAAAGAAATACGTAGCATGACCATGTCCATACCAATGAGCACATGCAGCCAAGTCTGATGTAAAACCCCACTGCCAGTTTGGTTTGCTATGGCTCATTGAAAGGATTCCTGATCATGGATCCCAAAATGGCAACTTACAGGTTTTTGTTTCTTTCTCATGGAAGATCAGAGTTATTGCATGTTGTAATTTATCTTGATTCTACCTTCTACACCTTGGAAATGAAAGAAAACACATTCCATGGGGCAATTATACAGATTGTTTGTGAGGGGTGGCTTTGTGATCAGAGGAACTTGGCCTTTTGTTCCTTGTATAATACTAGCTGAAAGACTTAGAGTGAGATTCCATCATATAATGGGAGTCACCATAGCATCTTTTGTCACAGAGTTGACAACACCAGTGGGATTAGAGATAGTAGAAAAAGGCATAGACAGATCTAGGGTAATTTTTAGTTTGTGCATGAAAGAGTCCTTTATTTTGATATATGAGTTTTGACTCAGATATATCCATTCTCTCTGATTGAGTTGCACTAGGGAGAAGCCAACAGAAAAATACTAAGAATTAATTATTAAGTTATGTTTATATATTTATATCTTTCATACATATTCATCTATTTATTTAATATTTAGTGTTTTAATTATTAAACAGCTTTTGAACATTGTTTATGGGAGACTATTCCTTGGCAGCCAAAATATATTCTCAAGTATAACCAGCTGACTGCAAAGCAGAATATCATAGAAACATTATAGAGCTTCCATCTTCTGAACTCCTTATAGTGTATTTGATTGAAGTCAAAACACTTAAAACAGGCAGACAACTCATTCCCTGAGAATTCTACCAAATAACTATGCATTACTAAGTCCTTATCTAAGACAAGCAAGAAAAGAAATTAGCAAAGATGTCCCACTGTTTTTAAAGAGTTGAGTTTAACTCAGTGTGAAGAGTAATGTGAAAGATTCAAACAATTAAATCACTTGAGACTCAAAACATTTGCAAAATATTTTTATAGGCCTCCCAGAAAATGTAAGTCTATTTAGCAGACTGTACAAGCTGACAACAGCGACTCCATGTTGTGATCCAGACTTCATCTTCTGCTCTGGTGATCATTCTAGAAACTTGGTGATATGCCAAACAAAGTTATTTTCCCAAGACAGGAGAATGCCGAGGGTTGTGTAAGCTAAACTTTTCTTAAACAATAATACAGCTTTAAGTGCTCTGTAATGGAGAAATTGGCTAAGGAAAGAAATTTGCTATCTAATATTTATTTTCCAGTTTTTGTTTTTAGAAAGAAAACAAGTGCCCCTCCCCCTCACATTACAGGACTCCAGATAAATTCTTTTTCTTTAAAAGACCAACTAGGCCTCTCTGCCCAAGGTTTATTGCTTGAGCTCATGATTAGAGGAAAGAAAGGATCTTATGCCCACTCTGAGATGAATTGATTTTGGTCTTATATCATATGTTATCTAAGTGATATATGGCTGTGACATCTGGTTGGAAGGAAAGCAACACCTTCACTTATATTTTTCAGAGTTATATTGTCCTTTGGCTACTTTGCAAAGACCTACTGCATTAAAGTGTCCTTTGCCCACTCAATATTATCTATAAGAAATTGTTTGAAATTTGCTAAGCCTTAAAAGAAATATGACACTGAAATTCTATCTAATTTTATACTTAATTAACAACCGTAACATTGTATCTACAAGCATATGAGCAACTATGATGACTAAGTTCTGAAGGATCAAGAAGGAAAAAGAATGCAATTCTTTGCCACTAGACTACTGCAAAATTATTTCAAGATCATAAGGACCAGGGTTTCTTCTGTTAGATAAATGTCTCTCCGATATGGCATGGAAAAGGCATCTATAAACTCTCAACAATACGGTTGCTTGAATAAGACAAGCATAATGATATAAATTGATGTACCAGTGTAGGTGGGGAAAATTCCACAGGATCCTAATCTACATGAAGACCTACAGACAATCAATGACTGCTGAATATTAAGAAGTAGATTTCTCCAGGGATAATTTCCCATATAGTTATTAATCCCAAGTGGTCATCCCTGGACATATATACATGTTAGCAACACTAAATTGACTTAATAGTTTGTGTATGTACATGTGTGTATGTGTGTGTATACATGTGTATGTAAGTACACTAACATATGAATACCTGGTATTTAAGGGCTCCCAAAAGATACAGTTGCGTATAGAACCATTTAGACATTTACCATACTTTTCCAAACAAGGAATAATAATATTGATATAGACATTTGAGTATTTTGTGCCTATATGTTCCTGGGCACAGTTGGTAGGAAATAGGCCTACCTAAAACAGATTAATACCTGTAACCAGAGATCATCATAGATAGGAAGTGTGTTGGTAATCATATATCTAGACCTTTTCAAGGAAAATACTTTTATATGGCCTTTGAGCTATTTTTTTTTTAAAAAGGCCCAGTATATGGCTTTAAAGGCTGACATAGTTATATTTCTGTACCAACAAAGTTCACCTTTGTTTCTTTTTAACCTTTTCTTACTATGCTTGATTAAGCAACACATACACAAGAACACACACACACACATACACACGCACACACATGCATGGGTACACTCATACACACACAGATCTTTTCTTAAAGTTCAACCTTCAACCATGCCTCTGAAATAATTTAATATTGAAACTATTCATGTTCACTTTTTAAGAGAGACATGGGTTATTCAATTTGAATATCCATGGAAATCATCCATATTTTACACTGTAGACTACACTTCACATTTTGTTGACTATTCTATCCCTTTTCATTACTTTGGTAGCAGTATATCCCAACATATATCTGTAAAGTGATTAATGTTGGACATCGTTTTGGTGGGGGCAAACCCATGTGATCCCCAGGCCTAGAATGTCAGGGCTCTGGTCACAGTTGCTTGGATTAGGGATTGATGTATCATCTGGTTTAGAGTATTTATTATAGGACCCATTGCATTATGTTAATTAACTACTGAGAGCAGGGTGTACCCTGCCCTAAGTCCCTCATATTGTGTAAAACCCGATTTTTTGGACTGTAATTGTGTCTCGTTTTCAGAGACTCCATTTTACAAGCTACTTTTTACTCCTTTTTGAAAATGGAGGCTGTCTAGGCTCCCTGTTGGACATGTGAACAGCACCATCCAGCTGGCATCAAGTCCATGTCACAGGCTGACAAACAACTTATGCTTGAGTGTAGAAATGGGACTATCCTGTCAATTAACTGGGTGTGGGGTAGATTGGAACTGTAGGGGCACATGGTTAATGTAAAATCAAAGCTATGACAATTGTGGCAGGAGAATCTGGAGTGGAGACTGAAACCACAAACTAACATGTGAAAAAAGCAGAGAAAGGCTCTCCATTCCTTACCTGGGCCCATCTGCCAAACGGAATTCACAGAGAACAAAAAAACAAAAAACAAAAAACAGGAAATAGAATGAGAAGTGGGTGTTGTGTAAAGGTTTTATAAAAGGTTATATACTTCAGGTTCAATGCTTTTAGGGCTCTTTCCTCAGCTCACTGGCCAACTCCCTCCATACCTCGGAAGTATTTTCTCTCTCTTAACAAACATTCTCAAGTTCTATTTTTCGTCATGTGTAATCTTTTTTCCTAGTCCACAAGAGCACAGAATGGAGTGGTCTCTGAACTCAGACCTACAGATCAACACTAAGCACACTCTTTCTCATTCTCCTCCTTATCTCCTTTTTAGATACTGACCAAAAGCCTAAGCAGGCTGTCCAGTCTCAGCCTTCTCAGTTTCTCTGACCTCTACACTATGACCTCTTCTTCCGTTCCATTTCCTTTCCTTCCAGCAGCTGCTGGAAATTTCTGCTGGCCTGTTCTGTTGTATTTTTTTTCTCTCAAACTTTAGTGAAATTGTTCTGGAACTTCCTGGGTGTGTTTTTAAAGTCTTTTATTAGTGAGACTAAGAACCTAGAAGGAAATGACAGTCACACAAACTTATTGACCAAATTAGTTGAAGTAGAGGATATAAGGCCCTCAAAGCGATTGTAAAAAGAGGTGGGCATGGAGCATTGTGATGGTGAATGTCCCCATGTACAACCCTGCCATCTGACCATCTGGTGTATGCCTCAAGGGACTAGCAGACCAAAAACTCTCTCCTATCTGAGGGGCTTCAGCTCTGCTGGCTCCCACTTACCTATATAACCTACTTGAATTGCTTGTCCTCTTGTTCCCCTGTCTAGATCTCTAGTACATCTGTCTACATATTCATTTGTCATGACCTGGTCTTGACTTTCTGTCACATTTTTACTGCAATTCAGCTCTGATCCTGTTGCCTAACTCTACATATAAAAGCTAGAATCCAACATTTTCTGTAGATTCTTCTCCAGCTTTGGTATCAATATAGGCTCTAATTGCATTTCTATCTGTTTCTCTGCTGGTTAGTATATCAGAAACCCTTGCTGCATCCTACACATATATGTATATGCAGATATATTTACAGTGTGATGAGCAATGTGTGATCTGAAAGCTAATGTTAATAATTAAGACTTAGATAAAAGAGCCTGTGTTTGCTTTCAGGGACATGTAGAAAGTGGGAGTATCTAGCTAATTGCTGCCATTGAAACTGCCTTATACTGTGAATTTGTTGCTGTTTAATAAGTTCTGACATCATGGAAGGACACACCTATGTTGCTGATACAACACACACAAAACACTTTATTTTTTCATGTATTTGTTTAGCAGTACTTAAGTGTATATATGTGTGGGTGCATGCATGTGAGGTGCATACATATCATTACATCAATGTAGAGATCAGAGGATTACTTATTTAGCAGTACTTAAGTGTATATATGTGTGGGTGCATGCATGTGAGGTGCATACATATCATTACATCAATGTAGAGATCAGAGGATTACTTGTTTAGCAGTACTTAAGTGTATATATGTGTGGGTGCATGCATGTGAGGTGCATACATATCATCACATAAATGTAGAGATCAGAGGATTACTTGTTTAGCAGTACTTAAGTGTATATATGTGTGGGTGCATGCATGTGAGGTGCATACATATCATCACATAAATGTAGAGATCAGAGGATTACTTGTTTAGCAGTACTTAAGTGTATATATGTGTGGGTGCATGCATGTGAGGTGCATACATATCATCACATAAATGTAGAGATCAGAGGATTACTTGTTTAGCAGTACTTAAGTGTATATATGTGTGGGTGCATGCATGTGAGGTGCATACATATCATCACATAAATGTAGAGATCAGAGGATTACTTGTTTAGCAGTACTTAAGTGTATATATGTGTGGGTGCATGTATGTGAGGTGCATACATATCATTACATCAATGTAGAGATCAGAGGATTACTTGGGGGAGTCCATTTGTTCTCTTTCTAACATGTGGGTTCTGAAAACTGTCCTCAAGTTGTCAAGCTTGATGACAAGTGCCTTTGCCCTCTGAGCCATCGCACCAGCTCGACATTATTAGAAAAGTGAATACTAAATCATTTTTTCCTGAGTTTAAAAGCTAGAAGACAACTGTTTACAAATACAGACAATTTCTTTATACTATCAAGACATGAGGATGGAGCCATCATGGATCAGAGGAAGGAGGAAACAATGAGTCAGAACTCTGGTGACATTGTTTAAAAACCCTGGATTAATCTCTATTTGAATCATAATGATTAAATAAGGCAATGCATTCTGTTTTGATTACATTTATTTGAACTTATGTTTCTGCTGTTTGTAGATAAGGCAAATTTAATGTTTGAAAAACTACAACCCAGTGGGGGAGGAAATCTATCAAACTGAATGGTGTTGCATGGTCCACAGTTGAAGGATGATTTCCTTCATTTTTTCATGACTGAAATAACTAAGTTAGGAAGACAAAAGAGTAGTATTCCTTTAAAAGAAAAGTTATGCAATATTCACAATTAAATTTTCCTAAATAAAGTTTTACAAGAGCAGAGCTACTTACTCATTTATGTACCAAATTTGTCTGATCTTGTGCTATAGCAGCTGGCTTGATTAGTTTTGACAGCATTTGTATGGACCACGAAACCTAAAATATTTATAATTTGGCCTTTTACAGAATAAGTTCATTGACCTCTGGTCTAACTGAAACAGTTGATTCCCCAAAGCTCTTTTTGTTTAAGCTTCCTTTTGGTCTACTAGGGAGACCATAATGGGGCTCATTGAAATTTATGGCTCTATCTTAGTCTAAGAATTAAAGTACAGGCAGGGAGAGGTTGGGGTCACTTTCATACACTCAGGGAATAACTCAGGGTGTGAGGAATTTATTCACTATCAGGTAGGAGGAATTTGTCACTGAGAATTTTGAATAAGTTGTTAAATGTCACAAGGTGAAATTCTTTCTGACCCAAGCCCTGGAAAACCTGTTTTACATTGCCAGCTATAGACATAGAGAGTCAAAAGAGGTGCAAGCATTTGTTCATTTCCTACAATAAGTTCTAGGCTTTATTTTCAGGTTTTGTTCAAAAAGCAATCATCCAAACTAAGTCATATTTGTGGAGGGAAAGCCATTATTAATAAAAGACCAGAAAATGGAGCTAGTCCCCGTTAATAATTTTTATAATCACACTCCATAAATCTCAAACAGCAAGCCTTGGAGTGCTGAACCTGGCACTATAGATTCGCAACACTGCATGCACTCAATGACCCAAGACTTTGAGCAGGACAGAATGGCTGCCCTTAGTTGCATGAACCTGATTTGCATGATCCCTATTTGTATAACAGAGAGTGCATAAATGGAAATTACAAGCATAGCAGTTCACCTTACATTCACAAAAGTGCACATGTGCTAATCTGGTCTGTACTCCTGTGCATGATGCAAATTGCATGCTAGAAATTGCACATAAATTCACCTTAACTATAAAAGCATGTTTCCCAAGTAGAGAATCCTACAGCCTATTGCATAAGTTTAGGTGAAGCAGTAGATGTTATTAACTCTGCTGTCCTGATGTTATGAATATGTTACAAATTCTTATTTGCATCTGTTCTTCAGCACTAGGGAAGTAGTGGCTGGTTGTTAAACTAATTTATTCCCCCATACAGGATTTTTCTTGTGTGTAGGAAAATGGGCTTCACCTTATTTTTCTAAGACAGTTAATGCAAAATCAGAAGGGGGATTTGATCCAGGTCTTTTAGAAACCCTGCTGCATGGTTGTCTTAGGGTTTCTATTCCTGCACAAACATCATGACCAAGAAACAAGTTGGGGAGGAAAGGGTTTATTCAGCTTACACTTCCATACTGCTGTTGATCACCAAAGGATGCAGGACTGAACTCAAGCAGGTCAGAAAGCAGGAGCTGATGCAGAGGCTATGGAGGAATGTTCTTTACTGGCTTGTTTCCCCTGGCTTGCTCAGCCTGCTCTCTTATAGAACCAAGATTACCAGCCCAGAGATGGTCCCAGTCACAAGGGGCCTTTCCCCCTTGATCACTAATTGAGAAAATGCCTTACAGTTGGATCTCATGGAGGCATTTCCTCAACTGAAGCTCCTTTTTCTGTGATAACTCCAGCTGTGTCAAGTTGACACAAAACTAGTCAGTACAATGGTCTCCTGGCTAGAACATGGGGTAGGAGAACCTGAAAGAGCAAGGTAAGCACAACTCTTGCAGGAAAATGGACAAACTTAGAAATGTATAATATTTAGCAAAGTTATCCAATCTCAGGAAGAAAAATATGTAGAGCCTAGTCTATAATTCATACATATAAAAAGAAGTGTGGGTGTGGCTATACTGTAACCATTTAGAATAAAGAACCAGGAAGCGTATTTTTTTTAAAAGATAAAGTCCATGCTAAGTATTTCACATATGCAGTATATCCTTTAAATGATCTCTCAAGGTATAACATATTTCCAAATTAAAATAAGTTCTTAAAAAGGCAGTGTCTACATGTGATTGCTATTACCTTAATGGGAAATCTCAATTTCAAATTAAGTTTTTCATTGTTTGAATATCCCTGTATTCTATAGTTCTTTGTATGTCCTATTAGATTCATTTTTTTTCTGTTGCTGTGACAAAACATGACCAAAACCAACTTAAGGAATCAAGCATTTGTTTTGGCTTATAGTTCCAGAAGAATAAGAGTTTATTATGCCAAGGAGGCATAGCAGCAAGCTTCAGTCATGGAAGAAAAAGCAAAATGCTAAGAGATCACATGGTTAACTGTATGCACAAAGCAGAGGTAGCAAACTGGACGTGAGGCCAGACTAGGTACTCTCAAAGTCACCTCCCTCATGAAATACTTTTTCCTACAAAGCTGTTCCTTGCCAAATAGCACCACCAAGTAGAGCATTTATCATTCAAACCCCCACCACTACTAAGCTTAGTGTTTCATTCTTTAAACATATTTATGCTATTCTAATAATAGAGCTTGAAGAGTACTAGGAGTATTTTTTTTAAATAATCACAATTTTGAAATTTCTGAAAATTCTTATGGATACTGATTTATTGTCCCTGAATCTCTAAAACATATATCATTGTTGCTGAGTAAATGTTCTGAAAACCAACAGATTAACTTCAGGAGTACAAGAACTTTAAGAAACTTAGAAAATATGGTATTTCGGAAGCTTTATGAAAGGATTGGAAACTCAGGGGACCAGAGTCCTACAATAAGATGTAGCCCTTTGGAGAGTGGAAGAGGATACTATAAATAATTATATTGGACTAACACAATTAATCTGAGGTTGTCTTCAGCTAAGCAGAATGTATGGTGACCCTAATTAGAAGTAACAAGGGCTATCTGATGATGGGAGGAGTCATGATAATGAGGCAGTGACAAATGACCAGATTAAACCAAGGTTAGGTGACTTCACTGGAGCAGAGGATACACTGGGATGGAAGAAATTAATGAGTGCCAGCAGCTGTTCAAGACAATTATAATGTCAATCTCGGAGAAGCTGTAAGCTCCTGAGGTACCTAGCCCACTTGCTAGGGTGGAAATGGGAAGGACTTGAAGAGATGGGGCTCTGACAATTTGTAGTATGTGGGGTCAAAAATTCTATCACTGTAACTTCATCAATTAGTGTATCTCACAAGTAATCATTAAGCTACAATAAACAATATAACGTAATATAGCTACATATTAAATGAATATAATATACATGATATATTATATAATGTGTATATAGTTAAGTTATTTTAAGAATTCTAATTTCTCACTCCTGAAAACAATAACAACAAAAATGATGAGTGCCTAGTGTCCTTTTGTAGCTCCTAGTAGCCTGGGGTTAGCTACCATGTACATTCTTCTGATACACACTTGTTTAGAATTGTCTGAAGGAATAGTTGAAAATAATAGCAATTCTCATCCCAGACTTATTTGTCAGGATGTTACAGTCTTATGCCTTTAAAGTGAATTACGCTCTAGCCACCGTCTCATAGTTATTTTTTTTTTCAGGATAAACAAAACAGGATTTCTATTTCACCTTTCCTCTTTTACGTCTTTCCTCTTCGTATGGCATCAATTTTCTGTCCATCATCTTTACCCTTTGCCCCTCTCCCTGTCCTGCTGTCTGATTCCCTTTGTGAGCAGATACCATCTTGACAATGTAGAAATGAGCCTTTTGGCTTTCCTGATAATGAACTTGTAATCAAATGAGGTAGCAGCAGCATTAACAAAATCTGCTTCACCTGTGTGTTTCTGGCCCTGTTCCCACATGGAGGTTTTTTGTTTTTGTTTTTTGTTTGTTTGTTTGTTTGTTTGTTTTAATCTGTTGAGGTTTCTTATGCTATCCAATCTCATAATAAATGTAGAATTTGACAGGTACACATTTATTGGCAAACACCACTTTGAAAGGATGCCTCTTTAGAGGATCAGACTTGACAATGTTTTTATCCAACATAGGTAGAAGCATTGGTACAGACATCAGTCGATGAGAGCCAGCTTCATTTAAGAATTGTGCTGATTGTGCACACTCATTCACCTCTCCAGGCTGAGCCATCATTTGGTTATTAATTCGAAGACCCAGTAGCCTGTCTACGTTTTGCCTATTTAATGGATGGAAGATAACATCTATCAACACATTGCCAGAATCTTGTATAATGCCTCCATCTGCTATGCTTTTACACCTAGACTACAACTTGAGATTTAAATGTGACTATGCTATTATTTTATAGTTTATCTTGAAAAACAACTTACCTCTGGCAAGACAAGACAGGCAATCTGGTAGCAAGGGTATTTTGACGGTTTCTTTCAAGTACATTATTGGGCGGTGCAGCATGGGAAAACTGAAGAGCAGAACTGATACCAGCTAGAAAGACAGTCCTCCAGGCAAACAAAATTGCTTGCTCTTTACCACTGAACAGCAGTTTGAAAGAACATGCTGGAAAACAGACAGCGAAGATACACAGGAGACTTCCTCATATGTAACATAAAAGAGAGGCAAAGGAAAAGCATGATTTTGCAACTAACACACTACTTAAGATGGACAAGATTAAAATGCTGCTAAACTTTGCAAAAATCACGTGCATTAGCTTCCTTTCTCTTGGGGTTCACTGAGGTGACTTTTGGAAGCATTTCTACTTCTGTGCACTGCCATGCCTTAATAATGTGCAGAAATGGACTCGTGGCCATTAATGATGCTCTCCCCTCCAATC
The DNA here is from genome assembly GCF_978045245.1 of Mus caroli. Classification (NCBI taxonomy): domain Eukaryota; kingdom Metazoa; phylum Chordata; class Mammalia; order Rodentia; family Muridae; genus Mus; species Mus caroli. Next base: position 39,943,191 of record NW_028227260.1, on the reverse strand, counting down.
AAATTGTGGTTTGTAGATTACTGCTTCCCCTTAGTTTTCTCTAATTAAGTGGTATCTATGCTGCTTAGCAATTAGCTCTAAGAGCCCCAAAAGGGTTTGCAAGTTTGCCTGGCCGGAAGGGTAGAGAAAGGACTAAGTAGTGTTTGAGTGCCTGGTATTACCTCCCAGTATTTCTGTTTAAACTCCAAATTAAGTGAACTTGGAAGGTTTTTATTATTAATTTGAAAAAAGTGCTTTGCACCTGAAAAAATGTTCAGCATCCTTAATCATCAGGGAAATGCATATCAAAACAACCCTGAGATTCTACCTCACACCAGTCAGAATGGCTAAGATCACAAATTCAGGTGACAGCAGATGCTGGGGAGAGTGTGGAGAAAGAAAAACACTCCTCCATTGTTGGTGGAATTGCAAGCTTGTACACCCACTCTGGAAGTCAGTCTGGTGGTTCCTCAGAAAATTGGACATAGTACTACTGGAGGATCCTGCAATATCTCTCCTGGGCATATGAAGATGTTCCAACTGGTAAGAAGGATACATGCTCCACTATGTTCATAGAAGCCTTATTTATAATAGCCAGAAGCTGGAAAGAAACCAGATGTCCCTCAACAGAGGAATGGATACAGAAAATGTGGTACATTTACACAATGAAGCACTACTTAGCTATTAAAAAGAATGAATTTATGAAATTCCTAGGCAAATGGGTGGACCTGGAGGGTATCATCCTGAGTGAGGTAACCCAATCACAAAAGAACTCACATGATTTGTACTCACTGATAAGTGGATATTAGCCCAGAAACTTAGAATATGCAAAATACAAGATACAATTTGCAAAACACATGAAATTCAAGAAGAACAAAGAACAAAGTGTGGGAACTTTGCCCCTTCTTAGAATTGGGAACAAAACACCCATGGAAGGAGTTACAGAGACAACATTTGGAGCTGAGAGGAAAGGATGGACCATCTAGAGACTGCCACACCCGGGGATCCCTATTGGATGGAACACAAGGCCCCCAATGGAGGAGCTAGAGAAAGTACTCAAGGGGCTAAAGGGGTCTGCAACCCTATAGGTGGAACAACAATATGAACTAACCAGTATCCCTGGAGCTCATGTCTCTAGATGCATATGTAGCAGAAGATGGCCTAGTCAGCCATCATTGGGAAGAGAGGCCCCTTCGTCTTGCAAACTTTATATGCCTCAGTACAGGGGAACGCTAGGGCTAAGAAGTGGGAGTGGGTGTTTAGGGGAGAGGGGGTGAGGGGCAGGGTATGGGGTACTTTTGGGATAGCATTTGAAATGTAAATGAAGAAAATACCTAATCAAAAAGAAAAAAAGTGCTTTGTGATATAGTACATTCAATGCTCCCAAACACTTAAAATGTGTTAGTACCTACCATCAACTATGTTTATTAAAGTCTGCTTATTGAAAACTAAGATTAAAATGCTTTACTTTAATGACTTAATGAGTCTAATAAAGAATACCATTTAGCTGTCCCTCATCTGATGGTTCAATAGGCACTGGCATTTTTGTTGCCATTAAATATCTTATCAAAAGTATTCATGTTAGATGATAATTTCCCAAATATATTGAGCCATCACTACTATTTTTAGTGAATGTATACATAATTTAAGCGTTCTTGTTAAAAGAAAGCCAATTAATCATTTGATAGCCAGGAAATTATGTTGTGGTAAAATTAACAATCATAGTAGGGAATCTAATTTTAACTGGGACTCTTCATTGCTGTCTTTCTTATCCTTGGCTTGCTACTTTCTTCAGTGTAGAGAAGTTAACTTGATATTCCCAAAGTGTGTATTTGAGCAAGCAAGCGACCTTGTTAACTGTTGCTCTCAGTAACTGCAGTGATTTGTATAACAGCAGCAAATACAGAAAAAAAAGACTAAAAGTGAAAACATTTTCTCATTTCCTAAAGCTTTGTCTGATAATACTTTCAAAACTTCTAAAACTGTCAGAAATAGTTACGCTTTGCTATATATGTGTGAAATTGCAGTTTACAAATACAGAATTGCTTTGGTCTTTTTGATTTTTGCCTAGTACGAAGAAATAAAGGCATCATTTGAATGTAGGAATGGGTTTCCCCCCACAAAAAAAAAATCATAGAGAAGAGCTCTAGTGCAGATTTTGTTTTCTGTGTTTATGCCAAGATGGTGCATAAAACTTAAAAGTTTTTTTTTTTAAGTTCATGAACTTTATATTTATCTGTAAGTTTTAGGACACACATGACAAACCAGGTATTTTGTTATTAAAACATCCATTTAATTTTTATATATGGTGTCAATTTTCTGAGTACAAGATAATAGATGCTAAGATGATCTTGGCTTTATCGTCTTGAAAGCAAGAGGAAGTGTTGCTGTATTTCACTTTTGAGAAAACTGGCTTAACTGAGAGCCCATTTTGTGGCTTTTATAAATAAAAACAAATTAAAGTTAGTGTATATAGTACTGCCAATCATTATGAACTTTTTGAAGAAAGTGTCTTTCAGTATGAGAAAACTATTTTTATGCCAGATTTTCTAGTTTTATTACTGCAGCAAATTTGACCTGAACTGGCTGAAGTACTTAGTAGCTCTGTTCTCTGTTTGCAACTTGCTTACTGGGACAGCATGAACACAAAAATGAACCTGTGTGCCTGAATATCTGTTCCTTTTCCTGTGGCAAATTTGTGCCCCTTTGGGGGTGTGAAATCTTCATAAAATTTAGTGCTGGTAATTTTATACTGTCAATGTGACACAACCTAGAGTAAACTAGGATGAAGAACTTTTGAAAAATTGTTTTAGTCACATTGTACCATAAGCATGTCTTTGGCACATTTTTAAAATTTTGCTAATTGGCGAAGCCCATTGTGGGTAGTACATACATAGACATTTGGGTTGGGCCCTATAAGAGGGCTAGTTGAGGGTCCAGGTTACAGAATCAACTAATCTGGGCCCTTAGGAGCTCTCTGAGACTGAGTCAGTATTGAATGAGCATACAGGACCTGGAGTATAGCCCCATGTGTAGTTGATATGCAGCTCAGTCTCCTAGTGGTTCCTCCAATGACTGGAGGGGGGATGTCCCTAAAAATGTTACTTGTCTGTAGAATCCGTTCAGAGGAACTGGGCTGCCTTGTCTGGCTTCAGTGTGAGAAGATGTTCCTAGCCCTGTAGAAACTTGATGCTCCAGGGTTGGGGATACTCAGGGTCTCCCCCACCCTCTCAAAGGAAAAGCTGAGGGGGGATGGAGGGAGGGACTCTGTGATGGGAGATGTGGGAGGGGGTAGTGACTGGAATGCCAAAGAAAAATTAATTAAGGGGCTGGAGAGATGGCTCAGTGGTTAAAAGCCCTGATTGCTCTTCCAGAGGTCCTGAGTTCAATTCCCAGCAATCACATGGTGGCTCACAGCCATCTTTAATGGAATCTGATACACTCTTCTGGTGTGTGTCTGAAGACAGCTACAGTGTACTTATGTAAAATTAATACATAAATCTTTAAAAAATGAATTAACTAATTAAAAAAATAAAAGAATGCTAGCTGATCCTGGTCTAGATAACAAGTCCTAGAAAAACCAGAGCTACAGTGGGCTCTTTTAGTTTTCAATTAAAAAAAAAATACCTAAGAAACAAAGGGAAAAAAGTTAGCTGAGCAAGATGGAGAAATGAATCTACTAAGTCGCCTTCCTCCAAGGATTCTGTTCCAAGTTCCTGCCTTGCTTTTTCTGTGGATAGAAATGACACCTATAAGCTGAAATAAATTCCTTTTCTCCACAAGTTACTTTTGTTAATGATGTTTAGCATAAATATAAAAACAAACAAACAAACAAACAAACAAACAAACTAAAACAGAGATTGAAACCAGAAGATTGAGGCTGTTGATATGATCAGCCTGATCACATTTTGGGAGAAGGGATTGTGAAAATATTTTGGAATTTGAATGAGAAAAACTGTTTAGTACCCTGAGCTTAAATGGAATATTCTGTGGAACCATGGAAGATAAGAATGCTTAAAGAAATACAGGCAGTTGAGGCGTGGCTTACAACATTTCAGAAGGAAGCAAAGATATATCAGAGCTGTGTGTGTTATGCTTTGGATTAAGACTGTGGATGCTAAATTACTGGGACAATGATTGCTGGTTAGCTGAGGCTGAAAAATCATGTGACTAATAAATGTAATTGAGGTGAAATTTCATGGGAAGTATTTCTTCAGGGCCAGAAGACAGCAGTTTTGGTTCAGGATGGTGAAGAGTATATTTTAAGCTGTCAGCTTAACTTGCAAATGTGTTAGACTATCTCAATAGTTTTTACTTTGAAGGCAAAGAGATGCAAACTTGAAGGGGTTAGGAAGAGTGACTAAGTCCTGGGACCATGTGACAATGTTGAGTCCTTACATGAAGGTTTTGAGAAAACATTGATGAAGATGCAGGGTCAACAGCAATGAAAACTGTTGCCTTGTTGCTGAGGTTGAAGTCTGATATTATGAGAAAGGCCTGAGGCCTGTGGAAAATGTCGGACACCGTTTGTAAGCGAGACTTTCGGTTCTCAACTTGCGGGATCCTAGAGCACACATCCTATACCTACCTAAGTGACATAGACTTTGGTAAGGTTACAGATTGAACTTGATTTCTACTGATAAGGGCCTGTTCTGCTAGCACCTGAAATTCCTGAAATACCTCCCCAGGATAATGAGGCATCTCACTCAGTACCTTAGCTTTCAGTCAGCTTTTCAGTATATTTGCCCACCCAAGATACTCCTACCCCTTCCCCCCGAAACTATATAACCCCTGATTCACTCTGAGTAAAGTTTGTCTGTACTACCAAAGCTGGTCTTGGTATGTCATTATTATCATTTATACTCACAAGTTACCCAAAACCCTATTTTTGGATATTGCTCCCTTCTTCCACATGGGTCAGGGGCCAACAACCTGAGCAAGGTTTCCTGGAGAGAAGCTGAGTCTTGGCACCATGATTCAGAGGTGGAGTCCCTAAAGAGGCTGAGAGAAGCCATTGGTGAAGCTCCAGCCTTAGCTGTACTAGAGATCTGATGTTATTTCAGATGCTAGGAGTATATGATATATATCAAGCCCAGCCCAGGGTATTGAATAGAGTTAGCCACAATACATATAACAACAAGCAAGTCGTGCATGCTGTGGGTGGCATAGCCAATGAAGTAGGGTTGTCCAAGCCTTTTGGAGCCCATAAATGAGTGGGTTCCAGATGTCCGAAATTAAGCTTTTTATAACAGTTGGAATTTAGAATTCACTTTGATAAGATAGTAACTGGTGATGGTGGTGGTGATACATGCCTTTAATCCCAGCACTGTGGAAGTAGAGGCAAGAGGATCTCAATGTCTGAGGCCAGCCTGGTCTACAAAAAGACTTTCAAGACAGCTAGGGCTATACAGAGAAACCCTGTCTTAAAAAAGAAAGAAAAGCAAAGCAAAGCAAAGAAGAAGAAGAAGAAGAAGAAGAAGAAGAAGAAGAAGAAGAAGAAGGAGGAGGAGGAGGAGGAGGAGGAGGAGGAGGAGGAGGAGAAGGAGAAGGAGAAGGAGAAGGAGAAGGAGAAGGAGAAGAAGAAGAAGAAGAAGAAGAAGAAGAAGAAGAAGAAGAAGAAGAAGAAGAAGAAGAAGAAGAAGAAGAAGAAGAAGAAGAAGAAGGAAGAGGAGGAGGAGGAGAAATATAAACAAAACCACACAACAAAACAAACAAACAAAAAAACCACAGTAACTTGTACCCTGGTTCTCCTTTCTTGAAAGAAGAAAATAATCTTTTTATTTTACAGCTGAGAGTCTTTGAGTTTTTAAAGGGAACTTGGACTTTTCAAATGATAAAACTTTCAAAGACTGGGCCTTTTGAAATCCAACTGTACTTTGTATTATGATATTAAAAAGTGGCCTTGTGAACAAACACGAAAGGAAAAGTTGTATCATAGCATTGTTGTGTTTCTGTGGCAATCTGACTGATAAGCAATGGATTGCACTGCTTATATTTTATTGTCTACTTGACACAAATTCAAGTCACCTAAAATGAAGGACCCTCAAATGAATAATCACTACAATTAGAATGGCCTGAGGAATTGCCTGTGGGGATTTTCTTAATTGCTAATTGCTGTAGGAAGACTCAGCCCACTGTGGGCAATATACCCCTAGGCATGTAGGTCTGAGCTACATAAAAGAGCTAACTAAACCAGAGAGCAAGAGAAGGGATTAGTAGCCTTCCCCATTTCTGTTCCAGACCTTGAGCACAGTTGTATTAATAGAACCTTTTTCTCACCATTATTCTGAACTCCCTTATAAAGGGTAAGGAATGGCTAATGCTTTTCCTAGGAGAAAAGGGACAAAAAACTATCTTTGTTAGCCTTCTAGTTTTCTTTTTCTTGGAGTCTCTGGGTCTCCTCCCTGTCTCTCTGATTCTTTTTTCATCATCTCTCCTATCATTTTCTCTGCTTTTCTTTCTCCATTTTGTGCTTCGTATATGTGAAATTTGATAGGGCTAAGATCAATGTATAATCTCTTAGGGAAAAACAAAACAAAGTATCTCAAAGAAGTAGTGTTAGGGAAAAAACCCACAAAACAAAGTCTGTACATTTAGCTGGCATAGTCTCTGAAAGTTTAACCCTTAGGTCTGGGTCATTAGGTATCACCAGGTTATTTTAATGACTTCTCTTGTTTTTTGTCAGATAAATTCTTCTGCTTCCTAATAGTGTGTGAAACAAGTAGTTTTTTGGCTGTATTCATATTTTTTTCTTTTTTTATATATCAGCTTTTTATTTAAAAATTACTTTGTATATAACTTTAGTTTCTTTGCCCAGTTTACTTCATATGCCCCATATAGCCTTACAAGTGTCCAAATCAAAAGTTGAGTATTCCAAAAAAAAAATGACCAATTTCTTAGCCATGTGTAACTTTTCATTCCTCAATGGGAAAAGATGTTCCTAGTCCTGCAATGACTTGATATGCTAGAGCAAGTTGGTATCCAAGGAGGATTTCACCCTTCTCAGAAAAGAAGGGACAGGGTGATGGAGGAAGGGTTGTATAAGGGAGGAGGGGGAGAGGAAAAGGTAAGCTGTGATGAAAATTTTGAGTGAATAAATAAATTCATGGAAAAATAAATACTATATGAAAGATCAATATTGCTTTTATTTGACATGAATAAATTGTGTTTGTTTATATCAAATGACTGTCTATGTCTTGAGATTAAAGAACTCTTGGTACTTATATCATTCCGTTTCTAGCCTTTGTTTCTTTAAGCCAGTTCTGCATTTGTCTTACTAGAACTAACAAATGAATCAGTGCCTACATTCCTTGATACTGGTGTGCAATAGGATGAATATAAATAGTAAGTCTTTAAATAATGCTTGAATGAACATTATTCACTCACTGGTAATGCCTTTGCTACTTGCCTCAGACCATTTTGGCTGCTACAGTCAAGTAATGTGTAATTTGTAAGTAAGAGAAATTTACTGTGCATGATTTTGCTGATAGAAAGTCAATTAAGGTGCTGGTGATTTCAATATCTGATGTTCCTCATAGATGGGGTGGTCTGTATCCTTTCATGGCCAGAAGGGGCAGATTGTAAAAATATTTTCCGCAACATCTCTTTTTATAAGATATGGATTTGTGTGTGTGTGTGTGTGTGTGTGTGAACTAATAAAGTCTTCTAAGTCTTCATCCTACCACAGTTGGATTACATTCTAACACAAGCATTTGAGGAAAAAACTAGTGATTAGACTATAGACTTGTCGCTACAGAAGTGACTAGACCTTTAAATAAAAAGAAATATGTGGTTTATATTTAAAATTACCTTAAGGAGAATTCAGAGGGCTATTGAATTAATATTTATCATCTAAAATTTGCAGCCTTCATAAATCCAATGAAACTTTATAATAGTAGTTTAACATTTTAAACTATTATTTCTAAGCTTGTTTTTAAAAAGAATATTTGTGAATGCAGTGGGAGAATAATTTGATATTATGCATTATGATTTCTCTAGAACTCATAGTTACTTTATCAGGGTTCCAGGATGAAACAATCCATAATCCATATGAAAATGTTCCTGATTAACTTCACTGTTACAGTGAAATACTATCATATAACTTGAAGGTAATTCTTACTTATTTTAAATGTTTATTCTAATGACATAATAATAAAATTGAACTCTGTGATAGAAATCAAAATGCACCTGTAGTTTCATAAGTACAAACTGTAAAATAAGCAATTCATAGGCAGCCAGCTACAAAGAATGGTATTTTTATTTTGGGGCCAATTCTTCCCTTTGATCTTATACAGTCTTGATCTCTTTGAAAAGTGTTCTCTCAGATCATCTATAATAATCCAAATAAAACTGCTACAAAACTATCAAAATAATATTTGCAATTTGATAACCTTACAATAAGTGCACAGCAATATGTCCTTAGACCCGGAGCTTTAGAAAACCTAGCCTGTAATTTTAAAAATAGATAAGTCATCTAAATAGGCATACAACAAAGCTGTCACTAAATGCTGTCATTAGTTATCAGTGATCCTCACACCTGAACCATCCCTGTGTGTGATTAGTATACACACACACACACACACACACACACACACACACACACATACACACACACACACACACACACACACACACACACATACATTCTACAGCATGGGTGTGGAGGTCAGAGGATAGCTTAAGGGTGCCAGTTCTCACTTTCTACCATGTGGGTTCCAGGGATTGAACTCAGGCCATAAGAACCTTTATTCTTTGGCCCTCCATCTTTGGCCTTCCAAGGTTTACTGAAGACAAATTGCTTCCACTGAATTGTCCAGGTTGTAACTGCTAGTTTGGAAATATTGAGAAAACTATCTTTGTGGAAGAGCAGATTGTCTGGCTTTCCAGCATGCCAATAGCTACTGTTGAATTACCAAGGTTGTATAAATTAAGCCAATTGAATAATTTCCATCTGTAATCTATATTCATTCTATTTATTCTGTTGCTCAAGATAATGCTTACAAATATGATAGTTCTGTGACTGAGACTGAGAACCTGCATTTTAGTGTCTCAGGTGAAGGAGATACTACTGGTCCAGTACATTATAATGGAACTACAATATTGCCACCAAAGGTCATATTTTGAGGATCAGACAGAGCAAGTAAGCATGAAGAAAGACAAAAGAGAATAAAAACAGCTCCAAGGCAAACCACACTATACAAATTTTCTGAAGGCATGAACTGGTGAGCAGGGATCTTACAAATGTAATGCATAGCTGTGGAATTGGCACAATGCAGTCACCTTGGGAATGGAAACTACAACTTTCTAAATACAATATTCTTTACACCTTAAAGGGGGAATTTCAGCAAATGGGATAAATGCTTATTTAACAACTTATAAATATAGCATGTTTTCCAAGTCATTTGGCCTTTAAAATGTGTGATTTCTTTTTTTCTGTGTCCAACAATAAGAGACTGTTTTGTGCTATTTTCCCCAGGAGTCCCACTGTTATTACTTAATATTTATTAAGTAGCCACTATGGTGGCTTGATTCTTACAGGAGAGAGATTTCTTCTTTACAATTCTGTGCTAAATAGGATTTTCCTACTGCCTGTCAAACTCTGAAACCATATTACACAACACAGAGCAACTTGAAGCATACTGGGGTATAAGAATCAATGCCCACATTCTGCATTTAGAAAAACTGAGAACAACAAACCAAACATTTCCTCCTTGTAACTTAATCCTAAGTATCTATTAGGAATGTAGTTGCAAACACATTCAATCAATTAAACAGATCTCCCACTGATGAGTGTTGAGATTTATTGGCTAGGAGTGCAACGTAGGAACATATCATGTCAAAAGGAAGTAGGAAGCATCGTTTAAAGGAAGATAAATCAGACTTTGAAGGTAATAATATTCAAAAAAGTCACTTTAAAGAGACACTGTACTTGCTGGCTTCGATAACTTGAAGAGAACAAGAATTATAATAGTGCTAAAGGGTGAAGCTGAGAATTTAAAGAGCACAGAAAATTTAATAAAAAGGAGTCATGCTTTATAACAGGGATTAGGAAACTGTAAGGGTGGAATTTGTGGCCTTCATTTCTGTGATTGAAACAAGGGAAACATCCACTTTGTTGTAAGACATGATAACAATGATAGCAATTTTGAAATCATGATTTCCAGGTCAATTGTCAGTCAATAAAACACAGAGCAAAATATCTTTAACCATCTTGTGTTTCTTATTTATTTTTCTTTCTTCTCTGATTTCTCTCCATCAAATGTGTGAAGAAAGCAACTCCAGGATTGCCAGACAGAAGAGGATGAAAGAAAAAGGCCAAAAAGACTTTTTTTTTAGGTTTTTAAAATTGGATATTTTATTTACATTTCAATTGTTATGCCCTTCCTGGTTTCCCCTCTGCAAATTACTTATCCCATCCCCTCTCCCCCTGCTACTATGATGGTGGCCCCCCCATCCACCCATCCACTCCTGCCTCACTGCCCTCGCATTCCTCAACACTGGGACATCAAGCCTTCAGAGGACCAAGGGTTTCCCCTCCCATTGATGCCAGATAAGGCCTTTTCAGCTGCTTCATCCCTTCCCCTAACTCCTCCATTGGGATCCCTGTGCTCATTCCAATGTGACTGTGAGTATCTGCATCTGTGTTGGTCAGGATCTGGCAGAGCCTCTCAGGAGACAGCTATATCAGGCTCCTGTCAGCAAGCACTTCTTGGCAATAGCAATAGTCTCTGGGTTTGGTATCTGCATATGGGATGCATCCCCAGGTTGGGCAGTCTCTGGATTGCCTTTCCTTCAGACTCTGCTATACTATTTGTCCCTGTATATCCTTTAAAAAGGTAGTAATTCTGGGTTAAAAGTTTTGGAGATGGGTAGATGGTCCTATCCCACAATGGGAGGTGGGGGCATGCCTAAGTTCTGGATATGGTCTCTACAGGTTCTCCCTCCTTTTCATGGGGTGTTTCATCTAATGCTATCCCCATGAGGTCCTGGGAGGTTCTGACTTTCCTGGCATCTGGCACTTTCTGGTTGCTATCCCTAGTTTCCCATCCCCCATTGCTAGACACCTCTGTTCAATTTCCTGACCCTCTGTACAGCTCCTCCATCTCCTGCCCATACCTGATTCTGACCCTCTTTTATACTCCTCCTCCTATCTCCTCCCAATTCCCTCCCAACCTCTACTTCCCTTGATTATTTTGTAAACTCTTCTAAGTAGGACAGAAACATCCACACTTTGGTCTTCCTTCCTCTTATGCTTCATGTTGTATGTGAGTTATATCATGGATATTCCATGCTTTTTTGCCTAATATCCACTTCAGTGAGTACATACCATGTGTGTCCTTTTTTTTTATTAGACATTTTCTTCATTTACATTTCAAATGCTATCCTCTTTCCTGGTTTCTAGAGTCCAGCTTCTTGAGTTCTTTGTATATATTGGATATTAGTCCCCTATCAGATTTAGCATTGGTAAAGATTCTTTAACAATCTGTTGGTGGCTTTTTCTCTTATTGACAGTGTCTTTTAACTTACGGAAGCTTGGCAATTTTATGAGGTTCCATTTGTCGATTCTCGATCTTACAGCACAAGCCATTGCTGTTCTGTTCAGGAATTGTTCCCCTGTGTCCATATCTTCTAGGCCTTTCCCCACTTTCTTCTCTATAAGTTTCAGCATCTCTGGTTTTATGTGGAGTTCCTTGATCCACTTAGACTTGAGCTTTGTACAAGGAGATACGAAAGGATCAATTCACATTCTTCTACATGATAACTGCCAGTTGACCCACTACCATTTGTTGAAAATGCTGTCTTTTTTCCACTGGATAGTTTATCCCAGATAGTTTCTCCCTTATCAAAGATCAAGTGACCATAGGTATGTGGGTTCATTTCTGGGTCTTCAATTCTATTCCATTGATCTACCTGTACGTTGCTGTACCAGTATCATGCAGTTTTTATCACAATTGCTCTGTAGTACAGCTTGAGGTCAGGCATGGTGATTCCACCAGAGGTTCTTCTATTGTCCAGAATAGTTTTTGTTATCCCAGGTTTTTTGTTATTCCAGATGAATTTGCACATTGCCCTTTCTATCTCAGTGAAGAATTGAATTGGAATTTTGATGGAGATTGCATTGAATCTGTAGTTTACTTTTGGCAGGATAGCCATTTTTACTATATTAATCCTGCCAATCCATGAGTATGGGAGATCTTTTCATCTTCTGAGATCTTTAATTTCTTTCTTCAGAGATTTGAAGTTCTTATCATACAGATCTTTCACTTCCTTAGTTAGTCATACCAAGGTATTTTATATTATTTGTGACTGTTGTGAAGGGTGTTTCCCTAATTTTTTCTCAGCCTATTTATCCTTTGTGTAGAGAAAGCCCACTGATTTGTTTGAGTTAATTTTATATCCAGCTACTGCATTGCAGCTGTTTATCAGGTTTATGAGTTGTCTGGTAGAATTTTTAGGGTCACTTATATATACACTATCATATCATCTTCAAATAGTGATATTTTGACTTCTTCCTTTCCAATTGGTATCCCCTTGATCACCTTCTGTTGTCTAATTGCTCTGGCGAGTATTTATTGAATAGGTAGGGGGAAAGTGTGCAGGCTTGTCTAGTCCCTGATTTTAGTGGGATTGCTTTAAGTTTCTCTGCATTTAGTTTGATGTTGGCTACTGGTTTGCTGTATGTTGCTTTTATTATGTGTAGGTATGGTCCTTGAATTCCTGATCTTTCCAAGTCTTTTACCATGAATGTGTGTTGGATTTAGCCAAATATTTTCTCAGAATCTAAAGAGATGATCATGTGGTTTATTTCTTTGAGTTTGTTTATATAGTGGATTACGTTGATGAATTTCCATATACTAAACGATCCCTGCATCTCTAGAATTTAGCCTACTTGATCATGGTGGATGATCATTTTGATGTATTCTTGGATATGGTTAGTGAGAATTTTATTGAGTGTTTTTGCATTGATATTCATAAGGGAAATTGTTCTGAATTCTCTTTCTTTGTTGGGTCTTTATGTGGTTTAGGTATCAGAGTAATTGTGGCTACATAGAATGTATAGAGTACCTTCTGTTTCTATTTTTTGGAATATTTGAGGAGAATTGCAATTAGGTCTTCTTTGAAGATCTTATAGAACTCTGCACTAAAACCATCTGGTCCTGGGCTTTTTTTGGTTGGGAGATTATAAATGACTGCTTCTATTTCTTTAGGGAAAATGGGACTGTTTAGAACATTATTCTCATCCTGATTTAACTTTAGTACCTAGTATCTGTCTAGGAAGTTGCACATTTAATCCACGTTTTCCAGTTTTGTTGGGTATGGCCTTTTGTAGTAGTATCTGATGATTTTCTAGTATGATTCCCTCAGGTTCTATTGTTATGTCTCCTTTTTCATTTGTGATTTTGTTAATTAGGATACTGTCCCTGTGCTCTCCAGTTAATCTGGCTAAGGGGTTATCTATCTTGTTGAATTTCTCAAAAAAAAAAAAAAAAGCTCCTGGTTTGCTTGATTCTTGTATAGTTCATTTTGTTTCCAGTTGATTGATTTTAGCCCTGAGTTTGGTTATTTTCTGCCTTCTACTCCTCGTGGGTGAATTAGCTTCCTTTTGTTCTAGAGCTTTGAGGTGTGCTGTCAAGCTGCTGGTGTGTACTCTCTATAGTTTCTTTTTGGTGGCACTCAGAGATATGAATTTTCCTCTTGGACTGCTTTCATTGTGTCCCATAAGTTTGGGTATGTTGTGGCTTCATTTTCACTAAACTCTAAAAAGTCTTTATTTTCTTTCTTTATTTCATCCTTGACCAAGGTATCATTGAGTAGAGTGTTGTTTAGTTTCCATGTGAATGTTGGCTTTTTATTATTTATATTGTTATTGAAGATCAGCCTTAGTCCATGGTGATCTGATAGGATGCATGGGATAATTTCAATATTTTTGTATCTGTTGAGGCCTTTTTTGTGACCACTTATATGTTCAATTTTGGAGAAGGTACCATGAGGTGCTGAGAAGGTATATCCTATTGTTTTAGGATAAAATGTTATATAGATATCTGTTAAATCCATTTTTTCATAACTTCTGTTAGTGTCCATGTATGTCTGTTTAGTTTCTGTTTCCAGGATATGTCCATTGAGGAGAGTGGGGTGTTGAAGTCTCCCACTATTATTGTGTGAGATGCAATGTGTGCTTTCAGCTTTACTATAGTTTCTTTAATGAATGTGGATGCCCTTGCATTTGGAGTATAGATATTCAGAATTGATAGTTCCTCTTGGAAGATTTTTCCTTTGATGAGTATAAAGTACCCCTCCTTGTCTTTTTTGATAATTTTGGGTTGGAAGTCGATTTTATTCAATATTAGAATGGCTACCCCAGCTTGAATTTTCAGACCATTTGCTTGGAAAATTGTTTACCAGCCTTTTACTCTTTGTTCCTGAGGTGGGTTTCCTGTATGCAGCAAAATGTTGGATCCTGTTTATATAGCCAGTATGTTAGTCTATGTCTTTTTCTTTGTGAATTGAGTCCATTGATATTAAGAGATATTAAGGAAAAGTAATTGTTGCTTCCTATTATTTTTATTATTCGAGTTGGGATTCTGTTCTTGTGGCTATCTTCTTTTAGGTTAGTTGAAGGATTACTTTCTTGCTTTTTCTAGGGCATAATTTACCTCCTTGTGTTGGAGTTTTCCCTTTATTATCCTTTGAAGGGCTGGATTCGTGGAAAGATATTGTGCTAATTTGGTTTTGTCATGGAATACTTTGGTTTCTCCATCAATGGTAATTGAGAGTTTGGCTGGGTATAGTAGCCTGGGTTGACATTTGTATTCTTTTAGGGTCTGTATGACCTCTGTCCAGGGTCTTCTGTCTTTCATAGTCTCTGGTGAGGAGTCTGTTATAATTGTGGTAGTTCTGCCTTTATATGTTACTTGACTTTTGTCCCTTACACCTTTTAATATTCTATCTTTATTTAGTGCATTTGTTGTTCTGATTATCATGTGTCTGGAGGAATTTATTTTCTGGTGCAGTCTATTTGGAGTTCTGTGGGCTTCTCCTATGTTCATGGCCATTTCTTTCTTTGGGTTAGAGGAGTTTTCTTCTATAATTTTGTTGAAGATATTTACTGGCCCTTAAATTGAAAATCTTCATTTTCACCTATACCTATAGTCCTTAGGTTTGGTCTTCTCACTGTGTCCTGAATTTCCTGAATGTTTTGAGTTAGGATCTTTTTGCATTTTGCATTTTCTTTGATTGTTGTATCCATGTTTTCTATGGAATCTTCTGCACCTGAGTTTCTCTTTTCCACCTCTTGTATTCTATTGGTGATGCTGACATCTATGATTCCTGATTTCTTTCCTAGGATTTCTATCTCCAGAGTTGTCTCACTTTGGGTTTTCGTTATTGTTTCTACTTCCATTTTTTAGATCGTGGATGGTTTTGTTCAATTCTATTACCTGTTTGATTGTGTTTTTCTGTAACTCTTTAAGGTATTTTTGTGTTTCCTCTTTAAGGTCTTTTACCTATTTAGCTGTCTTTTCCTGTAATTCTTTGAGGGATTTTTGTGCTTCCTCTTTAAGGACTTCTACTTGTTTAGTAGTGTTCTCCTGTATTTCTTCTTTTTTTTTTTTTTGATTTTTAATATTTTTATTACATATTTTCCTCAATTACATTTCCAATGCTATCCCAAAAGTCCCCCATAGCGCCCCCCACTTCCCTACACACCCATTCCCATTCTTTTGGCCCTGGCATTCCCCTATATTGGGGCATATAAAGTTTGCAAGTCCAATGGGCCTCTCTTTCCATTGATGGCCGACTAGGCCATCTTTCGATATATGCAGCTAGAGACAAGAGCTCCGAGGTTCTGGTTAGTACATCATGTTGTTCCAACAATAGGGTTGCAGATCCCTTTAGCTCCTTGGGTACTTTCTCTAGCTTATCCATTGGGAGCCCTGTGATACATCCAATAGCTGACTGTGAACATCCACTCCTGTGTTTGCTAGGCCCCGGCATCGTCTCACAAGAGACAGCTATATTTGGGTCCTTTCAGCAAAATCTTGCTAGTGTATGCAATGGTGTCAGCGTTTAGAAGCTGATTATGGGACGGATCCCTGGATACAGCAGTCTCTAAATGGTCCATCCTTTCATCACAGCTACGAACTTTGTCTCTGTAACTCCTTCCCTGGGTGTTTTGTTCCCAATTCTAAGAAGGGGCACAGTGTCCACACTTCTTCTTGAGTTTCATGCGTTTATCAAATTGTATCTTATATCTTGGGTATCCTAAGTTTTGGGCTAATATCCACTTATCAATGAATACATATTGTGTGAGTTCTTTTGTGATTGTGTTACTTCACTCAAGATGATGCCCTCCAGGTCCATCCATTTGGCTAGGAATTTCATAAATTCATTCTTTTTAATAGCTGAGTAGTACTCCATTGTGTAAATGTACCATAATTTCTGTATCCATTCCTCTGTTGAGGGACATCTGGGTTCTTTCCAGCTTCTGGCTATTATAAATAGGGCTGCAATGAACATAGTGGAGCATGTGTCCTTTTTACCGGTTGGGACATCTTCTGGATATATGCCCAGGAGAGGTATTGCTGGATCCTCCGGTAGTACTATGTCCAATTTTCTGAGGAACCGCCAAACTGATTTCCAGAGTGGTTGTACAAGCTTGCAATCCCACCAACAATGGAGGAGTGTTCCTCTTTCTCCACATCCTCGCCAGCATCTGCTGTCACCTGAATTTTTGATCTTAGCCATTCTGACTGGTGTGAGGTGGAATCTCAGGGTTGTTTTGATTTGCATTTCCCTGATGATTAAGGATGTTGAACATTTTTTCAGGTGTTTCTCTGCCATTCGGTATTCCTCAGGTGAGAATTCTTTGTTCAGTTCTGAGCCCCATTTTTTAATGGGGTTATTTGACTTTCTGGAGTCCACCTTCTTGAGTTCTTTATATATATTGGATATTAGTCCCTTATCTGATTTAGGATAGGTGAAGATCCTTTCCCAATCTGTTGGTGGTTTTTTTGTCTTATTGATGGTGTCTTTAGCCTTGCAGAAGCTTTGTAGTTTCATGAGGTCCCACTTGTCAATTCTCGATCTTACAGCACAAGCCATTACTGTTCTATTCAGGAATTTTTCCCCTGTGCCCATATCTTCAAGGCTTTTCCCCACTTTCTCCTCTATAAGTTTCAGTGTCTCTGGTTTTATGTGAAGTTCCTTGATCCACTTAGACTTGACCTTAGTACAAGGAGATAGGAATGGATCGATTCGCATTCTTCTACATGTTAACAACCAGTTGTGCCAGCACCATTTGTTGAAAATGCTGTCTTTCTTCCACTGGATGTTTTTAGCTCCCTTGTCGAAGATCAAGTGACCATAGGTGTGTGGGTTCATTTCTGGGTCTTCAATTCTATTCCATTGGTCTATTTGTCTGTCACTATACCAGTACCACTCAGTTTTTATCACAATTGCTCTGTAGTAGAGCTTTAGGTGCGGCATGGTGATTCCACCAGAGGTTCTTTTATCCTTGAGAAGAGTTTTTGCTATCCTAGGTTTTTTGTTATTCCAGATGAATTTGCAGATTGCACTTTCTAATTCGTTGAAGAATTGATTTGGAAATTTGATGGGGATTGCATTGAATCTGTAGATTGCTTTTGGCAAGGTAGCCATTTTTACAATGTTGATCCTGCCAATCCATGAGCATGGGAGATCTTTCCATCTTCTGAGATCTTCTATAATTTCTTTCTTCAGAGACTTGAAGTTTTTATTATACAGATCTTTCACTTCCTTAGTTAGAGTCACGCCAAGATATTTTATATTATTTGTGACTATTGAGAAGGATGTTGTTTCACTAATTTCTTTCTCAGCCTGTTTATTCTTTGTGTAGAGAAAGGCCATTGATTTGTTTGAGTTAATTTTATATCCAGCTACTTCACCGAAGCTGTTTATCAGGCTTAGGAGTTCTCTGGTGGAATTTTTAGGGTCACTTATATATACTATCATATCATCTGCAAAAAGTGATATTTTGACTTCATCTTTTCCAATTTGTATCCCTTTGATCTCCTTTTGTTGTCGAATTGCTCTGGCTAGGACTTCAAGTACAATGTTGAATAGGTATGGAGAAAGTGGACAGCCTTGTCTAGTCCCTGATTTTAGAGGGATTGCTTCAAGATTCTCACCATTTACTTTGATGTTGGCTACTGGTTTGCTGTAGATTGCTTTTATCATGTTTAGGTATGGGCATTGAATTCCTGATATTTCCAAGACTTTTATCATGAATGGGTGTTGGATCTTGTCAAATGCTTTTTCCGCATCTAACGAGATGACCATGTGGTTTTTGTCTTTGAGTTTGTTTAAATACTGGATTACGTTGATGGATTTCCGTATATTGAACCATCCCTGCATCCCTGGGATGAAACCTACGTGGTCAGGATGCATGATTGTTTTGATGTGTTCTTGGATTCGGTTAGCAAGAACTTTATTAAGGATTTTTGCATCAATATTCATAAGGGATATTGGTCTGAAGTTTTCTATCTTTGTTGGGTCTTTTTGTGGTTTAGGTATCAGAGTAATTGTGGCTTCATAGAATGAGTTGGGTAGAGTACCTTCTGTTTCTATTTTGTGGAATAGTTTGTGAAGAACTGGGATTAGATCTTCTTTGAAGGTCTGATAGAACTCTGCACTAAACCCATCTGGTCCTGGGCTTTAATTAGTTGGGAGACTATTAATGACTGCTTCTATTTCTTTGGGGGATATAGGGCTGTTTAGATCATTAACCTGATCTTGATTCAACTTTGGTACCTGGTATCTGTCTAGGAACTTCTCCATTTCATCCAGGTTCTCCAGTTTTGTTGAGTATAGCCTTTGGTAGAAGGATCTGATGGTGTTTTGGATGTCTTCAGGATCTGTTGTTATGTCTCCTTTTTCATTTCTGATTTTGTTAATTAGGATGCTTTCCCTGTGCCCTCTAGTGAGTCTGGCTAAGGGTTTATCTATCTTGTTGATTTTCTCAAAGAACCAGCTCCTTGATTGGTTGATTCTTTGAATAGTTTTTCTTGTTTCCACTTGGTTGATTTCACCCCTGAGTTTGATTATTTCCTGCCGTCTACTCCTCTTGGATGAATTTGCTTCCTTTTGTTCTAGTGCTTTTAGGTGTGTTGTCAAGCTGCTAATGTGTGCTCTCTCTAGTTTCCTTTTGGAGGCACTCAGAGCTATGAATTTTCCTCTTAGAAATGCTTTCATTGCCTCCCATAAGTTTGGGTATGTTGTGGCTTCATTTTCATTGAACTCTAAAAAGTCCTTAATTTCTTTCTTTATTCCTTCCTTGACCAAGGTATCATTGAGAAGAGTGTTGTTCAGTTTCCACGTGAAGGTTGGCTTTCTATTATTTATTTTGTTATTGAAGATCAGCCTTAGTCCATGGTGATCTGATAGGATGCATGGGACAATTTCAATATTTTTTTATCTGTTGAGGCCTGCTTTGTGACCAATTATGTGGTCAATTTTGGAGAAGGTACCATGAGGTGCTGAGAAGAAGGTATATCCTTTTGTTTTAGGATAGAATGTTCTGTAGATATCTGCCAGATCCATTTGATTCATAATTTCTCTTAGTTTCACTGTGTCCCTGTTTAGTTTCTGTTTCCATGATCTGTCCATTGGTGAAAGTGGTGTGTTGAAGTCTCCCACTATTATTGTATGAGGTGCAATGTGTGCTTTGAGATTTACTAAAGTTTCTTTAATGAATGTGGCTGCCTTTGTATTTGGAGCATAGATATTCAGGATTGATAGTTCCTCTTGGAGGATTTTACCTTTGATGAGTATGAAGTGTCCCTCCCTGTCTTTTTTAATGACTTTGGGTTGGAAGTCAATCTTATCAGATATTAGAATGGCTACTCCAGCTTGTTTCTTCATGCCATTTGCTTGGAAAATTGTTTTCCAGCCTTTCATTCTGAGGTAGTGTCTATCCTTTTCTCTGAGATGAGTTTCCTGTAAGCAGCAAAATGTTGGGTCTTGTTTGTGTAGCCAGTTTGTTAGTCTATGTCTTTTTATCGGGGAGTTGAGTCCATTGATATTAAGAGATATTAAGGAAAAGTAATTGTTGTTTCCTGTTATTTTTGTTGTTAAAGTTGGCATTTTGTTCTTGTGGCTGTCTTCTTTTAGGTTTGTTGAGGGATTACCTTCTTGTTGTTTCTAGGGCGTGGTTCCTGTCCTTGTATTGGTTTTTTTCTGTTATTATCCTTTGAAGGGCTGGATTCGTGGAGAGATAATGTGTGAATTTTGTTTTGTCGTGGAATACTTTGGTTTCTCCATCTATGTTAATTGAGAGTTTGGCTGGGTATAGTAGCCTGGGCTGGAATTTGTGTTCTTTTAGTGTCTGTATAACATCCGTCCAGGATCTTCTGGCTTTCATAGTCTCTGGTGAAAAATCTGGTGTAATTCTGATAGGCTTGCCTTTATATGTTACTTGGCCTTTTTATCTTACTGCTTTTAGTATTCTATCTTTATTTAGAGCATTTGTTGTTCTGATTATAATGTGTCGGGAGGTATTTCTTTTCTGGTCCAGTCTATTTGGAGTTCTGTAGGCTTCTTGTATGTTCATGGGCATCTCTTTCTTTAGATTTGGGAAGTTTTCTTCTATAATTTTGTTGAAGATGTTTGCTGGTCCTTTGAGTTGAAAATCTTCATTCTCATCCACTCCTATTATCCGTAGGTTTGGTCTTCTCATTGTGTCCTGTATTTCTTGGATGTTTTGAGTTAGGATCTTTTTGCATTTTACATTTTCCTTGATTGTTGTGCCGATGTTCTCTATGGAATCTTCTGCACCTGAGATTCTCTCTTCCATCTCTTGTATTCTGTTGCTGATGCTGGTATCTATGGTTCCAGATTTCTTTCCTAGGGTTTCTATCTCCAGTGTTGCCTCATTTTGGGTTTTCTTTATTGTGTCTACTTCCCTTTTTAGGTCTAGTATGGTTTTATTCATTTCCATCATCTGTTTGGATGTGTTTTCCTGTTTTTCTGTAAGGAATTCTACCTGTTTGATTATATTATCCTGTTTTTCTTTAAGGATTTGTAACTCTTTCGCAGTGTTCTCCTGCAATTCTTTAAGGGATTTTTGTGCTTCCTCTTTATTGTCTTCTGCCTGTTTAGCAGTGTTCTCCTGTATTTCTTTAAGTGTGTTATTAAAGTCCTTCTTGAAGTCCTCTATCATCATCAGGAGATATGCTTTTAAATCCGTGTCTAGCTTTTCCGGTGTGTTGGGGTGCCCTGGACTGGGCGAAGTGGGGGTGCTGGGTTCTGATGATGGTGAGTGGTCTTGGTTTCTGTTAGTAAGATTATTACATTTACCTTTCGCCATCTGGTAATCTCTGGGGTTAATTGTTATCGTTGTCACTGTTTAAAGATTGGAGCAGAAGCTGTGTTCCACTCACCAGCAGTCTCTAAATCCTGCGGCGGGGGTCGTGGGTAGCTGATGGTACCCCGGTGCTGGTCCAGCCGGAAGAGGCCTGTGGTCCTACTCAGGCCGTTTTTCTGCTTCCCTAACTAATGCAGTCTCAGGTCCCGCGCAATTGGATTGGAGCAGAAGCTGTGTTCCACTCACCAGAAGTCTTAAGATCCTGTGGCGGGTGTTGTGGGTAGCTGGCGAGTGTCAGCCGACCCTGCGCCCCAGCTGCCCCAGTGCTTTTCTGACTGGAAGAGGGTTGTGGCCCTATGTAGGCCGGATTTCTCTCTCCCCAACCAGAGCAGTCTCAGGTCCCGCGTGATTGGACTGGAGCAGAAGCTGTGTTCCACTCACCAGCAGTCCCAAAATCCTGCAGCGGGGGTCGTGGGTAGCTGGCGGGTGTCAGGCAACCCTGCGCTCCCGCTACCCCGGCGCTGATCGGGCCGGATCTCCTGTATTTCTTTAAGTGAGTTATTAATGCCCTTTTTAAAATCCTCTACCAGTATCATGAGATATGTTTTTAAACCCGAATCTTGCTTTTTGGGTGTGTTGTGGTATCCAGAACTTGCTGTCTTGGGAGTACTGGGTTCTGATGATGCTGAGTGGTCTTGGTTTCTGTTAGTAAAATTCTTACATTTGTCTTTTGTCATCTCATAATCTCTGGTATTATATGTTCTACCTGTCTCTGGCTGGAACTTTTTACTTCTGTGTTTCTATTAGCCTCTGTCAGCACTCCTGGGAGTACAACTCTCTCTTGATTCCCAGTGGTTAGAGCACTCTCTTCAGGCAAGGTCTCCTCTTGCAGGGAAAGTCTGTAGAGGTTTGGAGTTCAGCTCTGCCTTCTGACTGAAGGTGAAGGCCCGAAGGACCCCTGTCCAAGAAGCTCTGTTGCTTCTGTGGCCAGCATGCTCTCCTGTGAGGACTGGTCTCTGAGAGGCCTGGGATACCAGATGGAGCTCTCACCTGAGTCCGGGGTTTGAGCCTTCTCTGGAGGCTGACTCTCCTCTGGCAGGGAAGGTGGGCAGAGTTCTGGTTCTCAACTCTACTTTCTGGCTGAAGATGAAGGTCCGAAGGGAACCTGTCTATGAAACTCTGTTGCTTCTGAGGCCCGCACACTCTCCTGTGTGGACTGTTCACCATGTGTATTCTTTTGTGATTGAGTTACCTCACCAGGATGATATTTTCTAGATCCATCTATTTGCCTGTGAATTTCATGAAGTCATTGTTTTTAATAGCTGATTAGTATTCCATTGTGTAAATGTACCACATTTCTGTATCTGTTGAGGGACATCTGGGCTATTTCTAGCTTCTGCCTATTACAAATAAGGTTGCTATAAACATAGTGGAGCATGTGTCCTTATTACTTGTTGGAGCACATTCTGGGTATATGCCCAGGAGTGGTATGGATGTTTTTTTCCTTTTTTCTTTTATCTTTTTAACTTTCTTTCTTTCTTTCTTTCTTTCTTTCTTTCTTTCTTTCTTTCTTTCTTTCTTTCTTCCTTCCTTCCTTCCTTCTTTCTCTTCTCTTCTCTTCTCTTCTCTTCTCTTCTCTTCTCTTCTCTTCTCTTCTCTTCTCTTCTCTTCTCTCTCTCTCTCTCCCTCTCTCTCTCTCTCTCTCTCTCTCTCTCTCTCTCTCTCTCTTTCTTTCTTTCTTTCTTTCCACTCCAGATATTATTCCCCTACCAATCCACCCTTCATCTGTTCCACATGCCATACCTCCTCTCTACCTCCCTGTCTCCACGAGGATGTCCCCACCCCTACCCTCCACCTCACCATATCTATAAACTCCCTGGGGCCTCAAGTCTCTTGAGGGTTAGGTGCATCTTCTCTGACATAACACATACCTGGCAGTCCTCTGCTGTATATGTGTTGGGGGCCTCATATCAGCTGGTGTATGTTGCCTGGTTGGTGGTCCAGTGTTTGAGAGATCTCGGGGGTCCAGGTTAGTTGAGATTTCTGGTCCTCCTACAGGGTTGCCCTCCTCCTCTGCTTCTTCCAGCTTTTCCCTAATTCAAACACAGGGGTCAGAAGCTTCTATCTATTGGTTGGGTGCAAATATCTGCATCTGAGTCTTTCAGCTGCTTGTTGGGTCTTTTGGAGGGCAGTCATGATAGGTCCCATTTTTTTGAGCATTCCATAGCCTTAGTAATAGTGTCAGGCCTTGCGACCTTCCCTAGAGCTGGATCCCACTTTGGGCCTGTCACTGGACCTTCTTTTCTGAGGTTCCTCTCTGTTTTCACTCCTGCAGCTCTTTCAGATAGGAACAATTAAGAGTCAGAGTTTTGACTGTCAGATGGCAACCCTTCCCTCACTTGATGCCCTGTCTTTGCACTGGAGGTTTGCTGTATAAGTTCCCTCTCCCTACTACTGTGCATTTCATCTAAGGTCCCTCCCTTTTAGTCCTGAGAGTCTCTCATCTCCTAGGCCTCTGGTGCATTCTGGAGGGTTCCTCCAACCTCCTACCTGCCTGTTTACATTCTTTTTGCTGTTCCTTAGTAATTCAGTCCTTTTCCCTACTTACTACCAGACCATGTTCCCCTCTGCACCCCATTCTCTTTCCCTCCCAGGTTCCTCCCTCCTTCCCCTGTTGTGGTTCCTTCTTCCTAAGTGGGACTGAGGCATCCTCACTTGGGTACTTCAGCTTGTTTACCTTTTTGAGTTCTGTGGATTTAATCTTGGATATTCTGTAACATTTTGGGGCTAATATCCACTTATTAGTGAGTACATACCACTCATGTCCTTTTGGGTCTCAGTTACCTTACTCAGGATGATATTTTCTAGTTCCATCTATTTGCCTGCAAAACTCAGGATGTACTCATTCTTCATTGCTGAGTAGTATTCCATTGTGTAACACTGAATCTAATAGAAGAGAAATTGGGAAAGAGCCTTGAACTCATTGGCACAGGGGGAAATTTCCTAAACAGAATTCCAATGGCGCATGCTCTAAGGTCAAAAATTGATAAATGGGAGGTCATGAAACTGTAAAGTTTCTGTAAGGCAAAGGACATAGCCAATAAGACAAATTGGCACCATACAGATTGGGAAAAATCTTCATTATTCCCACATCTGATACAGGGCTAATTATACAAAATATATGAAGAATTCAAGATGCTAACCACTAAAAACCAACCAACCAACCAAACAACACAATATAAAAATGGGATATAGAACTAAACCGAGAATTCACAACAGGAATCTTGAATGGCTGAGAAGCAACTAAATAAATGTTCAAAGTCCCTAGTGATGAGAGAAATGCAAATCAAAACAACCCTGAGATTCCAGCTTACACCAATCAGAATGGCTAAGATCAAAACTTCAGGTGACAGCAGATGCTGGCAAGGATGTGGAGAAAGAGGAACACTCCCCCATTGTTGCTGGGACTGCAAACTGGTACAACCACTCTGGAAATCAGTCTGGAGGTTCCTCAGAAAAGTGGAAATAGATCTACCTAAAGACCCAACGATACCACTCTTGGGAATATAAGCAAAAGGTGATCCACCATGCCACAGGGGCACAAGTTCCACTATGTTCATAGTAGCATTGTTTGTGTTAGCCAAAAGCTGAAAACAACCTATAAGTCCTACAATAGAAGAATGGATATGCAAAATGTGGTTCATTCACACAATGGCAAAAAAGATTTTATGGTGGGTTGAATTGTGCTTCACTCCCCCAACTCCAAGACAAGCTGGCTGAACTCTAGAATTCCTGTACCTCAGACCTTATTGGAAATAGACACATTACAAAGGTAATTGGCTACAGCCATATTATTGTCCTCTTGTAAAAGCAGAAGAGACACAGACAACTAAGAATAACAGACCAACCCATGTCAGCAACTAAAATGAGCTATGCAGAAACCAGGGGCTGCCAAGAATTTTGGATATCACCAGAAGCTAGGCGAGAGATGTTCATCAAAATTTCCCTCCAGGCTGTTCAAGCAAGCCATTTTTGCCTACACTGTGATTTCAGACTGGAAGCCTCTAAACCTGTGAGAGAATAATTTTTTTTTTGGGGGGGGGAGGGTGACCTAGTTTCTTGTCCTGTGCTACTGCAGTATTGTTGGCAGGGTTTCATAAAGTCTCTTTATCAAACTTCCATATGCTCAAGATTTGTTTGCACAAGAGACTAAACTTTCATTATATACTGAGGAATATTCTTCTAAAGTCAGGCAACATCTTCAATGGAAACACAAATCACAAATAAATTTGAGGGGTATTTATTGGAACATTTCTCAGGAATGTGTGTATGTGCTAGTGTCATAGGAGTTCATGCTCATCTAATGCACACCATCTGTCATGTTTTGAGTGCCCTCAACAGAACACATGTAGAAATCTAATTACCACTGTGGATCATTAGTAAGGTATACATTGTATACAACTATAGTATTTGAGTATGGAACAGTTGCAAGATAATTAAGGTTAAATGAGGCTATAATAGTGAAGGTCTAATTCAATGGAACTGTGGCTGTATAACAGAGCTGAGAACTAATTTTTAACATTAGGTCTCACTATGTGATGCCTTTGCCAACTGTGGTGGTTAGAATGAAAACAGAATCAATAAGTTCATAGGGGCTGGTGCTATTGGGAGGTGTGGCTTTGTTGCAGTAGGTGTGGATTGTTGGAGTAAGTATACCACTAGATGCTGACTAGGGTCTCAGAGGGTCAAGCCTGGCCATTGTATCAGCATCTTTCCTGATGTACAAATCTCATCTCCTTCTTGAGTCTACCATGCTTCCTGCCATGACAATAATGGGCTAAACCTCTGAAAGTGCAACCCAATCCCAATAAAATATTTTGTTTCATAAGATTTGCTGTGGTCATGGGGTTTCTTCACAGCAATTGAAATCCAAACTAAGACACCACCTTTGGACTAAGCTAAACAAAGCCATCAACAGATAGAGCTACTCAGTCTCAAACTTCTTTAGTTCTGTGAAGGCTTTTAGTCTCTGTAAATTACTTAGTCTGTAATATTTAGTTATAGCAACGGAAGATAGTTCAAGACACTATCAAAGCAGAAATGAAAAAGGAGATAAAACTGAAATAAGAAAATAAGTGAAAGTGATCTATATTTAACAGTATAAAAGTCGTTTTGTTCTCAGAAATATTCTTATAAATTTTATACACATTAATTATATTTTAGTGAGAGGAATGTTTTTGGACATAACTTACTACACTGAAGTTCTTTAGTTTAACAGGTTGTGATACAGTGATTTAATGGTCTGATTCTAAGTTCATTGTATTTTTATACCTAGTTTTAAAGGTTGTCATAGTCAAATGTACCTTGCAAAAATACAAATGTTAAAATGAAAAGAATATTCTGTTGATTACATTAGTAAATCCTGATGTTTAAATTGTTTCAACCACATGTCCTAGTTTGTTCCTCTGTTAATATGATAAAACGCTGACCAAAAGCAACATAGAGAGGAAAAGATTTATTTGGCTTATAGGTTATGGTCCATAATTGGCTTGCTCAACTCCTTTTGTTGCGTAGCCCAGGCCTATTTGCCTAGAGATGGCACCACTTACTGTGAGTTGGGTCTTTCTCTATTAATTAACGATAAAAATTAATAAAGTTAGTTATTCAATTGAAGTTCTCACTTTCTATTAATGTCATGTCAACAAGAAAATTAATGATCACAACACGATTTTGAAACATGTATTGTCTTTTGAGTATTTCATACATGAACACTATATTTGCATACTTTTAACTGTATGTGTGCTCCACTTCAAATCCTCCTTTTGCCCCACAGTACTCCCTCTCAATGTCATGGCCTCTTTTTCAAGCATATCACCTGCTGAGGCCATTTAGTTTTGTGCATACATACACACACACACACACACACACACACACGTCCTTTAGGGAAAACCAATTTGATACACTATCAGGAGTCTCATCTCTAAAGAAGACAGATTCTCCTTCTGTCAGTAACTCCTATATTAATTGCTTGTAGTACTTCCTCTAGGGGTGGAGTCTTTTGAGGTTTTCCCTTCCACACCTTCACACTAACTGGTATGGTCTTAGTTCCAGCTTGTCTAGACTACATTAATCATGGCATGGGCAAAACTCCCTGTCATACACAGAAGTCAGCCACTATGCTTCAGCAGATGTACTGATTCTCTGGCTCATACAATATTTCTGTGCCCTCTTCCTTGGTTTTTCCTGAACCATCAGTATAGTCTTTTATTATAGATGTATCAACTGGGTTTGCACACCATATGGTCACATATGGATTTCCGTCATGCTCTATATCTCCTGCAAAAAGAAGCTCTTCTTCAAGAGGAATTGAACTATACTCATCGGAGGATATAAGTATTTAGAATGCACTTAGGAATTACACTGGCTTAAGTAATATGCCTGTAGTAGGTTCTTCTTCAGGGTCTATGACCTCAGTAGCCAAAGGCAGTTGCCTAGGTTTATGGTACTAAGCACAAATCACTTCCTATTGAGCAGGTCATAAATCCAATTTGATGGCTGTTGGTTACCTCTGAGATATAATGGCCACTTTTGCACTCTTGTGTTTTCCTGCCAGAATGGTCATTTTTGTGGCTTGCAGGCTTTTCAGCTGAACAGGACATTCAATTGCTGTTTTTCTTGGCAGCTAGCACAGCACCTTTGTATGCTATAAGAACTAGTCTTCAGAGATGAGACTTTCAGGTTAGTTTCAACTAGCTTTCACTGTCTTGTTTCTGAAGTGTGTTTCAATTGGATTTATGCATTTATTTTTATTTTTAATTATTTAGAATTAAGTCCCAGACTGAGGGTATTCAAATATTACCCTGAGTAAGAACATTTTGTCACATAAAACTGTCCTAGTCCTACACCTAAGAAAAGACAGTAATTTTCTGGTAGCTGGTCCTTATTAAACTTCTTCATACTACCTTAAAATCTTCTATGGGTGTTTTAAACTAAAGCACAGGCTAGGTTCATACACTATAATTTTTAGCTTCCATTTAGAAAGAACATCTATCCTATACTCCCACTATTTTTCATGACACAACGGTTTCTTTTTAAAAGTCTAAAATTATTCTTTATAGAATTTCCCAAATTATGGATTTGTCTCATTTTCTCCTTCTGGCAGGTTTAGTATTTTAAAGTATCTCATGTATTAAAAATTTCAAAGTCACCAGAGGCTTGATTAGATTAATACTAAGAACATTGTCTATGATATTTCCACAGAAGTACCCTTTAATTCCATTTGTATTACATTGTTAAGCACATTAAGTCTGGATGCACCTGTACTATGACAATAACTATGATCATGTGCATAAGGTGGTGGCCCCTGGATCTGTCCATTGTAATGGTTTTGGTGACATGGGTTTATTTCCACTGGAACAATATTTTTCTACTATCTCTTTTCTTAACTCTTTTAGCATTCATCAGTGAAGATTCTTTCAAGTGATTATTACTTTGAAGATTATGGAATATTCATTTCCTGTTTATTATTTATTCTATATCCAATTTTCTGACTAACATCTTGCCTTCCTATAACAGATCTCCTAATTTTAATCTCCTTTTCTAATAGATTCTAATTTATTCAGTGTGTTACAATTAAATGAGGTTATTTTTTTTTGAATGCTAAAATTCAGAGTTGGCGAGTAGAAGCTCTTAAAAACTCTGTCTCATATCCTTGTGACATGACATGTCCCTGCTTGTGTTTTAGCACCTTCTTGCTTACAAGCCTATGAAGTCACAGTGTCACTTTGCACATTTCCTTCTACAGACAAATCAGCTTCTCTTATGGGAGCTCCTATTTCTTCTATTGTGCAACTGAATTGAGAAATAAGGTGAAGTATCATTACTACCAATAATCAATGCCAGGAAAAAGACTTTCAAAGAATTTTTAAGTTTATCTTTTTTGTTATATCCTTTGAAAAATTTTAACTGGATCAAACAGGAATACAAATTTTACCATCTAACCATTTACTTTAAAACATTTTATTTTAACTCATTTGTATGTATGTGTGGATGTGTGCACATAAGTTCAAGTGTTTATAGAGGCCAGAAGAAGGTATCTGACACCAGGAAACCAGAGTTACAGGCAATTTTGAGTCTCCAGTTTGGGTGCAGGGAACCTAATTTAGATCCCCTGAAAGAGCAATAGGTGCTCTTACCTGCTGAGCACTACCATGTAACCCCCTTTAAGCGTAGAGTTAGTAGTCTTTATTAACATTGTTGTGTAGCAGATGTCTGGACATTTGTCATTTCACAACCAATTTTTTATATCTATTTCATAGCCACTACTTTTTGGTTCTTCTAGGAGTCCCAAACAAGAATTCTATTTTATGTTTCCAACATTTTGACTGTTTGAGCCATGTCACATAAAGATTTGTTCTTTTGTAGTTGTCTTTATTTACATAGCATAATGTACTCAAGGTTCAAACATGTGACCCTATTTCCTCCTGTTTTTAAGGATGAATCATACTCTGTTGTTTATTCACTCACCCACTGGTACATAAGTTGGACATTCTCTACACTTTTCCTACTGTCAATAATGACAAAATAAATGAAGTAATGCAATTACCTTTTTAAGATCCTACTTTAAATTCTTTTGTATATATTTCAAGATGAGATTAGATTACACCATTTTCAGAGTTTGAAGAAAGAGATGTGTTGTTTTCTATACTCCAAATCATTTTTGTTGTCTTTCTGGGGCTCAAATCTATATTCTTGCATATATAAGGAACTGTTCTATCATTGAATTACATTCTTATTCCTAAAAACATTCTGAAACTACAAGATGCTTAATTTATTTAGTGTTTATGTCTACTTTTATTATTAAAATATTGGTACCCAACCATATGTATACTCTCTTAGTTACTTTATTGTTGTAATAAGACCATAACAAAAAAAATATTGAAGAAATTATTGAAGAATTACAATTTTATAGGGTAAGTTCCATTACCATCATGGTGGGGAGCATAACAGTAGACCAGCCTAATATGATGCTCAAGCAGTAGAAAAGAGCTGTATCTTGAAATGAAACCACAAGGCAGAGCAAGCTGAGAACGGCACGGGTGTTTGAAATCTCATAGTCCACCCATAGTCACATATCTCCTTGAACAAGACCACACTTTCTAATTCTTTCCAAACAGTTGTAAAAACTGAGGACCAGGTATTTGAATGTAGGAGTCTTTGAGGGCCATTTTCAGTTAAATCAACACACACACACACACACACACACACATATATATACATATATATATATATATTAATTCATTTAAAATATTTAGTGAATATTTCTGAATATTCAACTAACAATCTACTGTTTTTTATTTGTTTGTTTTACAGATTTTTATATTTATTTTTTCTGTTTGATTTAGTTTGTGTTTTTCTGTATATGAATATGGGCTCTGGGAATTGAACTCAAGTCATCAGCCTTGTTGCCAAGTGCATTTAGACACAGAGTCATCTTTTCAATTCATTTCTTTATGAAGAATAAAGTATGTTTATATATGTATACACACACATTTGTGTGTGCGTTCATATATAATTAATGAAATACAGGGTATTATGTTTAAAATTACTTTAGTTAACATTCTCTTTAGACTTCTCTTTTATTTAAATGAGTATAATCTGTTTATATTATACTTAAAATTTGTATTTGATATTTTAATTTTATTTTAATTTTGTTACCTATATAAACCATTTGTCTACAAGTTACCAAAAATGGCATACTCAAAGATTTGCTTCTATTTCTATCCACAATTTTCTAGTTATTTTTTGTTCCTAACTATAATTTTACAAAGAAAAGCATACTTTTGGTTTCATAAATGTTGCCTCTTTGACTGTAGCATAGTTTTTGAAACTAGTCCCTTATGAATGGGTTCATAGGTTCTTTCCATATTTACGTATTTTGTTATAAAACATCGAAATGAATAAGCTGGTGCATGTGTTCTATGTTATCACACTGCAATTCAATGTAAATTTCTAGAGGTAGAATTGTTGGATCAAAGTAGTAAATCCACATTATTTTATTAAATATTATCACATACTGCTCCACTGAGATTAGACTTGTTCAACCACACCAAAAACTTTAAAACTATTTTTCTCTACAAGATTCGAGCAGACATTTCTGTATTATACACACACACACACACACACACACACACACACGTGTACATGCGCACACACAAGGCTATCACGATGTAGTTTTAATACATAAGAAAGAAAATTAGACTTTTTATGTGTTTTAAAACAATTGTGGTTCTCTCTTGTGAATTGTAATGTCTTTTGTTTTTTTCCCATTGTGTTTTCACAATTTTACAGGTGTAAATACATGAACTGTACTTGTTTTTGCAGCTTTCCCACATATTTTTAGGAATAAAATTATGCAATTTAGAAATATTTCCAAAAATTTAATTTTAAGATATTCTCTCTAGGCTGGATCCTTATTTTTTCAATGAGATCTCATCTCAATGTATGTGAAATTATCACTTTTCCTTTGAAGGAAGATGGCTGTTCATTCTATTTAAAGTGGGTTTCAGGGTGGTACTTTAGTGACAACTTTGTCTTCAGAGTGTAGGTTGTCACATTAAAACCCTTACCTTTTAATAACAGTAAAAACAACAACAAAAAATGTCTAATGCATTCTTAAATTGTACAACCCCTTGAAGCACTTTGTCATAAGATAATTAAAAGGAGGTAACTGAACCAAAATAGTTTCTAGGCCATTCACCATATTTATATTGATTAGAATTCATTGCTTATAGGTTGTTTTTAAATTTAGGACTATATATATTTTTTATTATTTTATTTATTTACATGTCAAATGTTTTCCACCTTCCCAGTCTCTTGTCCACAAACTCTGCATCACATCCTCCTTCCCCTTTGCCTCTAATAGGGTGCCCCTTCACCCACCCTCCCACCTCACTCTCGCCTCACCTCTCTTAGCATCTCTCTTTTTGGGGGCATCAAGCCTCCACAGGACCAAGCGCCTCCCTTCCCATTGATGCCAGATAAGGCAATCCTCTTCCACATATATATCTGGAGGCATGGATTCCTCCACATGTACTCTTTGGTTAGTGGTTTAGTCCCTGAGAGCTCTGAGGGGTCAGGTTAGTTGATATTGCTGTTCTTCTTATGGGGTTGCAATCCTCTTCATCTCCTTCAGTCCTAGTCTAACTCTTCCACTGGGGTCCACAGCCTCGGGCCAATGGTTGGCTGTGATTCTCTGCATGTTTTAGTCAGGTGTTAGCAAAGCCTCTCAAAGGACAGTCTTATCAGGCTCCTGTCTGCAAGAACTTCTTAGCAACAGCAATATTGCTGGGTTTTGTACCTGCAGATGGGATGGATCTCAAGGTGGGGCAGTCTCTGGATAACCTTTCCTTCAGTCACTGCTCTATTTTTTGTCCCTATGTTTCCTTTAGACAGGAAGAATTCTGTGTTAAAAATTTTGACATGGGTGAGTGGTCTCTTCCCTCAACTGGGGGCCATGCCTATGTGCTGGAGGTGGTCTCTTTAGGTTCTATCTCCCCTCTGTTGGATATTTCGGCTAATGGTCATCCACATTCAGTCCTAGGGGTCTCTTGCATCCATGGCTTCTGAGACTTTCTAGTAGTTCTCTCATTCCCTGCCCCTCACTGCTACATATTTCTATTTATTCTTTTGCCCTCTGAATTTCTCTCCTGTCTCTTCCCACACTTGAACCCGATCCACGTTTTTTTTCCCTTCTACCACCAGAACTCTCCCTACCTCTACCTCCCATAATCATTTTGTTCCCTTTCCTAAGTGAGATTGTATCATCCATATTTTGGTCTTCCTTCTTTTTAACCTTCATATGGCCTATGAGTTGTATCATGGATATTCTGAGCTTTTGGGCTAATATCCACTTATCAGTGAGTACATACCATATATGTGCTTTTGGGTCTGGGTTGCCTCATTCAGGATGATATTTTGTAGTTCTATTTAGTTGCCTACAAAATTCATGCAGTTGTAATTTTTTTTAGCAGAGTAGTATTCTATGGTATAAATGTATCACATTTTCTGTATCCATTCTTCCACTGAGGGATATTTGGGTCCTTTCTAGCTTCTGGCTATTATAAAAAAGGTTACTATGAATATAGTGGCACATCTATCCTTGTTATATGTTGAAGCATCTTTTGTGTATTTACCCAGTAGTGGTATAGCTGGGTCATCATGTAGAACTATTTCCAATTATTTGAGGAACCCTCAGATTGATTTCCAAAGTAGTTATGCCAGCCTGAAACCCCACCAGCAATGGACGAATGTTGGTCTTTCTTCACATCCTGTCCAGTGCTATTCTGATTGGTGTAAGGTGGAGTCTTAGGGTTGTTTTGATTTGCATTTCCATGATTCTGTTTTGCTGTGCACTCCGTTTTTAAAATTAGATTATTTGTGTTTTGCAGGTTAGCTTTCTGATTTCTTTATATATTTTGGACATTAGCCCTCTGTCAGATGTGGGGTTGGTGAAGATTTTTTTTCCCAAACTGTAGGTTGCTGATTTGTCCTATTGACTGTGTATTTTGCCTTACAGACGCTTTTAAGATTCATGAGGATCCATTTATCCACTGTTAATCTTAAAGCCTGAGCCATTGGAGTTCTATTTAGGAAATTTCCTGGGCCAATGAGTTTTAGGCATTTTCCCACTTTCTCTTCTATTGGATCAGTGTATCGGGTTTTATGTTGAGGACCTTTATCCACATGGACTTGATCTTTGTTCAAGGTGATGATATGGATCTATTTTCATTTGTTGACATACAGACTGCCAATTGGACCAGCACTATTTATTGAAGATATTTTCTTTTTTCTATTGAATGTTTTTTGCTTATTTCTTTAATATCAAGTGTCCATAAGTGTGTGGGCTTATTTCTGGGTCTTCAATTCTTTTCCATTAATAGAATAGATGTGTGTCTCTGTACCAATACCATGTAGTTTTTAATCACTATTTTTCTGTAGGGCAGATTGATTTCTGGGATGGTGTTTCCCCTGAAAGTTCTTTTATTGTTAAAAATTGTGTTCATTATTCATTATTCTGGAGCTAGTGTAGGATCTCTCCAGTTTTCCTAAATGAAATTCAGTATTGCTTTTACCATGTCTGTGAAGAACTGTATTGGAATCTTGATGGGTACTGTGTTGAATCTGTAGATTGCTTTTGGTAGGATGGCCATTTTACTATGTTAATTCTACAAATCCATGAACATGAGAGATCTCTCCATCTTCTGAGGTCTTCTTTGATTTATTTCAGGGATTTGAAGTTCCTAGAATACAGATCTTTTACTCTCTTAGTAAAAGTTACACCAAGCTGTTTTATACTATTCATGGCTATTTTGAATGGTGTCCTTTACCTAATTTCTTTCTCAATCCATTTATCATTTGTATAAAGGAAAGCTACTGATTTGTTTGAGTTAATTTTATATCCAGCCACTTCTCTTAAATTGTTTATCAGATCTAGAAATTCTCGGAAAATTTTTCTGGGTTCTCTTATCTATACTATCATATCATTTACAAATAGTAATACCTTGAATTCTTTGCTAACTTGTATCCCCTTGGTTTCCTTTTGTTGTCTTATTGCTCTAGCTAGAACTTCGTGTACTATATTGAGTAGATATGGAGAGAGTGGGGAGCCTTTTCTTGTTCCTGATTTAGTGGGATTGCTTCAGCTATTTATCCAATTATTTTGACATTGGCTGATGTTTTTGGTGTATATTGCTTTTCTTATGTTTAGGTAAAGGGCTTGAACTACTGGTCTCTCCAATACTTTTAATATAAAGGTGTGCTGTATTTTATCAAATGCTTTTCCAGCATCTAATGAGATGATCATGTGATTTATTTAGTTGATTTTGTTTATATAATGGATTACATTAATGGATTTTCATATATTGAACCATACCTGCATCACTCTGATGAAGCCTACTTGATCATGGTGGATGATCCTTTTAATGTGTTCTTGGATTCGGTTTGCGAGAATTTTATTGAGTATTTTTGCATTGATATTCGTAAGAGAAATTGGTCTGAAGTTCTCTTTCTTTGTTTGGTTTTTGTGTGGTTTGGTGTCAGAGAAACTGTGGATTCATAGAATGAATTAGGTAGTGTTCCTTCTGTTTCTATTGTATGAACTATTTTGATGAGTGTTGGTATTAATTCTTCTTTGAATATCTGGTAGAATTCTTCACTAAATTCATCTTGCCCTGGACTTTTTTGTTGAGAGGTTTTAATGGTTTCTTCTATTTTCTTAGGGTATATGGGTCTCTTTGGATAGTTTGTGTGTTCTGAATTTAACTTTGGTACATAGCATCTGCCCAAAAAGTCATCCATTTCTTCTAGATTTTTCAGTTTTGCTGAGTAAACCCTTTTGTATGATCTGATGACTCCTTGAGTTGCATCAGCTTCTGTTGTTATTTCTCCCTTTTCATTTTTGATTTTGTTAATTTGTAGATATTGTCTCTGTATGCTTTAGTTAGTTTGTCTAAGTGTTTATCTATCTTGATGATTTTCTCAAAGAACAAGCTTTAGGTTTTGTTGATTCTTTGTATCCATCCCTTTGTTTCTAATTCATTGCTTTCAGCCCAGAGTTTGATTATTTCCTGTGGTTTACAGTGTGTTTGCTTCTTTATGTTCTAAGGCTTTCAGGTGTGCTGTTAAGTTGCTAGTGTAGGATCTCTCCAGTTTTTTTTTTTTTTTTTTTTTTAACCAGGGCATTTAATGCTATGAATTTTCCTTGTAGTATTTCTTTCATTGTGTTCCATAGGTTTGGGTATGTGGGTATGCTGTGTTTTAATTTTCATTGAATTCTAGAAAGTGTTTAATGTCTTTATTTCCTCCCTGACCAAGTTATCATGGAGTAGAGAGTTATTCAGTTTCCATGGGTATGTGGGCTTTCTGTTGGTTTTGTTGATATTGAAGTCTAGCCTTAGACTGTGGTGATCTGATAGGATGCATAGGATTATTTAAATCTTCTTGTATCTGTTGAGGATTGTTTTGTGACTGCTTGTACGGTCAATTTTGGAGAAGGTACTTTGGGGTTCTAAGAAGAAAAAGAAGGAAGTATATTCTTTTGTTTTAGGGTGAAGCGTTCTGTAAATATCTGTTAAATCCATTTGGTTCATAACTTTTATTAGCTTCACTGTGTCTCTGTTTAGTTTCTGTGTCTCTGTTTAGTTTGCCACAATCTGTCCATTGTTGAGAATGGGGTGTTGAAGTCTCCCACTATTATTGTGTAGGTTTCATTTTGTTCCTTGAGCTTTAGTAAAGTTTTGTTTTGTTCTCTTGTTTTTTTTTTTAATGCAAATGCCCTTGCATTTGGGGCATAGATGTTCAAGATTGAAATTTTATCTTGGTGGATGTTTCCTTTGATGTATATGAAGTGTCCTTCCCCATCTTGTTTAATAACTTTTGGTTAAAAGTCTATTTTATTGGATATTAGAATGGCAACCTCTGCTTGTTTCTTGGAAGCGTTTGCTTGAAAAACTTTTTTTTCCATCCTTTAACTCTGAGATAGTGTCTGTCTTTGTCATTGAGGTGTGTTTCTTCAATGCAGCAAAATGCTCTGTCCTGCTTGAATATCCAGTCTGTTAACTTCTTTCTTTTTATTGGGGAATTGAGTCCATTGATACTAAAAGAGATTAAAGACATGTTATTGTTAGTTAGTTCCTGTTATGTTTGTTGTTAGAGGTGGAAGTCTGTGTGTGTGTGTGTGATTTTCTTCTTTTTGGTTTTCTGTAAGATGATTCATTTCTTGTCTTTTGTTTGATGTAGATACTCTCCTTATGTTAAAGTTTTTCTTGTAGAACCCTTTGTAGGGATGATTTAGTAGATATAGATTGTTTAAATTTGGTTTTGCCATGGAATATTTTTGTTTCTCCATCTATGCTGATTGAGTGTTTTGCTGGGTATAGTATCCTGCCCTGGCATTTGTGTTTTCTTAGGGTCTGCCTGAAATCTGTACAGGATCTTCTGGCTTTTAGAGTCTCTGTTGACAAGTCTGGTGTAATTCTGATAGGTCTGCCTTCATATTTTACTTGGCATTTCTCCCTTACAGCTTTTAATATTCCTTCTTTGTTATGTATATTTAGTGTTTTAATTGTTATGTAATGGGAGGATTTTCTTTTTTGGTCTAATCTATTTGGTGTTATATATGCTTCTTGTTCTTTTGTGGCAATCTCTTGGATTCTTGTACTTTTATGGCAATCTTTTTCTTTAGGTTAGGGAAGTTTTCTTCCATGATTTTGTTGAAGATATTTTCTGGCATTTTGAGCTGGGAATCTTTATTCTCTTCTTTCCTATTATTCTTAGGTTTGGTCTTTTCATTTTGTCCTAAATTTGCTGGAATTTTTGTGTTAGCAGTTATTTATGCTTTGTATTTTATTTGACCTTTGTGACAATATCTTCTAGGTCTGAGATTCTCTCTTCTATCTCTTGTATTCTGTAGTTGATGCTTGTATCTGTAGCTCTTGACCTCTTTCCTAGGTTTCCAATTTCCAGGGTTGACTCTATTTTGATTTCTTTATTGTTTTTACTTCCACTTTTAGGTATTGGACTGCTTTGTTCAATTCCTTCACCTGTTTGATTGTGTGTTCCTATGTTTCTTTGAGGGATGTATTTGTTTCCTCTTTAAGGCCTTCTACCTGTTTAACTGTGTTTTCCTGTATTTCTTAAAATGAGTTGTTGACATCTCCTTTAAAGATCTCTATTATCTTCATGAAATGGGATTTTAGGTCAGCACCATACATTTCAGGTGTATTTGGGAATCCATTACTTGCTGTGGTAGGAGAGCTGAGTTCTGATGGTGCCAAAGTATATTGTCTCTTTTTGCTTATGTTCTTGTGCTTGTCTCTTGCCATCTGGTTATCTCTGGTATTAGCTGGCCTGAGTGTCTCTGTCTGGAGCCTGTTTCTGCTGTCCCTGGGTTGCAGCAGATCTCCTAGTGGATATTTGGCCCTAGCTGCAGCAGATCTTCTGGTATACTCGAAAACTGTTGCCCTGGCTGCAACATGTCTCCCGGGAACCCTGCAGACTGTGTGGTGTTGAGAGAGGGGGAAAGATCAGCTTATATGCCCCCAAGCAGGTGCAGAGCAGAAGGGAGATCTGTTTTCTTTTTTTAATAAATATGGCAATGACATCTTATAAAGTATAAATAATTCCTTTTTTTTCTTTTTACACTCCAAAAGACCATCTCAAATGTTCTGCTTTGGAGATTGTTGATATGACAGAAAACATTAAAAATTGTGTACATTTTTAATAAGAGTAGTGATGCCCTAATATTCCTGAAGATGGTCTCTTCTTTTGCAAACAAGAAACTCTGTTGACATTTTACTTGGCAAATCTTTAAACTTGAGAATTACAATGTTGGATTTTCCTTGGCTTTGAAATATAGATTCCATATAATCTTATAAGAAACATCATACACTTTGTCTCACTATATAGTTATGGTAGCTTGAATAAAATATGTACCCCATAGACTTAATAATTTGAATATTTGGTACAGAGATTGTATCAGTGTTAGAGGAGACTTGGGAGGTATGGCCTTGTTGGAGGAGCTGTATCACTGGCGACTAGGTTGAGTGTTAGAAGACTAATTCCTTTCTCAGTTTGCTCTGTCTGATTTGTGTCTGATTTGTGTTTGTGGCTTAAGATGTGAGTATTCAGTTTCTGCTCTCAGAATCTAGTTCTTACCCTCTGATTTACCATTATGGGATCTAATTTCTCTGAAACCTTAAGTACAAATATATTCTTACTTTTTTTTTGGGGGGGGGGCAGTGTTTTTCTGTGTAGCCATGGGTGTCCTGGAATTCATTCTGTAGACCAGGCTGGCCTTAAATTCAGAGATCTTTTGCTTCTGCCTCACAAGTAATGGCATTAATGGTGTGCCCTACCATTTTCTGGTTCATTCTTCCTCCTATAAGTTGCTTTGTTCATGGTGTTTTATCTCACCAATATCAAAGGTGTGTGCTAATGCATTGATCCAGTGTGTGATCATTGATAACACCTATAGATATCTTTAGTTTATTTTTTTTTTCATGTCAGTATGTACAGTTATGTGGGAGATCAACTTAAAGGAAATGTTGACACAATCTAGATTCTCTTGGGAAGAAAGAGTCTTAGTGAGGATTCTGTATACATTTACTCATGGACATGTCTGTAGGCAAATTATTTTGATTACATTGAGGTAGAAAGACCTGTCAAGTGTAGGTGGAGCCATTATGAAAGCAGGAGATTCCCAATTATGTAAGAATGGAGAAACAAAGCTGAACACAATTATACATGAATTTCTTTGCTTTCAAGTTTTGATCACAGATGTGGTATGGCTAGCTCATGAAGCTTCTACAGCTGTGAATTCCCTCGAGAGTATGGATTTTAACTTAGAATCATGAGCAAAAGTAATCCCTTTCTGCATAAAACGTTAAGCTCCTTGGCTATATACTTCATTTGAGATCATCCTGAAGTACTTGAAACCCTGATACAAACCAACAAAGTGGTTGCATTAATTTGCAAGTACAGTAGAAGTACAAGGGGATTTTAATTGTTTCAAACAATTAAATTGTGTTCCTAATGTTTTTATTTTAACCATTTAGGCTAACATATTTTTATGGTTTAATCCCCCAATTTCCCCAATGAGTTTGAGAGCATTTTAATGCATACATTAGCGATTTTGAAACTTTTTTGAACTATTTTTTCTTGCTTTTCTGAGAGGTTAAGTATCTTCCTCTTGATTTTAATATATATTCTTTAGATATTCTAGCAGTATGACCTTTGTAGATATTAACCTAGTTTTCTTTTTTTCATTATTTTTATTAGATATTTTCTTTATATACATTTCAAATGCTATTCTGAAAGTTCCCTCCCCTCGCCCTGCTTCCCTACACACCACTCGCACTTCTTGGCCCTGACATTCCCCTGTAGTGGGGCATATAAAGTTTGCAATACCAAGGGGACTCCCTTCCCAGTGATGGACGACTAGGCCATCTTCTGCTACATATGCAGCTAGAGACACGAGCTCTGGGGGTACAGGTTAGTTCATATTGTTGTTCCACCTATAGAGTTGCAGACCCCTTCAGCTCCGTGGGTGCTTTCTCTAGATTCTCCATTGGGGGCCCTGTGTTCTATCATATAGATGACTGTGAGCATCCACTTCTGTATTTGCCAGGCACTGGCATAGGCTCATACGAGACAGCTATACCAGGGTCCCTTCAGCAAAATCATGCTGTCATATGCAATAGTGTCTGGGTTTGGTGACAATTATGAGATGGATTCCCGGGTGGGGTAGTCTCTGGAAAGTCCATCTTTAAGGCTTAGCTCCAAATTTTGTCTCTGTAATTCCTTTCATGGGTATTTTGTTCCCAATTCTAAGGAGGAATTAAGTATCCACCCATTGGTCTTCCCTCTTCTTGATTTTCTTGTGTTTTGCAAATTTTATCTTGGTTGTTCTATGATTCTGGGCTAATATCCACTTATCAATGAGTGCATATCTAATGACTTCTTTTGTGATTGGGTTACCTCACTGAGGATGATATACTCCAGATACATACATTTGTCCAAGAATTTCATAAATTCATTGTTTTTAATAGCTCAGTAGCACTCTATTGTGTAAATGTACCACATTTCGGTATCCATTCCTCTGTTGAGGGACATCTGGGTTTTTTCCAGATTCTGGCTATTATAAATAAGGCTGCTATGAACATAGTGAAGCATGTGTTCTTATTACCAGTTGGAACTTCCTCTGGATCTATGCCCAGGAGAGGTATTGCTGGATCTTCTGGTAGTACTATTTCCAATTTTCTGAGGAACCGCCAGACTGATTTCCAGAGTGGTTGTACAAGCTTGCAATCCCACCAGCAATGTAGGAGAATTCCTCTTTCTCCACATCCTCACCAGCATCTTCTGTCACCTGAATTTTTGATCTTAGCCATTCAGATTGGTGTGAGGTGGAATCTCAAGGTTGTTTTGATTTGCATTTCCCTGATGATTAAGGATGTTGAACCTTTTTTTTTTTTTCATGTGTTTCTCATCCATTCAGTATTCCTCAGTTGATAATTCTTTGTTTAGCTCTGTACACCATTTTTAATGGGGTTATTTGAATTTCTGAAGCCCAGCTTCTTGAGCTCTTTGTATATATTGGATATTAGTCCCCTATCAAATTTAGGATTGGTAAAAATCCTTTCTCAATCTGTTGGTGGCCTTTATTCTTATTGATAGTGATTTTTGCCTTACAGAAGCTTTGCAATTTTATGAGGACCCATTTGTTGATTCTTGATCTTATAGCACAAGTCATTGCTGTTCTGTTTAGGAATTTTCCCCTGTGCCCCTATCTTCGATGCTTTCTCCCACTTTCTCCCCTATTAATTTTGGTGTCTCTGGTTTTATGTGGAGGACTTTGATCCACTTAGACTTGAGCTTTGTACAGGGAGATAAGAATGGATCAATTTGCATTCTTGTACATGATAACAGCCGGTTGTGCCAGTACCATTTGTTGAAAATGCTGTCTTTTTTCCACTGGATGGTTTTAGCTCTCTTGTCAAAGATCAAGTGGCCATAGGTTTGTAGATTCATTTCTTGGTCTTCAATTCTATTCCATTGATCTACCTGTCTTTCACTGTACCAGTACCATACAGTTTTTATCACAATTGCTTTGTAGTAAAGCTTTAGGTCAGGCATTGTAATTCTACCAAAGGTTTTTTTTTTTGTTGTTGTTGTTGTTTTTTTTTTTTTTTTTTTTTTTTTTTAATGGTTGAGAAGAGTTTTTGCTATCCTAAGTTTTGTATTATTCCAGATGAATTTGCAAATTGCCCTTTCTATCTCAGTGAAGAATTGAGTTGGAATTTTGATGGGAATTGCATTAAATATATGGTCAATTTTGTAGGATATAGCATGTGGTGCTGAGAAGAAGGTATATCCTTTTATGTTAGGATAAAATGTTCTGCAGATAACTATAAAATCCATTTGTTTCATAATTTCTGTTAGTGTCCAAGTGTTTCTGTTTATTTTCTGTTTCCAGGATCACTCCATTGGTGAGAGTGGGGTGTTGAAGTCTCCCACTATTATTGTGTGAGGTGCAATGTGTGCATTCAGCCTTACTAAATTTTCTTTAATGAATGTGGCTGCCCTTGCATTTGGAACATAGATATTCAGAATTGATAGTTCATCTTGGTAGATTTTACCTTTGATGAGTATGAAGTGCCCCTCCTTGTCTTTTTTGATAACTTTGGGTTGGAAGTCAATTTTATTTATTATTAGAATGGCTACTCCAGCTTGTTTCTTAGAATCATTTGCTTAGAAAATTGTTTTCCAGCCTTTCACTTTGAGGTAGTGTCTTTTTTTTTTCCCTAGGTGGGTTTCCTGTAAGCACCAAAATGTTAGGTCATGTTTGTGTAGCCAGTCTATTAGTCTATGTCTTTTTATTGGGGGATTGATTCCATTGATGTTCAGAGAAATTAAAGAAAAGTAATTATTGCTGCCTGTTATTTTTGTTGTTAAAGTTCGCATTCTGTTCTTGTGGCTCTCTGTTTTGAAGTTTGTTGAAGGGTTACTTTCTTGCCTTTTCTAGGGTATAGTTTCTGTCCTTGTGTTGGTGTTTTCCCTTTATTATGCTTTTAAGGGCTGGATTCGTGGGAAGATATTGTGTGAATTTGGTTTTACCATGGAATACTTTGGTTTCTCCATCTATGGCATTTGAGAGTTTTGCTGGGCATAGTAGCCTGGACTGGCATTTGTGTTCTCTTAATGTCTGTATAACATCTGTCCAGGATCTTCTGGCTTTCATATCTCTGGTAAAAATTCTTGTGTAATTCTAATAGGCCTGCCTTTATATGTTACTTGACCTTTTTCCCTTACTGCTTTTAATATTCTATCTTTTTTTGGTGCATTTGTTGTTCTGATTATTATGTGTCAGGAGGAATTGCTTTTCTGTTCCAGTCTACTTGGAGTTCTGTAGGCTTCTTGTATGTTCATGGGCATCTCTTTCATAAGGTTATGAAATTTTCTTCTATAATTTTGTTGAAGATATTTTTTTCTGGCCCTTTAAGTTGAAAATCTTCATTCTCATCAACTCCTATTTTCTGTAGGTTTGGTCTTCTCATTTTGTCCTGGATTTCCTGGATGTTTTGACTTAGGATCGTTTTGCATTTTGCATTTTCTTTAATTGTTGTGCCCATGTTCTCTATGGAATCTTCTGCACCTGAGATTCTCTCTTCCATCTATTGTGTTTTGTTGCTGATGCTTGCATCTATGGTTCCAGATTTCTTTCCTATGGTTTCTATCTCCAGTGTTGCCTACCTTTGGGTTTTCTTTATTGTGTATACTTCCCTTTTTAGGTCTTGGATGGTTTTGTTCAATTCCATTACCTTTTTGTTTGTGTTTTCCTGTAATTCTTTAAGGACTTCTACCTCTTTAGCAGTGTTCTCCTGTATTTCTTTAAGTGAGTTATTAAAACCCTTTTTGATGTCCTCTACCAGCATCATGAGATATGATTTTAAATCTGAGTCTTGCTTTTCGGGTATGTTGGGGTATCCAGAAGTGGCTGAGGTGGGAGTGTTGCATTCTGATGATGGTGAGTGGTCTTGGTTTCTGTTAGTAAGATTCTTAGTTTTGCCTTTCACCATCTGGTAATCTCTGGAGTTAGTTCTTATAGTTGTCTCTG
Source organism: Mus caroli (assembly GCF_978045245.1). Classification (NCBI taxonomy): domain Eukaryota; kingdom Metazoa; phylum Chordata; class Mammalia; order Rodentia; family Muridae; genus Mus; species Mus caroli. The sequence continues at coordinate 39,899,200 of NW_028227260.1, read as the reverse complement.
GTTGGAGCTTTTTCTTCCTGTGATTCTGTTAGCCTCTGACAGCAGACCTGAGAGTCTAGCTCTCTTCTGAATCTCAGTGGTCAGAGTACTCTCTGCAGGCAAGCTCTCCTCTTGCAGGGAAGGTGCACAGATATCTGGCATTCAGACCTTCCTCCTGGCTGAAGATGAAGGCCCAAAACAGGGCCTGTTCCAGAAGATGTGTTGCCTCTTCAGTCTGCTTGCTCACCTGCACAGACTAGTCACTGAGGGACATGAGACACAAGATGGCTCTCTCACCTGTTTGGTGGTCAGAGCTCTCCAGCGCTGGGCAGACACCTCTCCTCTGGAGGGGAAGGTGCCCGGATGTCTGGAGCTCAAAAAGGGGTCTGTTCCAGTCAGTAGCTGTGTAGCTTCTGCCTGTCCCAGAAGTTGTGTCGCTTTTGTCGACTGTATTCTCACCTGGGCAAACTAGACTCTGAGGGATTAGGGACCCAAGATGGCTCCCTCACCTCCTCAGGAAGAGCCCTCCTGGGCCAACACCTCTCCTCTGGTGGGGAAGGTGCCTAGATGTCTGGAGCCTGAAAAGGGGGTCTGTCCCAGAAGCTGTGTTGCTTCTGCCTGTCCCAGCTGTGTCCCTTCTGCAGTCTGCTTGCTCACCCTTCACAGTCAGTGAGCTGACCTGTGCAGATTTGTCTCTCCTAGTTTACTTTTCTATTGCTATGGTAAAATACTGACTCAAAGCATCTTAGGATAAATTAGGCTATTTTACCTTATACTTTCAGTTTTCAATCCATAACTGAAGGAAGTTGGGGCAGGAACTCAAGGCAGAAACTGAAACAGAGATCATGGCTAACTGTGGCTTCCTTGTCTACTAACACTATTTGCTTTCTTATAATAACCAGAACCACATTCCAGGGATGACACTGTCTATAGTGGACTGGGCCCTCCAAAATCAATAATTAACTAGGAAAATACCTCACAAACAAATCAGTATGTCAATAAGATGGAAATAATTCCTCAATAGAATTTTCTTCTTTCTAGGTTACTCTAGCTTTTGTCATGATGATAAAAAAAACTAAGCAGAATAAATATCATCAAGTATCTTCCTTATCCTGTGATGTGCCATTTTGCTCTCACAGTATTATGATCTGTGATAATTGAATTATAATTATCAATGATAATTCAGTTTATAAAATATGTATTTGTGTTTTATACCTTTTAAAATGATTTGGATAGTCTCTGTTTATTTGTGCTTATTTCAAAGATTTAAAAATTTTTATGAGGTAGGTGCCTCCTTCATTATGCAACCTGCGAAAATATACTCACCCTGAACCATTTATTGATAGGATTTTCTCTTCATTTGGTTTGAGTTGATGCTTTTACTGAAAATTATCTAATACTGAGGGCCTGTACTGGGACTTCTAATTGTATTCTGCTGCTATGTGCCCCCAGTCTTTGGTCAGTACAACGCAGATTCTTTTTTTCTTATCGCCTGTATTATATTTTTGAAGTCAGGGCATGTGAGTTTTCCAAATTTGTTCCACCTTATCAAGATTATTTTGGCCTACTATGTCCTTTTCATTTCCACATAAATTTCACCATAAGCTTATCAGCTTCTGAAAAAATACAGCTGAGATTTTGATAGAGATTTTTTTGAGTCTGTAGATAAGCTTGGAGAGTATTCCTTTCTTAATAATACTAAACCTTCTGATTCATAAGCTGGAGTTTTCCAATTTACTTAGGTCTTCTTTTTGCCTTTCAATGGTATTTTGTAGTTTGTATTAAGAACACCTTGTTTCTTTTTTGAATGATTTAATATTAAGTAATTTATTACTTTGATGGTGTTATAATTGGGATTGTTTTCTTAATTCGATTTTTGAGCTGTTCATTACTAGTGTGTATAATTTTATGTGTAATCTTCCAGATATTTTTATCACTCTTAATAGCTTTTATGAAGTGTGCTTAGACTATTTCTACACAGAAGTTCATGTCATCTGAAGATAGCATTAAAAAGAATTTTTTAAAATTCTTGGAGTAACATTTATAGAATTCTAGTCACAGAAGCATAAGTTTACCATGCTGCCAGTTTCTAAGGCCAAGAAAGTCACATATAGGATATTTTACTTCTTACTTATCTATTTTATGTACAATATTTTCTCTTGTGATACATGAGAGAAAATTGTAAGTCTTAAGTGGATGTTAGATATTCATGAAGATAGAAATTGTATACACTATAAATGCAGTCACTAGACTATGAATCTGGTAGGATATTGTTGATACAGGTTAGCTTGGATTAAGTAGCTTTTTTTTTTTTTTTTTAAAGCTTCACTATAAAAGAAGCTGAGCAAACTGTTGCTAGTCTCCATGACCCTACACACTGAAGACTCTGGAGCATTTCAATTATCAATAATTTGTCCATATGAAGTATCTTATAAAATAAACTAAGATAATATTTATGGAGACTGCTGTGTAGAAAATGTGTATAATAAAAGCTGGAAGAGAGAGCCGGGTGTGGTGGCACATGCCTTTAATCCCAGCACTCCGGAGGCAGAAGCAGGCAGATTTTTGAGTTCGAGGCCAGCCTGGTCCAGGACAGCCAGGGCTACACAGAGAAACCCTGTCTCAAAAAACAAACAAACAAACAAACAAGCTGGAAGAGTATATATGGTAAACAATTCCTGCTAAGATATAAGAGGCAAAGAACAGGGTTGGTAAGAAGAGAAAACAGAAATTCCTAAATGGAACACAAAGAAACAAAATAAGTTTACATCCTGTCTCAGCTACACAATTAGCTCTTACATGTTACTATTATTAAGAGGATAACACAGTAACAGTATTTAAGCTAATTTCCAGATGAACCTAAGATATAAATATGACTGAGCTACTACATATACAAACGTCTAAATTTAAAGTGCACATTGAATAATCTGACATCATACTATTGCATTAGTAAATGCTATTAATGGATTGAAACTCATGAACTCTTCTTAGTACTTTCAACATCCTCTTTGTAGAGCCACTTCTTCAGTGTATTGTAATTCTGTTAAATTTATATCCTTTCATTTTTATTAGACTGACAGATTTTGGGTGGGGCAGCCCCAGACTGAATTTTATGACTCTTTCAAAAACAACTATTTCACTGATAGGCATGAAGCCTAACAGAGTCTAATAAAAGTTGATTCTGTATTTTAGGAATGGTTTCAGGAAACACATTATAGTTTTATTTGGGATTAGGATCTGTAAGGACGACATGGGTTTGAAGCTACTCACTGCTTTCCTGTTGATGAATAGGAAAAATCTTTTGGAGAATCAGAAAAGGTAGACACAAGACATATTTAGCCAAGAGCTGGAAAGCAAAACAGTCCTTAGGTTCTCATTGCTGTATCTGACTATATATAAAAACATCTTCCTTTTCTTATCCTCCTATCACTTTCCATGTTAGTTTATTTAGTTAGCTTACATTTAGTTGCTGTCCTGTAGAAGTGGGAATTCTGATTGACACCTGATTTGCCATTAGGACTCCTTTAATCTTCCATCATGACATGAAGAGTTAATAACAGAGGAGAAATCACAAAGCGGGCAAACAAAAAAGTATACTGCAAAGGTGAAAATGTGGGAGGCCAAATAAAGATTTGAATTAAACTGAGCGATGAAGACAGTGGTGTTGGCCAGATATTTTCAAGTGGCTTTCATGCCCCTTAGTTATGTTTTTGCAATGGTAATGGTGTACAGTTAAATAAGCTTTTATAGAACCAACATTATTACACATAAAATTTTTAAGACTTCGAGAAATCAAGTGCAGCATTCTTTAAACTCTTACCTTCCTTCTGAAGTTGTGGTGAGATGCTGCTTTCATTTCCTCATACATAACTAGTCCATCAACACATATTATAAGCACACTTAAGCTACACACAATTAGATTGTTCACTGAATATAGAAAGATAAACTTCGTTGCTTTGCATTTGTAAATTGGCCCATGTACTTTCAATGTATTTATCAGGATGAGGAGCAATTTGCCTACAAATGAGTAAAATGTGTGTGCACTATAACGCTGAGTAAAGAAATGTAAGGTTCCCAAACACAGTGCCTTTGAATCTATCAAAATAAATATGTAGTAGATAGAAATATGGGAGCATTTTTAATGTTTTTATCAGTATATTTATTAATGGTTTTTAAAAGTCATGTATTTAGTGTTAATTTTTACTGGAATATCTTAGTGAGAAGAATGATTGCGGCATGAAGTCAAGCCTCAGAGTCATTATAGAGTAAGTTCTGTGAAGACTCAAAGACCTTCTGTGAGGTACTCACAGTAGCTGTGAGCCCATGTTTATCTCTAGTCTAGAGAGAATTCAATGACACTTTAAAATTTTTCCTTAGTTAGAAAACTCACTGCCTGTACTCTGGTGACAGAGACGCCAAGTGCATGAGCACATTGTAAATGAGAGTATAAAAGAATGTAAATGAGTTGTCTTAAGTGTCACAACTGGCAATGAAACTGGAAATAAATCTCAGGAGTTCCTATTCCCAAATCGGATTTTCTTTCAGTTTTCAGACCCAGTGAAAATTGAATGGTTGAGAAAACATAATTTTGTCCTTTTACTATATAGAGAGGATGCAAAAGATAGAAAACAGTCAAAAAGATAGAAGGAAATAGAATGAAAGTATTTACCCTTTAAAGTTCACAATTGTCTAGGAAGTAAGGAGGGAAGCTGATATTCTAAGAAGATAAATCAGAACTCATTACCGAATGGTTACTGCTTATCATGTCAAAGTTCCATTTTAATTCCCCTTGCTTCACATAGCTTCTGATTGTTATGTATCTCAGCTTAGATGTGCATAGCAACACAATCACTCACTGTAAAGTGCTGTGCATCTTAGGCGACTGGAGAATGTGATTAAAGGATTTAGAAAAATGAATATGAATAGATAATACCTTTCCACCAAATGAATTAGCCTTCAACCTGGGCATGGCATAAAGAGACCAATATAGCCATTATCCATTATAGAGCATCTCAAAGTGAGTTTTAGCAGGCATAGACTGTCCACTTGTGGAAGTCTAGGTTCACTATCTTAAGGACTCTCTTCTTCACTATAAAATCTGAAACAAGCATTTAGAAAAGTTATTCTTCATTAAATGTTATAGTTATTTTAGATACCAGGGCCCAGCAATCTCTATTTAATTGGTTCATTAAATATTTTGACATGGCCATTAAGATGAGTTGTCTAATCTTTCTATTTTCTTTTCATATCAATGTGCATTTTAATTATTTTTAATATAGACAACATCCTAAAATATACATTTCATATCAATAGTCTTTTCAGTGTAATTATTGTTATAATAATTAAATTGTGTATTTTTTAAAACATAATAAAATTTGAGTAAAAGTGCTATGTTGCTTTCCCTTCTAAAGCTGGCATTTAGTGAACCAAGCTCCCTATATATCCAGTCTTTCCCTGAGAATTGAATATACACTACAATAGTCATTATCCTGACATAGATGCAGTATGGAAATATAATAATAGCTCAATCACAAACCAACCACCCCTTAAATGTCAATCATTTTAGGGAATAATATGCTAATATATTAGCTATCATGGATATGGTTGGAAAGAACAAGAAAATAAAAGAAGAAAGATACACAGAAAGACTAGTAATTGGAATTCAATTGAGAAAGTAGATGAGGTGATGAGGAGAGATGATGGAGTTTTGTATAAAGGTAGTAAAAAAAAAAGGGATGTAAATACTTGTCATCAGATAAGGTAGAACAGTTCTACCAATCAAGAGGGTAAGCCACAGAGATTCTGCAAAGCATAGCAATTAGCCAGTTAAAAGACCCTAAAAAGGAAGAAATACTGAAACCCCACACTTGCCTAAGGGCCTAGAGACAGTTAAGGGTTACTAAGCAAAAACAAAACATTTTCTTAAGTACTGTTGCCACTGGCCATTTATGTGTCCTTTAAGTATCCTTTCACCCATGTTTCTGAAAACAACCCAAAACAAAGAATCAATAGTAGAAGGCTTAGTTATCAAGAGAAAGGGAGCTAGCTCAACAGTGGGAGGGCAGGAATAGAAATTGGGAGGTAAATATGATCACTATACATTGCCTGCATGTATGAAAATGCCATAAACCTATTGTTATTATGTGTAACTAATACATGCTAATAAAGAACAAACTGTATTAAGATATACTGACTTACCAAAAAAAATTAAATTGGTGTTAGGCTGTTTGATAATAAGACAAGGTTATCATTGCCTAAATAACAAGCTAATCATTGTATTTCCAAAATGTTTCCCCGAAAATGATAAAATTACTTATTATTGTTTCATAGGCTATAACTATATTCTGTATAGATTGGGACACAAAAAATCTTAACTATTGTCACTATATTGATTTTTAAAAATTTATTCTTCTTTTGTGCAATATATCCTGACCTCAGCCTCCCCTCCCTTCCCTCCTCCCAGTCTGCTCTCCACATTACCTCCTTGCCCCAGATCTACTGCTTCTTTATTTTCCTACGGAAAAGAGCAGATTCCATATTAGTTTTGATTCTCTAATATTTACTGAGTGAATTTTCACTGTAAATTACACATACTAAATGAAATCGGATCACTGATTAAAAAAAAATTGGCCAGGTAATGGAATGATTTTATATTATATTACAATCCATGGTACTTAGTCATTCTGACTTCAAGTTACCATTCTTCTTAGGTTTCAATTGGTATGATAAAACACTATGACAAAATTATTTGGGTGGGTGCTTACACTTTTATATCAATGTCCATAATTAATAGAAGTAAGGAAAGGAATTCAAGGCAAGAACTGGAAAAAAGAAAATGATGCAAAGGCTATAAATGAATGTACCTTACTGGCCAGCTCCCCATGCCCCACTCCACCTGCATTCTTATAGCACTGACCACCAACACAGGATTGGTACCATCCACAGTGAAGTGGGTCATCCTACATCAAACATCAACTTCTAAATGCATCAGAAGCTTGCCCTCAAAGCCAGTCTGGTTTGGGCATTTGGACAAGGAAGTTCCCTCTTCTCAAATGATACTAGTCTGAGTTAGTGTTGAGCTGACATAAGTCACTACCTCAATGTGTGTATGTATGAATGGTAGAAAAGTAAAGCAAGAATATCTTAAAAACCATATAACTTATAAGTAAATATTTAAACATGCTTTATTTTGGGTATAGTTTATGCATGTTTCCTGAATAGTTTGCAGTCTTAGATACTTATTGTGAAGATATAGAGATATAATTTTCAAAGTATTTGGATTACTGGGGTACTGTCCTCAGAAGGAATAAGTATAATTCTTGTGGGGTCCCTAGTTCTTAAGTGTTTTTTTTTATAAAATAACAGACATTGCCATTCCCCCTCTCTGCATCCCATGTCACACACACTCCCACCATCATGCAATCTGAGATTAAGCCTTATCCCTCACCATGCTCCCATACATAAAGTTGGCCTATCTTGGACTTTCAACCTAGAAAACTCTAACCAAAGTAAAACCCCTTAAAAATCCAGACTTACATATTTCTTTATAAAAAAATGAAATCATAAAGAAACTTTATTCACTAAGCCAATTCCCTAGGCTCTCCAATAATGCTTGACACTAGATGTTAGGTCAAAAGGGAAAAGCAGTTAAATTTCATACTAAGAAAAATTTGGAATAATTTAATTTTAAGACACAATATAAGTGGTAAAGTTAAATCGATTTTAATCAAAGAAGAATAGATTAATTAGAACTACGTGAGGATTTCTTAATAAATTTTATTATTGCAATATTAATGTTAATTTCCTGAAAAAAGTAAATGATCCTGTCAGAATTCCAATGCTGGCATATATGGTTAAATATTGAAGATGGGGTAGAAGAGTTATCATTTTAGAGTACATGAAAATTACTTTATTCTTGGTTCTTTTTTTTTTCTTTTGAGATTTATAGGCATTTGCTCTTTACATACAATTTTAGTATGGAAGGTGTTATTTTCTCTACCTTTAAGAAATATGCAGAAAAGGTATTGTTTTGATTTATTAGAAATCTTTTATTTTATGTGTGTAATTCCCAGAAATCAAGGTATACCATATGTGTGCCTTGTGGCCACAGAGGTCTGAAGAGGAGATTGGATTCGTTATAGGCAATTATGAGCTGTTATGTTAGGTGGGAAATAAACTCAACAGCCCTGCAAGAACAAGTGATATTAACCACTGAGACATATCTTCAGGGCCTGATTTTGTTAATTTATCAAATGTTATTAATTAATATTCATTTAACTTGTTATGATATTCAATTTTCAAAATATACTTTAAAGACCAGCTCGATTTCTAAGTTGCCTACTGTAAAGCCTGACATCTTCAGGCGTCACATGTTGGAAGGAGAGAACTGATTCCTTGAGGTTATCTCCTGGCTTCCACACATGCATTATAGCATTCGTGCACACACACACACATGGGCACACACACAAATGTAACAAAATATATTCGAAAAGTTAAGCTTTATTGTTTTAATTGTACCAATCAGCAGGAATATAAAGGTGATACACATGTATCTAACAGACATTTGAAAATAAGTAAATAGATTTAATTTGTTCCCCTGCACATTTGCCTGTAAAGTATATTGTCTACTTAGTTTACAATAGTTACTTTTTTTTTGTCAATTGAGCATTTGTCACATCTATTGTGGTATAGTAAGTCCTCAGATGCCTTCAAAGTTATTTAATACCTTTTTGTATAAAGAGAGGATTCTTATGTCTCTTAACTTGCATTTTATTTTTACCTGTAGTTGTTCTTAACATCACAAAAGCAATATAATATGGTAGATTTTTGTGTTGTTAAACAAAAATATTAATAAGTATATTAACATAAATGTGAACTCTTTCTATTCTAACACAGAAGTGGTATTAGGTCTTAGATCTGACTACTACAAAAATGTAACAAATATGATAGCTTACAGTTAAAAAAAATAATTATAGCCAAGCACGGTGGCCATACCCCATAATCTCAGAACTTGGATGGTAAAGGCAGAAGGATCAGGAGTTCAAAATAATCCTTGGCTACTTAGTGGGTTTAAGGCCAATCTCGGGTACATGAAACTTTGTTTTAAAGTCAATAAATACTTAAAAATAAATTTAGTCTCATGGTTTTCTAGACTGACAATCTATGCCCAAGACTTCAGTGTTTAGTTTCCAGTTCATTTTCTGGTTCATAGAAAATGTGTTACTTTGTTGTTTCATGGTAGAAGGAGATTATCTAGTCTCTCTTTTATTTGAAAACTATTACCATTTATGAGTTGATTCCCAAAATAATACAACTGTTTATAGATCTTGAGTATATTCTATGGTTATATAATGATTTATATCATGTAAAAATGGTGTGCTGGCTACTTTTTGACAACTTTGACCAAGCTAGGGTCATCTGTCAATAGGGAAACTCAATTGAGAATATCCCTATAATGTGGGACATTTTCTTGTTTAAGGATTACTGTGGGAGGTCCCAAATAAATGTAGGCAATACCACCAACACCTAGTCCTGGGAGGTATAAGGAAAATATCTGAATGTGAGATTTGAGAGCAAGCCACTAGGAAAAAGCAATACTACATGATCTGTGCTTCAGTTCTCACCTCCAGGTTCATACCTTGAGTTCCTGTCCTGATTTTCCCCAAGCTCGATAATAGACCATTATAGGAATGTATACGTCAAATAAATCCTTTCCTCCCAACATTGCTTTTATTCATGGTCTTTACCACTGTGGTATAAAGAAACTGGATAAATTGTGTCTTATATTAAAAATATAAAAATTAATTAACTCATATAGAGATAGAAACCACAAACCCCAAAAATAAGATAATAGTATCATATCTTTGATTTTCTGTTTTCAACTTCACAATCATCAAATTATTTTCATCTAGAATCTATAGGAATAGAGAAAAAAAAACTCAAACAGATTGCAACCTGTATATTAGTGCAGTATAAGTGGCAATAATATTATACTTTTATACTTAAGTGAATACAATTTTTTCTTATTTTGTTATGACTTATTGTCCTTGGATTTCTGTTCATCAAAAAATGCTTAGAAATATGTTTTTATACATATTATGATTATTTAATATGCATTAATATTTAATGATAAGCATAGTTTTTTTTTCAGAACAAGGTTATTTATTTCTGATTCTTGCTTTGGAAAAAATGAAAAATGTGGGTTTCTGGTGATATTCAATGAAACCTTACTAAATTTAGTGAGGTTCTGATATTGTTAAAAAAAAAAAAAAACTTGTGGTTTTAAGAGACACAGAGTACCTCACTGGATTTAAAGAAAAGAGACAACTATGTGTTGTCACCAAAATGTATCCATCTACTAAAGGCACCTACAGACTAACAGTCAATGGATGGAAGTCAGTCTGTCAAACAAATGGAAGATGAAAGCTAGCTGGTTTAGCTATTGTGGTATCTGATTGAGAAGATTTCCAATTAAATGTGGTCAGAAGAGCTTAATAAAGGCACAGACTTGAGGCATGAGGGGGACCGCCCCCTTCTCAAACGTGAAGGGGATGGGGAAAGGCCTTCTGGGGGAGGGATGAGGAAAGGATTGTGATCAGGATGCAAAATGAATGAACAAAGTAATGGAGAAAAATTCAGATAAGGAAAAAAAGTGTGGCTGAGCCGGGTGGTGGTGGTGGTGCACGCCTTTAATCCCAGCACTCGGGAGGCAGAGGCAGGCAGATTTCTGAGTTCGAGGCCAGCCTGGTCTACAGAGTGAGTTCCAGGACAGCCAGGGCTATACAGAGAAACCTTGTCTCGAAAAACCAAAAAGAAAAAAAAAGTGTGGCTGAATGGATAGTTAGGACTTGGTTTTCATCAATTGTACTGCATTAACATTAATAATATGATAACAATTCATGCATTAGAAGAAAATAATCTATGATAGCTTAGATATTATTTTTATTGAACTATAGATATTTTTCTTTTTATGAATACATTTTAAAATCAATTATATGAATATTTCCTCACTTTTATTTGAAAACATTTTACCACATGATGTTTAATTTAAATCACATTTTGTATTTTATATTAAAGGCATAGTAATGTGAAAACACCTACATATAACAAACAAATAGCCAACATTAAGTGGGGAAAAATAGAAAACATTTCCTTGAAAATGTTTCAGACAAATGTTCCCATTCCTACTGCTTCACTTAATATAATGCTCAAAGTAAAAAGTAAAAGGGATACAAAATGGGAAAATGTGAAGTCCAATTATCTTTATTTGCAGACACATTCTTAAAAATACCCTAAAGACTTAACCAGAAACAATTAATTCTTATAAACACTGTTAGCAAAGAGTCAGAATATAAAATCAATATATAAAAATCAGTAGTGCTTTTATATATCAATAATGAAGTTAAATTTTGGATCCCCAGTTGGTGTCTGGGATGTTATGAAACTTTAGAGGGCACAGCCTTGCTGGAGGAAGTAAACCACTTTGAGAATTTATATTCTCATTCCACTTCCAGTTCACTCTTACATTTGAAGATATGACCATCTCTCAACATCCTGCTTCTTGGCCTCTCTCTTTTGAAACTGCAAGCCAAACTAAACTCTTCTGGAAGTTATATTGCTCATGATATTTTATCACAACAACAAAGTAACTAATACACACTCCAAGTTATTGCCCTAGCAAAAGACGTTTTGGAAAGGGGTTCCACAATACATGAAATAATTTTAAGTCAGTTCAACAGAAACCCATGAAATATAAATATAAAGCTTCTTTATAACTAAGAAAACAAACATGGATTAAAGAATCAGTCTACAGAATTTGGAGAAAATTGTAGATTATATAACTAACATGAGATTAATATATCTGTAATCAACAAGGAACTAAAAAAAATCCTCCAAATAGCCCTATCAATAAATGAACTAATGAACTGAATAGAGAACAAAGTTTCAATAAATACTTGGAAAAATGTTCATTGTTCATAGCCACCTGGGAAGTGCATATAAAAGATACCCAGAAACTCTATCACTGCAGTCAAAATGGCTATCATAAAGAAAATAATAACAATAATGATGACAAAGATTCAGGGAAAATGGAACCATTATATACTACTGATGGGTATATAACATTGTAGCCATTATGACACTCAAATGGAGGTTCCTCAAAAAACTAAAAATAGAATTACCTAGCTATAACATATTTTGATGATATAAATCAGAAATAGTTTAAGTCAGCTGAGATACTTACACATCATTTTTATTGCTGAGACATTGACAATATCTAAGAAATGGAACGAGACTAGATACTCCTCAACAGATGAATGAAGAAAGGAAGTATAGTAGTATAAATGATGCAAATATTTTCAGTTGTAAAGAAAGTATATGGGAAATAGATAATTGTGTTAAACAAGCTAAGACTCAGAAATCCATAAACCACATATAAAATTTACACTTAAATTTTAATATGTGTATTGATATACATATGTGTTTGTTAGTGTGTGCATATGGACCATGAAAGTAGAAAATGGAAAATACGAGAGGAAGGAGTTGGCTTATGGATGTAGCCAGGAGAAACAATAATGCAATTCATTTAATCTCAGAGCAGAATGGAGTGGAGTGCAATTTTGAGGGAATAGCAGAGGCTATCAAGGGGAGATCATAGAAGATTGTGGAGGGCAATGGGAGAGGGGTATGGATAAAACAAACTTTAGTAATGTATCTATTTGAAAATTGTTGTTGATATAATGAAACTCACCCCTTTGTGGGGAAACTTTAAACACTATTAATACATAAATAAATCATTATAATGGTTGATTTTATAAATTGGAAATTGAAAACATATTTATTATGTATATATGTTATGTTTTGAAATAACACATTTCCTGTCAGATGATATTTTACTGAAATATTTTCTATTGGGGCAGAAATATGGCTCAACATGAAAAAGCTGACAAGATAATTCAATGACCAGAACTCACGGGTGAGGCAGAGAATGACTCCCAAACTGTTGGTGTCATTTACAATGATTAGAGGGAAACAGTCATCCACATAGCAGTCTAATAGTACTCACAATTCCTTTAATAGTTTTAGAAAATTCTATGACTAAAGACCAGTGCTGCAACAGTTGCCCAAAGCTGCTTACCTTATAAAAAGTGATGTTTATTCTTTCTAATGCCTTTCATCCTTCTGTATTGGCGATTACTTGTGAGGTTTAATGGTCAGGAAAGAGGCAAAAAATAAAACTTCAATCTGAGCCTGTTTGTTCTGAATGATTCACTTTCACTGTAATTCTGTCTTCCAATCATCCATAGTCTTGGAAATTTCATCACACACCATCTCAAAACATGTCAGAGAACAAATCTTGGTGGCTAGGGCAGATATATTTTGGCTCCAGCTTACCTGCAACTCATCTTAACTCATTTGTGTTGGACTTGAGTGGCATGGTGGAAGCATCTTGTGTCAGATGAGCCTAGATTTAGGATGACCAAAGAGAGTTGCTCTTTAGTCTCCACAGTTACTTAATTATCAAAATCATGTAAAAAATGCATTTGAAGTACTATATGGTGATTTTTATTAGAAATCTATGTCTTTTATTTTTTTCTTTTCTAGTATGTCATGACATGCCAAGGTCAAGCTGCTGTATTATATATATATATATATATATATATATATATATATATATATATATATATATATAATCATGAACAGTGTTTAGGATGAACTAAATATGTCCATTTAGCAAATATCCATATATTGTTCTATATGACCTTGGGACTTCTCTAATCATCAGATTTTGACAAGGTATATAGTACTATGCTTGTATTCCCTCTCATGTAGTAGGACTAAGATTCAATAAAGAAGTGGTTGGTAACTAGCAAGGTAGCCATGTCACTATTGAAACAGTGGGCATAGCTTGTATAGTAAGCTAGTATTGTATCTCTGAGGATTTACTGATGGGTTAGATTGATGATGGTATTTCTCTCCCAACAGCTTATGTAGCAAATTCCAGTGTGGAATTAGCTCTGCAACTGTGACGAGAAGTTTAGTTGTAAGTGGCCTGTATTCCATGTATGTTTTGAGAAGCTGGGAAGAGTAGTAAAACTCTGAATTGTTTTGACAGCCTTAGGGACCTTATGCATCAATAATTCATAGGGAAGTACCTCACTGGACAGTGGTGGTGGATGCCTTTAATCCCAGCACTTGGGAGGCAGAGGCAGGCAGATTTTTGAGTTCGAGGCCAGCCTGGTCTACAGAGTGAGTACCAGGACAACCAGGACAATACAGAGAAACCCTGTCTCAAAAACAAACAAACAAACAGACAAACAAACAAACACAATGTATTATAAGTACCTCACACCTGGCATGGAAAATTTGGTTCAGACAGAAGATAACAGCTTCTGGGACAGGCAAGAGCCACAGAGATTCTGAGGCAGCGCCATTTTCCAGCTCCAGACATCCGGCCACCTTCCCGGCCAGAGGACAGGAGTCATCCCAGCCCGTGAGGCCCTAGCCTCAGGATCCCTGGGAGCTATTTTGGTTCAGGGACTCCGCAGAAAGTAGTCTGCACAGGTGAGAGTGTGGACTACTGAATTTAACAGTTTCTGGGACAGGCCAAAGCAACACAGCTTCTGGGAAAGGTCCTGTTTTGGCCCTTCATCTTCGGACAGGAGGAGGTCCAAACGCCAGACAACTGTGCACCTTCCCTGTAAGAGGTGAGCTTGCCTGCAGAGACTGCTCTGACCACTGAAACTTAGAGGAGAGAGCTAGTCTCCCAGGTCTGCTGATAGAGGCTAACAGAATCACCAGAGGAAAAATCTCTAAACAGAGACAACTATAACAACTAACTCCAGAGATTACCAGATGGCGAAATGTAAACTTAAGAATCTTACTAACAGAAACCAAGACCACTCACCATCATCAGAACCGAGCACTCCCACTTCGCACAGTCCAGGGCACCCCAACACACCCGAAAAGCTAGACCCGGATTTAAAAGCATATCTCATGATGATGGTAGAGGACATCAAGAAGGACTTTAATAACTCACTTAAAGAAATACAGGAGAACACTGCTAAAGAGTTACAAGTCCTTAAAGAAAAACAGGAAAACATATCCAAACAAGTGATGAAAGTGAACAAAACCATACTAGACCTAAAAAGGGAAGTAGACACAATAAAGAAAACCCAAACTGAGGTAACGCTGGAGATAGAAACCCTAGGAAAGAAATCTGGAACCATAGATGCCAGCATCAGCAACAGAATACAAGAGATGGAAGAGAGAATCTCAGGTGCAAAAGATTCCATAGAGAATATTGGCACAACAATCAAAGAAAATGGAAAATGCAAAAAGGTCCTAACTCAAAACATCCAGGAAATCCAGGACACAATGAGAAGACCAAATCTACGGATAATAGGAGTGGATGAGAATGAAGATTTTCAACTCAAAGGAACAACAAATATCTTCCCAAGATTCCCAAGAAAACTTCCCAAATCTAAAGAAAGAGATGCCCATGAACATACAAGAAGCCTAAAGAACTGCAAATAGACTGGACCAGAAAAGAAATTCCCCCGACACATAATAATCAGAAAAACAAATGCACTAAATAAAGATAGAATACTAAAAGCAGTAAGGGAAAAAGGTCAAGTAACATATAAAGGCAAGCCTATCAGAATTACACCAGATTTTTCACCAGAGACTATGAAAGCCAGAATATCCTGGACAGATGTTATACAGACACTAAGAGAACACAAATTCCAGCCCAGGCTACTACGCCCAGCCAAACTCTCAATTACAATAGATGGAGAAACCAAAATATTCCAGGACAAAACCAAATTCACACAGTATCTTTCCACGAATCCAGTCCTTCAAAGGATAATAACAGAAAAAAAAAAAAAAAAAAAAAAACAATACAAGGACAGGAACCACGCCCTAGAAAAAGCAAGAAGGTAATCCCTCAACAAACCTAAAAGAAGACAGCCACAAGAACAAATGCCAACTTTAACAACAAAAATAACAGAAAGCAACAATTACTTTTCCTTAATATCTCTTAATATCAATGGACTCAACTCCCCAATAAAAAGACATACACTAACAAACTGGCTACACAAACAAGACCCAACATTTTTCTGCTTACATGAAACTCATCTCAGAGAAAAAGATAGACACTACCTCAGAATGAAAGGCTGGAAAACAATTTTCCAAGCAAATGGTATGAATAAACAAGCTGGAGTAGCCATTCTAATATCTAATAAAATTGACTTCCAATCCAAAGTCATCAAAAAAGACAAAGAGGTGCACTTCATACTCATCAAAGGTAAAATCCTCCAAGAGGAACTATCAATTCTGAATATCTATGCTCCAAATACAGGGGCAGCTACATTCATTAAATACACTTTAGTAAAGCTCAAAGCACACATTGCACCTCACACAATAAGAGTGGGAGACTTCAACACACCATTTTCACCAATGGACAGATCATGGAAACAGAAACTAAACAGGGACACAGTGAAACTAACAGAAGTTATGAAACAAATGGATCTGACAGATATCTACAGAAGATTTTATCCTAAAACAAAAGGATATACCTTCTTCTCAGCACCTCATGGTACTTTCTCCAAAATTGACCACATAATTGATGACAAACCAAGCCTCAACAGATACAAAAATATTGAAATTGTCCCATGCATCCTATCAGATAACCATGGACTAAGGCTGATCTTCAATAACAAAATAAATAATAGAAAGCCAACCTTCACGTGGAAACTGAACAACACTCTTCTCAATGATACCTTGGTCAAGGAAGGAATAAAGAAAGAAATTAAGGACTTTTTAGAGTTCAATGAAAATGAAGCCACAACATACCCAAACTTATGGGACACAATGAAAGCATTTCTAAGAGTAAAACTCATACCTGAGTGCCTCCAAAAAGAAACTAGAGAGAGCACACATTAGCAGTTTGATAACACACCTAAAAGCTCTAGAACAAAAGGAAGCAAATTAACCCAAGAGGAGTAGATGGCAGGAAATAATCAAACTCAGGGGTGAAATCAACCAAGTGGAAACAAGAAGAAGTATTCAAAGAATCAACCAAACGAGGAGCTGGTTCTTTGAGAAAATCAACAAGATAGACAAACCCTTAGCCAGACTCACTAGAGGGCACAGGAAAACATTCTAATTAACAAAATCAGAAATGAAAAGGGAGACATAACAACAGATCCTGAAGAAATCCAAAACACCATCAGATCCTTCTACAAAAGGCTATACTCAACAAAACTGGAGAACCTGGAAGAAATGGGAAAGTTTCTAGGCAGATACCAGGTACCAAAGTTGAATCAAGATCAGGCTAATGATCTAAACAGCCCTACATCCCCCAAAGAAATAGAAGCAGTCATTAATAGTCTCCCAACCAAAAAAAGCCCAGGACCAGATGGGTTTAGTGCAGAGTTCTATCAGACCTTCAAAGAAGATCTAATCCCAGTTCTTCACAAACTATTTCACAAAATAGAAACAGAAGGTACTCTACCCAACTCATTCTATGAAGCCATAATTACTCTGATACCTAAACGACAAAAAGACCCAACAAAGATAGAGAACTTCAGTCCAATTTCCCTTATGAATATTGATGCAAAAATCCTCAATAAAGTTCTTGCTAACCAAATCCAAGAACACGTCAAAACAATCATCCATCTTGACCAAGTAGGTTTCATCCCAGGGACACAGGGATGGTTCAATATATGGAAATCCATCAACATAATCCAGTATATAAACAAACTCAAAAACAAAAGCCACATGATCATCTGATAAGTGGATATTAGCCCAGAATCTTAGGATACCCAAGATATAAGATACAATTTGCTAAATGCATGAAACTCAAGAAGAACGAGGTGCAAATTGTGGACACGTTGCCCCTTCTTAGAATTGGGAACAATACACCCATGGAAGGAGTTACAGAGACAAAATTTGGAGCTGTGACGAAAGGATGGACCATCTAGTTATTGCCATATCCAGGGATCCATCCCATGATCAGCTTCTAAACGCTGATACCATTGCATACACTAGCAAGATTTTGCTGAAAGGACCCAGATATAACTGTCTCTTGTGAGACTATGCCGGGGCCTAGCAAACACAGAAGTGGATGCTCACAGTCAGCTATTGAAAGGATCACCGGGCCCCCAATGGAGGAGCTAGAGAAAGCACCCAAGCAACTAAAGGGAATGCAACCCTATAGGTGGAACAACAATATGAACTAACCAGTACCCCGCAGCTCTTGTCTCTAGCTGCATATGTATCAAAGATGGCCTAGTGGTCCATCACTGGAAAGAGAGGCCCATTGGACTTGCAAACTTTATATGCCCCATTACAAGGGAATGCCAGGGCCAAAAAGGGGGAGTGGGTGGGTAGGGGAGTTGGGAGGAGGGTATGGGGGACTTTTGGGATAGCATTTGAAATGTAAATGAGGAAAATACCTAATTAAAAAAATTACAAAAACAAAAACAAAACCAAAATAATCACGAATAAAAAAAATTAAAAAAAAAAGAAAATTTGGTTCAATAATGTATGATTTCTGGCAGTGACATTATCTATCCATGTAAGGTAGTACCTTTTAAATTCCTTTAGTTTTTTTTCTTCATACTTAGCTTATAAATTAAAATGTCCTTATATCACATGAGTTTTACTATTCTTTTTCTGCTGTCATCCATGTTTTATCATGCCATTGGTATTTATAAAAATTAACAGATCTTTGTGTACCCTTACAGCTTGAATAATAAGTTAATAAATATTCTAATAATCTTTGTTTGGCAATAAAGTTATTTCAATTTTATTTTTCGATTAATTGAATTTATTCACTTTATATCCCCTAACACAGCCCACACACCCCTAAGTACCCTCCTCAGGTGGTCCTTTCCCTTCTCTCCTCCCCTTCACCTCTGAAAAAGGAAAGGTCCCTACCAGAGAACCAGCACACCCTGGTACCTCTAGTAACTGCAGGACTAGGTGTATCCACTTCCATTGATGACAGACAAGACAGTCCAGTTAAGGGAGCAGGATTCACAGGCAGGCAACAGAGTCAGGCTGCACATTAGCTACATGTGTGAGAGGGGCCTAGGTCTAACCTTTGTATGCTCTTTGGTTGGTGGTTCAGTTTCTGGGTGCCCCCAAGGCTCTAGGTTAGTTGTCTCTGTTTGTCTTCTTGTGGAGTCTCTATCTGCCCAATCTTTCTCACCCCCCCCCCCAAACTCTCCCATAAAATTTCTGCACTCCATCTAATGTTTGACTATGTTTCTCTGCATTTGTTTCAGTCAGCTGCAATGTGGAGCCACTCAGAGGACAGGTATTAAACCTGGCCGACAGATACAAACACAGTTTGATGCTCCAAGTTATTTGAAGGAGGGAGGCAGGCCGTCAACATGTCTGTATAGATCTTCTGAGGATATCTCCTTCCTTTCCTTCTAAATCGGCATGGGTGGCTACTGCATTCATTTATGTCTGTTTCATTCAGGGCACTTGTATATCCAGGCCAGCAGTGACAAATATAGTTGTCAACAGTGTCTTCACATATTGCATCTTTGTGAGAAGGCTTTGACCAATAATGAGGCATCAATGTCTCAGTGTGTCCCTGTGAATCTACTACCTATGCAGTCACAGTAGTAGTTGTTCTCTTCACCCACACACAGATCTCCATGGAGACAGGGCTTACTGGCACATTCATCAAAGTTGAGTTCACAGTGGTCTCCAAAGAATCCAGGTGCACAGTCAGAGAAGCCCCAAGAGCATCCTCACAAGTGGCACCAGGTAAAATCTGCTGGGATCGATATTCATCAATTTCCAACTCACAGTTCACAACAGAATACTCTTGCAGATGGACACACTTGTATCTTCTCATCTCATTGAGGCATTTAGCCTCATCGATTCTGTGATAAGAAACACACTCATCCACTTCCAAGTCACAATACCTGCTTTGGTATCCAGGTAAACATAAGCAGGATTAGTTATTGACTCCATTTTAGCACAAAGCCTCATTGTGACCAAGTCTGGAGGAAGCATACTCATCGGAACCTCTCTCATAGAACCTTCCAATATATGTAGCAGGACAGATTCAGACAGGGTTCTCAGGGTCTTTATGGCAGGTGCCTCCATGTTGGAAGAAGTTCCCTCCACAGGAATTAGTGGCAGTTTCATAGGTCAGTCCACTGTACCAATGAGGACATTGGCCCTTTTCTCCTGGGGTATTCATACAAGTGGCCATTTCTTAACAAGGACTGGAGAAGCAAGGGCCTTATTACTTCCCATATACATTAGTCCAAAGGTAATGACCTTCTCTTCAGAGAGCTACACTTTTCACTGTGTGGTTTTCTCCTAACAACTAGGGACTAATGACCTTACTGTTGTAAATTCTTGAAGTTCTCTTATGTTGAGAGTGTTGTTGTCTGACACAGAAACACATTTCAGTAAGTATACAAGAGCATGCACAGAATCAAAAGTAAGTTAGGGTATTGATGACCAATGAAGCCAAAAATGACACTGGAATCTTACAGTTGCCATGGTATTGAGGAGGAAAATGAATGATGTAATAAAAAAAAAAAAAAAAACCTGTGGGCTTTAATGACAGACTTCCTAAATTTGTAACCTAATTGAGACACTTACTGACTATAAAAATATTGAAAATCATTTAATTTTTATTGGTCTGCTTTTCTGTTTTTTTTTTTTAATACAGATTCTCTGCAAATATTTTAGGATAGCCTCAAAGTCATAAGCCTCGTTCCTCAGTCGCCCAAGTGCTAGGATTAAAAATATGTGACATCAAATCCACTAAGTCATTTAATTTCCATAAGCCTGTTTCATTAGATATAAAGTAGGGAGATTAGTAATGTTTGCCACACAGAATTATAATGGAAAGTTAAAAGAGATATTATCTATATTCAATTGTCAAGAAAAAATTTTCTAAAATTACAATACAGGAAGGATTTAGAAGGCCAAACAGACTAGATGGAAAAAGAGTGTCACAGTTGTCAAATTATACTTGGAAAACAAACAAAACAAGGAAAAGACTGAAAGTCATAAAGAGATTCATCAAGTGACATGTACAGTTATACACATTAGAATAACCCCAGATATTCCAAAAAAACATGAAAAACCAGGAGAGCATGGAGTGATGTGTTACACTACAAGTTCTGAAAGATAGTGGATGCCAACCTATATTATAGATAGCACAACTCTTTTTCATAATTGGAAGTGAAAGGAAAAGTTTCTTTGATAAATACAAATTAAAGACATTCTAGACTACTAAGCTAGCACTACTAAAGAAACTTGAAGAGGTACTACACCCTAAAGACATCAACACATCTACAGGGTCAAAAGAATTAACAAATGCAGTAGAAAAGCAAATGAGAATTAGGAAATCACCATGCATAACAAAAATAACAAAATTACAGTAACAAATATGAATCATACCGGTCCCAGTTTTCCAACTAAAAAGTGTAAGTACAAAATTGGATTAAAAATCAGAACAACTCCATTTGCTGAGTATAAGAAATTAACTTCAGTGGCCAAGGCAAACACGGCTTTGGTGATAGAATATTAAAAAGGCATTTTTAATAGATAGAACTGGAAAGCAAGGTGAATCTATACTAATGTCTGGTAAAGTATATTTTGAATGAAAATTGGAAGTCATAGTTCACTTCAATTTAATTAAGGGGCAATTATGACATAATGATATGGCAATTCCAAATTTATATCCAACTTTATAAAGCAAATACACTTCTGCATGTAAGGACACATACTGATCTCAACAGAGGAATAATAGGTCATTTCAGTATCACCTCAAGAAATAGGTCCCCCAGAAGAAAAAAAAAAAAAACAATAAAATCCTAAGAGTTAAATCATATTACAGATCAAATGGACTTAACAGACATCTACTGGATATTCCATTCAAATTTTGCAGAATATGTATTCTTCTGAGCAGATGATGGAACTGTTTCTAAAATAGGTCATATTTTAGATTACAAAACAAGAATGAGAGACTTTAAAGGAAGAAGTGGAGACAGTGATAGAATATAAGTGATATAATAATACAAGGGGGGAACTACTGGGGATGGACGGATAGAAAATATGAATTGTGGCAACCTGGGAAAGAAGAGTGGGTGGATAAATCAATTGAAAGGAAGTTTGTATGAAAGCACAATGAAGAAACCTTTGACACTGAATGCTAATTAAGGCATGGAAAACAAACAGCAATAATCAGAAAAAAAGAGCATTTACTCTGATTAGGTTTATTTCATTTGAGAGGTAGAAAGATTATTTGACTTACACAAAGCAATAAATACAATGTGTCATACATGTAGACAGAGATATAAATCACATGGGATAGATGCAAAGGATTCAGAAAAGACTTTGGTCAAAATAAACAGCTCTTAATGATAATGGCTCTGCCAAAGGAATATACCTCTACATAATAAAAACTATATATGGCAAATCTATAGGCAACATTATGCTAAATAGGGAAAAATCTCAAAGTATCTCTATCCAAGTCAGGAGTAAAACAGGAGTGCTAACTCTCCCAACTTTCATTCAATATCATGCATGAAGTCACAGTTTGGATCACTAAGAAGAGAGAAAAAGGGGAAACCAGATATGGAGCGAAAAGGTCAGATTATCCTTATTTGCAGATTACATGCTCTTATAAATCAGAGACTTAATTGCACACTCAAGAACTCTTAGAACTTCCAGAAAAGTATCAGTACACAAAAATAATATAAGTTCAGTAGCCTTATATATCAATAATGTGTATGCAATGAAATATTAAGAAAATAATCCCACTTATAAGCTTCAAAATATACCTAGGAACAAACTTATCTAAGAAGTTTTTTTTCAAACAATAAGAGATTTTATTTGTTGTTCCTTTAGATCTTGTAATGACCTACAGAGTAATGGGTCTTACAGTAACCTGATTATATGAGCATACAACATGCATTAATTATATTGACCTGTCACTATCCATTTGTACCTAACTTCATCATCTTTCTTGTCTCTAATACCTTCCCTTCTGTGTTCATATGATTTTCTTTATTTTCTTCATCCTGTGTATGAGATAACCACTCTCCAACCCAACCAAAACCAAAACACCACCACCACCACCACCAAAAAAAAAAAAAAACCAAACAAAAACAAAAACAAATAAACAAACAAAAACAATAAAAACCAACTGAAGAAAGGAATATGATATTGTATTGGAGGAATGAATATAATAAAAATGACCATACTGCCAAAAGCAATCAACAGATTCAGTTCAATCTCTACCAAAATCATAATACCATTATTTACAGCAATAAAAAAAGAAACTCTTCAATTTTTTAAATTCTTGACTTGTGAAATAATTAGGTTAGACACAGTAACCCTGGGTAAAAACAACACTACTCAATTAATCACCATTCCAGACTTTAAGTTATGTTGCAAAACCATATGAATAGAATTATTTGATACTGGAATAAAACCAGACATATGTATTACTGGATCAATAGAGGACTCAAAAAATGAACCCACACAGCAACAGTACCAGGCTTTTGTTGAGAACAACTCAAACTTACATTGTGAAGAAATGACTCAGAAGTTAATATCTGCTGCTTTTACAGAGGAATGGAATTTGTACCCAGCACCCATATGGTGGCTCCCTAGTGTCTATAACCCTTGTTCCAGTAGATCCAATGGGCTCTCCAGTTACTCAGCATCGACATGGTGAATATATATACTTGCAGGGCAAACACCCTCCCTCACAAAACAAAAACAAAAATAAATAGATCTTTTCAAAAATATTTAAAACACAACAAAAAGATTTTCTCTGACAAATGGCACAGGAAAAAAATCTGCATGTGCAGTTGTGAAAGACTGAGGCTATAGTTCACCTCTTACTCTGTATGCCCTCCCCCTAGTTCAAATGTATAACACTTGAAAGAAACTGTTAGCAAAAAACATAGGTAAAATATTTAAAGATGTAGGTATAGGAAAGAACTTCTAAAGAATGGTTTCAACTAGTCAGAAAATAAAACTAAAATGTTACAAATAGGTTTGTATGAATTTAACATGTTTTCAAACAGCAAAATGTAAAAGGAAATGATTCAGTGAAGAGACTGCCTACAGAATGGGAGAGAATCTTGGCCAGCTATACCCCTGAAGGGATCAATATCTAGAATATACAAAGAATGTGGAAAAGTAAATGCTAAGCAATCAGACAGTCCAATTGACAAATCATCTAATGAAATGTATAAATGATTTTTAAAAGATGAAATAATGGCAAGTAAACAAGTAGGAAACTGTTTAACATGCATAGCTATCAGGGAAATTTAAAATAATGCTACATTGAAATCCTAGCTTACCCCAGTCAGAAAAGCTCCCATCAAGAAAATAAATAGCAGCACTTTTAATATTGACTAAGTTATTTATTCACTTTACATCCTGAACACAGCCTCCCTCCTCTCCTTCCAGTCCCTCCCTTTCAACTTCCCACCTCTTTCTCCTCAGAAAAGGGGAGGACTCCCATGTACATCAACTATTCCCAGCATATCAAACCGCAGTAAGACTAGGTACATCTTCTTCCACTGAGGTTAGACATGGCAGCCCTGTTAGGAGAAAGGAATTTAAAGGCAGGAAATATAGTCAGAGACTGCCCCTGCCCCCTCCCCCTCTTATGGGGTAGGAAGCCTATGCACTGGATAAGGTCTCTACAGGTTCTATCTCCCCTTTTTTGAGTATTTCAGCTAAGGTCATCCCAGTTGGGTCCTGGGATCCTCTTACTTCCCTGGCATCTGGGACTTTCTAGTCACTATACCCAGTTCCCCATCACACACTACTACAAACCTCCATTAAATTTCCTGTCATTTTACATTTCTCCAGTCTGCTCCCACACCTGATCCAGTCCCATTCCCCCATCTCTTCTTCCCAGTGCCCCCTCTTCCTCTACCTCCTGCAATTATTTGTTCCCCACTCTAAGTAGGACTGAAGCATCCACACTTTGGTCTTCCTCCTTATTTAGTTTCATATGATCTGCGAGTTGTATCATGGGTATTCAGAGCTTTGGGGCTAATGTCCATTTGTCAGTGTGTACATACCATGTGTGTTCTTTTGTGACTGGGATTCCTCACTCAGAATATTTTCTAGTTCCATTATGTTGCCTGTGAATTTCATGATCTCATTGTTTTTAATAGCTGAGCAGTTCTCCATTGTATAAATGTACCACTTGTTCTGTATCTATTCTTCAGTTGAGGAACATCTGGGTTGTTTCTAGCATCTGGCTATGATAAATAAGGAAATTTTTCTAAAGTGACCATTTTAACATTTTGTCACTAATGCTAACTCTGGTGTCAATTTCAAGGTTCAGTTTATTACCTGTTCTCATTGTGCATTGTATCCCATTATTGTGTGGCAATATATCAGTGAGTTTCTTGTTGAGTGTTGGATAGTTTTGTGCCCCTTTAAGTACTTTAAAGCTATAATTTGGAATGCATTTAAGTTAACTAAGCATAGTATAACCCTTGCTCTGATGATCTGTTGGTCAAAACCAAAGACTAGTTTAGTCTAAGCGCGATTCTTACCCCATATGATGCAATAAAATTAAGTATCCCGTGTATGAAATATGAGATTTGACAGTCTAGCTTATGAGAAGAGACACTAATATCAGTTCTTGTGACAGTGCTACATATTGTTTCTTCTATTCATTTTATGTTTTGTTTTCTTGGCTTTAAATTTTATCAAATGCATGCTTTGATTACCAGTAAATCAAGAATATGAGGGAGTGGTAGACTAGATCTCTGACAATCTTTCTGCAATTTTCTCCTCACCAGTGATACATATCACAACTTCAAGCTACCATGGATCTCTATGTCTAGATTCTGAACTCAGGTTTGATGTCAAATTCTGACAAGCAGGTTTTGTATTTCCTGTGCTATGCAGTATAGACTACTATAAGCCAGGCGTCTGGAACCACCCTAGGATTCATTCATGTTGCCTATGCCTCTGCTATTCTCATTTGCCAGCAGGTGTCAATTATCACTAAACACTGTTTCATGATTCTTTCCCATCTATCTCATTGTTTCTGGCTTATGGTAGGTCAGTCTTATCCCTTCATCTTAGTCATAGGTTAAAATTCTGATTCATATATTTAATAGGAACAGACTTATTCTCCTTATTTACTTGGTCAAAATGATATTTCTAACATCTAACTGTAGAAACTTATGATTATCACATTCTAATAGTAACATTGTTTTTTAATGAAAAACAACACAAAACACTAGCTTTCCATAGCAACTTGAACCTAAAAAGTTCAAAGTTGTTCTAGATATTTTGGAAAATGGTGTAATCCCTGGCTGTTTAGCCATTAGCAATATGAAGAAAATTGATTTCAGTTGGCATTTCTTAAGGAGTCTAAAGGTAAATTATCAAAAAAGAACCAGAAGAAAGACTCACTGGCTCTCCTAAGATCCACAGAACAATGATTGTATTTCAAACTATAGTAGTGACTATCTTCATATTTTCTACAGCATCATTTCCATTTGAGAGTTATTAAAAATATAGACAAGGCTGCGGTTTAAGTATTAATCACAGTGCAAAGCTGTAAATGGATCACAAGAATTCAGCTGTTTTGAAGTTTAAACCGTAATTTGCATTTTTAATGAAAATTTACACCACACTACATTACATCTTTGCCTAGTGTCTGCACTGCACTCTGAATCTAGTAATTTGGAGTAACACTCTGAGAACTGTGCCTATGCATATGGCTGGATACATACATATACACAATTATAAAATAAGAATGGCCTTTTCTAGCTAAGGTTGTTGTAAGGCTATAGTTTGTACATGTCTGCAGAGCTGAAAAGTTTCCCTTTTGCACTTGCCTACTGTTTCCAGGGTCTGAAGGGGATAGTTCTTGTTCACTTAAGGATGGATGTGATTTGACTTCTGAATTCAAGGACAGCCATAGGAGTCTGCGTTTCATATTGACTTTTCACAAAATCTGCATTTTGTTCTGATGAAGAGAATGTATTGGGAACCTTGAGCTCCTCTGCATGAGGGGAATGGTTATTTATTCATCATACACAAGGAAAAAATCCAATACTCTACTGTGCTATCTGCTTCTGCATTGCAGAGCTGCGTAATAACTATCACCAGTAGGACTTTCATCATTTTGGTGATGAACAACACAATAGTCTGAGTTTCAAAAACACTCTAAAGGTATGTCGTTGAGACCATACCACGACTGAAGTGTGAAAAACATTTTTCAAAAATATCAATCTGACTCAATTTTACTGAATTGACGATTTATTTTTCTCACTGTGTGCACACTACGTCATCTGTTTTATTTTAAGGAGAAATAAAACTAAAGTGCTCAATGAGGGTTTTTTTGTTGGTTTGTTTGTTTTCTGAATTTTTCCATCACAACCAGCATTCTGAAAGAGAAGCTGGCTGCTTCCTCCAGACTTGGTGATGTGATCAGTCACATTATCTTGGCTTAAAGCTCTGATTTTTAATGATTTCTCACTGTAATTCCTTCTCAATAAGTAATCTGTACCATTGTACATGAGGTCTTGTTTAAAGCAGACATCTACAGCAACTAAAAGCCAAAAAGTAGCACTTTGAGTAACTTCAGGAAAAATACCAGTTCATCATTGTAAATAAATACATCTCACAAATCAGTTTCTACAGGCTATTATATTTATACTGTCAAACAGCATGTTTGTTTAAACATATCAATTTTACTGATAATTTTCTTTTTTTTAATTTTTAATATTTTTTATTACATATTTTCCTCAATTACATTTCCAATGATATCCCAAAAGTCCCCCATACCGCCCCCCCCCACTTCCCTACCCACCCATTCCCATTCTTTTGGCCCTGGCATTCCCCTATATTGGGGCATATAAAGTTTGCAAGTCCAATGGGCCTCTCTTTCCAGTGATGGCCGACTAGGCCATCTTTAGATACATATGCAGCTAGAGACAAGAGCTCCGGGGTACTGGTTAGTTCATCATGTTGTTCCAACTATAGGGTTGCAGATCCCTTTAGCTCATTGGGTACTTTCTCTAGCTTCTCCATTGGGAGCCCTGTGATACATCCAATAGCTGACTGTGAGCATCCACTTCTGTGTTTGCTAGGCCCCGGCATAGTCTTACTGATAATTTTCAAAGTTAGTATAGGGCTGTCTTAACATTTTGTATATGTCTATAAAGTAGACCTGTGAACATTTAGGATAGAAAACAAATTCAAGCCAGTTCTCAAGGACATAAGGTAAGGCTCTGATATTCAAATGTGGTGGAGAGCTTTATGATTAAAACTATGGATTTTCTTTAAAAATATAAAGTGGCATCATTTATGATTCTTCATTTCTGTATGCCTAAATTCCTAAGCCTGGAATGTATCTAAAAGCTATTTCTAACCCCATTTACAACCAGTGTCTCCTAGTATTGGGCAATATAATTTTTCTAATCCAGAATGATATATTTTTCTACCTGTTACTGTTCTTGCCTTTGCTTTTGCCACATTTCATCTCTCATGAATATCATAGATCCTTCAAGATGCAACAGAGCCTTCGTATCTCTATAAATGTTTCAATAATCATTTTAGACCTCCAGTACTGTAGATATAATGTGCAGACTGTAAAATTATCAGCTCTGTTGAACTTCTTAGAAATGCACAATTCTTGGCTCTCCTCAGCCCTGCCAATAGAAATCTGCATTTTTCACTAGATTTTCAGGTTTGACATGGAAATTAGATTGAAGGCTTTTTTCTATCTTCTTATTTCAGGTTGCCAGAGTGACAGGAATTATCCAGAGAGCCGCCAATCTACACTGTAATGTCTTAAAGTTTAAAATCTTATCATGGTATGAAATCAATGTATGTGTAGAAACTGTTCCTAGATATTTGTTCAAGTTTTGATGTTTGATTCTTTTTGAGCAAGTAGCATGTTAATTATGGAGATCTTCTTGTTAACAGGTGACCTTCTATATTGTACTATAATGCTAAACTATGAGTCTCTGAAGACTATATGTATTTGATGAGTTTTCAGTTTACTATATAGTAAAGTTAGGGACTAACTTGTAAGCATAACACCATTATAAGTCAAGAGGCATCTCTGTAGGTACTTGGCAGTATGAGAGTTAATGTTTATATATATATATATATATATATTATATATATATATTATATATATAATGTTTATATATATATATATATATGTGTGTGTGTGTGTGTGTGTGTGTGTGTGTGTGTGTGTGTGTTATACATATATATAGGCTTCTTGAAAGCAGTTGCCGTCTCCTACTCATTAGTTTCTTATGCTATGTGATGATCCAGTGTTCTCACTTTCACTAAAATCTACTACAAGATGCTCTTTTCCCTCCAGATGAGATGAATATAAATGGCCCAGCTGAGCTCAGTCCCTAACACATGGTGTGTAGTCAAATAAAGTGCTACTGAATGAATACATTATTGAAATTAATATTTGACAAGATGAACTTCAGTTTCAATTTTGATTCACTGGCTCCTCTTCCCACTCATGTTCCCTGGAGAGCAGCCCACAATACGAATATTAACATAGTCGTCAGCCTGTATGGCGTCTGGGAACATTTACTTGAATTCAAGTGGGTTAGTAAAACATTACTGAGCATGTTCTTAATATAACTTTGCATCATCAGGTTCATTGAACTTAGAAGCCATCTTTCACTTTCTCTATAGGTCAGTATGCTGAGACTTGTTTAGTTGCTAATTTAATAGATTAGTGATATGGTGACTGGCCAGTTAAAAATAGAGGCTTTGATTGGTTGTAGTTTTCTCTAGTTGTCTCTGTTGGAAAGAGAAGTTTTCTTGATGAGGGAAGAAAGATTATTCTTACCTGTGAGTATAAGGACACATATTTATAGATAGAATACAGAATTGTGGAGCCCAATCACCATGGATACATTTGGGAAATGTTCCAATACCTAAGGACCAAGGAACATTGTAGAAAAGGGGGCAGACAGATTGTAAGAACCAGAGGACTAGGGTGTTTGCTGTGAGCCTATGTCTTCTAACACTGTCAAAAGCTACTCTCACAAGTCCCATCAACATGACTGCTAAACAGTGAGCTGAACAAAGATGATACAAAAGAATGTCAAACTGGATGGGGAAAAGCCCACAAAGGCGTCAACCCTAGGGAACTATGAAAAGCTAGGCACGAGAGAGTGGGTCTTCCCCAGGAAAGAGCACACTAATTGATTGTCTAATGACAAATGGTCAGCCCTGAAAACACTTATATGCATACGATAACGATTAATGAAGAAAGAGGCCACGGATATGAAGGAGAGTAGGAAGGGGGTTCATAGGAGGTTTTGGAGAAAAGGAGGGAGAAATGCATTTATATTATAATCTCCAGTGAAGATTATAATCTAAAAAAAAGGAAGATTTGCAATTAAAACAACAATGTTTCCTTCTGGATTCACCACTTCCTATTTATCTGACTTTGGAATACTGCTTTACCCCTTCTCTACCTCTGTTTCTATGTCTAAATGAGAGAAGTGATATTCTTCCTAAGGGTGGTGTGAAGAATAAGTTAATTAAAAGATGCGAAGGGCTTAGCAGAGTGATGAAGCTCTGCCTGCATTATTAAAAAAAAAAAAAACGTGGCCAGAAATCTGCATTCCTAAAATATTATTTTAGAATTATAACCACTTATAAATGGGCTTTAATGGCATGGTGGCATTATAAATGGCTCTTTGTTTTATTCTTCCTTCTTTCCTTTCTCCCTCCCTCCCTCTCTCCCCCCTCCCTCCCTTCCTTCCTTCCTTCCTTCCTTCCTTCCTTCCTTCCTTCCTTCCTTCCTTCCTTCCTTCCTTCTTTCCTTCCTTCCTTCCTTCCTTCCTTCCTTCCTTCCCCCTCTCTTCCTTCCCCCCTCTCTCTCTTCCTTCCTTCCTTCCTTCCTTCCTTCCTTCCTTCCTTCCTTCCTTCATTCCTTCCTTCCTTTCTTCCTTCCTCTCTTTCTTTCTTTCTTTCTTTCTTTCTTTCTTTCTTTCTTTCTTTCTTTCTTTCTTTCTTTCTTTCTTTCTTTCTCTGACTCTAAATTTATCATTTGTTTACTTATGTAGGTGGTTCCTAGCAATATAGAACTCTGAAGCCTGCTGTAAGAATTTGTGTGTCTAATCATGTTTCAATTGTCTAATCCCTAGGTAAGGCACAATATTAAAACTGAGTGCTGACTCATCCTCAAAAAGGTGGAAGACTCTCTTCAGGTTCAGGCACAAATGACTCAGTCAATTTAAATGACTTTACAATAAAGGGTTGAGTAAGCAAATGGGAATTTAGGTCTGTCCAGAATGCTTAAGATCTTGATCCTTGTCCTGACATTAACTGAAATAAATGTCAAGGCTGACATTCCTTTTAAATGCTATGATACTTAGATAATGCCATAAATAATAAATAATGAGGGTTTGTAATTAGGCATACTATAAACGGGCATTGCCGAAAAGTATATATATATTAGAGCATGTCACATTACATATGTTCTAATGCCTTATTGGGGATTTTCAAAAATCATTGTTCCTTTGTCCACAATCAAGTGACATTTTGCATGTGTTGATTATTTAACAGTTATGCTGTCTAAAAATGTGAAATAATCACAAATCCAGCTAATCAAACAGTACAATTGATTCTTTATCATACTGTATTCAAAGCTGGAAATAAACGCAGGGTTTCTCACCCTTAAGTAGCAGCCTTGAGGTTTTGCAAGCTTAGGGTGAGTTTAATTAAAGTCAAGGGAGAAAACCAATTAAGCACTGAGAAGCACTGGCATCCCTCTTGCACTCTAAAGACAAAAATACCATTTAGAATAAGATGATGCTGTAATCTCAGTATAAATGCCATTGTCTACTTCAGCAGTTCTGGTGGCCCAGGTGTTCTGAGCACTTGAAGAGCAGCAAGCTTATGAGCTTTCAATTCATAACTACATTGAATAATTTCCATCTGCTTTAAATCTCCTCTGATAAGAAGTGCTTAGAAAGGAATTTTCATAAATGTAAAGAGTCACTGTGCTTGAAGGGCTGGAACATATCTATATTAAAGAGTGTGTCTCCAAACAGCATTTAGAGTCAAATCTTATTTCAGTAGACCTGGAAAATACAGAGTTAAAATTTCCCTTTACCTTTCTATATAGCAGTGATGTAAGTAAATAGATAAAGGGATAGGGCTTCATGAATTGAAGAAGTTCATGTCATATTTATATTTTAGTGACTTTTGATGCAGTATCATTATGGTTTCTCATCACTATTGTGCAGTACCACCCACTGTGAAAATGGTAGAGTGCAACAATGTGCTGCTGTACAGCCTGTCAGTCAATCAAGGAACCATAAAGCAATGTGACTGCACGTATTTTCTTTTTCTAAATGCAGTTCTGGAAGCTGTTAGAGATGGGAGGGACAAAGCATTTGAAGATAAAAATTGAAAGCTGATTAAATGTGATTTTCTATTTATGCTTTCCACTCCTCATTTTCCTGCAAGCATTAATTGCAGTGTAGAAAGAAAATATGGAGAATGCATTACAGGAAGTCAGAGCTACTGTTCTAATTGGTGAGAACGAAATCAACCGTCTGTACAATGAAGCACAACAGTGTGGGGGTGCTTTGTGCTTGATATGCCCTCACCCCTGATAGAGCCTTCAAGTTTGTGAAGTCAATTGATTTCATCTGTGAAAGATCTTGAGGGAGTCCCTTTACTAGTGTATGGTAGACCTTTGTATATATAGCTAAGGAAAAAAGATGCAAAAATATCTTATAATCCAAGCTCTATTATTTGAAGGACCTTATATACCTTAAATTAACATGATGAATATTAGCTATGAAATAATATAGCTAATAATAATTCTCTATGACCACTCTTTAGTATAAGTAGTAGCAGTCCCATGTTTGGAAAATGCTAGCAGATCCCACTCAAAAATTTAATTGATCCTTCACTGTTGTGGTGATATATTGAAGTGACTTTTGCAAATGATTAAATACCACATCTCAAATATCCTTTCAAGACTATCCAATAAAACAGAGTTTCTGAAAACAAGAAATAATTGTCAATAATTCCTGGCTTAGGAAAACTGGCATAGAAGAAACCATGATTCAATTGGCTTGAGGCCACTAGATGTTGTTCTATCTCTAAATTGATGTGTGGACCTGTTAGGTTCTTCAAATCCCTGGGCTTCAGTTTTTTATGTGGGCATCTGGGACACATGCTCTAGACAATACATAAATTCAATTTTCAGCTTTAAATATTCAGAAATTCTATTAATCAAATCAACTTATATAGGGCTGCAATTAAATTCTAACAAAAATGCCTGAAAAATGACCATCAAATTGTCACAGAAGAGCCAGAAATGGAACAATTAAAATCAGTTCTTTATATGGCAGTGGGAAAAATAATTTGCACGTTTGCCATTATCCTATTATTTGTTTGTAAACATGATGCATCTTGATAGTTAGTTCAGTGACACAGGAGGCACTGCCTGTCTGGCTTTCCACAAGTGACTACCACCCACATCCAATGTGTCACTAAATCTCAGTGGTACTCCAGTTCCCTTGAATATTTTGCTGTTGCCTTTCCCTCCCACATACCCCAGAGACTGAAGACTGAGCTAAATTCTTAATTACTAGCAGAAAACAGCACATGTATATGAGTAAGCTTGTTTTTTGACTGCTAATTCTAAATCTAAGTGATATGCATTCAATTTGAAGACAAAAGAGAGAATTGCAATTGGCTGGAATCAGTAAAATCACCAGTACACTAGATAAGAATAGTGACTATAATAAACTGACACTGGCCCAGCTCAGGCAAGTTATAGATCTTAGAACATTGGCAATACATAACGTTTGCATATGGCCTCCATGAACAGCAAGAGAGTTAAAAAGAAATGTAGAACACCAACTCTATTGTGCTTTCCAACAACACAGAAAAATCTTAAAGCAGGTCATAAATCACTACAATTCACAGCTAAACATAATACAGATCTACACTTCCAGAATGCATTTGATTTTAATAATTTTCCTACACAAAAGAAACATGAGCATGAAAACAAATATAGTCAAATGGTTGGGAGGGAGAGCTACAGCTTCCAAACACAGGATGGCAGAAAATACAAACATCCTTTGCTCAGAGCCTGTGAAAACTTTTGTTGTGCTATTTCCAGCTTTGTGGTTTAGTATGCATGCTCCCAGCTTGGCTTTCTCCTAGGACCAGTGTAGGACTTAGACATGTTACTTACAGTTTTACTTCTTGAGTTTCCAGAGTTACTTGGCGAATAAAAATATTTATATATTTGTCATCATTTGAGATGTATTATGTACTGCTAAGTTTTTATTTAAATCTTTTGAATATAAAAGCTCTCAAAGCAGGAAAAAGGGGTTAGCATCTATAGAAAATATTTGCAAAGTAAAATTGAAAATAAAATGCGTGAATCTGCTAAGTGATTGAATGAATTCTCTTTAGTATTTAATGCAAAATATCTGTTCATAAGAAAGAAGACAGGACTAAGCAAAATATATGGATTTAGCTGGGCTAACCCAGGATTCAAATGACAACTTTCACAGAAGATACCTTGTACATTAGATTACAAAAATAAATAAATAAATAAATAAATAAATAAATAAGTAATTGCTTTCCAAGATTTTCTTTGTGCGTGTTGGGGAAGGGGCACTCAAAACATTTTATTTTCTCAGGCATGTGTGGGAAAACTCTGCTAGTTAAAATTGAAGTCTACTATTGACTAGATAGTTTTCTGGGGCTCTCCATGTATGGGGGGGCTCGATTAGTAGGGCTTCTTCTCTGACCTTGTCTAGGGAATTGTAAGCTGCTCCCCCCACCCCTCGCCGCACATGCCTCTATGTAGGAATGCCATGTATCCTCAATTAGAATATCAGATCAATTTCCTTTCTCCTATAAGAACCTGTTCAGCCAGCACCTGAGATTCCTGAAATGCTTCCCTATGCTAATGAGGCTTTTCAAGTACCTTTGCCCATCCTGCAAGTTCAAAATCCAGTTTCCCAAAACTTTATAAGCCTTGAAATTCCCTAGGTAAAGTTGATTTGTCTCCTGATAACTGGTCCTGGTGTAGTCAATCACCGTACATACACACAGAGCTTCCAAACCTTCCCCCATGATAGAATATGCCTGTTTCTTTTTCTTTCTTATTAATCTTTCCTTCTTCCTTCCTTCCTTCCTTCCTTCCTTCCTTCCTTCCTTCCTTCCTTCCTTCCTTCCTTCTTCCCTTGCTTCCTTCTTACTTTCTTTCCTTCTTTTTCTTTTTTGCAAACAATATTTAATTTTATTAGCATTTATTAGTTGCACAAAGCAATGGGATTCATTTTTTTAAAACTTTTATGTTTTTTCTGCCCAGTTATTACATCTCTCCAGTCTGCCCTCCCAGATTTCCTCATCCCATTCCTCCTCCTCCCCCTCCTCCTCCTTCTCCTCCTCCTCTTCACCCTGTCTGCAAGAAGATGTCCCCACAGCTCCACTCCAACCTCCCAGGCCTCTTGACTCCAGGGGCCTCAAGTCACTTGATGGTTAGGTGTATCTTCTCTCACTGAGGCCAGACCAGTCTGTCCTCTGCTGTATATGTGTTTGGGGTCTCAGACCAGCTAGTGTATGCTGCCGGGTAGGTGGCTCAGTGTCTGAGAGAACTCAGGGGTCTGAGTTAGTTGAGACTCCTGGTCTTCTTATTGGGTCACCCTCCTCCTCAGATTCTTCCATCCTTTCCCTAATTCAACCACAGGGGTCTCGACTAAAGTCAATTGGTTGGGTCAGTCAGCTACTTGTTCATCCTCTCGGAGGACAGCCATGTTAGGCTTCTGTCTGTAAGCACACCATGGCATCAGTAATAGTGTCAGGTCTTGGGGCCTCCCCTTGAAATGGATCCTACTTTATGCCTGTCCCTGGACCTTCTTTCCCTCAGTCTCTTCTCCATTTTTGTTTCTGCAGTTCTTTGAAACAGGAACAATTCTGGGTCAGATTATTTGACTGTGGTTTGACAACCTCATCTTTCCACTTAATGTCCTATCCCTCCTCTAGAACTCTACAAGTTCCTCCTCCACACTGTAGAGCACTTCATTCAAGGTCCCACCCTTTGATACCTGAGAGTCTCTCAACTCACAGGTCTTAGGTACATTCTAGAGGGTCCCCCACCTCCCAAAGTTGCCTGAATATTCTGCTGGCCCTCAAGGCTTCTCTCCTATGTCTCCCTAGATCCAATACCTGATCATGTTCCCTTATTCCCCTCCACTTTCCCCCTCCCACCCAGGTCCCTCCCTTTCTCTGCCTTCTGTGATTGCTTTCTTCTCCTTCCCAAGTGGGATTGAAGCATCCTCACTTGGATCCATCTGCTTGTCAACCTTCGTTAGTTCTTTGGATTATATCCTAAGTCTTCTGTACTTTTATTTTTGACTAATATCCACTTATTAGTGAGTATATACCATGCATGTCCTTTTGGGTCTGAGTTACCTCATTCAAGATGATATTTTCTAGTTCCATCCATTTGTCTGCAAATCTCATGATGTCCTCATTCATAATATCTGAATAGTATTCCATTATGTAGATAAACCATATTTACTGTATCCAATTCTTTCATTTTGGGACATCTGGGTTGTTTCCAGCTTCTGTCTATCACAGATAAGTTGGCTGTCAACATAGTGGATAACATGCCTTTGTGGCATAGTGGGGTATCTTTTGGTCATATGCCCAAGAGTGGTATAACTCGGTATTTAGGTAGATCTATTTCCAGTTTTCTGAGGAATCTCCAGATTGATTTCCAGAGTGGTTATAGCAGCTTGCAATCCCACCAGCAGTGGAGGAGTGTTTCCACATCCTTGCCAACATGGTTTTATATGTATGCGTATTAGAATACTCTAGAGGAACAGGACTGACAGAATGAGGATGTATTATTAAGGAAATGTATTATATTGACTTGCAAGTTATGAGCTTAGTTGTTCAACAATGGCTGTCAGCAGCTTCACAGCCCATGAGGCTAGATTCTTCAGCAGCTCCAATCTGTACCAAAGACTTGAGGATTCCTAGAGCCACTAGTCTTCAGTCCACATTTGAATGCCTAATCTGGGTTGTGACAGTAGCAATGGCTGGAAGCAGTGTCAACTATAGTGTAGATATACTCCTGCAAGAGTGAGGGTGAGCATTCAAGAAGCTCTATATGCTCCTTGGACAGCTTTGTAGCTTTGAGTTGATCTTCTCTACTCAGTTCATTATTCCTACAAATACCTTCATAGAGATGTTCAAAGCATGTTTTACAATGGATACCAAATTCAATCAACTTAACCACCAAGATTAATCATCACAATGTATATAAATTCTTTCTTGATGTAAGAAAATAGGTAAATATTTTCTGCAATCCAGCCAAATTGGGAAAAATATAGGAAAACAAACAAACAAACAAACAAAAAACGTCATTGGCACTGAAACCCAGTTTCTTCTTTTCTAAAATGAATGAGGTAAGGAATGTGGGTAAGAATTATAAACTAGGAACAAAGTCAGAGTGCTGTTCCAAGATTTAGGAGGTAGCCATGTGAACCTGAACCTGATTACTATATTCTGTATAATAAATTCCAAAAGAAATACAAACTTTCAAACTACTGGGAGTGGACTGAGAAGATCTAATGCATGCAAACCCAGGAACAGCAAAGGTCATGCCTGGATTCATCAAGTATAAGATAAAGTTGATTTTTTGCTTCAAATACATACTTCTTGAACTTTTCCTAACAAATTTAATGAAGGAAAAGAAAAAAAGTCTCAGTAAGAAATTGACCCACTGCCACTCAAATTAATTTATTGAAAAGCTAGTAGTAGAAACAAGCTTGAGATATCTTTTTAGTAAAAATTCATTAGTTCAACAAATCAGGTAAGACTTTCTTTAAAATGAATAAAATATATCAGGGAACAGAGCAAGCAATAGCAGTAGCTCCCTGGAGAGAAGACAACAGAAAATAATCTATAAGTTACATAGGGTGTTATATTAAGAAAAAAAAAGAATTCAATGGTGACACAGGGGGTAATGATATTGGTTCAAAGTCTAGATAAGTTGATGTGGTATTCTATTCCATCATGATAAATCAAATTCTTGCGCTACTCAACTTATACAGAGAAAGAATTTCTTTTGTCTTATAGTTTTTAGGGTCCTCTTCATGAAGGATTAGTTCTTTTGCTTTGGGCATTTGGGTAGAAAGTACATCATGGAAATGAATACATATATATGATAGAGAAAAGCATTCATCTCATGGCTGAATGAGAAGGTGACAAAGAAGAGGAGACAGGATTTTGTCTTTCTCAAAGCATGTTATCCAACGACTGGATGATTTCCCACTAGGCCCCACATTTTAAAATTTCTACCAGTTCCATGTAGAGCTACTCCAGGCACTACAGATATAACAAAAGAACACATAGGGAACCCAACTACATGTTATGAGGCCTACATCAGTAGAATAATGGAGTTTCTGCCATTTAGAAAAAGGCAGTAGGAAGAAAAATTTAAGAGAATAAGGCAAGGATATAAGTATTCTGGTACGTATATGTAATTCTAGAACACATGAGGCAGAGGTAAGAGGACAGCCATAGGTTTGAGGCCGCCTGATGTACACAAACTGATCTGAGCCTGCTAGGGCTACATAGTGAGCCACTCTTGAAAAGGGGGGTGGAGAACTTTAGTTTGGATATATTAGGCTTGAAGATGCCAATTAGATATAAATTATCAAGTGGATATTTGCAGTTGTACCAAAACCAGTCCAAGACACCACAGAAATGATTGATGGAGATGCAGCTTTGAAAATTAATGAAGTAGAAATGACATAATCAATACCACAGAATAAAAGAACTCACATAGTGAATGTTGATAGAAAAGCAAAAAGGAAACCAAACTTTAGTATACTCCAACCTGAAGAACTGGGGAAGAAAAATGACCAATATGCAAAGCAAAGTAGGAGGAAGATCAGCAGGAGAGTAGTATCCTGGATTTCAAAGAAGAAATTTGCTTGGTCTGATGATTTTGATTAGAGTTTTCCCAATCTTGACATTATTGGAATACTGGCTTAGAGAGTCCTTGTTGATATTGAGCATGTCCTATGCACTGTAACAGGCTTATCAGCTACCACTCCATCTCTTTTATAGAAACCATTAGACCCTTAACTCTCTCTACAAGTTGTGAGAATGAAAATGTTTCCAGGCCTTGCTAATTGTCACTCTACTAAGGCAAAACCTCCCAGTTTGAAAACAAGTACACTGTATCAAGAAAATTGAAGACTGAGAATTGTTCACTAAAATTAATGACAGGGAGGTCACTTATTGACAACATTAAGAAGAACATTTCTAATCTTGCTGCTGGAAGTAAAAACTGAAAGTTTTGGAGAATGATGGAATTGTAAAGTACAATATAAAAAGAACTTTTTTATTAGGTATTTATTTCATTTACATTTCCAATGTAATCCCAAAAGACACCCACCCGCTCTGCCACCCAATCCCCCACCCACCCACTCCCACTTCTTGTCCCTGGCGTTCCCCTGTAGTGAGGCAGATAAAGTTTGCACGACCAATGGGTCTCTCTTTCCACTGATGGCCCCTTAGGCCATCTTCTGATACATATGCAGCTAGAGACTTGAGCTCTTGGGGGGTACTGGTTAGTTCATTTTGTTGTTCCACCTATAGGGTTGCAGATCCTTTTAGCTCCTTGGGTACTTTCTCTAGCTCCTCCATTGGGGGCCCTGTAATCCATCCAATAGCTGACTGTAAGCATCCACTTGTGTGTTTGCTAGGCCCCGGCATAGTCTCACAAGAGACAGCTCTATCTGGGCCCTTTCAGCAAAATCTTTCTAGTGTATGCAATGGTGTCAGTGTTTGGAGGCTGATAGTTGGATGGATCCCCGGATATGGCAGTCTCTAGATAGTCCATCCCTTCTTCTCAGCTCCAAACTTTGTCTCTGTAACTCCTTCCATGGGTGTTTTTTTCCCAATTCTAAGAAGGGGCAAAGTGTCCACACTTTGGTCTTCATTCTTCTTCAGTTTCATGTGTTTAGCAAATTGTATCTTATATCTTGGGTATCCTAAGTTTCTGGGCTAATATCCACTTATCAGGGAGTACATATTGTGTGAGTTCTTTTGTTATCGGGTTACCTCACTCAGGATGATGCCCTCCAGGTCCATTTGCCTAGGAATTTCATAAATTCATTCTTTTTAATAGCTGAGTAGTACTCCATTGTGTAAATGTACCACAATTTCTGTATCCATTCCTCTGTAGAGGGGCATCTGGGTTCTTTCCAGCTTCTGGCTATTATAAATAAGGCTGCTATGAACATAGTGGAGCATGTGTCCTTCTTACTGGTTGGAACATCTTCTGGATATATGCCCAGGAGAGGTATTGCAGGATCCTCCAGTAGTACTATGTCCAATTTTCTGAGGATCCGCCAGACTGATTTCCAGAGTGGTTGTACAAGCTTGCTATCCCACCAACAATTGAGGAGTGTTCCTCTTTTTCCACATCCTCGCCAGCATCTGCTGTCACCTGAGATTTTGATCTTAGCCATTCTGACTGGTGTGAGGTGGAATCTCAGGGTTGTTTTGATTTGCATTTCCCTGATGATTAAGGATGTTGAACATTTTTTCAGGTGTTTCTCAGCCATTTGGTATTCCTCAGGTGAGAATTCTTTGTTTAGTTCTGAACCCCATTTTTAATGGGGTTATTTGATTTTCCGGAGACTATCTTCTTGAGTTCTTTATATATATTGGATATTAGTCCCCTATCTGATTTAGGATAGGTAAAGATCCTTTCCCAATCTGTTGGTGACCTTTTTGTCTTATTGACGGTGTCCTTTGCCTTGTAGAAGCTTTGCAATTTTATGAGGTTCCATTTGTTGATTCTCGATCTTAAAGTACAAGCCATTGCTGTTCTATTTAGGAATTTTTCCCCTGTACCCATATCTTCAAGGCTTTTCCCTACTTTCTCTTCTATAAGTTTCAGTGTCTCTGGTTTTATGTGGAGTTCCTTAATCCACTTAGATTTGTCCTTAGTACAAGGTGATAGGAATGGATCAATTCGCATTCTTCTACATGATAACCGTCAGTTGTGCCAGCACCATTTGTTGAAAATGCTGTGTTTTTTTCCACTGGATAGCTTTTGCTCCCTTGTCAAAAATCAAGTGACTATAGGTGTGTGGGTTCATTTCTGAGTCTTCAATTCTATTCCATTGGTATACTTGTCTGTCACTATACCAGTACCATGCAGTTTTTATCACAATTGCTATGTACTACAGCTTTAGGTCAGGCATGGTGATTCTACCAGATGTTCTTTTATTCTTGAGAAGAGTTTTGCTATCCTAAGTTTTTTGTTATTCCAGATGAATTTGCAGATTTCCCTTTCTAATTCTTTAAAGAATTGAGTTGGAATTTTGATGGGGATTGCATTGAATCTCTAGATTGCTTTTGGCAAGATAGCCATTTTTACTATATTAATCCTGCCAATCCATGTGCATGGGAGATCCTTCCATCTTCTGAGATCTTCTATAATTTCTTTCTTCAGAGACTTGAAGTTCTTATCAAACAGATCTTTCACTTCCTTCGTTAGACTCACACCAAGGTATATCGAAATCCATCAATGTAATCCAGTATATAAACATACTCAAAGACAAAAAGCACATGATCATATCGTTAGATGTGGAGAAAGAAGTTGACAAAATCCAACACCCAATCATGATAAAAGTCTTGGAAAGATCAGGAATTCAAGACCCATAACTAAACATGATAAAAGCAATCTACAGCAAACCAGTAGCCAACATCAAAGTAAATGGTGAGAAGCTGGAAGCAATCCCACTAAAATCAGGGACTAGACAAGGCTCTCCACTTTCTCCCTACCTATTCAACATTGTACTTGAAGTCCTAGCCAGAGCAATTCAACAACAAAAGGAGATCAAGGGGATACAAATTGGAAACGAAGTAGTCAAAGTATCACTTTTTGCAGATGATATGATGGCATATATAAGTGACCCTAAAGATTCCACCAGAGAACTCCTAAGCCTGATAAACAGCTTCAATGAAGTAGGTGGATATAAAATCAACTCAGACAAGTCAATGGTCTTTTTGTACCCAAAGGATAAACCGGCTGAGAAAGAAATTTAGGAAACAACACCCTTCTCAATAGTCATAAATAATATAAAATAAAAAGAACTTTTATAGAGTTTTGTTGAAAAGATAGGAAATAAAAAGGCATTAATTAATTGGTAGAGGAGATGAGAACATAAAGGCATTTTGTTTGTTTTGCTTTGTTTCAATAGGAGGAAGTTATGCTATTTTTTACATGCAAATGAATTGATTCGGAAAGAGGAAACAATTAGTAATACAGAAAAGGGAGGATGTCTCTGAGCAGTTGAAAATGCTTGGAAAATAATCCATAAAAGCAATAAATATTTCAGATGGCGATATGAGATTTTTATTTGTGGTAGTATATAAGACTCTTACACTGTTTTGAGATGCTTGTAGAAGGATCATTTTGATGTGATCTCTGATTTTTTTATTCCAGGTTGTTTTACTTCAGGTTTCTGGTGAAGAAACAAATTTATCGGCCTTCATACTGCTGGGTATTGGAGTGTTGAGAGTATGCAGAGTAAAAACAATTTAAAATATTTATCTAAGAGAGGGAAACAATTAAATACGTTCAGAAGTTTATTATGATTGCTAGGCATCATTAAGCATGTACTTAAAATTTGTGGCCATGAATTTAAAGTTAATAAGAATGAATATTTTTAGGCAAACTCAGCAACGGAGGTATGAAGACAAAATACACAAAAAATTATTATGGTAGAGTGCTCTGCCTAACCTACAGTCCCCAAGTGCTACAGCCTGGGATCATAAAACTGCTTCACAGATTCTGGAGGCTAGACATGTCAGATGGAGTTTGATAGGGAGTGATTTCTGGTAAAGGGTCTCATCTGCGTTGTTGATGGCCACCATGCCCTCACAGGAACCTTCCTTTTATGAGGTGCACCCTCTCTTGCTTTTCATAAGCCTTCAGTCCTATCAAATCATGACATCACTTAAATATTTCCTTAGAAGATCTCCAAGTACAGTCATATTGGTTTTGGGAATTTGCTATGACAATTTGAGAGGAATACAATTTAGTCAAAAACAGTTAAATATAGATGCAATTATACTTTTGTCAAATATGGTGTTAGGAGAGGATGAAGCATATTATTCCCTTATTCTATAAAAAAGCCAGTGATTATACTGTGCTCAATTGTGGATGTAAAACAGATCTGTAGTACTGGGGAGATAGCTTAGG
The DNA here is from genome assembly GCF_978045245.1 of Mus caroli. NCBI lineage: Eukaryota > Metazoa > Chordata > Mammalia > Rodentia > Muridae > Mus > Mus caroli. The sequence goes on along the minus strand of NW_028227260.1, from coordinate 39,855,912 downwards.
AGTTAAGAATACTGCACTAGCAGAGTATCCAAGGTGCTTATTCTTTTAACACTCTTTTCCACCACTTCTCAACAGCTTGTAACTCTGGATCTCAGGGATCTAATTTGTCTGAACTCCACAGACATGTACACTCATGTGAATAGACTCACTTTCACACATATCTACAAGATGAAATACATCTTTCAAAAAGCCAGATTTAAAGGGAATGGGAAACACACACACACATACTCACACACATATTGAAGTTTTCAAAGACTCATTTAAACAATTGAAAATTGAAGATATTTTAGAGCATCAGAATAAAACCTAGAGCAAGTTGTATTTTGAAAATAGAACCCTGAAACTGAAGTTCTGGGTACATGATGGCTATTGTTAGTAACAAGTTGTTGATTATGGCCTTGTAGTGAATGCTATAATGTGTCATTTTGAAATTTCCATTCTGTAGTAGAACACTGAACTTTTTCTAGTGTCTGTGAATTTTGTCTGTTGAAGTTTCAAACAATTAACTCTATTCCTAGGCTTTCCCTGCCACTGAAGGATAAAGTCAAACTCCAACCAATGCTAAGTCAGTTTACAAGTGTTAGGGTTTCAGCTTTAGATATTACTGAGCAATTAGATAAAGGCTTTGCCATACTCCTGCTCTGTGGTTAATTCTCTTTCTCTGCCCAGATCTGGTTGCTTTGCTCCTTCACAAGCATTTCAGATAACATTCATCTATAATAAAACGCCAATATGTGAATATCTATTTCAGAGTGTTTCAAACAGATGTGAATCTAGGATAGTCATGCCTATGGAGTCTCTGAAGTAGTGGACTAAAATATGAGATTTTGAGGGTGAATCAGATGGCTTAGTGAGTAAGGATGCTTACTGCCAGATAATGTAAGACTCATGACCTGATTCTATCCCTTGTAATCATATAAGGGCAGACTGAGAGAACTGACCCTACAAATTTATTCTATGATGGTCACATGCATGCAAACTTCCCCTACAATGATAACAAATAAAAGCGACTAACCAAACAATATAGGATCTTGGAGCTGGATCACTTGATTACTGGTTGGAAATAAAAAGACTCACCAGTGGTTAATAGAACGTGAATAGTCTTTAAATTTCTTTAGATTTATTTATTTATTTATTTATTTATTTATTTATTTATTTATTTATTTATTTATACAGTGTTCTGCCTGTATGTATGCCTGCAGGTCAGAAAAAGGCACCAGAACTCATCATAGATGTTTGTAAGCCACCATGTGTTTGCTGAGAAGTGAACTTAGGACTTCTGGAAGAACCGTCAGTATTTTTAATTTCTGAGCTATTTCTCTAGCCCTGAATAGTCATCTTTTTTTTAAGTTTCAAAATAATTTTAATTTTCATTAAAACAGATTTTTCTACAATATATTTGATCACAATTTCCCTTCCATAAACCATCAGATCCTTTCCGCCTCCTCAGCCACCCAAATCTATACCCCAACTTTCTTTCATTAGAAAACAAACAGATGAATAAAACAAAGTGTTGCCCGCCGCTTTTGTTCCCCCTGGTAAGAACACACTCAGGGCAACCGGAATCTTCTGCGGCACAAGCTTTATTGCTTACCCCATCAGGAGCCAGTGGAGTAGAGAGCCAGAGAGAGAGAGAGATGGCGGAGCCCCCTCCCTTTTATGGAGGACTGTCCTCTGCCTCGGACGTGTCACTCCCTGATTGGCTGCAGCCCATCAGCCAGAGTTGTCGTCACGGGAAAGGCAGAGCACATGGGGTGGGAAACTACCCCAGCGCATGTGCAGATGGTTTGTTTACTACTTAGAACACAGGTGTCAGTGCCATCTTATAATGGCGAATGTGAGGACGGCTCCTTACAACAAAGAAACAAGCAAAGAAACCAGAATGGGACCAAACAAACAAACAAACAAAAAAGAGCCAAAGAAAACACAAGAAACACATAGGAACACAGAAACACACACTCACAAACACACAAATCCTATAAAAACATGCAAAATCAGAAGCCATTCTATATAAGCAGGAGACTTGTAAAGAAAAAGACAAACAAACAAACCTATACAAAGAATTCTGAGAAAAAAAGAAAACCAACCCTCTCAAAATACTGTTATAGCCACTATGCTCTTGGAGACTCTGTTGAAGAAACTAAATAATCTTTTTCTTTAAGAGCAGTTATCAATTGGAGATAGTTTATGGGTTAGAAATGGAACTTGTGTCCATTTCTCCACTCAGTACTGGAATCCCCATCTAAGTTAGAGCTGTGCAAAACTTTTGCATGCTGACATATCTCTGTGAATTTACAGGTCTGAGAGTTCTAATTGCCTGGAAGGCCTTGTTGTCTTCGTGTCTTCCACCTCCATTTGCTCTTATACTCATTCTATGTTAAGGTACCTTTTATTCACCTGATGGAATTGTTGTCTCAGAGGCTTACTGCTTAATAAGCCCATCCTTTCTAGTTCTTTCTGAACTCTGGCTGGCTTGTTCAGCTCACCTCTTCTGGCCCATGCTACTCTCTAGTCTGAGTGGTTCAATCTGACTTCTCTTAGTTTCTCACCAAATTTCTCTTCTTGGCCTCATACTAACTCTGGCAATCTTTTCTAATCTTCTGGCTCCTTCTCATACTCTGGCTTGTTGGGTCTTCACTTGTATCTAGAGCTGGTTCTCTCTATAACCTGTCTTTGTAAAACTGTCCCTGTAAAAACTGCCTTTAAACTCCATGAACTCCACTCAAGTCCACTGCCTCTCAATTCATTGATTCAACAGAATTAACTAGAACTCAGAGATTTACGTGCCTCTGTCTCCCAGGATTAAAGGTATGTCTGTATTTCAGCTGGATCACACAGATCTAGATTGTCTTTGACTGTGAACTCTTGTCAGAACTGCTATGTTGCTCAATTAAAATTCTTCTACATATCTGCCACTTCTGCAAAGTTCCCTGAGCTGAGGGGAGAGATTTATAAAGACATCCTATTTACAACCAAGTATTCCAAGATCTCTAACTCTCTGTACATTGTACAGTTGTGAGTGTTTTAATTTTTTTTCATCTACCACAGCAGGAAAGTTCACTGATAATGGCTGAGCAAGACACTGATCTATGAGTATAGCTGAATGACATTAGCAATCAGCTTATTGCTATGTGCCTTTAGCAGAACAGTAATATTTGACTTTCTCTTAGGTTCCTGCCCTATCTAATTCCAACATCTTGTTCCTCTGAGTAATGTTAGGCATGGGTTTCATCTCATGCAGTGGGCCTTAAATATAACCAGATAGTAGGTTGTTACTCCCATAACTTTTGTATCACTGTTGGACCATTGTATCTTACAGGAAGCACACTGTCATAGATCAAAAAACTTGTAGCTGAATTTGTGTTTACCTTTCACCTCTGGTAGAGTACCTTCTATTACGTTGAACACTAGACAGTAGATGAGTTAGGAGTCTAGGTAGGCACCAGCTCAACATATCCATATTCAATGAGTTGTGTAGGTGCTGCTTTCATTAATAAGGCTTTATCATCAGTTTGTGGAGAACAAACAATATAGTTGTCAATAGCCTGGGATGTTTGGGGATTTCCATGGTGTGCTGTTGGCAATAGCTCAATTAGCTGGAATCCATTCCAAGCACTTGACTTTCTTTTGTAAGTGAGAAATGTCAAGTTGGGGCATTGTCTCTCATGCTATTTGGTGATTTTATTCAGATTTTTATCATATATATGCATATACACATATACATTATATGCATACACATACATATATAGGCTTCTACTCTAGTATGTTTTATATGATCCTTAGTTTTATTTAGCACTCTGCCCTTGTATTTGCTCCATAACCCAGCTCTTCCCTCTTCCTCTGTTTAATCTTCTTTGGTGTCTTATACCAATGCAATTGTTAAAAGCCCTCAAGAGAAAAGGGAGTACACTGGCAGTGGATATATCTCAGGCATTGGAGAGGTTGAGGACAAGTGCTAATGATAAGTAGTGATAAGGACAATGGGCAGTGGATGGCTGTTGCTGAGGATGATGGATGCCTCAGAGAAATAATGAAAGGATGAAGGTGATTAATCAATTTAAGGTGAAATGTGAAAGTCACAGGAGCTTGGAAGCATTTAAAAAGTCTTGCATTTTCTGAACCGTGGGATCAGCATCAGGACTTCATAATAAGGGCAGTAGAGGTTCAGGAAAGGGTAATATTTGCATTTCTGAGAAATTTACTTCTAGGTAGAGACTTTATTTGAAAAGTAGAGGAAGTTTAAGACATGTCCTGGGGTTATCTTGTTTATGTCTATAATTTTGATTAACATGGACCAATCTTGACAGCATTATGCTACATAGAAAAAGTAAGATACAAATGACCACATTTTCACTGGACTCTGTTCATAGTCATAGAAAGGCAATAACTAAAGAATATGTGGTTTTCTTATCACTATATATTATGAAATAGACTGGTGCTGTGGTAGTATGTTATCACTCAAGATATTGTGAAATAAACTGTGTGGCAGCTGCACTTATGCAAGGATATATTAAACAACCTTAAATTATAGACTATAAACTGATGAACTATGGAACACGTAAATTATATTTCAATGCACCTTTTTCAAAACTTTGAATTTCCTTAAGCCTTCTTGCCTTACTGAGGTGACCTGTTAGAAAGCAAATGCTTATACAATGTTTGATAATCATTCAAAGGCTATTTTAGCATGACAAGCCATGTGTCCTCATGCTCGATCTTCAGCTCTAGTCCTTGTTAACAAAATATTACTCAGAGTCACAGCCACATGACCTGGAGGGAACAGTGTTGAGTATGGGAAAGGTGAAAGGAAGTAGGCCAAAGACTGTAAGAACACTACTGTGTGCTAGTAATAGTTGAGTCAGCATGTACTGAAGTGGATCCCAAGGATGTTATATAAAGAAGTAGGAAAGATGTAAAACATTAAGTAGCATAAATGAGAGTCTATTAAGGCCCTGCAGAGAGCGCCATCTTGGCTCCGGGACTCCGCCGAACTTAGTCTACAGGTTAGAGTGAGGACCACAGAGGCAGACAGATTCTGGGACAGGCAGGAGCCACAGAGCCTCTGAGGCAGCACCCTTTTGGGGGCGCAGACATCCGGCACCCTCCCAGTCCGAGGACAGTGACCTGCCCTGCAGGGAGCGCCATCTTGGCTCCGGGACTCCGCCAAGCTTAGTCTCTACAGGTCAGAGTGGGGACCACGGGGGCAGACGGCTTCTGGGACAGGCAGGAGCCACAGAGCCGCTGAGGAAGTACCCTTTTGGGGCCGCAGACTTCCGGCACCCTCCCAGCCGGAGGACAGAGACCTGCCCTGCAGAGAGTGCCATCTTGGCTCCGGGACTCCGCCGAGCTTAGTCTCTACAGGTCAGAGTGGGGACCACGGGGGCAGACGGCTTCTGGGACAGGCGGGAGCCACAGAGCTGCTGAGGCAGCACCCTTTAGGGGCCGCAGACATCCAGCACCCTCCCAGTCGGAGGACAGTGACTTGCCCTGCAGGGAGCGCCATCTTGGCTCCGGGACTCCGCCGAACTTAGTCTGTACAGGTCAGAGTGAGGACCACAGAGGCAGACAGCTTCTGGGACAGGCGGGAGCCACAGAACCACTGAGGTAGCACCCTTTTGGGGCCGCAGACATCCGACACCCTCCCAGCCGGAGAACAGTGACCTGCCCTGCAGGGAGCGCCATCTTGGCTCCGGGACTCCGCCGAACTTAGTCTGTACAGGTCTGCTGACAGAGGATACTCAGAATCCACAGAAGAACAACCTCTGAACAGAGACAACTATAACAACTCCAGAGATTACCAGATGGCGAGAGGTAAAGGTAAGAATCTTACTAACAGAAACCAAGACCACTCACCATCATCAGGACCCAGCACTCCCACTTCGCCCAGTCCAGGGCACCCCAACACACCTGAAAAACTAGACCTGGATTTAAAAGCATATCTCATGATGATGGTAGAGGACATCAAGAAGGACTTTAAAGAACTACAGGAGAACATGGCTAAAGAGTTACAAGTCCTTAAAGAAAAACAGGAAAACACAACCAAACTGGTAGAAGTCCTTAAAGAGAAACAGGAAAACACATCTAATCAGATGATGGAAATGAACAAAACCATACTAGACCTAAAAAGGGAAGTAGACACAATAAAGAAAACCCAAAATGAGGCAACACTGGAGATAGAAACCCTAGGAAAGAAATCTGGAACCATAGATGCAAGCATCAGCAACAGAATACAAGAGATGGAAGAGAGAATCTCAGGTGCAGAAGATTCCATAGAGAACATGGGCACAACAATCAAGGAAAATGGAAAATGCAAAAAGATCCTAACTCAAAACATCCAGGAAATACAGGACACAATGAGAAGACCAAACCTACGGATAATAGGAGTGGATGAGAATGAAGATTTTCAACTCAAAGGACCAGCAAACATCTTCAACAAAATTATAGAAGAAAACTTCCCAAATCTAAAGAAAGAGATGCCCATGAACATACAAGAAGCCTACAGAACTCCAAATAGGCTGGACCAGAAAAGAAATACCTCCCGACACATAATAATCAGAACAACAAATGCACTAAATAAAGATAGAATACTAAAAGCAGTAAGAGAAAAAGGCCAAGTAACATATAAAGGCAAGCCTATCAGAATTACACCAGATTTTTCACCAGAGACTATGAAAGCTAGAAGATCCTGGACAGATGTTATACAGACACTAAAAGAACACAAATTCCAGCCCAAGCTACTATACCCAGCCAAACTCTCAATTAACATAGATGGAGAAACCAAAGTATGCCACGACAAAGCCAAATTCACACATTATCTCTCCACGAATCCAGCCCTTCAAAGGATAATAACAGAAAAAAACCAATACAAGGACAGGAACCACGCCCTAGAAACAACAAGAAGGTAATCCCTCAACAAACCTAAAAGAAGACAGCCACAAGAACAGAATGCCAACTTTAACAACAAAAATAACAGGAAACAACAATTACTTTTCCTTAATATCTCTTAATATCAATGGACTCAACTCCCCGATAAAAAGACATAGACTAACAAACTGGCTACACAAACAAGACCCAACATTTTGCTGCTTACAAGAAACTCATCTCAGAGAAAAAGATAGACACTACCTCAGAATGAAAGGCTGGAAAACAATTTTCCAAGCAAATGGTCTGAAGAAACAAGCTGGAGTAGCCATTCTAATATCAGATAAGATTGACTTCCAACCCAAAGTCATCAAAAAAGACAGGGAGGGGCACTTCATACTCATCAAAGGTAAAATCCTCCAAGAGGAACTATCAATCCTGAATATCTATGCTCCAAATACAAAGGCAGCCTCATTCATTAAAGAAACTTTAGTAAATCTCAAAGCACACATTGCACCTCATACAATAATAGTGGGAGACTTCAACACACCACTTTCACCAATGGACAGATCATGGAAACAGAAACTAAACAGGGACACAGTGAAACTAACAGAAGTTATGGATCAAATGGATCTGGCAGATATCTACAGAACATTTTACCCTAAAACAAAAGGATACACCTTCTTCTCAGCACCTCATGGTACCTTCTCCAAAATTGACCACGTAATTGGGCACAAAACAGGACTCAACAGATACAAAAACATTGAAATTGTCCCATGCATCCTATCAGATCACCATGGACTAAGGCTGATCTTCAATAACAAAATAAATAATAGAAAGCCAACCTTCACGTGGAAACTGAACAACACTCTTCTCAATGATACCTTGGTCAAGGAAGGAATAAAGAAAGAAATTAAGGACTTTTTAGAGTTCAATGAAAATGAAGCCACAACATACCCAAACTTATGGGACGCAATGAAAGCATTTCTAAGAGGAAAACTCATAGCTCTGAGTGCCTCCAAAAGGAAACTAGAAAGAGCACACATTAGCAGCTTGACAACACACCTAAAAGCACTAGAACAAAAGGAAGCAAATTCACCCAAGAGGAGTAGACGGCAGGAAATAATCAAACTCAGGGGTGAAATCAACCAAGTGGAAACAAGAAAAACTATTCAAAGAATCAACCAATCAAGGAGCTGGTTCTTTGAGAAAATCAACAAGATAGATAAACCCTTAGCCAGACTCACTAGAGGGCACAGGGAAAGCATCCTAATTAACAAAATCAGAAATGAAAAAGGAGACATAACAACAGATCCTGAAGACATCCAAAACACCATCAGACCCTTCTACCAAAGGCTATACTCAACAAAACTGGAGAACCTGGATGAAATGGAGAAGTTCCTAGACAGATACCAAGTACCAAAGTTGAATCAAGATCAGGTTAATGATCTAAACAGCCCTATATCCCCCAAAGAAATAGAAGCAGTCATTAATAGTCTCCCAACCAAAAAAAGCCCAGGACCAGATGGGTTTAGTGCAGAGTTCTATCAGACCTTCAAAGAAGATCTAATCCCAGTTCTTCACAAACTATTCCACAAAATAGAAACAGAAGGTACTCTACCCAACTCATTCTATGAAGCCACAATTACTCTGATACCTAAACCACAAAAAGACCCAACAAAGATAGAAAACTTCAGACCAATATCCCTTATGAATATTGATGCAAAAATCCTCAATAAAATTCTTGCTAACCGAATCCAAGAACACATCAAAACAATCATCCATCCTGACCAAGTAGGTTTCATCCCAGGGATGCAGGGATGGTTCAATATACGGAAATCCATCAACGTAATCCAGTATATAAACAAACTCAAAGACAAAAACCACATGGTCATCTCGTTAGATGCGGAAAAAGCATTTGACAAGATCCAACACCCATTCATGATAAAAGTCTTGGAAAGATCAGGAATTCAAGGCCCATACCTAAACATGATAAAAGCAATCTACAGCAAACCAGTACCCAACATCAAAGTAAATGGTGAGAATCTTGAAGCAATCCCTCTAAAATCAGGGACTAGACAAGGCTGTCCACTTTCTCCATACCTATTCAACATTGTACTTGAAGTCCTAGCCAGAGCAATTCGACAACAAAAGGAGATCAAAGGGATACAAATTGGAAAAGATGAAGTCAAAATATCACTTTTTGCAGATGATATGATAGTATATATAAGTGACCCTAAAAATTCCACCAGAGAACTCCTAAGCCTGATAAACAGCTTCGGTGAAGTAGCTGGATATAAAATTAACTCAAACAAATCAATGGCCTTTCTCTACACAAAGAATAAACAGGCTGAGAAAGAAATTAGGGAAACAACACCCTTCTCAATAGTCACAAATAATATAAAATATCTTGGCGTGACTCTAACTAAGGAAGTGAAAGATCTGTATAATAAAAACTTCAAGTCTCTGAAGAAAGAAATTATAGAAGATCTCAGAAGATGGAAAGATCTCCCATGCTCATGGATTGGCAGGATCAACATTGTAAAAATGGCTATCTTGCCAAAAGCAATCTACAGATTCAATGCAATCCCCATCAAAATTCCAAATGAATTCTTCAACGAATTAGAAAGTGCAATCTGCAAATTCATCTGGAATAACAAAAAACCTAGGATAGCAAAAACTCTTCTGAAGGATAAAAGAACCTCTGGTGGAATCACCATGCCGGACCTAAAGCTCTACTACAGAGCAATTGTGATAAAAACTGCATGGTACTGGTATAGTGACAGACAAATAGACCAATGGAATAGAATTGAAGACCCAGAAATCAACCCACACACCTACGGTCACTTGATCTTCGACAAGGGAGCTAAAAACATCCAGTGGAAGAAAGACAGCATTTTCAACAAATGGTGCTGGCACAACTGGTTGTTAACATGTAGAAGAATGCGAATCGATCCATTCCTATCTCCTTGTACTAAGGTCAAGTCTAAGTGGATCAAGGAACTTCACATAAAACCAGAGACACTGAAACTTATAGAGGAGAAAGTGGGGAAAAGCCTTGAAGATATGGGCACAGGGGAAAAATTCCTGAATAGAACAGTAATGGCTTGTGCTGTAAGATCGAGAATTGACAAGTGGGACCTCATGAAACTACAAAGCTTCTGCAAGGCTAAAGACACCATCAATAAGACAAAAAAACCACCAACAGATTGGGAAAGGATCTTCACCTATCCTAAATCAGATAAGGGACTAATATCCAATATATATAAAGAACTCAAGAAGGTGGACTCCAGAAAGTCAAATAACCCCATTAAAAAATGGGGCTCAGAACTGAACAAAGAATTCTCGCCTGAGGAATACCGAATGGCAGAGAAACACCTGAAAAAATGTTCAACATCCTTAATCATCAGGGAAATGCAAATCAAAACAACCCTGAGATTCCACCTCACACCAGTCAGAATGGCTAAGATCAAAAATTCAGGTGACAGCAGTTGCTGGCGAGGATGTGGAGAAAGAGGAACACTCCTCCATTGTTGGTGGGATTGCAAGCTTGTACAACCACTCTGGAAATCAGTCTGGCGGTTCCTCAGAAAATTGGACATAGTACTACCGGCGGATCCAGCAATACCTCTCCTGGGCATATATCCAGAAGATGTCCCAACCGGTAAAAAGGACACATGTTCCACTATGTTCATAGCAGCCCTATTTATAATAGCCAGAAGCTGGAAAGAACCCAGATGTCCCTCAACAGAGGAATGGATACAGAAATTATGGTACATTTACACAATGGAGTACTACTCAGCTATTAAAAAGAATGAATTTATGAAATTCCTAGCCAAATGGATGGACCTGGAGGGCATCATCTTGAGTGAAGTAACACAATCACAAAAGAACTCACACAATATGTATTCACTGATAAGTGGATATTAGCCCAAAACTTAGGATACCCAATATTTAAGATACAATTTGCTAAACGCATGAAACTCAAGAAGAATGAAGACCAAAGTGTGGACACTGTGCACCTTCTCAGAATTGGGAACAAAACACCCAGGGAAGGAGTTACAGAGACAAAGTTCGTAGCGGTGATGAAAGGATGGACCATTTAGAGACTGCGGTATCCAGGGATCCATCCCATAATCAACTTCTAAACGCTGACACCATTGCATACACTAGCAAGATTTTGCTGAAAGGACCCAAATATAGCTGTCTCTTGTGAGACGATGCTGGGGCCTAGCAAACACAGGAGTGGATGTTCACAGTCAGCTATTGGATGTATCACAGGGCTCCCAATGGAGAAGCTAGAGTAAGTACCCAAGGAGCTAAAGGGATCTGCAACCCTATTGTTGGAACAACATGATGTACTAACTAGAACCCCGGAGCTCTTGTCTCTAGCTGCATATGTATCGAAAGATGGCCTAGTCAGCCATCAATGGAAAGAGAGGCCCATTGGACTTGCAAACTTTATATGCCCCAATATAGGGGAATGCCAGGGCCAAAAGAATGGGAATGGGTGCATAGGGAAGTGGGGGGGCGCTATGGGGGACTTTTGGGATAGCATTGGAAACGTAATTGAGGAAAATATGTAATAAAAATATTAAAAAAAAAAAAAAGAACCAGGGGAATGCCACGACCAAGAAGTGGGAGTGGGTGGGTAGGGGAGTGGGAGGGGGGTCTGGGGGACTTTGGGGATAGCATTTGAAATGTAAATGAAGAAAATACCTAATTAAAAAAAATAAATTGGGAAAAAAAATAAAAAAAAAAAACATTTGAAATAAAAAAAAAAAAAAAGAGAGTCTATTAACATGGGTATACCCTCCTAAAATACATATTTAACTACTCTGACAATGTCCATGTGTGATGTTAATATGACACTAAGATGGTACTGGGCATTTGGTTAAAGTGATGGCCATTATCTCTGGGGCCTTCTATAATAACTAATTGAATGAATGCATATTAAGAGTGTTTATGCAATGGTATCATCATTTGGAGACTAATTATGGGATGGATCCCTGGAGATGGCAGTCTCTAGATGGTCCATCCTTTTGTCTCAGCTCCAAACTTTGTCTCTGTAACCCCTTCCATGGGTGATTGTTTCCAATTCTAAGAAGGGGCAAAGTGTCCAACAGAGGCCCATTGGACATGCAAACTTTATATGCCCCAGTACAGGGGAACACCAGGGCCAAAAAGTGGGAATGGGTGGGTAGGGGAGTGGGGGGGTGGGTATGGGGGACTTTTGGGATAGCATTGGAAATGTAATTGAGGAAAATACGTAAAAAAAAATATTAAAAAACAAGGATTTATTAGATTTACTTACAAAATGTTATCTAGGTGGCCCAACAATTGTTTCTTACACACTGGATAAGCTAAGTACCTGGTAGGTTCTCAGTCTATAGGTCTTGATTCCTTAGCAGTACAAGTCTGGCACAGAAGGGCTGGAAAATTTCTGGAGAGCCACGGGTCTTCAGGACACATTGAAAAGCTGAAGAAACTGCATTCTAATGTCAACAAAGAACATCAGCAGCAGTGGCAGCATTTGGCAACTGTGCTGCAGCAACAGCAGCAGCAAAATGTCAATAGGGCAAATGAATATACCAGCACAACATGAAGGTGAGCATTCAAGAAGCAATAGCTTTTCTTGGAATTAGTTACAGAGACAAAGTTTGGAGCTGAGACGAAGGGATGGACCATCTAGAAACTGCCATACCCTGGGATCCATCCCATAATCAGCCTCCAAACACTGACACTATTGCATACACCAGAAAGATTTTGCTGAAAGGACCCAGATATAGCTGTCTCTTGTGAGACTATGCTGGGACCTAGCAAACACAGAAGTGGATGCTTACAGTCAGCTATTGGATTGATCACAGGGCCCCTAATGGAGGAGCTAGAGAAAGTACCCAAGGAGCTAAAGGGGTCTGCAACCCTAGGTGGAACAACAATATGAACTAACCAGTACCCCCCTCCCCCCAGAACTCGTGTCTCTAGATGCATATGAATCAGAAGATGGCCTAGTTGGCCATCATTGGGAAGAGAGGCCCCTTGGTCTTGCAAACTTTATATGCCTCAGTACAGGGAAACACCAGGGCCAAGAAGTGGGAGTGGGTAGGTAGGGGAGTGGGGGGGTATGAGGAACTTTTGGGATAGCATTTGAAATGTAAATGAAGAAAATACCTAAATAAATAAATAAATGAAAATAAAGAATAGTAGTTTTAAAAAAATCTTCACCTATATACTATTTACTTAATGTCCTTTCTTAATAAGCTTAAATACTATTTAAACAAATTAAAAAAAATAAAAAAGTCATTATTTTTTTTTCTTTGAAAATTTTGCACAATGTGCTTTGATCATATTCACCCAGGCCCCTCCCAAATCTACCTCTCCTTCTTCACCCACAAAACCTTATGTTTTGTGTAATTACTTTTTCCTTTGTGTCTTTCAGCCATTGGGTTCAATTTTTGCCAACAATATTTCCTCAGTTTTGTGGTCTTCCATTGGAGCATGGTTACTTCCTAGGGGCAATCAATACTCTCAGAAAAAAAATTCTAGTTTCTCTCTCTCTCTCTCTCTCTCTCTCTCTGTTTCTCCCTCCCTCCCTCCCTCCCTCCTTCCCTCCCTCCCTCTCTCTCCTCCTCCCCTCCCCACTCTCCAGTTATGAATTGTCCATAGAACCCTAGATAGAGATGGAATTATGTGTCTTCCTCCTATCTCTGCTGGTACTTGGCTAAGGTCTACTTTGATCAGAAAATACTGCTCTGATAGTGTGAGAAAATATAGTAACATTTGTATGTGTGTGTATAGGGAAATTATTGGTTTTCATCTTTTGGTTCCTAACATGAAACTACTAAAATGCTTGTTGAAAAACTTACAAAATGATATATTATAGTTTGGCATTTCTAGTTCCTGACCCAGCTTCCTATTATCTTCTACTTTCTTTAATAATAGGAATGTGTGATTCAGAACTCTCAAGTACTTTGGAATCTTCTGAGTGGTAGGAACGTCTTGTTAATTAATAGTCCTTCAATAGCCCCAGAGTGGTGGTAGTTTACCAAGGCAAGAGAGTCTTCTGTTCTACTAACTGACCTTAAAAAAAGAGGAGTGCTAAAGAATGAATCAGTCCTCAGTCACCAATTATGTGATTTGTCTGTCATGTCTACACACGAAGCATCCACAAAACTTCAAAAGGGCCTTGGTAAGGAGTGTTCAGAAATCTGACCATCCTTAGAAGATAGTGCACCAGGAGATATCACGGTAGTTGGGGCTCTTTCTCCTATACCTTCTGTGCTGTTCTTATATCTAGTTGTTATCCTTTATAATAATTAAGTAAATATAAGTAAATTGTGCTGAATTCTGTGAACTATTCTTTCAGATTAATAAAAATCAAAGGATGGGAAAGTAACAGGAATTCCAGTTTATAGCCAGCTGGCCAAAAACTTGTGATTGACATCTGATGTGGAAGACAATCTAATGACATGGTGCCCTTAGACTATGGGACCTTACAGTTTCACAGAGTAGAGAGTTTTCAAATGGAATTGACCTAGCTGGTGTTCAGTGGTGGACTTCCTGATGTGTGGGGGAAATTGCATACACAGTTGGTGTCAGAAATGTTTTTCTGAACAAGAGGAGATCAAGAGGTGGAAAAATACTGTTGTTTTCTCCCTATTTCAAACAGTTATAAATCAGGACTTCTTTAAAAACATCGGTTTGTTACAGGACAAACTGCATGGATTGAACCAGTCATTCCTGAATCCTTTGGTGAGTCATTACTTGGTTGTAGATTTTCATCAGGACTGGTAGAGGGGCATAACCTCTTTGGTAAGACGATTTCCATCTTTGGGTAATTCCTCAGAGAAGACTGCTACTGTGAGCAATAAGTAACCAGTGATGGAGTCAGCTAGAGGATGGGAAATGCAACCAGGTAAAAGAGTAACAGCATCTCAGTTACAGTCTGCTTCCCTTTGCAGCAAAAGAAGCAGGAGGAATACAGTCACAAAGGTCCTGCAAATTAAGAAGAGAAGAAATGGCTCAGATAACAGTGAAGGCAAATTTGTAGAGGACAGGTGTTCTTCCAAAAGATAGAAAGTCATGTACAAATGCTTCAAGTGCTCTCAACCTCACTTGTCATTCCAGCCTTTGCCACACTTAGCTGTTCATGCTGAAGCTATGCTCTCAGGGCCTCCAAGTACACCTCACAGTTCTTAGGGCATGAATGGGTACTGTTCTTTCTATGCCATATTATCTGAGATTAAATTATGATGACCTTATTAAAAACATGGTGCCATTTGAGCATACAGAACCCAGTTGTGTTTGATGGCCAATTCTCAACTTCTGAAGGTTGTCTATTCCTTTCTTTTCCAAGGTGTATGATTCTGAGATTCATTTCACAGTGCATTTCAGATGGTCTCTTTAAGAACAAGGCATTGTCCCTGTAATGGTGGGGAACACTGCCCACTCTCCAAAGATTTGCTAGCATTCAAACTTCAAAGCAATGGCTTCATTATCCAGGAAGTTGCAACTGGGAGACAAATCAAATGTTTCTATAGGCATAAATTCACGGATTCAGAAGAGACAAAAAGCAGCAACAGAAATCAATTACCTTTTTTCCTAGTGATACGGCCCATATAGGCCATTAAGTCTTGGTGTCTTCACTGTTAATTGAATTTAGGAGTTCAGAGTGAGTCTCTCAGTGTACAAAGTGAAGTCAGGGTGCGCTCAAAGAAGCAAAATTTCTGCTTCTTTAGATCTCCTTCTCTAGGCTATTTCCTTCTGCCTGTCCTTCAGTTCTGTCTGTTGAGATAAAAACTACCTCCATAAGCCTTTGTCAATATTTCAATCTCGGACTTTAAAGAAAACCACTCCACTGACAAGGGGTGATGGCAATCCATTTGAGCTCACATGTAAAAGGCTCAGGCATATTGGTATTATATCTTACACCAGACACCTTGCAAAGCCAACCAAAATAATTCTACTGTAACTCCCTCTTTTCTATAATAAACAGTGAACAATGAATGATTAATGATTTCTTTCTCAGGGTTAAAATACTGCAGAGTTTTATGTCCTGCATTAAAATGTAAATAGTAATTCATGAAATCATTACCAGTTCTGTTTTAATGCCATAGACAATTTGTTTGCTGTTTTTCATCTTCTATAGAGATGGTACTAATGACTTTAATTTCCTAAATACTTTGAGGTTCTAAGTTGAAAGGCAAAAATGTGGAAAAAAATGTATGGATGTTGCAGGGAATCTGGAAATAAACAGAGAAACAAATAAACCTCTCAGACAATGCCAATCAAGAATATTAAAAATCAAGATGATACATTTGCCATTTCTTATTGAAATATAGATTTCACTGCCTTATTCTTATTTATATGGCTATTCAGATGATATTGGGAGGGAGAATACACTGAAAACAGAAAGAATTTGCACTACCCTAATTAGACCATATTCTTTTTCATATACGTTGAATGTTAATATTCATTTATTGTTGCACTTTTTCAACAATACAGTCTGGTTATCACTCCAATCAAATTGCATCAGAATGACATCCCATTTGGCAGCCCTGAAAATGAGCACATAGCAAGTGCTACACAAATATTTGTTGGAAGCCTACAGAGGAGAGGAATGAGTGGAATTGGTTTAGGACTGTGTTTACATGTAGAAAGAAACAGTGTTTCCAACTCAGTGTTCCAGCATGAAGCTGAGCCTGGTAATGGGAGCAATAGCAGCACAATTAGCAAATATCCTCAGTCTGAATCCACAGTTGTTGAAAGCTTTTCCAAAGAAAATGTGCCATTGTGTCATTTTTAATTTTCATTTGATTTGTACTCTTTGTCCTTTCAAGATCTTTCTAACTATTGCTAATTATTTAAGGAACCAGGCAGGTCTTGTGATTATTTCTGTAGTGTTTGCAATATTAATTTTGCCTGCCAGAAAACTGTCCAAATAGCTTTTGTGTAATAAATGGTGCTTACTTGTTAATATGAAGTAGAACTCTTTTCTTTTATTGGCTCTTTTGATGTTTCAGCTAAAATGGTGCTAGTTCCCAGCAGAGATGTACCTTTCAAATGAGCCTGAGAGAAGCCAGACAGCTCTTTCTGTCACTGTATGGTGCAACAGGCCTTTGGAGTCACACAGAACTGGCTCTAAACATAACTCCATCACTTCTCAGCAAATGTTTTTGACCAAATGATTTCCCACAGTCTCCTTTTTCTCATCTATTAGTGACAAAGGCACTAGAAACTTCTCAAAGAACTGCACTAAGGATTAATAACCAATCAGAGTGTCAGGCATATGATAAGAACTTAAAAATTGCATTCCTGTTTTTATTAGCATATTATTTGGTTTTATGCTTTTTCCATGCAAATATATTTCTACAACTATTTCTTTTTATATTTTCTGCATTAAAAATATGGGATAAGTTATGCTCATATTTTGAAATAGAGTTAAAGATAAGTTTATGTAATTTTCAAAATTATAAAACATCTCTACTGAGCACATGCTGGGTTTCAAGAAAGGAGTTTATAAATGAACTCTGTAAAAACATAAAATTTGATCATATAATGGGTTATTATTAAAATAAAACGTATATTATTGATACAATTTTGTTTGTTTAGAATTATTTATGTAGTTATGAAGTTTTTAATATCTAGAAAAGTACAAGGAGGCAAATGTGAACTACCTCTATTTCAAATATGTATAGTATATATAAGCACATAAATACTAAAATATGTACATATAATACATGTAATTAATAGTTTGCTTCTGTGTTTATCTTTTCTAATTTATACATTTTAAATGTATATTTTGCATAATCATTAAAATATTTAATCAATAGCTCTCCTTGATCTAAAATAGAATACTCTTCAAAACCAGCATTTTACAATCTTCTCTACAACAGAACAGTAAAAATACATCTTATAATTTATTATCCTAATACCCTATATGATATCCTTACCATTTCATTTGTATAAATAGTAGAGTAACAGACTTCACCACTGTCATATCATATTTCATGTTTAGTACATGATTTCACAGAGAAAATAGATCTCTTCAGCTCCTTGGGTATTTTCTCTAGCTCCTTCATTGGGGACCTTGTGTTTCATCCAATGGATAACTGTGAGCATACACTTCTGTATTTGCCAGGCACAGGCAGAGCCCTTCAGGAGACAGCCATATCAGGCTCCTGTCAGCAGGCTCTTGTTGCCATCTGCCATAGTGTCTGGGTTTGGTGGTTGTTTGTGGGATGGTCCCCAAGTGGGGCAGTCTCTGGATGGTTGTTCCTTCAGTCTCTGCTCAGAACTTTGTCTCTGTAACTCCTTCCATGGGTATTTTGTTCCCCCTTCTACTAAGAAGGATTCTGAGCTTCTGGGCTAATATCCATTTATCAGTGAGTGTATATCATGTGTGTTTTGGGGGGATTAGGTTACCTCACTCAAGATGATATCATCCAGATCCATCCATTTGTCTAAGAATTTCATAAATTCATTGTTTTTAATACCTGAGTAGTAAGTACTCCATTGTGTAAATGTACCACATTTTCTGTATCTCTGTTGAGGGACATCTGGGTTCTTTAGTTCTTAAATTAGCAAGATAACATGTTTACACCCTAAGCATGTGTGATTTTTAAGTTGAACCTCATTCCTTTAACAGTTATAGGCTGCTATTTCCTATGATGCTACATCCACTCCAGTAGTGACAAGCACAACAGGCCCCGAAAACCTGGGTATTGCCCCAGGTGAAAAGTTCACGGAAACTTAGTCTTCTGGAATCATGGCATCCTGTATAAAGAATACTCCAATGTCCTTGCTTTAGTCAGTAAACAGATCTGTGTGCTTTCCCTTAATATTGCTTTATTACAAGTGCTCTTAAGGATTGATTTTTTTTTGACATATGGCTAAATTAGATTCTAGGTAGTCCTTGATCCGACCTTGGGCATTGATAGCTAAGTCACTGCCCTACACAGGAATTTACAATTATCTAGGAAGAAGAAGTTTGAGATCTAAGAAGGAACCAGAGTAGATACTTAGAACTATAGATAGTTGAGTTACACCCATACACAAGTATTTACAATGGCCTAGGGGGAAGGTGGACTATACAATAGACTAGAATAGGAACTATGGCAAGGGCATGAAGCCCTTGGCCCTGGCTTCTAAGATTAAGTGGACCTTAGTTGGAGCTGTTTTTGATCCCAGTTGTTAACACTGAATTTTATCCCAGTTGGTTCCTGCCAGTCCTTCCATGTTTGCATTCCTCTGTTTTGTGTAAGAATCCAGTAACCTCTTTGTACCTTGCCAGTGTGTCACCCAAATTCCCTATTTTCTTCTGTATAAAAAGTTTGATACTCGATTTGACAAATTACATTCAGATTCTACACAATTCGGTTTGTCATTTGCTGACTCCTTGTCTACCTTCAACCAGAGACCCGTTCCACGAAGATAGGAGACCCAAAAAGGGGATAGTCTGAGGCACTATGACTCTCATAAATGAGACTAGGCCCTTTGTTCACAGTCAGAATGTATGATTTAGCTTCCTGTTTACTGAACTGTGCTAGTGTGCTTTCAATGGCTGTTAAACACCAAGACCAAAAGCAACTTGTGGAAGAAAGTATGTATGTGGTGTACACTTCCAAGGTTATGGTCCAATATTGGACAAACTCAGGACAGAAGCTCAAGCCAGGAACCTGGAGGCAGGATCTGAAACAGAAGCTATGAAAGAGTGCTCCTCTCTGGCTTGTTCAGTTTTCTTTCTCTCTCTCTTTCTTTCTTTCTTTCTTTCTTTCTTTCTTTCTTTCTTTCTTTCTTTCTTTCTTTCTTTCTTTCTTTCTTTCTTTCCTTCCTTCCTTCCTTCCTTCCTTCCTTCATTCCTTCCTCCTTCCTTCCTTCCTTCCTTTCTTCCTTCCTTCCTTCCTTTCTTTCTTTCTTTCTTTCTTTCTTTCTTTCTTTCTTTCTTTCTTTTCAAATGTTCATTACTTTTTATTTTTTTTAATTATTTTTACTCTCCATATTTTATCCCCCACCCCATCTACCCTTCAACTGTTCCACATCCAACACCTACTCCCCACTCATCCCCTGTCTCCACTTGGATGTCACCAACCACCAATCCCACCCCGACCTCTAAACTCCCTGGGGCTTCCAGTCTCTTGAGGGTTAGGTGCATCATCTCTGAATCAACACAGCCCGGAAGTCCTCTTCTGTATGTGTGTTGGAGGCCTCATATTAGCTGTTCTATGCTGTTTGGTGGTCCAGTGTTTGAGAGATCTCAAGGGCCCAAGTTAATTGAGACTGCTGGTTGTCCTACAAGATTGCCCTTCTCCTCAGCTTCTATCAGCCTTTCCTAATTCAACAACAGGGCTCAGCCTCTTCTGTCCATTGGTTGGGTGCAAATATCTGCATATTTTTATAAAGAGTCAGATAAAAAGGTATCTGACTCTTTCTACTGCTTGTTGGGTCTTTCAGAGGGCAGTCATGATAGATCCCTATGTAAGCGCTCCATAGCCTCAGTAATAGTGTCAGGCCTTGGGACCTCCCCTTGAGCTGGATCCTACTTTGGGCCTGTCACTGGACCTTCTTTTCTTCAAGTTCTTCACCATTTCCATCCCTGTAATTCTTTCAAACAGGAACAATTATGGGTCAGAGTTATGACTGTGGGATGGCAACCCCATCCCTCACTTGATATCCTGTCTTCCTGCTGGAGGTGGGCTCTGTAAGTTCCCTCTCTATACTGTCAGGCATTTCATTTAAGGTCTGTCCCTTTGAGTCCTGAGAGTCTCTCACCTCCCAGAGCTCTGGTGCATTCTGGAAGGTCCCCCCAACTTTCTATTTCCTGAGGTTGCCTGTTTACATTCTTTCTGCTGGCCCTCAGGGATTCATCCCTTTTCCCTCAAACAATATCAGATCAGGTTCCCCTATGCTCCCACTCACCCCCATCCATTTTCCCTCCTAGGTACCTCCCTCTCTCCCCACTTGTGTTTGCTTTCTTCTCTCTTCCAAGTGAGACTGAGGCATTCTTACTTGGGCACCTCAGCTTTTTGAACTTTCTGAGTTCTATGGACTGTATCTTGTGTATTTTGTACTTTCTTTTTGGCTAATATCCACTTATTAGTGACTACATACCATGCATGTCTATTTGGGTCTGAGTTACATCACTCAGGATGACATTTTCTAGTTCTATCCATTTGCCCACAAAACTCAGAATGTCCTCATTCTTAATAGCTGAGTAATATTCCATTGTGTAAATGAACCACATTTTCTGTATCCATTCTTCTGTCATAGGACATCTGGGTTGTTTCCAGCTTCTGGCTATCATAAATAAGGCCGCTATGAACATAGCACAACACGTGCCCCTGTGGCATGGTGGGGCATCTTTCAGGTATATTCCCAAGAGTGGTATAGCTGGGCCTTCAGGTAGATCTATTTACAACTTTCTGAGGAAACTCCAGATTGATTTCCAGAGTGCTTGTACCAGTTTGCAATCCCACCAGCAATGGAGTAATGTTCCTCTTTCTCCACAATCTCTCCAACATGTGTTGTCAGGTTCAGTTTGCTTTCTTTACAGTCCACGACCATAAGCTGAGGAATGGCATCACCCACAGTGACCTGGACCTCCCCATGGCAACTTTCAAGAAAATACTTCACAGACAGTCTACTAGGCATTTCTCAATTGTGGTTCTTTTCTCCTATGACTGTAGTTTGTTGTTGTTTTCCAATTTTTTATTAGGTATTTTCTTCATTTACATTTCAAATGCTATCCTGAAAGTCCCCTATACCCTCCCCTCACTCTGTCCCCCTACCCATCCACTCCTACTTCTTGACCCTGTCATTCCCCTCTACTGGGGCATATAAAGTTTGCAAGACCAAGGGGCCTCTCTTCCCAATGATGGCCGACTAGGCCATCTTCTGCTACATATGCAGCTAGAGACATGAGCTCTGGGGGTACTGGTTAGTTCATATTGTTGTTCCATCTATAGAGTTGCAGACCCCTTCAGCTCCTTGGATACTTTCTCTAGCTCCTCCATTGGGGGCCCTGTGTTCCATCCAATAGTTGACTGTGAGCATCCACTTCTGTGTTTGCTTGCCAGGTATTGGCATAGCCTCACAAGAGACAGCTATATCAGGGTCCTTGTTTTTTTTTGTTGTTGGTTTTTTTTTTTTGTTTTTTGTTTTGGGAGGGGGGGTTGGTTGTTGTTTGTTTTGTTTCCTTTCTGAAGTTATAGATCTGTTTAATAAATGGTTAACATCTGATAGTGCCATGAATATATGTACAACTCCAGACTTATTGAAAGTGTCTTTTTTATCTAAAGTTTAAAAAAAATAGATTTTATTTCTCTGTACTGTTTTAATATATGGGTGGGTGTACATGCATGTGAACACAAAGGAGAGGGCTTGGTATGTATTGGTTTTCTGCAGTCACTTAACCTTATGTTTTATTATTTTTTTATTGAAAGCAGTTTTTTTTACATAATGTACCTGGATTATGGCTTCTCTCCCTCTACTCTGTCTAGTTCCTTTCTACTTCCCCTCATATCCAGACATAATGAAATGAAATAAAACAAAAAACAAACACATTGGAATAAGACAAAATAAAGGAGGAAAGAGCCCAAGAAAAGGCAAAAACAAACAAACAAACAAACAAACAAACAAACAAACAAAAAAAAAAACAGGTGTAGACACAGGGACCCACTGATTCCTAAACTTGGGGATCCCATTAAACACAAAAGTAGAAGTTGTGTATACACAAATGACATGTAGAATGAAAAAAGGACAAAAAAGTAAATTAACAAAAATAAAAAGATAAAGAAAATCCCTCCCAGGAAGTTATGAGACATATGACTCTAGTTTGTGTTAAACTGATGAGATCTAACCAGCCTACCCATACATAGCAAGAGTTGCTTTGATTCTTTGGACCTCTGGCAATGATAGATAATACCCCACAGGATGTCTAACAGAGGCATTTCTCAGTTGTCTTTCTCTCCTCCTATGACTAGTTTTGTTTTGTTTTGTTTCATTTTGTTTTCCTTTTTGAAGTTATAGATATGTTTAATAAATGGTAAACATAACTTGGTTTTGGTGATGATGCCATGAATTTATGTAGATGTTCATACATTTTGCCAATGTTTTCATAATTACGCATATTTTCAAGCCCCTTGCCCTAATTCTTCCTGTATTTAAACATAAAGATCCAGAAGGTATTCAAATATGGACTTAAGCATCACTGAACCATTTTATGTCACTCTTCTCATGCTGCCACATTAAGTTAACGTCTTTCTGCTTTCTACAGAGCAATGTTCCCTACAAAGTGGGGTTTATTTTGCTTCCATCTATACTACCACAATTTAAGCTCTCAGCATTTCATATTCAGACTACTTCAGACCTAAATCATAGCAGGTATGTGTGCCTTTTCTGTTCTATTTTTTAAAAAATATTCTACCTGCAGAATCCAGACACTTTCTAGAAATATCATGCCTGAGTATGATGAGTGTGTCAATGCAAACTCTTCTTCAAGATAAGTGTGTATATACAAACTTCCTCAAAGGTTTCCTATTCTTTAAAACACAAATTCCGAAACAATACTGAATCTTTCACATGTGAGATCTTCCTGAGCTGGTCTTCTCACACATCTGTTATTCCCATTTCTTACCAAGTTCCCCTTTACTGTCTGTACCCTGAAGATTTAGTTTCTTTTCATTCTTTCTTTGGTGCCATGGTTTTTACTGTGTCAGATCTCCACTCTCTTCCACTTCTTCACCGCTATTCACCTCAGGACCCTGCTTACCTGCTACTTGTTGCTGTGTCTTTACTCTATGATGCCTCATTAACTTTCACATACTTGATAATTTTTAATATATTTGATATTACTATGTAGAAACTTAGATCAAGGCCCATGTCTTCTGTGCTCATGCATAATATATTTTCCTAAAGAATGGAGCAAGTTTGATGTTTCCTTACATGAATGTCCCTTGGTATCTGCCATTCATGTTAGATTGTCTGAGTTGTGAGAATGAAGATAAGGTTTGTATTTACCATTGTATCTGTAACAGCTAGCCTAATTAATGCCAGGCTATACACAGACACTTTGCAGATGTAATTGTTGAGTTAAAGGACAAATAAACATCAGGTTTGCCTTACTGCTGTTACTAATCTCTAATCTCTTTTGAAAACTTTTAATAAATTTATTACTAATCTAAACTATCTCTTTTTGTTTTTTTTTGTTGTTGTTGTTGTTTTTTTTTTTTTTTTTTTTTTTTTTTTTTTTTTTTTGCTTTTCGAGACAGAGTTTCTCTGTGTAGCCCTAGCTATCCTTGAACTCACTCTGTAGACCAGGCTGGCCTTGAATTCAGAAATCTGTCTGCCTCTGCTTCCCAAGTGCTGGGATTAAAGGCGTGAGCCACCACTTCCTGGCTCTGAAATATCTTTTAAGTTTTATTTCATTTGTTTGCTCAGCAGACTATAAAACATACAAACACACACACACACACACACACACACACACACACACCTACACACAGACAGTGCTTTCTGAAAAGAGAATTTTTTTCCTTCCCCTTACATATAAGGAATGTTTTGAGCATTTGTGTTTAGACATTCCTTTATCTATTGAGTTTAAGTTCCCTTGTTCATTAATTGAATGTGCATGTCAAAGGAACTTTTCTCCTCATCCTTTTTACTACTAAATTTGTATTATCCCACAGGAATTTATTTTTAAAATAATTCCTCAAATTCCTATGCTTGTTTGGTTGATTCTGAAATCTACATATGTTGCCCAGATCTTTCCCCTAAGCTTGTGATATACAGGAGTATTACTTGATATTTATATCTT
This sequence comes from Mus caroli, assembly GCF_978045245.1. Taxonomy (NCBI): domain Eukaryota; kingdom Metazoa; phylum Chordata; class Mammalia; order Rodentia; family Muridae; genus Mus; species Mus caroli. The sequence goes on along the minus strand of NW_028227260.1, from coordinate 39,831,239 downwards.
GAAATCACCATTAACATATCAGGTGTAACATTGATCTAGCCATTTTACGAGATCAGATACACACTTCAGTAATTGAGCTTTCTCAGTCTCAGGAGATGACAACATCATCCACCCAGTTTTTTTTTTAAATAAGAAAGCTGGTAGTTATATATGTTTTCTGTAATATCTTATCCAAAACATAGTACCACTATCCAAACTCTTCTGAAGTGATTTGTTGTATTCCTACTTGACCTCAGTTTTTGCTACATTTGTAGTACTATTTATTACACTAGTTTAGACAATCAATACTCTTTTCACAGTACTTCATGATTGTCTGGAATGTTCACTCTGCTTCCAATCTTTCCTCCCTGAATGTATTTTCTTTTTGTAGTTCAAGGCACTTTATTTAACTAGACTTTTAATCATAGTACTTCTCTGTTTGAGGGGAAAATATCTTCATTTGTGTTGGGATAAAACTGTAAGACCTGTGTGAAATTTATAAACATTTTCTTAATTTTTGAGCTGGATCTCTTGACCTAGATTGATCTGCTTTCTAGTCAAAGTTACTTCTGTTGAACCTGTTAACATGACACACAATGTTTACCTTGCAGCTCACATTCATGAGCTTCTGTTTTTCTGACTTCAATACCTTCATATTATTCTCTGCTTAGTTCACACCTATGTACTATACATGTATAATTTCTAGATAAATTTTCCTGACTCTCAATGAAAACACAGTCTAGGATAGATACAGAGCCTTGATACCCTGATGCTTTCTGTATTTATCTTCTATGATTACTTGTTATATTATACTACAGGTTTTGTCTTTACACATATATCTTTTCTATTGAATTGGAACTTCTGTGACAGCAGAAATGATGTCTTCTGATAATTCATTTTTCTCTAGCACCCTATCATAACCCCTAGGATCAATGGAGATGTATAATGTGTTTTGACTAAATGAATAGAATTTTCCCAATTTGATATGTATTTATAGTTCTTGGAATTGGATGTTTGGCTTTTCTTTTTATCAGAGCTGTGGATCAAATCCAGGGACTTGTGCTGAAAAGCATGCACACTACCACTGAACTAAATCCCCAATCCAAGCTATAGTTTTGCACATACTATATATTCTACATGCAACATACTGTACTACCAAACCACACATCATCTCCTCACTCCATATTTTGTGAATGTGATTAGAGCCATAAAGGAAAGTAGAATTACACAGATACATTTTGCATGATTTAAAAAAAAATTCTACCATACTATATTTAGTGTTCAGAAAACAATTAGGGAACAGATGTTTACAGATGCTTTATTATAGAACTATATTCATATAGATAAACACTGTTCTCAGGGACATATTTGCTTGCTTTCAAAGGGGAATCGAGTTGTTAAATTGGATGATCTCTAAAGTTACATCTCATAGATGACTCCATCAAATGACTAGTATATTAATACTGCTCAGAAAGTTATCAGTATAACTGAGGATTACATCATGACATGTTGCTGTAGCAGAGGATAGCAGCCATTGGTTGGGCCATGCTAATAAGAGAGCTGTGTTTGAAAATTCACCTGACTCTTACGCAAATGTACACAGAATGACAACCAAAAAGCTGGTCAAATGGTGCTGGGATGGTGTAAGTCAAATTTCTGCAGCATAAACTACAAGTACTGAGAAGCAAATTTAATTTAAAAAGAAAATGGAGAAGGAAGTTTAGGAGCTCTGGAACTAAAACATGCAATGATAGCTAAATTAGAGAAAGAATAATGAAGTCAAAGTACTAAGAAGCAAGAGATCAGGTATTGCTAAACAGCTGTGGCTTAAAAAAAAAAAAAAAAAAAAAAAAAAAAAAAAAGATTGGCTGTATCCTAAAGCTGTTGAGGCATAGAAAGTGTAACAACTTCCCTGACTGAGGCAATATATCAACTGCCCAAACCTCTTCGTCATCAGTCAAGCTTGTTGGCCTTTGACTCCACACAATCTTTGTGACACTGTTATCAATGATACTTCAGAAACATCTGCTCCAGAGCTGTCCATTACTGCCATGGTAGACAGCAAATCTAATGGCACCAAAAAAAAAAAAAATGACAGAACCCCATTAATGTGTAGTGGTCATATAGAACATCACAATAACCTCCATCCTGGCTAGCCGAATACATCAGCATGTTAATATCCAGTAAGCTTGCTAGAAAACAATCAGAAAGACTTCATTGTTCAAGGCATTATCTACAAAAAAGAACTGAATGAACAACATGAGTAACCACCTTATGTAAAATGTATGATGCCACCTATGTGTCAAAGGTACTTTAAATTGAAGATGAAGTTAGGGCATTTGGGGTACATATGCTATTATTATTTACTGTATTTATAGTTATAGCTTATAGATAACACTAGCTTAGTTCTTGCTATCTATGATACATTAATTTAGTTACTTTAAAAAAACATTTCATTATTACTTATTTAGGTCCATGGAAATACCGATTATATTAGTTACTTCTCTTGTTTCTCTGACCTATGGAAGGGTGGCTTTAGTGAAAAGTGAGGCTCATGATTTCTGATAGTGTTGGACCACCATGCTTGGAAAGACAAGGAAGCAGGAACAGTTTCTGGTAGCAGTTTTAGCAGTTTAGAGTGATGATCATTGCATCTATGCTGATTCCCAAGCACAGGACTGAGGCTGGAAATGAGAATGGGTCATAACCTTCAGGACTGACTTCCCAGTAGTCCATTTCCCGAGGTTTTACAAGCTTCCAAAGTGGCACACCAGCTAGAGAGCTAGTGCCTATGGAGGACACTTTACATCTAAATTATAGCACTCTACTTCTGGAGCCTATAAGATCAAGACCATCTTATTTATAGGAATGCAAAATACCATTAGAACAACTTCAAAACACCCTTCACTTTTAGTTTTAACAATCACTGTCTAAGAGTCCAAAGCCCCTTGAACAATTCTAGACAAAAACTTTTGTAGGCATAAACTTTTTGCAACCTACTTTGAATTAGGGCTCAACCCCTCCTCTAGGCCACCACCCAGCAGAGGTAGTAGAAGAGAAAATTTATTAAGATGAGGTGGAAATGGACTCGCTCAGTGATAGTTCTTTGGGGGTGAGCTCGATCTTCTTTAGCAGCAGTTCAGTCTACTAGCAAACACCCAATACAATTTAGCAGATTAAGATCAGTACTCTAGGAAGGCAAACAACAGGCAGGAACCAGTGGCTACAGTTCAATGTTTCAGCATGCAGACATCAGGAACAAACTTGCAACTGTATTTCAATCCTGAAAAAATGACCAAGCTTGCCAGTGGCCTGCAGCAAGGCTGCAGAAAGCAGCAAGCTGCTGGAGGAATAGCAATTCTTGGGCAAGGTTCTCTCAATATTGGAGTTATCACAAGTTGAGCTCAATAGCACTATGTAAGGGGAACTAATACATGACTGTCTTTAGCAAAGAATAGCAAACCAAACCAAAGTTCAGTGCTTGTCTCCTACTGTCTGTGAGGTTATACTTCTGCATCAAGAGTCCTTTCACATGTCTGCTATATCCAAACATCCCTTCTCCTGTTTCTCTTCAGGAAAACAGTCTTTCATGTGCTTTCTTTAGCAAAACATCCTTTCACCTGTGTGCCCCAGCAAAACATCATTTGGCATAACTAAGTTTCCAAAGAACTTGAAGTTTCCACTTCATACTTTATTGTAAGCCCCTGTAAAACAGTAAACCAAACATTAAATACGTCTGCTTTTTTTTCCCAGCAAGGAAAAAGCAAACATAAGGAAGATTATAAATAAGCAGTGTGAACATCAAACTCCACAAGTTCAAGCATCATCTGGCTTCCTAGTCGATTCACAACCCTCCCAAACAGGCAGAATTTCACATTCAATTCGTAACAGTAATGACTAAGACAGGTAAAATGATTACAGGGTTTAAAATCTAATATTGCCAGGAAAAAATATAGTTAAGATATATTATAAGAAGGACTATGAAGAAAGAAAAGTCAGAAAACAAGTGTTGACCCTGTGAGAGAGGTCAGACACTTCTTTAACAAAGTGACATTTAATTTTAAAAAAAGGGGAGATAAGGATAGGAGCTGGGGGCAAAATCTTTTGAGCCATGGAAATAGTAACTGAATGGTACCAAGGCCAGCATGCGCCCCTGATCAAGGAGAGGCCAGTGTGTGATTGAGTCACAGCAAAGCAAAGAATATGAAAAAGGATTTAATGTAACTGTCATAAGATCTCTTTCCTCTCCTCCTTTACTGAGAATTTTTACTAGCTGAGAATGATATTTTTAATATAATATTTCCTAAAATAACATTGTAAAGTTATTTCTTCCAGATGCTTCCTGGACAGGACATGTGTTCCCGGATGCTGTTAAGCTAGAATACCGTTGAAAAGGAGAATTACCAAATTTAGACATAAGTTAAGTTTGCCATTGGTGAGACCATGACTGAGCAAATTTAAGGCGAGATCATGCAGGTAACTTAGTTTTAAGACTTCTTTCTGCTTGTCTTTTGCCTTAATCTGAGAGAATGGCTACAATGGAGATCAGCAGCACAATAATGAGATAAGAAAGTTCTTAGAGGGAGGAGTGGAATTTTAGTTCCCCAGAGCCAGGAGAATTCTGGAGCAGACTTAAGGTGGAGGAGATGGGAAAGTGGGTAGGCAAAGGGGGAAAGACAGGTAGTTTAGAAAGAGGATGGCGTACCTATTGTAATCTGAAGATTAGAAACATGTGCCGTTCCCTTCTATGTGAACTGATAGAATCCTAGGTCAGTCTTAAGCCATTTATGCCTTCCTTTGATTTCTTTGCATTCCCACATTCTGGTAATGACAATATAGCTAATCATGACAAAACTCACCTAGTCTTCCTTACTAGAAAGAAAACATCAAATCAACCCTCCAACACATATATAAAATGGATGATCATTAAGAAGAAACAATAACTAAAATGTCTTATTTAAAGTCATATTAGTAAAATTTATATTCCATCCAAGCATTTTAAGGTTAATATTTCCTATTCAATGCTTGCTTTTCATTATGACAGATGCTTTCAGATGTAAGAGCCATTAGGGAAAGCAAACTGGATTCTAACTCACACTAAGTGATATTCTCAGCCCTTCAGACTGCTTGCAACCCTCTGCACCCACCCCTTTCAGATCCTCTTAATACTGCTTCTTGAAAATGGAAAAAACATAACGCCAAGTGCTCATTTTTTTTCCAGAAAGAAAATATATCTTCCTCATTTTAACTGCAAATCGGTTTTTGGAGGCCAGAGGATGCTGCATCAGCAATCAAAGAATCAAGAGTGTTAGAAAAACATTTTGTGAAGTACAGAATCAAGTAAAGTGAACACTCAGCAAGCACGTTCTTGTCTTTGTGTGACACAGTTTGCTAGCTTGTTATGCACAAAAACTGATTCATGTGGCTTTCCCAGCCCGTGTATGTTTGCAGCAATACTGCTGGCATCCTGAGATAGGCTATGCTACCTATTTTAGGCACACAAAAAAAAGAACTAACACATTTACTTTTGAAGCATTCAATAGAAAAGCAATGTGCTTTACTCCGCATGTGTGAGGTTTGTTTTGTTCAGTGGTAGATTTTATTTCTATTTGATGGCGATGGGGCTGGCTGTTCATTAGTTTCAAAACTGTGCATGAAGCCATGGGATACTTCGCTCTGGTTTTAATTTATTTTCTTTATGGAATAGGAATTTTAAATTGCTCTCACTGTGGGCAAAGTTTCAGAACTTGTGGTCATATCAACATTTTCCTTTACACAGCTGGTCAAGAGACAAATGAGAAACGAAGAAGATCCAAGCAAGTCAGCAGGAGATATGGAAACATTTACTACAGTGCTCTTGATTTTCTAGTCTGCTAATTTCATGTGGTTGTTTCATAGGTTTGACTTATTAAAGCTAGAAACTTAGATGAATAGGAGTGATATGAGCATATTCTTGGAACAATCCCTGAAATTTTTCTGGAAAAATAAATAGATGAAAAATGTTGTATGAAGACATAAATTTTGTAGCAAGAGAAGTTGACATAATATTTTCACAATGGTGACTTAACTTCTTGCTGGCACAGTTTAATTAGAATTTAAATCCATTTGTGCATCGGCTATTGTGAACAGGCATGGTAAACCCTCAGACATGCATTCACAACTATCTTTTACACAGCACAGCTAAATTTGAAATTAATATAGATCAAATTGAACAATGTAATGCCTTTCTCAAACGTTGTTCTCTTTTATGCAGAAGGATGCTAAATGATATGAGCAAGAAACTGGTAATTGGAGCTTCATGAGCCTGTTCTCAAAATTGCTACCATATCTTTTTTTTTTTTTTTTTGGAAAGTGTTCTGTCCCTTCCCACCAAAGGTCCTTTCCATATGCTCTCCCATCTGTTTGTAACTCTTCTTTCTTTCTTTCATCTCTATCCTTCTCATCCCTTCCCCTTCCTTCCTTTCTTCTTTTCCCATTTTACATTGGAGAAGAGGCTATCTAAATACTTTATACCCCTGAACCATACTGACCAGATTGTAAATGGTGTATCTTTCTCATGGGAATCTAGGTTACATGGAAGTCAGGAACACTTTTCTACTTTATTTTATTTTTTAAAGTTTTATTTGGGGCATGGAGAGATGGCCTGGTAGTTAAGAACACTTGCTTTTTTTTTCCAGAGCATCAAGCTCAGTTCCTAGCACTCACCTAAGTGGCTCATAAATGCGTGTACATCCAACTGCTAGGTATCAGAAGCCTCTTATCCTTGAGAACATTTATGCTTATGTGTACATGTCTACTTGCAGACACAAATACCTACACATAAATAATTTTAAAAATTTTAAAATATTTCATTTCACTGTCATGTGTATGTAGGTCTATGCACATGTGCGGGGATGCTCCTGGATGCTAGTAGATATGGGATCCTCTGGATCTGAAGCTGCAGGCATTTTTGAGCTAGCCAATTTGGATACTGTTATCTGAACTCTGGTCCTCTGTAAGAGCAGTAAGTACTCACCATCTTTCCAACCCCCATTTTCTTTATATTGTCACATCTTCTAGTGCTCAGTAAAGTGCTTAATGTGTGACGAAACACAACTATTTTGGTATTATATACCAATTAAACCCATCATAAATTGAAAATATTGAAAGTTTAAATTGTATTACATAAAACTCACAGAACAGTCGTGGCCCTGCAAAGACTACTTCACAGGTACTCAGAATACTTGTATTGGCCTGCAGATACACAAAGTCATCTATCTCAAAGTCTATTTTGTGACAAAATGGCAATATACTGCATAGTCTGTTGAATGCATATGGAATATGAAAATAGGATCGCTGAATAAGATAGTATTAACACATATGTATAAACATTATAAGGAAGAGCCATGATAAGTTGGGAAATAGCTGTATTTGTATTGAGTGAATTATGAGTAACTACTTAAAGTAATATGACACCATGTAAGTAACTTCAGATTTGGTATTTTAACAGATGTTAAATTTTATTTTATCAAAACATCTCAAAAGTCTGGCAGGCATGGGGGATTCAAAAGTATGTCCCTGGTGTACATGTCTGAAAGATTTAAGATGTATCTATTTCCAGATAGTTTTGAAGGTTATTCTTTAAGATCTTTTGTACTAATGACATAGTAATTAAATGAGTCACTCTTTTATTTCCCATTCACATTTATATATGAAAGAGCACATATATGAAAGAGCACAAAAGACATGGATGGAGTTTGGGGTTTTTTTGTTTTTGTTTTTGTTTTTGTTTTTGTTTTGGTGGCCTTAGATTGCCTAGATAATATTTTAGTTGTATTAAAAAACATCAATTGGACTTTTGGGATAGCATTGGAAATGTAAATGAGGAAAATACCTAATAAAAATATTAAAAACATAAAAAAAAACATCAATTGGTATGATAATACTAAAATCTTCTGATTTACACTGAAAGTTCCATAGAGCTGCAGAGCTATATTGTAATACATTAAATGGTGTAATTAGACCTCACACACATGTGGAAATTTTGTCTTTGCTGATTCCTTCTCGTTTCATGCCAGAAGCCTATTTCCTTTGTCATTCCTATATCCAATTTCCATCAATGCAGCATTTATCTGCTGCAGTTCCATCTATATATTAACATGATAACTGATTCTTAAGGAGTGACCTCCTCCAATAGAATTGGCCTTTCAAGTAGAACTCTTAGATAGGTAGGCTTTGAATAGCAAGAAATGAAACTAACTGAATGACTGCCATAAAAGCTGATATATTTTGAGTTAGGACTTAGTCTCATAAAGCATATTAAAAAAAACCTTGAAATAATAAATGATACATAAAATAATATAGCAATTGAGGCAAGAGAATCAAAACAGACTCTATTTGTCATTTTTGTGCCTTTTAAATACATTTCCTTAGACTTTTTTTCTGCGCATTCCAGAAATACCTAAATTGTAGTGTTCACTTTAAAGACTCATTTTTTATATTACTATTGCCTTACAATGTATAATACTTATCAGTTTTCCTAAAATTATCTTTATGGATAAGGCAAAGAACACATAATTAATTAGAACTCAATAAACACACATATATAGAGAGAGCAATAAAATTTCAGTAGATGGAATAACTTTCAGTTTGTAACTACTTGAGGATATAAAACAATATGTAGAAAATTAGCCAATAGTGATGAAATATCCAGAGAGGTGCCAACATGAATTCTTCACATCCTATGATTGAAATATGTGGTATGTTCAGCAACAGGGTTTAAATCAGCAACACTATTATGTAATATTTGGGAAGAGGAATATATGGTACCTCAGTGACCAACAGCTTGAGAAGTGGTAACCCATACCTGGAACTCAGATTTTTATTTCAAAGCCTATAGTGTCTGAAAGACATACTCCCCTACTATTAAGGTTGAAACACTAGAAAGGTACATTTTAATAAAAGGTGTAATATAAGGAAAGAGGGTTCTGTTGAACATAGAAATATTGGTATATGTGATTTGTCACCATAAAATTTTGTCATTTGTTTTATGTTGATTTAAATCTTTAGTCATTGGAAATAAGAGAGACAGAAGATAGTATTTAGTAATTCAAATATGCTGACTCATAACTGAGCAGGTAGTGTAGAGGTTAGGGCTGCACACTGCCTATGTCAAACAAACCAGAAGAAATAAGTTTAAATAGTTCTGTGATTTCTTTGCACACAATAATATGATATTAATAATACAAAAATTGGAATGCAGAAAGATCATTACATGTGATTTATTGACATGTGGATTAATGGAGGTGTGATAAGATTATTAATTATGAAACAGAAAAATATATAAGTTTAAGATAGTTTTCATTTTGATTTCAGGAAATACAGTATGTATGATTCCAATTCTGTGTCTTTGAGGTTTTCCTTACTGCCCAGAATATGGCTCCCTCTCAGAAATGATATGAGTCCTTTAGAAAATTGCAACTTTAACTTGTTCAATAGTTAATTGCATAGGTGGTAATTAAAAACTGTTAGTTGATTGTGATGTTTCAATTTTTCTGTATTCTTGTTTTTCTGTCTACTAGATAACACAACTAGTCTCTCTGTGTGTCTGTCTGTCTGTATGTCTCTCTCTCTTTCTCTCTCTCTCTCTCTCTCCCTCACACACACACACACACACACACACACACACAGTATGATAACATCTTCTAGTCCATTTCCATTGACACATCACTGTCAACAAAGTAGAAATTAGAAAGCTTATTTCTATTTAGTGTTCATGTCTACTTTTTAAATGTAACTTGCTTTGGTTTTCCCTCTACTTTTATTGAGCACCATGTAAGATGATGCTTCAATATTTGCTCCATGCATCAAATAGAATCCAAAAATTACACAAGTAAATGATCTACTATGATTATCTATATTTTAGTCAATCTAGAATTTTTTTCCTATAGCTATTTTTTTTTTTTGTCTAAATTTCCTAGTAATCAACTCTCTAAATGTTTCTAGTATTGTTTTCTATAAGGGGAAGTTCTAATGCTAACCCTGTTCCCCAATTGGTCCCTGATTTGTCAATAAAGAAGGCCAGGGGGCAATTCCTGGGAAGAGTGTAAAGGCAGGATTTCTGAGTCCCAGGAGAAAAAGGCAGACACAAGGAAAGAGAGAGCTTTTTGTGCCATGCTTTGGAGAAAAAAGGACACTTCAATCTTATGAGGGCTGGGGTAGCTGAGGCCTATGATCTCAGCTACTGGTGGGTGGCCAAACATGTTTGGCAGAGACTAGGTGGAACAAGCCAATAAGATTAGGGCAGGAGGAGAAACTGAGATAATAAATTGGTAAGGGCACGATTTTCCAGGTAGGAGGTATCTGTGCCCAGCAATTGTTCCTAGAAGGCAAGTTCTAAAATGTCAAGTTGTGTGTGTGTGTGTGTTTTATCCATGGATTCAAATGTCTCAGGTTAGGCTTGGCAGTAGCAGATCTGGAATTAAGCCCTGTGGAATAAAAGGGAGCTGGGAGGGGTTGGTAGCATGGCAGCTTCCAGGCTAAGGTGGTAGCATTTTTCAAACTACACGCAACAATTTTCACTCACCCTTCAGTTCAAAATGATATTTTAATTCAGTAAAGAATCTGATGTTAGAATTTTTGTTTCCCCAGTCACAATCATCAAAGTCAGATCTCCCTAGCACTGCAACAGAACACCAGCAACAGCCTACCCTCTGATCATCCCCTGGCCTCCCTTCCCTCCCCCTAATTGTTGTGTCCCAGCCCCCAGCTCAGACAGGGAGCTCCTGCTCATTCACAGGCCACACCTGACAGAAGCTCAAGTAGGCTACCTGGTGACTTCTCCACTCTTTCTATTCCCTCAGATCCAATCCTCAGGGTCATGCCTAGCATCACAAAAGAACATGAGGTACACCCTTGCTCATGTCTCCCATGTATCTCAGCCATCAACACCAGCAAGTATTCCCATAAACACACCAGCTAAGCATCTCAGTTAAACAGGCAACACAAAGACAATACATCCTCTGAAAATCCACTGAAGAAGCAAAAACCAAGAAATAAAACACCTATCCAACAATGCCTAACCCAGAAATTATCACCTAGACCTATAAGCACTCCAAAACCAGATGCCTAGATGCCAGTGTGAGAACATGATCAATAATAGCAATATGCCTCCTCCAGAGTCGAGCTAGCCTATGACAGGAGGCCCTGAATATTTCAAATAGCTGAAACACACAAGAAAAACACAATAAAACCAAATATATGAAGATGATAGAAGTCCTTAAAGAGGAAATAACAAGCAGGATAACACAAGCAAAATTTTTTGGAAGAAATGAATAAATAAATCCCTTAAAGAAAGCCAAGATAACCAAGAAGAAAATAAAGAGGTGCAGGAAATGAATAAAATTATTCAAGACCTGGAAATGGAAATAGAAGCAATAAAGGGAACACAAACTGAGGGAATCCTGGAGATGGAAAATTGAGGTAAATGTACAAGAACCATAGATTCAAGCATCACCAACAGAATATAAGAGTTGGAAAAAAGAATATCAGGTGTTGAAGATATGACAGAAGTACATTTACCCATAGAAAGTGCTAAATCTAAAAAAATCCCGACACAAAAGATCCACAATGTGAAAAGACCAAACCTAGGAAAAATAGGAATGGAAGAAGAATCCCAGCTTTAAGGCCCAAAAGAAATGTTCAACAAAATCAGAGAAGAAAATTTCCCTAACCTAAAGAAGGCAATGCCTCTAAATATTCAAGAAGAATAAATATAGAACACTAAAAAGATTGGGCCAGATAAAAGCCCCTTGCCACAGTGTAATCTAAACTCTAAGCATACAAAGCAAAGAAAGAATATTAAATTGCACAAGGGAAAATACCAAGAAATATACAAATACAGTCCTATAAAATTACACCCGACTTCTCATCAAACTCCAAAAGCCAGAAGGACTTGGACAACTGTGCTACAGACACTAGAAGACCAAAAATCTCAGCCCCCGTTACTATACTCAGCAAACCTTTCAATCTCTGTAGAGAAAATAAGATATCATGATAAAGTCAAATGTAAACAGTATCATCTATAAATCTAGCCCTACAACAGAAAGTGTTAGAAAGGAAACTCTACCACAAGGAAGGTTAACTAGACTTATGAGAACACCAGAAATAAATAATCTCACACCAGCAAAACCAAAAGAAGGGATACACACACACACACACACACACATACACACTAACATAGCCACCACCACCACCACCACCAAATAGCAGAAATTAACAATCATTGGTAATTGATATCTCTCAATATCAATGTTCTCAATTCCCTAATAAAAAGCCATGAGCTGAAAGAATGGATGCAAAAATAGCATTCAACCTTCTGCTACTTCCAAGAAACAAACTTCAACATCAAAGATAAATAGTACCTCAGAGTAATGGGTTGGAAAGAGATTTTCCAAGCAAATGCACCCAAGAAGCAAGCTAGGGTAGCCATTCTAATATTTAACAAAATAGATTTTAAATGAAAATTAATCAAAGATGGGGAATGCCACTTAATACTCATCAAAGGAGAAATCCACCCAAATGGTATCTTAATATCTATACCCCAAATGCAAGAGCACTCACATTTGCAAAAGAAACATCGCTGAAGCTTAAATCACACATCAAAACTCACATATTAATAGGGGGAGACTTCAGTATCCCACTCTCACCAATGGACATGTCATCCAGACAAAAACTAAACAAAGACATAATGGAGCTAACAGAGGTTATGATTCAAATGTACCTAAGAGATATCTCCAGAATATTTCACCCAAACTCAAAAGAATATACCTCGTTCTCAGCCCCTCACTAAACATTCTCAAAAATTTGCCCATACTTGGTCACCAAGCAAACCTCTACAGATACAAAAGAATAAAGTATCTCCCTACATCCTATCAGACCTATCTCACCATAGATTAACACTGGATAGCAACAACAACAGAAACAACAGAAAGTTTATAAATGCATAGAAAGTGAACAAACACATCTTCACCGAACAAAAAAATTGGTCAACAACAACAACAACAAAGAAATTAAAATACATATAGAACACAATAAAAGCAATGATATGGGAATATTCAGAGCAGTAAGTGCCATCATAAAGAAATTAGAGAGCTCTCATACTAACCACTTAATAGTACACCTGAAAGCTTTCCAATGAAGAGGCAAACACACACAAGCGGAGTAGATGGCATAACAACAATCAGGCTAAAAGGCTGAAATTAATATATAACAAAAGAGAACAATACCAAGAATCAATGGAATAAAAAGTTATTTCTTTGAGAAAATAATCAAAATAGAAAATAAAAAACCCTTATCCACTAGGTAAAGGCAGATAGTATTCATAAACCATTAAACAAAAATTAACAAAAGAATAAACAAAAAAGGGGTACATAAGCTTATACATTAAGGAAATCCAAAGTAATATGAAGAAATTCAAATAACTGTGAAGACATATTTGAAGACTGATAGTCCACCAAAGAAAATCTGAAATAAAAGGATAATATTCTTGATAGGTACCACCTAACCAAGTTAAATCAAGATTAAATAAACAATTTTAATAGGCCCATAACCCCTTGTGAAATAAAAGCAGTCATTAAAAGTCTGCCAACCATAAAAAGCTCAGGGTCAGATGGTTTTAAGACAAAATTCTACAAGACTTTCAAAGTTCAGACCAGCACTCCTCCAATTATTCCAGAAACTAGAAATAGAATGAACATTGCTAAATTTATTTTATTGAGACACAGTTATCCTGAAACTCAAACCACACAAAGAATCAACAAAGAAGAAGAATTAGAGACTAGTTTCCCTTATGAACAAAACTGCAAAAGTACTCAATAAACTGCTTGTAAGCCAAATCTAAAAACATATCAAAGCTATCATGTACTATAATCATGTAAGCTTCATTTCAGTGATGCATGGATGGTTCAACATACAAAAATCAGGAAATGTAATCTACCAAATGAACAAACTGAAAGAGAAAACCTATCTGATCATCTCAGGAGATGCCAAAAAAGCCTTTGACAAATCCCCAAATAAAATCCCTGTAGAGATTAGGGATAAAGGGACATACTTAAATATAATAAAGGCGATTTGCACCAAGGTCATAGTTTTAGAGGTTTATTGCTGTGAAGAGACCATGACCATGGCAACCTTTAATAAAATATTAATTAGGCTACCTTATAGTTTCAGAAGTTTGGTCCATTATGTATTATCATCAAACACATGAGTCTATAGGCGACTATTCTTATCCAAACCACCCTACCCATAGACAACATCAAACTAAATTTAGAGAAACTCAAAGCAAAGAAGTTCTAGTAAAGTCAAGAACAAGACAAAGTTGTCCACTCTCTCCATATCTATTCAATACAGTACTTAAAACATTTTTCTACAGCAATTAGGCAACAGAGATTGAGGAAATAAAAGTTGGAAACAAAGAAGTCAAAGTATTATTTCCAGATGATATGATAGAATGCATAATTTGACCTCACAGCTCCACCAGGGAATTTTTTTTAAAACTTTTATTCATTTTACATCCTGATCACAGACCCATCTTTCTTCTCTTTCTAATCCGAACCCTTATAAGTCCTTCCCCTACTGCCTCTTCCTTTTTACTTATGGAAGGAGAGCCCCAGTGGGTATAACATCACCCTGGGTATCTAGTTACAGCAGATCTAAGCACATCCTCTTCCACTGAGGTCCAACCAGGCAATCCAAGAAGTGAGGAAGGAGATCCAATCTCAGAGAACAGAGACCGCAACTCTAACTAAACTTGTTGCTACAGGACCTATGTGAAGACCAAGCTACATATTTGCTACAATTGTGTAGGGGATCTAGTTCTAGCTCCTGCATGCTCACTGGTTGGTGGTCCAGGCTCTATGAGTCCCCATGGTTCCAGGTTAGTTAACTCTGTAGATCTTCTGGTATCTTTGACTCTGCAACATGCTCACTTGTATCCCCAACTCTTCCACAAGACTCCAGGGCTCTGCCTGCTGTTTGGCTATAGGTCTCTGCATCTGTCTCTAATTTCTCTTAGATGAAGCATCTCAAGACACAGTTATGCTAGGTTCCTGTTTGCATGCATAGCAGAGTATAATGAATAGTGTCAGGGTTTGGCTCTCTCCCATGGGATGGGTCTCAAGCATGAGCAATCATTGGTTGGCCATTCCCTCAGTCTCTGCTCCATTTTTATTCCTGTACATTTTGTAGGTGAGAAAAAGTTTAGATCAAAGATTTTGTGGGTGGTTTGATATTCCCTCCCTCCTCAGGTCAGGAGGTGGCTAATTCAGTCTCTATATATGCCTCTGGTAGGAATCTAATATAGGTCACCTCCATCCCCTTATATTATCTTGTCTTAGACCTTCAGCTAGTCACCGGAGATGCTCCTTGCTGATTTTGATTCTCTCTCCCAACCCCCCCCCCCTTAGCCCCTCTTCTCATACCATCCACTTCATTCCTATCCTCACCTCTCCTACACAGTTCCCTCTCTCCATCCAATGTCCAATGTCTATTTAGTTTCCGCTTCTAAGTAGGATTTAGACATCTTGCCCAGGACCTCCTTATTACCCGGTTTCTTTGGGTCAGTGGATTATAGTAAGGTTTCCTGCACATCATGGTTAATGTCTCTGGGTTACCTCACTCAGGATGATATTCTCAAGTTCCATCCATTTACCTGCAAAATTCATGATGTCTTGGTTTTTTAGTAGCTGAATAAATACTCCATTGTGTAGAAGTACCACATTTTCTTTAACCATTCTTAAGTTGAGGGACATTGGTTGTTTTCAGTGTCTGGCTATTATGAATAAAGCTGCTATGAACACAGTTGAGCAAATGCCCCTGTGATATTGTGGGGCATCTTTTGGGTATATGCCCAGAAGTGGTATAGCTGGGTCTTGAGATAGAATTATTCCCAGTTTTATAAGAAACTTTCAAATTGATTTCCAAAGTGGTTGTGCAAGTTTGCACACCCACCAGCAATGGAGGAATGTTTACTTTGCTCCACATGATTACCAGCATGTGCTGTCACTTGAGTTTTTATCTTAAATCCATTCTGATGGTTGTAAGATGGAAACCTTATTGTCATTTTGATTTGCATTTCCCTTATGACTAAGGACATGGAACCTTTCTTTAAGTTCTTCTTGGTCATTTGAGATTCCCCTGTTGAGAATTTTCTATTTAGCTCTCCATCCCAGTTTTAATTGGGTTGCTTGGGTTGTTGGTATCTAATCTCTTGAGTTCTTCTTAAATTTCTGATATTACTCCACTGTCAGTCATAGGTTTGGTGAAGATTCTTTTCCAATCTGTTGGCTGCTGCTTTTTCCTATTGACAGTGTCCTTTGCCTTACAGAACCTTTTTAGTTTCATGAGGTACCATTTATCAATTGTTGGTCTTAGAGCCTAAGCCATTTCTGTTCTGACCAGGATATTGTCTCCTGTACCAATATGTTCAAGGTTATTTCCCACTTTATCTTTTATGAGATTCAGTGTATTTTATGTTGAGGTCCTTGATCCACTTGGACTTGAGCTTTGTGCAGGGCAATAAATATGGATCACTTTGCATATTCTACATGCAGGCATCCAATTAAATGAGCACCATTTGTTGAAGATGCTTTCTTTTTTCCATTGTGTGGGGTTTTTCTTGCCTTCTTTGTCAAAACTCAAGCATCTGTAGGTGTGTGGGTTTATTTCAGGTCTTTGATTAGATTCCATTGATCAACCTGTTTGTTCCTATTCCTACAATAAACAGTTTTTATTACTATTTCTCTGTATTACAGCTTGAGGTCAGATAAACGCTTTGTGCTAAGTAGCAGAATAGGATACAAGATCAACTCAAAAAATTCAATAGCTCACCTGTATGACAATGACATGCGCTGTGAAAGAAATCAGGGAAACAACACCTTTCAAAATAGCCTCAAATAATATAATATATCTTGGGGTAATTCTAACCAAGCAAGTGAATGACTTGTTTGACAAAAGCTCCAAGTCTTTGAAAAAAGGAAAAAAAAAAAAAAACCTTTGAAAAAGGTATCAGAAGATGGAAAGATCTCCAATCCTCATGGATTTGTAGAATCAACAAAGTATGGGATCCTACCAAAAGCTATCTACAGATTCAGTGGAATTCCCATCAAACTTCCAACACTATTATTTATAGACCTTGAAAGGACAATTCTCAACTTCATATGGAAAAATGAAAAAACTCAGAACATATAAAACAATAGTGAACAATAAAAGAACCACTAGAGGTATAGCAATCACTTCTTTCTAGATGTAGTTCAGAGCTATAGTAATAAAAATTACATGGTATTGGAATAAAAACCAACAAGATGATCAATGGTATATAATTGAAGACCCAGATATAAAACTTCACATGCATGAACACCTGACTTTTGATAAAGAAAGCAGTAATACTCACTGGTAAAAGTAAAGCAGCTTTAGGAAATTGGGCTGGTCAAACTGGATGTCTGCAATTAGAAGAATGCAAATAAATCCATATTTATCACCCTGTACAAAATTTATATCCAAGTGCATCAAAGACCTCATCATAAAACCAGACACACTGGACCTTATAGAAGAGAAAGTGGGGAATAACTTTGAGTGCATTGGTACATGAGACAATCATAGTGCAGATACTAAGATCAATAATTAATGAGAGACTTCATAAAATTAAAAGATTCTGTAAGGCAAAGCAAACTACCAATCAGGCAAAGTGATGACCTACAGAGTGGGGAAAGATATTTATCAATTCCATGTCTAATAGAGGACTAATATCCAGAATCTATAAAGAATTCAAGGAACTATTTATTGAAAAGACAAATAATACAATTTTAATATGTCTGAAACTTCCTGGAGGGCCAGGAACCAGACTCTAGATAGCCCAGAGACCTAGGATAGAACTAAACATCCCTGGTAAAAAAATGTCAATAAAATTATTCTTAATAATATTCTGTTATACTCAGAGAATCGAGCCTAGCATAAACATTATCGGAGAGGCTTTATCCAACAACTGTTAGGACCAGAAGCAGAGACCCACAGCCAAACATTATGTAGAACTTGAGTAATTCTGAAGAGGCAGAAGGACTGTAGAAGGCAGAGAGGTTAAGGACACCACAAGAACACTGCCCTAAATATATTAACCAGGGGATCACATTGAATGAACTTAAAATCATGGATGGTGCACTGGTATAATACTAGGTCATCTGCATATATGTTATGGTTGTGTAGCTTACTATTCTTGTAGTACTATTAAGAGTGGGAGTGGGAGCTTCTCTGACTTTCTTTGCTTGCTTTTGGTACTCTTCTTTTCCTATGGCTTATCTCCTCTAGCCTTAATATGAAGGGATGTGCCTAGTCTTATTATAAATTTATATGCCATATTTGGTAGATATGACTTGGGAGGCTTGATCTTTTCTGAAGGAAAAGGGGGTGGATTTGGGGGAGAGCAGGGATGGGAGGTATACTGGGAGGAGAGGAAAGGGAAAAAAACTGTGGTGGGGACATAATATATGAGAAAAGGAAAATGGGGTATGGATCTAAACAGAAAATTCTTAACAAAAGAATCTCAAATGGCTGAGAAACAGTTAAAGAAATGTTCAACACCCTCACCTACCAGGGAAATGTAAATCAAAACTACTTTGAGATTCCATTGTACACTTGTCAGAATGGCTAAGGTCAATTAACATAAGTGACAACCTGTGTTGACAAGGATGTGGAGCAAGGGGGATTCTCCTCCATTGCTAATAGAAGTATAAACTTATATCACCACTATGGAACTAAATATGATGGTTCCTCAGAAAATTGGGAATCAGTCTACCTCAAGACCCAGTTATACCACTCTTGGGTGTATTCCCAAATGACACTCAATTTTACCAAAATAATACTTGCTAAACTATGTTCATTGTGGTTTATTAATAATAGTTAGAAACTGGAAAAAATTAGATGTGCCTCACCTGAAGAATGGGTAGAGAAAATGTGCTACATTTTCACAGTGGAGTATTACTCAACTGTTAAAAACAATGTCATCATGACATATGCAAGCAAATGGGTAGACCTAGAAAAACATTCTGAGTGTGATAACTGAGACCCAGAAAGAGAAATACAGTGTTCATTCACTATAAGTGGATATTACCTTGTAAGTAATGATAATCAGGATATAATTTACAGATCTAAAGAAGTTAGGTAAATATGAGGGTTATAAGAAGGCAAGGTATAGATCTTCCTGGGTAGGATAAATAGAATGGATTATTTGAGTAGATGATATGTGGGGCTGAACATGAAGGGGAGAGACTAGATGGAGGGGAGGAAAGGAGAGTGTTATGTGGGAGACAGCTGGAATTACGAGTCATATATGCAGTTGTATATAAACCTTGTACAATCGAATCTTTCTGGAGAACAATTCCAAGCCATATCACAGTCATATATGTGAAAATTAAAATCAAAGAAAGCATCAAAAAAGCTTATTGGGAAAATGTCTTCAAATAAGAGTAAATAATGCATTGAAAACCATAAAGACTTTAAATAATTGACACCATATTTTTGAGACATTGATAATATCTTTCAACTTTAGAATCCTTTCTTTTTTATTGAAAATAGAAATTTCCCCTTCATCCCCTCTTCCAAGCTCTTCTCACTTTCCTCCTTCCCTCTGATTCACACTACTTCTGCTTCCCTTGGGAAAGGATCTCCTCTCTTGGATAACAAATATACAGTGTTCAAGACTGCCCACCACTGAAAGACTTTCCTGGCTATAAAAGATGGACAGTTCAGACTCTCTAGTCTCCATTACTAGGAGTTCTCTCTGGGGTCATCCTGATAAGTTCCAGAGTTTTGCTTAGCCTTTTGAATTTGTAAGTTTAAATTATTTGTCAAATTTTAGGACATTTTTGTTCTTATTTCTTTGTATAAAATTTATTTCAGTCTCATTCTCTTTTACTTTTTTTCTGTCTCTGCCTTAGGCTCTTATGGCACAAATGTTACCACTTGTTTTGGGGACATAGAATGAACCTAGGATTCACTCTTTGCTTTTTTTCTCTGTGATTCATAGTCCATGATTTTGATGATCTTTAATTTAAATATATATTTAAATTTTCAGATTCAATCATGTGCCATTTTGTCTGTTTTACTGAAACTATTAGCATTTATAATAACTTTTATTTTGGTTGTTATGTTTTTCCATTTTTATGATTTCTACTTGATATTATGTTACTTCTTTTTATTTCAGGAATATCTATAATTGCCTAGTGAGACAGTTCCATGCTGATGATTTTACAATTTCCTTAAATATACCTCATTATCTAATTCATTGTGTTTTCTAACACATACTGTACTTTGCCTGGTTTTTGTATCACAGGTGAGTTTTTGCCTTCACCCAAGACATACTGCCTGTTGTTCCATTTGAGATCTCTGACTTCTATTTAAGTTTCTCTTGCTTTATTAGCAGTCTTATTGTTGAGATCTCAATTCATGCAGAAGGAGAAAGAGAGAGAGAGAGAGAGAGAGAGAGAGAGAGAGAGAGAGAGAGAGAGAGAGAGAGAGAGAGAGAGAGAGAGAAGCACAAGCTCAAAATGACCTTAGTATTAAATGGGCAGCTTTCCCATGTGCTCTGATGATATCATCCCTAAAAAGATGGGACACAGATGCCTCTTTGTTTACTCTGTGTAGACATATGTAATCAATTCTCTTAGGGAGATAAAAGACTATTCTCTTATTTAGTTTCGTGAACCACAAGTCAAGGAGAAATTAAACCTTACTATTTTTTCTATTATACATTAGGGAAGATTTGTTACTTACTAGGCTCTACCAATTCTATTCAGCAAAAGAATGGAATGATTCTTTGTTTTAGCAGGCCCTACTGAAACTAAAACAGGAATATGAGATGAGGATACCAATATATATATATATATATATATATATATATATATATATATATATTATTTGACTAAAGTATACGTTAGTATATTTAAAACATATTTTCCCTTTATAAGGGCACCACTGTCTTATCCTTTGGTTAGATAAAACATGTTACTGTTGTGATTTTTTTATTGTGTCTACTATTATTCTTTTTGGGAGCTTATGTATGAATACATATGAAGTACTCAGGAAACTTTGTACATGCCAATTTTTGTACTATGGTATCCTTAGCAACTTTATATCTTTTCTTTACTTCAATCAGAGATTTATTATACTTATTGGTGATGTTGATATCCAAAGTAATTTTAGTTGTTAAAGTGTAAGATCTGCCAGATGTCAACTTCTCATCAGTGGCAATCATTTGATTTTTACAGTTAAAAATAAACATTACAAATAGATAAACCCTAATCCCAAGTTCCATGAAGGTATACAATGCAAGAGCTGGAGATACATCTAATTGTTTTAAGAGGGTTCAATGCTCAACCATGAAGACTGGATTTTGAATCACAGGATCCATGTACCAAGTTGGGCATCCCTCAAATACCTTTAACTCTAGCTCCAAGAGACCTTCCCTCCATGTTGGCAAAGACCAGCCTCAGCTTCGAGAGGAGTTCTGGGAAAGGGGTGTCTGGGAACCAAGAAAACATGATTCAGAGTCAAATCATGGGCCCAAGCTTAGGACTTGTTTCTGATCGACACACCTTTTATGGAAATATCCCCACAATTTCCTCAGATAGCTGAGCTTTCACAGACCAAGGGCCATTCTTTTATTTATATTTCATTTCAGCCATTTACTCCAGCTTCCTTTTTGATCATCCCAGCATTCCACGACCAAAGAAGCAACTTGATTCTTTGAAAAAAAAAAAAAGTCAAGCACAATTTTTTTTTAATATTACAAATGAATTCATAAATCTGCCTTTGTAAGCATAGATGATTACCTAGCAAGGTGGAATCGTATCATGGGATTACTATTTCTACCATGCCAGGGCCCAACCTTGCTCTGTCTCAGGCTGACCATGAACTCAAGAATCTACCTGCCTTTGTATTTTTCTGACAAAGGGGCTTACAGCACAACTGTCTTGGTTCTTTTAGTCTTTCAAGCTTCTTATACAATTCTTATTGCATCCTTATATTTTGTACAGTTGAGAAATTATATACCATTGAACTCACGGTTTCCAAGTTCTTTCCCAAAGCCTTAAAAGCTGCCCTGAAGGTCTCTGCATTTACTATTTTGCTGAGCCATTAGCTACACTCTCACCTCCCAGACTTGTGCTGTCTCTGATTATCATGGAGCCATAACCTTGGCAGGGTGGACATTCCTCAAAGGAAGAACATGGAAATATATGTACATTATTATATAAACTAGCATTATACCCACATAAATCATTAATGTTCATGGAAGTCCATGCCCTGTTCCAGGGGTGGGAAACATGTGACATTGTCCATTACATGGCCAAGGCATGCTGGACATTGTCCATGTGTGTATGTATGTGTGTGCGTGTGTGTGTGTATGTGCAAGCATGCACATAGGTGCCTGAAAATACACATAAGCATAAATCTCTCACATACAAATAATGAATAAATAAATAAATAAATAAATAAGAAATAGAATACTCCTAACTAAGACCATTTAACTTTAAAATGTACATTTTGTAGATTAAACATCATTTTTTTTTAAAAAGCTCCATGAATAAAGTGTTTACCATACAAGTATGAGGACCTGAGATTGGTTCCCTAGCACCCAATAGTTGAATGTGGTGCCTGATGTTTGTAACTCCAGTGTTGTTGGGTATATGGAAACACATACATCCTTGTTGCTCACTGGCCAGCCAGTCTAGCTGAATCACTGAGAATATGCATATGAATATGTACATCTACCACACACAGAATATACAATAACACACCCTTTTTTCAGACATCTGTCATAATTGCAAAATCTAAGCTTTATGAGAACCTGAAGCCATTGTCCCCTGTTATTGCTCTGCAATTTATAAGGCATAGCTTCCATATGCTTATGTGTATTGAGAAAAGAGCATTCTTAAATCATAGAAGAGAGTTAAAATGTTCATCTCTAAATGGTGAAATTATGGATAGTTTTACACCACTCCTTTGTACATTTTCTCATTTTCTAAATTATCTACAATGTGTATGGACTAATTTTATAGCCATGAAAAGCCACACATTTTTTTTCCTTTATGTTTTGAAACTTATTCTGACAGTTAGGCTCAGTGAGTATGCCAGGTAGTTACTCAATTAAGTGAAAATTATTTTAATCAAATAAATCATTAACTTTGATAATAAATCTGTTCATAAACATATGATTAAATAATTACCTAATTATTTAACCTGTTGTGGTCATATCTCTGTATTTCCCTTGGTGAGGATTCCTGACATAAACTAAGATGCAAAATGGCATTTTCCTTTTAATGGTCAAAATCAGGACAAAAATATTAATTTACAAAAGAAACATCTAATTTACAATATTTTTTAAAATGAGAATTGGTCTTACTGGATTTATTATTTTTTGTGTCATAAATAGAAATGCAGGGGTGATTTGGGCAGTACTTGTGGACTTTTGAGACTGGCAAAAACTGTATTAAAAATAGCTTCAGCTGGAGCAGGGGCTACCCCTAAAGCTGTTGCCTGTATGTAGAATATGTTCTTCTAGCTAGGCTGTCTTGTCTGACTTCAGTGTGTGAGAAAGTACCTCACAGAGACTTGAAGTGCCAAGCTGGGGTTATATCCATGGGATCCCCCACCTACTCAGAGGAGAAGGGGAGGTATGATGGGAGAAGGATTGTGGGAGAGGATGATCTGGATAGGGCAGTGAGTGAGTGGTATGTAAAGTAAATAAGTAATAATAAGAAAATAAATGAAATAAAAAAACCCACAATGGTTTCAGAACTACATATCCAGAGCAAAACAAACAAGCAAACAAACACCCCAAACAAACAAAGCCTTTTCTTTAGAAACCCTCAGGGAATGAGATTCATCATCTACTTTTTCAATATTATCTTTTGGATTCTGATATTGTAATTATTTCTTATCTAATTTCTGTAGGGTAAATGTGGATTAGACCTTAGTCAGATGCAAGAATGCCCTGAATTTGTTGGCCAGTCAGTAGCTGTGTGACCCGAAGGCTGTGTCTTTGATCTTTGCTTTTTTGCTCCCCTATGAGTCGGCCTCAGGCTGTCATGCTGGATGGTCATATTTTTTGTCTCATTTTCCATGCTATAATATTGACTCCTAAGAATTTTTTCTTTATTTATTTGTCTGGGTCACCCTATACATTCTGATACTATCATGAAATTTAGCAATTTAAACCTGAGAAAATGAGTTAGGACGTCTTCGAAGTAGCCAGAGAAAGCACCAAGATCTGAGAATATATTACAGACACCAATATTTAATAGCTATTTAGCAAACCCAACCATCTGTCTGATGTTTAAACTTCTAGAGAATACAATGTCATCTATGCTAATTATTTTGAATTCAATAAACATTGATCGAATATCTCTGTTTTCTGTATAGCTTACAGTATGTTCATTACTTTTCTCTCAATTATTAACAGGTTAGACTCAAGTTTTTTGCATTGTGGATGTGTATAATGGCCACACAAATGAACCTATCATGCCTTAAATGAAGTAATGTGGTACAGGGTAAAGAATACTCATCTTAAAATATAACCTATTGTTATCCTGTTATCCAATTATTATTTACTTTGCAGTTCAGGGAGAAGAGGTATAATTAGTCAATGATAATAACTATATTATTTGTTTATAGTTTTGTTTTATGTTTTTGAGACAAGGTTTCTCTGTATAGCCCTGTCTGTCTTGGAACTTGTTCTGTAAAACAGGCTAAGCTCAAACTCAGAGATCAACCTGCCTCTGACTCCTGAGTACATCCTGACCTGCCCATTGCTTCCAGAAACTGGTAATACCAACTTTCTTAACCCGAGTTTCATATATTACAACCTAAAGTATAAAATTATTAAGTGCTATGCAAACATGCATGTGTGTATGTATGTATATATGTGAGTATGTATATGCATATACATGTTTATGTACATGTATATATACACACACACGCACACAAACACGTGCATGCTTGTGTGCATGCATGTACATGTATGTGTGTATGCCAGAAGATAATTCCTAAAGATAACAATGTATCCAGAGATTAAAGTTCTTCAATATTTACATATGTTCAACAAATATTCATAATTGCATAGCCATATGCAAATTGAAAAAATATGAAAAAACAAAAACTCTTCAATTTGAATTTTTAATGGAAAATTTGATTAAAACAAACAATTAGAATCTTATGAAACAAAACATATCTTCCCTATCAGTAAAACTAATAGTTTAGAGCTTGACAATAGGTAATATTGATATAAAGTGTGATCAAGGATAGTGATAGCCAGATCCCATGCTTCTCAGATGGCTGATCCAAGGTGACCTGAAATTAAGAGGCAATTGCCATGAAGTTATGTTAATTTTGAGTTCTCCACAACATAATATGGCTTGATAATCTAATAAACAATTTTAAAGCCTAACTGTAAAAATATTATAGTAATGAAAAATTTTAAAAGACTCCTGTGCTATCACTATTTATTTCATTTAAACCAAGATCACAGCTCACAAAGCTGATGCCTAAATTTAAAGCCAAGACAATATGCAAGGATTGGGGGCATTCTGGCTATAGTGTTCTCTACCAGAATCAAAGGCATTCTCTCTTCTATCTGTCATTTTAATTCAGTAAATAAAATTCTCTTTTCAACATGTTTAGAAAATTACCTATCATTGAAATATGTTAATTTAAGATAGCAAGTATGTATTTCAATCAAAGTATATATATTGATATATAGTAGTATAATATGTAGTATTACATTGTAGGTGCTTTTGTTACAACAAATTCCAGCTATACGACTGACTCACACTTGGATAATCACAGAAAATGAACACATTGAAAGCATGCTTATATACATTTCAGACATTCCAAGTGCCATATATTCAGGCAGTGCACTGTTTACTTTAGCATGTCCCAAAAGATTCCAGGCCTTTTCAAATCTGGCCATGTCTTTTGTCTTTAAGCTTGCTTAAGAGTTGAGATGATTTTGATTCAGATTCAGTATCCAAAATATCAAGCCCTACACAATAATCTGAAGCATTACCTCTACATTACTTCTAACTCAATATGCAGAAAACACTTACCCTCTGACATTTCCAAGTAATAAATCAGCACCATCTGTCTCTAGGCTCTGTTGATGCTTCTCCTTCTTACACTGCTCAAGGGCATTCATCATGTTCCTTCCATTAGCACAAGCCATAAAGATGTGTTGTTCTGACACCTGTATATCAGCCAAAGTTATACTCCAGGGATGCCAAAATACCTTATCATATTGTCATGAACATCGACCATTCTTTTTTCATTGAAAAGCTCTTTGGCATTCTGGGGAAAGATGGCTGTACATAAATGTATCATTATTGGCTATACTTTAAGTAGAACTCAATGTCAGCTACATTGTAGCTGTTCTGAGAGTAGTTTCTAACATCATGAATTGAGACTAAAATTGTGATAATACAATTCTTTCCTAAATAATGAAATAGAAAAATTGTAAATAAGTTGACAATGTATTTTCTAGTTTTTTGTCAACTTGATGCAAACTATGGTCATTTTGGAGTTGGGAATCTCAATTGAGAACATGCCTCTACCAGATTGACCAGTAGACAACACGTCTGTGTGGCATGCTAATTAATGATTGATGTGAAGGTAACATTCCAATGTGGGTGGTATCACCCAAGAATAGGTGGCCGACTGGCTTTTTGAAAAAAGCACACTGAGCAAGCCATGGGGACAAGAGTGTTGGCACATTTCCTCTATAATCCCTGCGTCTATTAATGTTTGAGTTCCTGTCCTGATTTCTTTCAAGGATGGACTGTTTTTAGGATACATAAGCCAAATAAACTCTCTTCTCCTCAAGTTGCTTTTGGTCATACTTGTTAAAGAAATAGAAAGCAAACTAGAATATTTGATCTTAGCTATTCTGACTGATGTGAGGTAAAATCTCAGGGTTGTTTTGATTTGCATTTTCCTGGTGTCTAAGGATGTTGAACATTTCTTTAGGTGCTTCTCAGGCACTCAAGTTTCCTCAGTTGTGAATTCTCTGTTTAGCTCTGTTTCCCTTTTTAATAGGGTTATTTGGCTTTCTGGAGTTTACCTTCTTGAGTTCTTTGTATATATTAGATATTAGCCTTCTATTGGATGTAGGAATGGTACGGATTTTTCCCAATCTGTTGGTTGCCTTTTTGTCCTATAACAGTGTCCTTTGCCTGACAGCAGATGCTGGCAAGGATGTGGAGAAAGAGGAATACTCCTCCATCGCTGGTGAGATTGCAAGCTGGTATAACCACTCTGTAAATCAGGCTGGTGGTTTCTCAGAAAACTGGACATAGTACTAGAGGAGGACCCATCTATACCTCTCCTGGACATATACTCAGAAGATACTTCAACATGTAATGAGGACACATGCTCCACTATGTTCATAGCAGCCATATTTATAATAACCAGATGCTGAAAACAGCCCAGATGTCTCTCCACAGAGGAATGAAAACAGAAAATGCAGTACATTTATACAACGAAAAACTAATCAGATATTAAAAACAATGGCTTCAGGAAATTCACAGGCAAATGGATGGCTCTAGAAAATATTATCCTGAGTGAGGTAACCCAGTCACAAAAGACCACAAATAGCGTGTACTTACTGATAAGTGGGTATTAGGCAAATACCATGGACTACCAAAGATACAACTGACTAACCACATGAAACTCAAGAGGATGGAAGACCAAAGAGTGGATGCTTTAGTCCTACTTAGAAGTGGAGAAAATCAAGGAAAGTAGAATGTGGGAGGGACTTGGGAGGAAGGAAGAGGGGGAGGTGAAAAAGAGGGGAAGAATCAGGTATGGGAAGAGATGGAGGAGATGTACAGAGGATCAGGAAATTGAACAGAGTTGTGCAGCAATGGGGGTTGGAGAACTGGGGGAAGGAACCAGAAAGTCCCAGATGCCAGGAAATCAAGAGGCTCCCAGGACCCCAAGGGGATGACATTAGCTGAAATACGCCACAATAGGAAGGGAGAGCCTGTTGAGACTATATCTAGAGGTTAGGTATGACCCTCATGCCCTGTTGAGAAATGGGCCCACCAAAATTATTTTAACCCAGAATTTCTTTAAAAAAAAAAATACAGGGGCAAATAGTGGAGCAGAAAGGCCATCCAGAGAGTATGCCACCTGGACATCCATCTCACATACAGAAACCAAACCTAGACACTATTGTGCATGCCAACAAGTGCTTGTGGACAGGAGCCTGATACATCTGTCTCCTGAGAGGCTCTGTTAGATCCCGACCGATACAGATGCAGATTCTAGTAACCAATCTCCGGACTGAGCCCAGGGACCCCAATAGTGGAGTTAGGGGAAGGACTGAAGGAGCTAAAGGGGCCTTGTCTGGCATTAATGGGAGGGGAGGCCCTTGGTTCTATGAAGGCTTGATGCCCCAGTGTAGAGGAATCCTAGGGCCACGGGGGGGTGGGGGCGAAGGTGTGTGGGTGGGGGAGCACCCTCATAGATGCAGGATAAGAAGGGATGGGACAGAGGGTTTGCAGAGGGGAAAAGGGATAGCATTTGAAATGTAAATAAATACAATGTTCAATTAAAAAACAATAGCAAACTAGAACAGACATTTTCTTTACATTGAATTGTATAGATTAGTTTTATATTTTACAGGGGAAAAGTTATGTTATGCTACATAGATTTGACAATTAAGACGTCACTAATCACACACAACTTAAATTGATTTCTTTATTCTCTTTTATTTTTGAGACAGTGTCCAATTATATAGACCTAGCTGGCCTGGAATTCACTATATAGAACAGGGTGACCTTGATCTCACAGAGATACCCCCTGCCTCTCCCTCCAAAGTCCTGGCATTAAAGAATATACCACCATGTCCAAATTATATGGTTTTTATTTTACATTTATATTCACAAATGTTGCTCTAACAGAGTTTTATTTTAGCATGCACATCCTTATGTTACTCTAGTCATTACTTTGACTGCTCTAATACTTCACAGGTAAAGAAAATGTATTCCTCTGAGAAACTGAAAAGTAAGTAAATGGATGGAAAATTGATGATATATACAGTTTTTAGAACTGACGTAAGAAAAAAACTTATAATACTTCATGATAAGAAGATTAGTAATGGTTTTATATAGAGAGGGCACAAGTATGGAGTCCCTAATATATATGACCTTTCAAAGTTATAGGTTTTTTAAAATTTAAACGTCATGTTTAATTGTGTGTGTGTCTGTATGGAGACACATGGGCATGAGTGCAATACCTGAAGATGGTAGAAACAAAGCCATTGTTATAGGCAGTTGTGAGCTACACAGTATGGGTACTGGAAACTTGGGTTCTTTGGGAGAGTCATAACTATTGAGATATCTCTCAAACCTGTCAACATTGTGGTTTATGACAAGGAACAAACTCAAAATGTTTGAACAGAAAAACGGTTAGCTTTTAAAAGTCATATTTTCCCCATGTGGAACCCCCCCAAAAAAGATAATTTATATTTAAGAGACCTAATGTTTATGGTTGTTTATAATTCTTATTTATTCATGACCCACACATTTTTAGGACTCCAGAATTTGTATTAAGTCTCCATTTATGTTCATGTGTCTGTGTAAAGATGCTGGAGGTCAGATTGGAAAGAGATGCCTCAGTGAAGCTCAAGAAGCTTCTTGTTACTGATGTCCCAGAGGTTATACATCTATCCAGAATTCTCAACTAGACACTTTCTTGGCCAGAATATTCATTGCCTTTTTCTTAAATTTCCTGTAGATGAATTCATTGGTTTACAAGAGGTTCTAGTCTGGTCTGATTGTATAGGCCTGTAGTCTTTGTTACAGCAAAGGCATAGGGAAGGCAACTTTACAATCTCCTCCCCCAATACAAATAGGCACAATTATATATAAACACAGAAACGCACACACATATACATGAAAGAAAAAAGAAATGAAGAAAGAAAGAGAGAGAGAGAGAGAGAGAGAGAGAGAGAGAGAGAGAGAGAGAGAGAGAGAGAGAGAAACAAAAAAAGAAAAGGAAATATAGGTTTGTGGTTCAGCACGTGCACAATTTTGCTTTCAGTCTCTAGCACCAACCACAGAAACAAAGGTTTCCAAAATAAGAATAATAATTTTCTTTTTTTCTTTTTCTTTTTTATTATATATTTTCTTTATTTACATTTCAAATGTTATTGCTTTTTCCTGTTTCACTCCCAGAAACCCCCTATTCCACCCCTCCCCTTGCTTCTATGAGGGTGTTCCCCCACTCTCCTACCCACTCCTGCCTCCCTGCTCTCAGATTCCCCTACACTGGGGCATCAAGCCTTCACAAGTCCAAAGGCCTGTTTTCCCATTGATGTCCAACAAGGCCATCCTCTGATACATATGTGGCTGGAACCATAGGTCTCTCCATGTGTACTCCTTGGTTGGTAGTTTAGTCCCTGGGAGCTCTGGGGGTCTGGTTGGTTGATATTGCTGTTCCTCCTATGGGGTTACAAAACCCTTCAGCTCCTTCAGTCCTTTCTCTAACTCCTTCATTGGGGACACCATGCTCAGTCCAATGGTTGACTTTGAGCATCTTCCTCTGTATTTGTTAGGCTCTGGCAGAACCTCTCAGGAGAATGCTGTATCAGGCTCCTGTCAGCAAGCACTTGTTGGCATCCACAATAGTGTCTGGGTTTCATAACTGTATATGGAGTGAATCCCCTGGTAGGGCAGTCTCTGGTTGGCCCTTTTGTCAGTTTCTGCTCCACACTTTGTCTCCATATTTGCTCCTGTGCATATTTGTTTCCCTTTCTAAGAAGGATTAAAGCACCCACACTTTGGAACAAGGAAGCCCAAAAAAGAATAATTTTCAATACTACTGTCTAGCTGAATTTCCACTACTTAACTTCTTGTGCTTTTCATATATACCCAATTGTCAGATTTCATATCTTTTCTAGAGTCAAGATAATGCTAATATGATCATTTTTAGTGAACCTAAAACACTAACATCATTTCTTATTTAGATCCTGATGTTTTTTCCTAAATCTTTCCTTATTTGGCTTCTTTTTTTCTATTACTTGTTTTATTTTTTGATTTTATAATATAATTATATTATTTCCTCCTTGCCTTTTCTCTCTCTTACTCCTCCTCATGTACACCTCTCCTTTATCTTTTGAATTAATGACTTTTTGCATTAATTGTTGTTGCATTCATAAGTGTATATTTATATGGATGTATATATGTATATGTATATATGTATACATATGTATCTACATATATATATATATATATATATATATATATATTATATGTATGTGCATTCTTAAAAAAACAACCTGCTCTGCCTGTGTAATCCCTATTGTGCCAGTTTATAGGGGCTGAAGAGTTCATATTGGAGAACTCTTAGGTATGTTCTTCCCTGGGGAATGATAATTTCTCCCTATCAAACATTCCTTAGGTGCTTTTATTTCTTTGTCTAAAGATTGAGGCCTCATGTCCACATCAGCATGCCAATTTAGGATGTCTATTGTTGCAATTCAGTTTATGTTTAAGCAGTCATTCTGGTGAGAAATTATGGATGTGGTGTCTGTCATTACTGGGAGACACAATCTCACACAAGCAAAAAACAAACAAACAAACATCTTGATGCACTTTTTCTTTCAATCTTTCAGCCCTTTCCTCCATAATGTTACCAGAACCTTAGGTTCAGGACTTGTCTTGCATACACTAGGATTGGGCTCCACAACTCTGCATTTTGATTGACTCTGGTTTCCTGTAATGGTTACCATCTATTGCAAAAATAATTTTCTTCGTTGAGGCATGAGAAGAATTATCTGATTTAGTAAAGTGTTGGTTGTACGTTCTCTTCTAGGATTCTTGACTTCATTATTTCTGTTTAGGCTAGGTTTCTCTTTTTTTTGAATGGATTTTAAGTACAATTTGAGATCTGTTGATTATATATGCCCTTACACTAGGGTATGTGGGTCATTGCTCATGCTGGTCCTTTATGTGGTTCATAGGCACCATAGCTATTGGTTGTTTTCCTTCTCTGAAACTTTGTACTATGTCTTCTGGTACCATGGAAGTCAATCTTCAGATATGAGTCATTCAGGTAAGTTCTAGTTCAAGGACGTCTGCACAATACATATAAAGTCCATGGTGTTATCAGCAAGATGGACTTACCTTCCACCTCTAGTTTGGCTACTTTTAAGTATAATTTTATCCCCTGTTTTGAAAACATTAGTGGTTTGTGTATACATTTTTCTTATCTCAGTATTGACTAACATGTGTATATGTATGATATTAATAAATAAATAAATTCTTGTCTAGGGTTTCTTCCTTTCACTTTATTGCATTTATCTAAAAGATGGAGACATTCAGAAGGATTCTGTTTCAGTTCTTGGAACAGGGAGACTCTTTTAAACTATGTCATATATGCTTTATCTTTTACCTTTTTATTTATTTTTCTCTTGTACAGGATATTCTGGCCACAGCCTCCCCTTCATCCCCTTCTTACTTTTACTCCCCTCTCCCCCTTCCCTCATCCTACTGTTCCTCTGTTTACCTTCAGGAAAGTACAGACATTCTATGGATATCAACTAAATATGGCATAATAAGATGCAGTTAGATAAGGCACAAACCTTCAACTCATATCAAGGTAAGATGAGGCAACCCAATAGGAGAAAAATTGTCCTAGTAGCAGGCAAAAGAGCCAGAGATACCTCAACTCCCACTGTGATGAATCCCCTAAAACCTCCAAGATAAATAACCAGAATATCTATGTAGAAGAACTAGTAAAGACCCTTGTAGACTCAGTGATTGCTGTATCCATCTCTATGAGTCAAAAATGCTTTGTATGTCACTCTAACCAAAAGGCAGGTCAGCTAAAGTAAAAAATGAAAACATACAATTCCAATATACTACCACAAAAGGAAAAAAATCTATTTCTGTTTTCTATATATATTTTAAAAATATTCTTAGAGCTAAAAGATATGTATAATTTGTTTGGAGATTTATATTGATTCAATTATAAGTAGAATAATAGAACAGAAGGATATAGCTCCTGACAATTTTGTTACTGTTGTTGTTCTTCCTTTGTTTTGCTGAGGTAGAGATTCTAGTTGATATCCTACACATGCTGGGAAAGTGTTCGACTGTTGACATCCCCAGCTACTAACAGGACCTCATTGTAGTCTCACAAGTATAATGTCACTCATGGTGTTTCCATTTAAATTGAAAAAAAAAAGTTTCCGACAGCCTCCTCCCACAGTAGATTGGAACAAATACATCGATTCACAGCTAGACATTATGCAGATAGTGAGAAACCTTGCTATATTCACCCCTAAATGGGATGTCTCCATCAAATCCCTCCCCTCAGATCTCAGGGTATCTATTTCTCATGCAGAAAAGGGAAAAATGTTTCAAACAAGATACTGAGTATGTGGCACTCATATTGCAAATTAAATAATGTTGCCATTTAGTGTATATGATTATCTACAGTGCTTATTCAATGTAGGGGTAAATTTTAGTTCAGAGTTCTGATAAGAGAATTTTTTAGAAAAAAATCTGAATTATCTAGAAAAGTGGTTGGAATAATACCATTAAGGTTTGTTATGATTGTTACATTACTCAGGAGAATAAATAATAATCTTTAAATGAGAATTGTGTGTAAAATTCATTTTATAACTGCTTTAAATATAAGTAAAAGTATTTTGTGTATACTTTGTAATTTTCACACATGTATACAACTTATTAGGATTCTATCTACTTCCACCTCACACCACTGTATGTCTCCCTCCAGCTCTTTTCAGAAAGCTCTATTATATCTCCCTCCCAATATCATGTCCCTTTTTTTTTCTTTAGGAGTTTACACAATTATTTTTATCTCAGCATGCCTTATTGCTACAAACTGAAACAAAACTTTGTGAATAATTGAAACTTTTTACTAGAAATCCGTGGCAGGCCATCAATGGGATTTCTTTACTACCCATGTTTAACTAATGGTGGCAACTGAATCTATCTTTACCCTGTCTAAAAATATGTGAACATTGTTGTCCACAATGTTTTCATCCAAACTATTATGAAAAATCTTGGTCACATTCAATATATATTGTGTTGTCAATGAGGAAGACAATTTTCCTGTAGATCAAAGGGTATTTACAACAATCTTCTGTAAAAGTGGAATAGCACAATTCTGCAATGTTACAACATAATTCTTCCTATTTTATTCCACCTTTTAAAATTGATCAAAATTGGAGCAAAGAAATCATTCTTTCAGGTTGGAGTGGATACATTGGAAATACATTCAGATGCACACAGGTCTTATGACTTGTTTTCTGAAATGAGGTTTAACCTTCCAATATGTGCTATGTGGGGTTAGACAATTGCCCATATCAAATTTGTGAAATATATTGCTTTTTAATGAAAATATATTGTAAGCATGGGGGCACCATAAAATCTCTAACTACTTTTTCTATAACTAAATAAAGTGGGGCGTGTTTGTTTTTCAAAGTACTCTTAGCTTCTCAGTGCTGTTGTCAAACGAAGGCATATTCTCAGGAAGAATACAGGTGTTGACATTTTTGGATTCCATTTTCTCTAAATAGGCTTCCTTTTGAATAAGATTGCATTCAAAGGCTGTCTTTCAAAACAGTTCTGTTTCTCTTTGAAGTGAGAATTTTCTGTTCATACATTTGCACTTTTAAAAGTACTCTGCATGGAAGAGATGCCACCCCACATCAGTGATGCAACACTTACTAACATGGAAATTGAGGCAACCATGGCACTCTATAATTAATATACTCTCCAACTTTCCTTCAAATCCTGTTCAGAGTGGCATCCTGATAAACAACTCCTTTGAAAGCCCGCAGTCAGAAATAGGAACAAAATCATTCAGTTCTGTGTGAGAAGAATCAGAGAAAGGGGAAAATGCTTTTCTAAAATTACTTTTTTTCTGAAAATAACTGATCAAATAGGCTTGACCTTTTCTTCTTAATGACAAAGAGCATGACATTTGTGCTATCCATTCCATTTCATAACACCAGCATCAAGTTTTCTTTGAACTTTGCTTGGACAAATGTTTTCAGCGTGCTGTTCTGCTTGTGGTTCGGTAATGTGCCTTTGTGTGTGTCGGGAGAGGGGGAGGGTGGAGACTCTGGAAAATGAATGTTTGCATACATGCACTTCAAGAAAAAGTTTGGAACAATTTAAATATTATCCAAGGGAGAAACAAACTGAAAAATAAATCTAGTGACAATATAATCAATATTTTCATAATGCTTTTGTTCCTTCATTTTTGCCCATGCAGAGATGTTAGCAAGAGAAAGCTAATGATTGCTAAATTAAATCAGTAAAGGTAGAATTAAAGGGGAGGGCAAAAGCTCTTCTATTCTTTATTTACATCTCTATGTGGTGTCAGCATTCCATTCCAGATAATAATATCAGTCAGTATTCCTGTAAAGTGCTCTTCCAGGGCCTTAAGGAGAAATATTTGTCACAGTTAATCTGCCTGAACAAAGGTGCCAGGGTTCAAGCTCACTTAGAGTGGGTAGTGTGTACTATTTTGCCTTTTGTACTAGCTCCTTGTTCAGCTTTGTGGCCATTTTCTTTTACTTTGTGTGAGTCAATACCTTTACAAAATCGGTTGTTTTCCTCTCAGATAATTTGACGAATGTAATGCCTGTGAAATGCTTAGACATTGTGTAGGCCACCATCTACTTAGAGGGCAGAATAATCAACCTCATTTTGCTTTCGGCAAGTAAAAATAGCCAAGATTGTATTAGGTAAAGTCCTTTCAGATTATGGTTTTATCCACATCAGCCAGCTACTGCCCCCAGGCCGAACCATGAGTTCTTGTAAATGAAGTTTTATTGGAAGACAGCCATACTTGTCTTTTATATATTGTCTGTGACTGTTTTCAGCCTGTGACAGAGTTCTGTAGCAGCAGCAGAGATGGCATGTAATATGGATGGAACACTGTTATCATCAGTAAAACAGAGAGGAAAGGAAATGAAGGATCCTTGCTATTGAATGGGTAATCAATCAGATAATTTTACGTATTCCTTATTGTTTATAGCATACTAAGTTCATTTTGAAACTGAGACTCTTATAAATTGCAAATTTAATATATTTATTTAATACAACCATATATGTATGTATTTTAACAACAAAAGAACAGTAAGGATTAATGAATTCGTTGATTTGAATCATCACCTAATACAGTTTGAAAACCATAACCAAAATGATTAAAAATAAAGCATGCAACTGCCTGGGAGACATGAAAATGTAAAGATCACCTTAGATTACAAAGGATAGAGCCATTTGATTTTCTTTTTCTTAGAGTTCTCTGTTTAGATTTGTACCCCATTTTAAAATTGGGTTATTTTTCTTGATATCTACTTTCCTGAATTCTCTATATAATTTAGATATTAGCCTTCTCTCAATGTGTAGAAGGTAAGATCATTTTTCCATTCTGTAGTCTGTTACTTAGTTTGAATGGTAGGTATGCTTTGCTGTGCAGAAGCTTGTCAGTTTCATGAGTTCCCACTTATTAGCTGTTGATCTTAGTAGCTGTCTGTGACAATGGTGTTTTGTAAATAATATCTTTTCCTGCACAACTGACTTCATGGCTATTCCCCATTTTCTTTTATTCAATCATATGTTGTGTATCTGATTTTATTTTGAGGTCTTTGATCCATTTAGAGTTAATTTTGTGCAGGGTAATAGATATGTACCTATTTGGATTTTTCTTCATTTGGGCATCCAGTTTGAACAGAGCCATTTGTTGAAGATGCTGTCTTTTATTAAGTGTGTGTTCCTGGACTCTATCAAAATTCATCTGTCCACGAGTTGTAGTCAGTAGCAGTCCCTCAGGTATATGAGAATCGATGTACCTCAAGATTTAGCTATACTACTTCTGGGCATAGACCCAAGTACCACAGAGACAGGTCTTCAAACATTTTTATTGATGCTCTATTCATAATAGCCAGAAATTGAAAACAACATTGCTGTTCCACAACAGATGAATGGATAAAGAGAATGTGGCAATTTACACAATAGGGAATTGTGCAGCAGTTAAAATTAAAAAAAAAAAAACATAAAGTTTGTAGGTAAATTGGTAGGATTATTAAAAAAAAAATATTCCAGAGTGAGGTACAGAAGGGTACATAATCACATATATGTGGATTTTATCTGCTAAGTCAATGATAAACAAGCTACCATTCTTAGAATCTCAGAAAGTAGTTATAGAGGAGGGGATTAAGAGTTACAGATAGATATTGTTAGAAAGAGAAATATCATATATATTTATAGATGGAGAGATGGAGAGATGGTTGGATGAATGTGGGGGCTGAAACAGGAAAACCAAGTAGAGAAGGGAAAGGAGGAAGGAATTAGAAGGACTCAGGGAGAGGGATAGCTAAAATTAAGGACCATTTAAGATGGAGTAAGAAAACCTAACACAGTTGACGCTCCCTAAAATATTTATGTGTATGAAGACAATCTAAATGAAATAGCCAAATATTAATGGAGACAGAGTATCACCTGGACATTTGTCACCAAATGAAGATGTCAGTACTTTATAATGGGTTACATCTTACTGAGTTGGTCAAATGGTTCCCATAGGAACCCCCAAACAATGTAGGCTATTGCCAAGACTATAGGTTGCTCCCCAGAAACATATGGTAAGGCCCCATTGCTGAAGACAACATCTACACAACACATTGAGCTTGGATTACTCAAGCTGGTGCCTATAAAGTGCTTTCTCCAATACTTACTAGTCTTGGGTACAGGCAGGTAGTCTGTATACTATAAGAAAATAAATATAAACAACATTTTAACTACAAACCTTTTGATATAGAACATGTCTTATGTTCCAAGCAATAGATGACTGAGAGCATCCACTTCTGTACAGGGCCCCCAATGAAGGAGCTAGAGAAAGTATCCAAAGAGCTAAAGGTGTCTGCAACCCTATAGGAGGAACAACAATATGAAATAACCAGTATCCCTCAGAGCGTGTGTCTCTAATTGCATATGTAGCAGTGGATGGCCTAGTAGGCCATCAATGGGAGGAGAGGCCCTTGGTCTTGTGAAGATTATATGCCGCAATACAGGGGAATGCTAGGGCCAGGAAGCAGGAGTGGGTGGGTTGGGAAGCAGGGTAGGGGGAGTATATAGGGGACTTTTGATATAGCATTTGAAATGTAAACGAAGAAAATATCTAATAAAAATTTTGTTTAAAAAAAAAGAATCATGTCTTGCCTGGAAGATACACTAGGACAATGGTGGCATAAAGGTTGTGTGAATAACCAACCAATATCAAATTTGACTTACAGACCATTCCTCAAGACAGAACCTATACCCATCATTGCCTAGTGACCAGGAACCTAAGACTTCATAGGACAAGGAAGTTAGATAAAAATAATACTACTGTTACAGTAAAAACACCACAATGGCTCTCAATGACATTCTGTTACATGTATAGATCAGCCATCATTACAGAAATTTTCTCCTGCAGCAGAAAGAAACAAACACAAAGACCCATTGGCAGAAAATATGCAGAGAATGAAAGAGCTTGAAACACTCTAAATGGCATATCTCTATCCAATTCCCCGCCATCAGGGCTTAGGGAACTCTACTGAAGAAGAGACAGAAAGGAATTGGAGTGGATTGGGAACATAAGAAAACAAAGCAATCTATGTCAACAGGATTGATGTACCTGGGAATTCAGAGATTGGGGAAGCATGTGCAGGGTCTACATGGAACTGCACAAGATAGGCTCCTAGAACTGAAAGAAAAAGTGGATGTATGCCCCATCCCTAACTCAGAAGCTATCTCCAATTGATAACCATATTAAAATGAAAATTTAGTTTTCTCCAAAGGGTCTCACAAAAAAAAAAAAAACTAAAATCAAAGAAACAAACAAAAAAACAAGTTAAGGATAGGCTGCATGCCCTGCAGTTGATGACCCACAGAAAGCAAACAACACAATCTGGAGGTTCATTGTCTCATAATGTTAAGATTTGCTTTAATGAACTTGTTTTATTGATACTTTTCTCTCTCTTTTTAGTGTACAGGTTCTTTGTGTATATATTGTGTTCTCAGTTTAGTAGGTTTATGAGATTCCTGAATGGGCAAATGAGTAGATTTCTTCATCTATATGTTTCATATGCCTTTTCTTGGACTCTTTCCCTTTCCCTTCTGTTTGTCTGGTTTCTTCTATTCCAATACATTAGTTATATTTTATCTCATTATATTTTATGTTATTTTATCCCTTAGATGCCTGCCTATTTTCTATTGATAGATAGAAAGGGAGGACCCAGATGGGAAGGAAAGTGGGGAGGAACTGGGTGGAGTAGAAAGAGGGAGGGGAAATCATAATCAGGGTATGTTATATGAAAAAAAAGTTTTTTTAATGATCATACACGTAAACAAGAACAAAAAAATAAAATCTGAGCTGGAAGACACAGATGTATATACAGTCTTTCTTGCAATACAGCCTAATACTGGTAGATCACATCTGTAAGTTCAACCTGGACAACTTAATGAGATTTTGCCTCAAAGGAAAATAGTGCCAAAATCTGGGGATATACTTGTATAGGGCAAAATCTCTACTTCTCTAAAAATTTGAGTGTAAATGTATGTGTCTGTTTGCATAGATGTACCCATGTGTACATATAATTCATTTTGATTATAAAGATAAATGTTAGCAGTTGAAGAATGTTAAAAAGTCAACTAGATCTTAGAAAGTATGGCAGTATCCCACTAAAATCAGGGACTAGACAAGGCTGTCCACTCTCCATACCTATTCAACATTGTACTTGAAGTCCTAGCCAGAGCAATTCGACAACAAAAGGAGATCAAACTGGAAAAGATGAAGTCAAAATATCACTTTTTGCAGATGATATGATAGTATATATAAGTGACCCTAAAAATTCCACTAGAGAACTCCTAAACCTGATAAACAGCTTCGGTGAAGTAGCTGGATATAAAATTAACTCAAACAAGTCAATGGCCTTTCTCTATACAAAGAATAAACAGGCTGAGAAAGAAATTAGGGAAACAACACTCTTCTCAATAGTCACAAATAATATAAAATATCTTGGCGTGACTCTAACTAAGGAAGTGAAAGATCTGTATAATAAAAACTTCAAGTCTCTGAAGAAAGAAATTATAGAAGATCTCAGAAGATGGAAAGATCTCTCATGCTCATGGATTGGCAGGATCAACATTGAAAAAATGGCTATCTTGCCAAAAGCAATCTACAGATTCAATGCAATCCCCATCAAAATTCCAACTCAATTCTTCAACGAATTAGAAAGTGCAATCTGCAAATTCATCTGGAATAACAAAAAACCTAGGATAGCAAAAACTCTTCTCAAGGATAAAAGAACCTCTGGTGGAATCACCATGCCTGACCTAAAGCTTTACTACAGAGCAATTGTGATAAAAACTGCATGGTACTGTTATAGTGACAGACAAATAGACCAATGGAATAGAATTGAAGACCCAGAAATGAAGCCACACACCTATGGTCACTTGATCTTCGACAAGGGAGCTAAAACCATCCAGTGGAAGAAAGACAGCATTTTCAACAAATGGTGCTGGCACAACTGGTTGTTATCATGTAGAAGAACGCGAATTGATCCATTCCTATCTCCTAGTACTAAGATCAAATCTAAGTGGATCAAGGAACTTCACATAAAACCAGAGACACTGAAACTTATAGAGGATAAAGTTGGGAAAAGCCTTGAAGATATGGGCACAGGGGAAAAATTCTTGAATAGAACAGCAATGGCTTGTGCTGTAAGATTGAGAATTGACAAGTGGGACCTCATGAAACTGCAAAGCTTCTGCAAGGCAAAAGACACTATCAATAAGACAAAAAGACCACCAACAGATTGGGAAAGGATCTTTACCTATCCTAAATCAGATAAGGGAATAATATCCAATATATATAAAGAACTCAAGAAGGTGGACTCCAGAAAATCAAATAACCCCATTAAAAATGGGGCTCAGAACTGAACAAAGAATTCTCACCTGAGGAATACCGAATGGCAGAGAAGCACCTGAAAAAATGTTCAACATCCTTAATCATCAGGGAAATGCAACTCAAAACAACCCTGAGATTCCACCTTACACCAGTCAGAATGGCTAAGATCAAAAATTCAGGTGACAGCAGATGCTGGCGAGGATGTGGAGAAAGAGGAATACTCCTCCATTGTTGGTGGGATTGCAAGCTTGTACAACCACTCTGGAAATCAGTCTGGCGGTTCCTCAGAAAATTGGACATAGTACTACTGGAGGATCCAGCAATACCTCTCCTGGGCGTATATCCAGAAGATATCCCAACCGGTAAGAAGGACACATGCTCCACTATGTTCATAGCAGCCTTATTTATAATAGCCAGAAGCTGGAAAGAACCCAGATGCCCCTCAACAGAGGAATGGATACAGAAAATATGGTACATTTACAGAATGGAGTACTACTCAGCTATTAAAAAGAATGAATTTATGAAATTCCTAGCGAAATGGATGGACCTGGAGGGCATCATCTTGAGTGAGGTAACACAATCACAAAGGAACTCACACAATATGTATTCACTGATAAGTGGATATTAGCCCAAAACTTAGGATACCCAAGATATAAGATACAATTTGCTAAACGCATGAAACTCAAGAAGAATGAAGACCAAAGTGTGGACACTGTGCCCCTTCTTAGAACTGGGAACAAAACACCCATGGAAGGAGTTACAGAGACAAGGTTTGGAGCTGTGATGAAAGGATGGACCATCTAGAGACTGCCATATCTAGGGATCCATCCCATAATCAGCGTCCAAACGTTGACACCATTGCATACACTAGCAAGATTTTGCTGAAAGGACCCAGATATAGCTCTCTCTTGTGAAACTATGCCGGGGCCAAACAAACACAGAAGTGGATGCTCACTGTCGGCTATTGGATGGATCACAGGGCTCCCAATGGAGAAGCTAGAGAAAGTACCCAAGGAGCTAAAGGGATCTGCAACCCTATAGTTGGAACAACATGATGAACTAACCAGTACCCCGGAGCTCTTGTCTCTAGCTGCATATGTATCAAAAGATGGCCTAGTCGGCCATCACTGTAAAAAGAGGCCCATTGGACTTGCAAACTTTATATGCCCCAATATAGGGGAATGCCAGGGCCAAAAGAATGGGTATGGGTGGGTAGGGAAGTGGGGGGCATATGGGGGACTTTTGGGATAGCATTGGAAATGTAATTGAGGAAAATACGTAATAAAAAAAATAATAAAAAATAGATTTGAAAAAAAAAAGAAAGTATGGCAGTGTAGGTCCACTTATCATTGTTCTTTACAAGTGTATCTAATTTTACTATTTATGTCAGTGCTTTTTTTTTAAGATAGTGCCTATACTTCACTCATTTGAGACTTTCACCCTTACAACATCTCGACAGTATTTGCACATAAATATTTAGTAAATACGTTAAATTGAATTTTAATCTTTTATCTGTTTGTATGTAAGTGAGAGAGCCCACAAAATATATAACACCCTTAATTTTTAAGGCAGTATCAGAGTAGTAAGGATTGGGTGATTTGTGGAGAAAAATGTTAATAATTTCATGATTACCAATTTTAACAATAAAATTACTTTAACAATATAGCATAGCTTCATAAAATTGTATTACATTCTGTATAATGTTATAAAATGCTGATTTTTCCCTGGCATCATAGATTATAATCATTAATGTAATATTTAATATTTAATATTAACTTAAAATATGGTAAAATTCTTATAACTTTCTTCTATGTTATCCACATACTTGATTTCCAGTTACATGAGACAAAACCTTCAAATGTATAATGATATTCAAAAATGAAATTAATATCCTTGGCTCAACCATGACCAATGCATACATAGTAGCAACCCTTACTGCATGCAAGATGTTTTTTAAATCCCCCAGTGATGGCTGAAACTTTAGACAATACTAAGCTCTGTGAATACTATGATGTTTTCCTGATGCATAAAATCATTTGATAAAGATTAATTGATAAATTGGAGATAGAATAAGAATATGAAAAAGTTAGTGTTGTGGTATCTCTTACTGTGATCAGAATATCCCATTGTACTTTTACTTTTCTTGTGATGACATGACATGGTAAAATTCCTATGTGATTAAAAAGTGTGAGATTAATGATATATGTAATGAAATATAGCATTTGGCTACTGTTATCACTTTTTCTTAAATCCATGTGGTACAATAAATACCATGATTGGGAATATGATTATTGTTAAGCAACTTACAGGCAGGTAGTACAAAGAATCTTGTTATATGAGAGAAGAAGTTCCAATTCACATTCTATGCAAGATGATGAAGGACAGAATAGAACATCAAAGGATGGCATGGTGTTCTGTCCTGCTACTCAGAATGGTGCATTATTTAAAACTTATGAATCAATTATTTCTGGAGTGACCTATGATATTTTCAGACTGTAACTGCCAACAGGTCACTCTAACTATGGAATGCAAACTGTCAGATAGAGGAGACTACTGTATTAACTATATGAAGTAACATGTGCAGAGGTTGAAATTATTCCTGTACTTTAGTTCCTCACGGCTAATTTAAAGTTCAATCATATTTAAAAGATCAGTGAATCCTTGACACACAACTGTAGTGATTTTTGTCTTTTAAGACATTCTGAATCGAAGAAGAGATTGCTTATCAGAATAAACTGCTAGAATGAGCAGGGTTCTTTCCTTGGTGTATTGTTAATGTTTGTCAGAAGTAATTTGACAAGGTGCTTCTTGCTGTTAGGTTGTCTGTCATCTATGAGGCTCTCAAATGGAGCATTTTCGGACTTCTGTGGGAATGATGTAAAGAAGAGGAATCATTTTGCTCAATCTCATGTAATCTTGACATCTTGCATTAAGTTCCTTTTCTTCTAGTTACAATAGTGTTATTTGTTTGAGACTTAATTTATAGGAGTCAGTCAGAGCTGCAGAGAAGTATGTGTTCTGGGGGCTCTGGTGTCTGTCTTGACGTTATTTTCAGCATGTCGGAGGAGACACTGGTTCTCACTTCACCCTGCCAAAAGGTAAAAATACATGGTTCTTAAACCTTCTACTAAATTTTGAGAGATTTTGTTAGTGGTGGCAACTAAACAATAGCCTCACATTAACAATGTTCTCAAATAATTTTACGAAAAGGAGTAATAATGCATTTTCCACACATTTAAAGAAATATATCCATACCTTCCAACTTTGTATTTATATAATTTGTACACTCAGGGAAAAATAGGTCAGCAAGCCAGCCTTCATAGTTGAGGCCATAAAAAAAGAATAAATCTAATAGTGCACTTTCTCTGATTTCCTCTCATTAGCTTTCTTTGAAGCCAGGTTGTGAGTAATGCAAGAAGGTGAGTTGCTAGTTGGTGTTCAGGCTGCAGTTTTGTTTTCTAACAAACGGTGAAATGAACTCTTGACAAAAGACAAATTGGGGGTAGTTGTTTGGTCCTATCAAGAAATTCTTCATATTGAGCTCACATCACAAGACAGAAAATGAGCTGATGACTCAAAAGTCAATGACAGTGCTGAATATCGAAGAGTAAATGCTTCATTTGGATTTTCTCTTCTCCAGTAGAATTGCTATTCAAAAAAGCCAAAGGTGGGTTGTATTCTTCATTGTA
Source organism: Mus caroli (assembly GCF_978045245.1). Lineage (NCBI taxonomy): Eukaryota > Metazoa > Chordata > Mammalia > Rodentia > Muridae > Mus > Mus caroli. The sequence goes on along the minus strand of NW_028227260.1, from coordinate 39,786,558 downwards.
CACCTTGAAGTTTATATTCTTTCTCCCAATTTATGTTGCAATTATATTTGGGGCACTATAACTCTACAAATAATCACACCAGATTTTCCTTTTTCATTAAAGCAATGCCATCTCCACAGGTAAAGTTAGGCTATTTATATACATGCTTGTATCTGGATTTTTAATTCAGAAGCAAGCTCATCAATAATGTATGCATTCTCCTTTCATTATTGGTTGTTTGCTAAATAAAGGTATACTCTGGTTCAGGTTATAGGGAGAGAGTTAAGTAGAGAAATACTTAGGTAGAGAAATAGAACAGCTAGCACTTTTCAGTGCCCCAGATAAGGTAAGAGAGAGCAGGTGCCTGACTTGTTTATTATAGTCATAGAAAATATTTTCCATGACTCCCTAGCATAATGCACTATAAGTAATTAGGAGGATTTTAAAGATTTATTTCTAATATATCCATATTATGTATAGGTGTGTCTGTCTGCCTCTGTGTATGTGTGTGTGTGTGTGTGTGTGTGTGTGTGTGAGAGAGAGAGAGAGAGAGAGAGACTGCCTATGGGTATGTATACATGAGTGCAGATATCTGGGAAGGTCAGAGTCATTGAATCTTCTGAAGCTGAATTTATAGGCAGTTGTGAGCCACCTGATATGGGTGCTGAGAACCACATTATGTTTCTATGGAAATACAACAAGTCCTCTTAACCAGTAAGCAAGCTCTCCAGCTCCTATAGTTTCCTTTTGACATATTAAGTTTAGCATGTTAAAAATGGTACATTATGCATTACCTACCTATTGAAAGGCAAAAGTTTCTCCACTGCATAATTTAGCTTTTGAAACAAAAATGAACATTTTCTTCTATGTTTGCACCAAAGTTGGGAAAATACTCCTTTTCCTTGAGATAGTAGGTTGAATTCCTTAAGAAACATAAAGTAGGCAGCAAAAAGCATACCTAACTTCCAATGTCTTTCAAATAGTAGTTTAAAGCAATGCCTACAAATTTTCATTGTCATATCTGAGTTAAAAAAAATGCTAAAACTAGATGGCTACTAATATATTTTCCTTGTTAGACCTTAGTGTCAACAAGTCAGAGTCATTTGAGAAGAGGGGAAACTCACCTGAAAAAAATGTCTTCAAGATGTTGACCTGTAGACAAGTCTGTGGGGGTTGATTTCTTTCTTTCATTCATTTTCTTTCTTTTCTTTTTTTTTTTTTAAGAAAGCATTTTTTATTGGATATTTTCTTTATTTACATTTCAAATCCTATCCCGAACATTCCCTATACCCTCCCCCTGCCCTGCTCCCCTACCCATCCACTCCCACTTCTTGGCCCTGGCATTCCCCTGTACTGGGCCATATAAAGTTTGCAAGACCAAGGTGGCTCTCTTCCCAATGATGGCTGACTAGGCCATCTTCTGCTAGATATGCAGCTAAAGACACGAGCTCTGGGGGTACTGGTTAGTTCATATTGTTGTTCCACCTATAGTGTTGCAGACCCCTTCAGCTCCTTGGGTACTTTCTCTAGCTCCTCCATTTGGGGGCCCTATGTTCCATCCTATAGATGACTGTGAGCATCCACTTCTGTATTTACCAGGCACTGGCATAGCCTCACAAGAGACAGCTATATCAGGGTCCTTTCAGACAAATCTTGCTGGCATATGCAATAGTGTCTGGGTTTGGTGGCTGATTATGGGATGGATCCCCAGGGGTTGATTTCTTAGTTAATAATAGAAGTGGGAAGATTCAACTCACTGTGGGTGGTGTCACATTCAGCAGAGAGTCCTGGGTTATATAAGGAAGCAGGTTGAGCAAGCCATGAGTTGGTAAGCAAGGAAGTGATCTCTTTCTATTCCTTCTGCTTCAGTTCCTGCCTCAAGGTTCCTGCCTTGAGTTCCTGCCCTGACATCTCATGGTAGACCATTACCTAGAAATATAACATGGATTAAAATATTTCCATCCCAAGTTGGGTTTTTTTTTATTGGATATTTTATTTACATTTCAAATGTTATCCATTTTCCCAGTTTCCCCTCCAGAAAAACCCTATCCCACCCTCCCTCTCCCTGCTTCTATGAGGGTGTTCCTCCACCCACACACTCACTCCCTCATCCCTGCTCTGGCCTTCTCTACACTGGGGCATTGAGCCTTCCCAGGATCAAGGGCCTCTCCTCCCATTGCTGTCCAACAATGCCATCTTCTGCTACATATCCCTTGAGAGCCATGGGTTGCTCCATGTATACTCTTTGGTTAGTGGTTTACTCCCTGGGAGCTCTGGGAGGTCTGGTTGGTTAATATTTTTGTTCTTCCTATGTGTTGCAAACCTCTTCAGCTTCTTTAGTCCTTTCTCTAACTCCTCCATTGGGGACTCTATGCTTAGGTCAATGGTTGACTGCTAACATCCACCTCTTCATTTGCCGGGCTCTGGAAGGGCCTCTCCAGAGACAGCTGTATCAGGCTCCTGTCAAGCACTTCTTGGCACCCACAATAGTGTTTGGGTTTGATGTCTGTATATTGGATGGATTCCCAGGTGGGGCAGTCTCTGGATGGCCTTTCCTTCTGTCTCTGCTCCACACTTTGTCTCTGTATTTCCTCCCTTGAGTATTTTGTTCCCCCTTCTAAGAAGGACTGAAGCATCCACACTGGTCTTCCTTCTTCTTTTGCTTTATATGGTCTGTGACTTGTATCTTGGGTATTCCAAACTTTTGGGCTAATATCCACTTATCAATGAGTGCATACCAAGTGTGTTCTTTTGTCACTGGGTTACCTCACTCAGGATGATATTTTCTAATTCCATCCATTTGCCAAAGAATTTCACTAATCCATTGTTTTTAATAGCTGAGTAGTACTCCATTGTGTAAATGTACCACATTTTTCTGTATCCATTCCTCTGTTAAAAGAGATTTTCCAGCTTCTAGCTATTATAAATCAGGCTACTAAGAACATAGTGAAGCATGTGTCCTTGTTATATGTTGGAGCATTTTTTGGTTATATGCCCAGGAGAGGTATAGCTGGGTCCTATGTCTAAATTCCTGAGGAACCACCAAACTGATTTCCAGAGTGAAAGTACCAGCTTGTAATCCCACCAACAATGGAGGAGTGTTCCTCTTTCTCTATACATACTTGAGTTTTTGATCTTGTCCATTCTGGCTGTTGTGAGGTAGAATCTCAGTGTTGTTTTGATTTGTATTTCCTTGATGGCTAAGAGTGTTGAACATTTCTGTACATGCTGCTCAGCCATTTGGTATTTGATGATGAATTTTTTTTAATGACAGTGTTGGAAACAAGCCAGAGTATGAACCTTTATCTTCACAATGGATGACTATGATGAGTGAGGGAAATTTGTCATTGGTTTATATACTTTCTACAATGTACTTTCTGGTGAAGACATAAACATATATAAATGTACTTTAAATACCTCATATTCTTAGGGTATTGTCTTAGTCAGGGTTTCTATTCCTGCACAAACATCATGACCAAGAAGCAAGTTGGGGAGGAAAGGGTTTATTCATCTTACACTTCCACATTGCTGTTCATCACTGAAGGACGTCAGGATTGGAACTCAAGCAAGTCAAAAATCAGGAGATGATGCACAGGCCATGGAGGAATGTTCTTTACTGGCTTGCTTCCCCTGGCTTGCTCAGCCTGCTCTCTTATAGAACCAAGACTACCAGCCCAGAGATGGTCCCACCCATAAGGGGCCTTTCCCGCTTGACCACTAATTGAGAAAATGCCTTACAGTTTGTCTTAGTCAGGGTTTATTCGGCTTACACTTCCATGCTGCTGTTCATCACCAAAGGAAGTCAGGACTGGAACTCAGACAGGTCAGGGAGCAGGAGCTGATACAGAGGCCATGGAGGGATGTTCTTTACTGGCTTGCCTCCCCTAGCTTGCTCAGCCTGCTCTCTTATAGAACCCAAGACTACCAGCCTAGGGATGGTCCCACCCACAAGGGGCCTTTCCCCCTTGATCACTAATTGAGAAAATGCCTTACAGTTGGATCTCATGGAGGCATTTCCTCAATTGAAGCTCCTTTCTCTGTGATAACTCCAGCTGTGTCAAGTTGACACAAAAATAGCCAGTACACAGTTGGATTCTCATGAGGGCATTTCCTCAACTGAAGCTCTTTTCTCTGTGATAACTCCAGCTTGTGTCAAGTTGACACAAAACTAGCCAGTACAGGTATCTACCCCTTTCTGCTTTGCACATTTCTAGGAATACCTATTTTTACATTTACTAGACTCTAAATCAAATTGTGCTAGATTTGTGCTTTTAGAATCTCTGTGGAAAAGAAATTTGTTTTGTGACTGTGGTCTATGCATGTTATTCATGGAATAATGGAGGTCAAGTGCTTCGCCACTTCAAATTTTCTATTACCTCTTGAAGTAAATGACTGACCATTACTAAGGTCTCTGAATGGGTCAAAGCTTTTGCACTGCTGCTGTTTCCCCTTGGTTTCCTTGTTGATGCTGTGTGTTAGTTGAGACCAGAGGAGCTCCCTAGGTAGCCTGGGCTGGCCTCACACTCTTTTACCAGCCACTGCTTACTAAACAATGTGATTCTAAGTGGGTGTCCCCAGGACTGACACTTCCCTTTGTGTTTTGTTTTTAATTGACTTCTTTGAGCTACCAATGTTCTTAACACTTCAAGCAACTCTTTTCAGTGGAAAGGCTGCAATGACAAACACTTTACTCAATGTTAAGAAATGCCTTTCCTTGCTTTGGTTAACCTGTGAGCTGTGCAGAAACTTACTTTGACATCACAAAGCTACCTTCACTTTTCATTTTCATTAAGAAATTCTGCTGTGGCAAACCAATTTCTTCTATCTGCTGGTTTATTGTGAGTTGGAAACAGTGAAATGAATACTAACTAGGGTAATTCCAACATATATTGTGTTATTTTACCATAGTTAAATTGTCTTCACAAAATAAACCCAAGACATTGCCATCTGACTCAATAATGTACCCACCATGCCTTGGTGAATTAAAGAATTCTTGTGGGCCAATAGTCCTTTTCAAAACCAACAGTCTGTTCCTTGCATCAATAGAATAGGTATTCACTGATTAATACATAATATAAATTATCTGTATGTATGGTGGCATACTGACTTCTTGTTGTTATGGTAAAAATCAGGACCAAAATCAACTTTGGGAAGGAAGGACTTAGTTAATTTTATAGGTTACAGGTCATAAAGGGAAGTCAGAACAGGAAACAAGGGAGGGATTGTAGCAGAGATAATGTAAGAACACTACTTAATGACCTGCTCCCCATGGCATGCCCAACCTGTTTTTGTATGCACCCCAGGACCTCTTGCCCCACAGTGTTAACTCCCCCAGGTGCTGGTTCATCCCCTATCAATCCTTAATTAAGAAAATGCCCATAGACTTACATATAGGTCAATCTGATGGAGGTATTTTCTAAATTGAGGTTTTCTTCCTAGATGACCCTAATTGTGTGCATTTCTTTCTTCCCACATTGAAAGGCTGTGGATTCCTTCTATAAATGGATCAAATAACTTTGGTACAGCTCATGTGTGAGACAACAATATCTTAGAAAAATGTGGTAGAGTGGAGGTAGTGAGTAGTAGAGATATGCTATTCATCATTTACCTCTCTATTTATCCATCTACCCCATATCCAAATGATGCAAGTATCTTCATAAATTCTTTTAACAGTATATCCCAGACTGTCCTGTAACTTGTCAATAGCCTGAAGAGTGGAAAATTCCTAGTAACCTGTTAAGATCATAAACACTTGAGTCATAAACACCTGGTCCTCAGACCTCAGCCACTCCCAGAACATACCTTACCTTTCCTGGAACAATCATAATGTTCCAACGACCTCTGTGGAATGTCTCAACGCCCCAGAAGCATTGCCTAAGGTAGCACATGATCTAACTGCTAAAAGAATTTATGATTTCCCTTCCCTCCCCCTGGTTTGTGGTTTTTTTCCTTTAAAAGCTCTGTAAAACTTCAGGCCGGGGTCGAAACTCCTCTACTCCTGCTTGGAGCATGAGTCTCGACCCCAGCATGCTGGCCTGAGCTCTCGTTCTGTCTCGTTCTGTCTCGCTTTCAATAAAATTCCTCGTGTGATCACAAAGTCCGGTCTCAGTGTCCTACTGGGTGCGCGACGGTCCCGAGACTTGAGTGAGGGTCTCCCTACGGGGGTCTTTCAGCCCAGACTGTCTTCGAACTTGTGATTCTCTTGCCTCAAGCTAGCAAATGCTGGCATTATAGGCAATAATCAGATTCTTTTAAAATCAATTTCTTTTGTTGTTTGTTTCCTTTTTTTTTTTTTTTTTTTTTGAGACTGGCTTTCTCCATGTGGTCTTGGCTGTTCTGAATCTTGCTCTGTAAGTCAAACTGGCTTTGAACTCAAAGATCTGCCTGACTCTGCCTCCCGAGTGCTGGGATTAAATGCATGTGCTACCACCACTCGGTACAAGAGATGAAACACATGAATTTGTGGGAGGTTTCATTGAAATAAATAAAAATTCTCAAATTTTACACAATATGTGACTTTATGAAGACATTATTAAAGTCCTTCCAAGGATTAGAAAGGCCTTATACAAACAAAAAAGTTGAATTAGTTTAGTGATAGATCTGCCTTGTAAACCATACTCACAGATGGGGTAGATGTATGTGACATAGAAATTGCCTCCATATTCAACATTGTAGAATGCATAACTGGAGCTTAAATGGTAAAATATTTTCTCAATTTTCACAATAGTTTCATCTTTATACCCAAGATCAGTCTATTTGTATGGAAGTACAAATATTTACAGCTGAACACTGCAAAACATTCAAGATTACAGGCAGATGAAATTATTGTTCAAATATTCATTAACTTCAATATTTACTGACATATGGGTAATGTACACTATTAGAGACTATAGATTTTTTTCTCCTGAAAATCACATATACATCATCCATTCCCCAAACTCCCCCTGAATCTAGAGACTCAGCGAGAATTCCACATTAAAAAAGGAAAAAAATCTGAATAGGAAAAGGGTATAATCATCTCAGGCAATCTGAGGTAGTTGTGTGTTCTGCTATTCAAGTCTTTAGATATATATCTCCAGGAGAAATTATTTTGCTAAGTTTGCTCTGGACATATTGAACTCTGTTCATAAGAAACATCTGAGGTCTAGCCTTCTTAGTAACCCACAAGTGCTCCAAAATTATCTTACACCTTTCCCATTACTTGTAAGCTGTACTTGCAATTTCTAGGATTGTTCCTGACACTTTTAGGTAGCACACTTCATCTCCTCAAAGAGAAATTCTCTGAGCTTGCTAAGAGGATAGATGGCTGATCTAATTAACTAAGACATGCTAATGTGGTCACTGGGGCAAATGAAGCACACTGTTAAGGATTTTAAGTGTGTCTCTTTGAAGCAAATGTTCCTCCTTGTGTTACCTAACTGTGTTTTGAATACTGAGATTTTTCAAAGTGCAGATTAGAGAAAAATTAAAGGAATAATTTATTGTGTAGGGGAAAATGTCATGGAATTAGTCTTAAAGAGATCAGGTTTGAATGGAATGGTTTCTGTTATCTAGCACTGTAAGGAAAACCAGCAAGAGAGGAATAGACTAAAGACTTCAGCACACTAGTAAGGGCAGTGGTGTAGCCACTGAGACTTGTAAATTGATAAATTACAGTGCCTCTGAAAGAAGTAGAAAGTAATAAGACTAACCATGCATAAAATATCTCATCATTCATAGTCCAAGGGGAAGGCTGATTGTAAAATCACTAAGAATTATGTTTGGAATTTTGAAATTTCTAAGTTTCACCCTTATGATTTTATTGAGATATTCAAAATAATCTAAAAGTGTTAAAATTATACAAGCAGAAATATTTTGACTGTGTACACAAAGGAAGCCACCAAAGAAGCAAGATAAGGAATAATAGACTGAGATACCCCAGTGGTTAAAAACATTTTAACTTTTGTAGAGGGCCAGTGTTCAACTCCCAGCACCTACATGACATTTCATAGCCATTGGTAACTGCATTTCCTAGGGATTCTATGCCCTTTTTGGACTCTTAAGCACAAAACACATACAGTATATATGCATTCATGAACACAAAACACGTATATAGATAAAATGAAATAATAGATGGTTTAAAAAATATAATGGAAAAATACATCATTACTAAAATCATCTTGCTTTTTTTTTTGTATTTTTCTCTTGCCCACCTCCCAATGTAAAGAGATTTTAATCCAGCAATATGGCTGCTCTGGCAAGGGATCACATTCAAAGATCTAGCCATGTGTGATTTGATACATACATGCCCTTAGTACAGACCTTTAATGAAAACTTAGCTTGTGGAAAAAAGCAGCCATTGTGAAAGTGACATCTAACTGAGGGGCAGACAGAGTGATGAATCAGAAACAATGTGATCTAATGAGTCAGCAAAAAGGATATGCCCAACTTTCACAAGAAAAGCACAGGAAAGACAAGCTATTTAAGAGCATCATGAAGAGAGAGAGAGGGGGTCAGTGAGTTGGGAGTCAATGCAGTTGAATGACATACAATGGAATTAAATTTGGTCATGAAGTTCTATGCAAGTCAGCAGAAGGAGTTGAAGAAAGAGAATAAGAAGCCAGAAGACTAGGACCAATTGTCAGTATTAGAGTCCAAGCAGAGCAATACAGTGGGAAGCTGAAAGAATCCAGATTGAATCAATTAGTTTGGAGAAGAGTTTGAAGCAAAACAGTTGAGTTGAACCAACCACCCAAAGTTCAGAGAGAGTGAAAAAGAGTGTTCATTCAGCAGTAAGTCTCTGAAATGGCAATAATACCAGGAGAATAAAGGATACTTTTACATTCCATACTCACAGGCTAGCACTGATCTGCTTTTTGTAATTAATGATTAGGACAACTTTCAAAAAATGATTTCATATGGTATGTTCTCTCATTTTACTTCTCATCTACTTAATGAATGTGTACTAAAGTGATAATTTCAAAGAATCCAGAATGATTAATTTCCCTTCTGCTATTGCTTATGCTGCTAAATAATATTCATCTATATGAATAAAAGCTGTCCATTCATACATTGAAGAATGTTTTTGATATTACAACTGAGGCTTTTATAAGTATTAATATACAAGTCTTTATTGAGCTATGTGGTTTTGAGAAGTACCTAGGAGTGAAATGGTGGGCTTAATGTTTAGTTAGTTTAAAGAGTCTATCAAACCATGTATAAAGAATTGATTATTATACTCCAATAAGTTATGTCGACATTGATAAATATAACAGTATTTGGACAAAGATTCCCTACCTGTTCTATTAAGTCAAGATATGTTCTTTTTATTTCATTCAGATAGTCCTAAATACACAGACAAGTGTCTTTTTGAAAAAGAGAAGTGAAGATTTAGGAGAAAATGAAAAGGCTGGGAGAAGACAGTGGCAGAGATTGCAGTTGTACTGTCACTAAATACTGTCACTATATAGTCAAAGAATGTCTGAAGCCATCAGATGCTGGGAGACACAAGAAAAAACTTCCCCACCAAACTATGAGAGTAGAGCTGCATCAACTGACATCTTGATTTCAAATGTCTGGCTTTTAAACAGAAATAAAATTCTGAGTTGTTATTATAGTGGCTATGTTTGTCACATTTTATTATGGCAAGTCTAAAAACCTAATAGACACTGTTTTACAAAGTATTTGCAATATATTATCAACATTAATGAATGAGGTGACAAATTACTCTGAATTCTCACCAATATTTGGTATGGTTTGAATTATAATCATATTACATATTAATTATTGTACAGTGACATCAACTTGTGGTTCAAATTGCATTATCGTAATGACCAAGTATATTGAGCAGCTGTTGAATGTCTTATCCTAGGTATACAAGATCTGTTCATATGTTCTGGCAAAGAACCTGTTAAAATGTTTTCTGTCAGGCAGTTTTTCTTTAATGAGTGTGTGTCTGTATATGTGTGTGTGTGTATGTGTGTGAGTGTGTGTGTGTGTCCAGAAGTTCTTTGTTGGATGTTGGTTGGATGTATGTTTTCCAAATATTTTCTGGGAATCTCTAGCTCACATTTTCATTCATTTAACAGTATTTTTTTTTAAGTTTTAAAGAATCTGATGAAGTAGCCTATGTTGTTTAGTAGTACATGCTTTTAATATGCATGCTTATACACAGTCTTAATTATTGTTTGCATAAAGCATGAGGCAAAACTGAGGATGACCTTTGAGAATCTGAATGCTCAATTGTTCTCATATTGTTTCCTGAAAAGAGGATGAATTCCCCCATTGAATATCCTGGGCATTATGGACAAAAATCAATTTAGCATATTTGTATAGATCTCTTTAGGGGACTTTAAATTCCATTTCACTGATTTATAAATCTATTTATCTTTAAGTTAATACCAAACTGCTTTAATTACTGTACATTTGTATTAGATGGAGAAACAATCATAGGTCTTTCAAATTTTTTAATCATTATCCAAATTGGATATTCTGTTCTAACTTCTTCATATTGTCAATAAACACAACAGAGTGACTAGAATTTTTAACAATCACTGTGACCAATCTGTAAATAAGTATAAGGAGAAAATACTTGTAAATAATACTGTCTTCAACTTATAAAATGTACTTTTTGTGAAAATCATCCTTTCAAAGATTTCAAGTTCTAGTTGTCAAAATTGTACTTATTTTCCTAAGTTTTTCCTCTAAAAAATTAATATTTTAGAAGTTGCAAGAAATACTATCTTGACATTTTATATTCTACATCACCCTGGGTATAATATAGACATGAATTTTGTGTTTGTATGTGTGTGTGTGTTTGTGTGTGTGTACCGGTCATATATTGTGCTACTTTCCTAAATCTGTTAGATCTGTTGTACTATTTTAATAGATGTCTTGTTTTCCAAATAAATAGTCATGGTGTGTGTAGGTAATGTCATTTAAACTATTTTCTTTTCGTTCTGATTTGAAAGTTTTTTCTTTTCCTTTCTTCATCATACTGGAAAAGAGTTCCAGTCAAATGCTGAATAAAAATGGTGAAAGACAACAGTTGTGTTTTCTCAGATCTGTCATTCCTGATGCCTACTGATGAAAGATTCCTATCTTTGTTACTCTTGTAAGGTTTTTAAGTTTTGTCTCTAATTTTCTGTTTTGACAATTTCTACTCTTTTCCTCAATTTATTATTATTTCATTTGTATCAATTCATTGTATCAATATATTTGTCTTCCTTTAAACCTTATAACTTGACTTTAGGATGCAAGTAAATTATTTTGAGAAACTTTGACCCTTTCATGCCATACATATATCTCAGATTAACAATGTCTACACTAGACATTAGCTTTGGAAAAACTTTATCACCCTGCTGAAAAAATAAACAACTTTACAGTTTCAGAATGTTTTCCCTCAAGGCTTAATAGAATTAAACTAGTTTCAGCATTTCTGTAAATCTTTGTCTTTCTGAGTAATTCTTTCTTCTATGATATTCTGCCTTATGAATTCTAGATGCCATTATTCCTCTGAATGCAAAATTTCATTCCAATTTAGGGATAATATATCAGGATTTGTTTGTATTTCCTATTCATATTCTCTCTCTTTCTCTCTCTCTCTCTGTCTCTGTCTCTCTCTGTCTCTCTCTGCTCTCTGTCTCTGTCTCTGTCTCTGTCTCTGTCTCTGTCTCTCTCTCTCTCTCTCTCTCTCTCTCTCTCTCTGTCGTCTCTCTGTCTCTCTGTCTCTCTGTCTCTCTGTCTCTCTCTCTCTCAGACAGATTTAGGATTATTGCAAGTTGCCTAAATCCTTCAAATTCTAGTCAGAGACTGCTCTGCATTTTTATTGAAGGCAGAATAAATCGTATGGCACATTTTGCTACTAAATCTCAAAATGAAATTACTTTTTCTCTATTCTTAGGGGTATATGTACCTCTGCTTGTTTCCTTATTGTTCAGTGTAGTCATTTCTTTGGACCTTTTTTTAGAATTCTATTTTTCGTAAATGTGATATGGTGCATTGGAGGAACTGTATTAAATCTGTTTTTATTGACTTGTGTTCCTCCTTATCCTCATTGACTAAAGTTGAGTACTTTCTTTATCCAAGGACCTCTATTGAAATTGTTTTTAACTGTATTTCTACAAACACACACACACACACACTTTAATTAACAAAAGAAACACAATTATCTTAGGCTATGTGAAGAATACAATGTTTCCAAATCACCATAAAATTTCCAAAATGATTGAGACAGTTTACTACTTAGTTAGGGTTTCTGTTACTATGATAAAACATCATTACCAAAGACAAAACATTAGCAGAAAGTTTTTTTCTGTTTTTGTTGTTGCTGTTGTTTGTTTGTTTTTTGTTTTTTTCATTTTAAAGCTTGTTTTCCATCATCCAGGGAAGACATGACAGGAAACAAACCCATCATTGATACACAGGAGTCAGAAACTGATGTAGAGGTGATAAAGAACTGTTATGTACTAGATTAATTGATTTGTTTTCTTAAACATTCTAAAACCACTTACCTAAGGGCAGTCCCATTCACAATGGGTTAGGGCATTTTAAATCAATTATTAATCAAAAAGATGCTCCAGAAGCTTTTCCTACAGGCTGATCTTATGGAAGAATTTTCTCCTCTCAGATGACCCTAAGTTATGTTGTGTTGCCATAAGCACTAGCCAACATAACTGATTTCTTTTCAAATTGACACACAAATACATCACAATTTGATCACAACCTTTCCTTTTTCATTTGTCCCTAAGATGGCATATTACTATCACTATATAAAATGATCCAGCCTTTAAAATTCCAGTCTCAAGATTCATATAACTTAAATATTCATCTTTTTAAAAGACACAGTGTCTTCAACACTGAAAATTTTCTTTAAAATATCTAATGTTTCTCTAAAATATAAAAACACTTCTGTAGACTGATGTAAACTCAAAAATAAGTACTTCATTATTCCAAGAGTGATGAGCCAGGGAAGAGATACATTCAAGGAAAGTGGAACAAAAATACAACAGTGTATAAAACTCAGGGCCAAACTTTTGGGGCTCAGGATTTTCTGGTCTCCAAAGAACTTGCTGTAGCATACATAGACTATTCTAGAGGCTCAGGTGCCTTAGTGCACGGCTTCTACTGTTCTTTCTAATAATTTCATAGTGTTAGAAACTACACAATTCTGGAGTCTTCAGTGCAGCTGGGTTACACATTTTATGCATATCCTATTTGGGGGGTCTATCCTGTCATATGGTTCCAAAGGCTTCTACGGAAACTGAGAGTATACTCAAGCCTCAGCTCTTCGTGTCCCAGCTGGATCATGGGTTTCGTGCACTAATCCTGAGGGAAAACTTCTGAAAAGATTTTGTTTCAGGATTGCTTGCCTCTTCTTAGTTAACACCAATTTTTTGCACCAGCTAATCAGTATCAATTGTCCCAGCCAAGCAAAGATTACAGTTTAGCAGTTCAGGTTATAACTGTGTTAATATTGAATAAGTGATCTCATTTATCTTATAGGTTGGTATTGTAGATTAAAGCATTCTTACCTAAGATTATTAACAACTTTTTTCCCTTCTCTGCAACCTGAAACTTGGCACTACGAAACTTGGCTTAGAGGAAGAAAGTTTACAAACCACTTTCAAATGGAAGACTACTAATTGGTAAGCCAAATCTAAATTTTGAGACTTAGAGGAGAGTGGACTACATGGCTAGATAATGTTATATCTAATACCTCTTGGTTATTAAACAAAATCCCCAATGTCAAGTATGGGATACCTTCTCATTAGTTATTCATCAGGAAAGGCCCAGAGATTCTAAGGATCTTTCCATTCCTCTTGATTACCTACCAGAGCTAGTTAATAACATCTGGTTGCTGAAAGAACCACAAACTTTAGGTGTAGGCTGCATAGACATCAAGCAAAACTCAGGGTCCAAGTTTTACTTTAATTCTTATAGGTTTTTATATCTTCAAAATTGTAGTTTGTGGTTACTGATATTGATTCTAGACCAATTAGCTACTTTGAACAATTGTGAACCATTTTGAAAATAGCACTTATCAGAAGGATGAAATCATGAATAGTGAGTGACATTTAATAAAATAGTACTTTATATTATGTTTTTATTTGTGATTTATGACAAAGATACTATATAGAAAATGATTTCAATTTTTGCTTTTATTGTGCATTTTCAAATGGATTATTGAAAATACCTCACACCATGCCTGACCTAAAGCTGCACTACAGAGCAATAGTAATAAAAACTGCATGGTACTGGTATAGTGACAGACAAGTAGATCAATGGAATAGAATTGAAGACCCAGAAATGAACCTACAAACCTATGGTCACTTGATCTTTGACAAGGGAGCTAAAACCATCCAGTGGAAAAAAGACAGCGTTTTCAACAAATGGTGCTGGCACAACTGGTGGTTATCATGTAGAAGAATGTGAATTGATCCATTCCTATCTCCTTGTACTAAGGTCAAATCTAAGTGGATCAAGGAACTCCACATAAAACCAGAGACAGTGAAGCTTATAGAGGAGAAAGTGGGGAAAAGCCTGGAAGATATGGGCATAGGGGAAAAATTACTGAAGAAAAGAACAATGGCTTGTGCTGTAAGATCGAGAATCAACAAATGGGACCCCATAAAATTGCAAAGCTTGTGTAAGGCAAAAGACACCATCAATAAGACAAAAAGGCCACCAACAGATTGGGAAAGGATCTTTACCTATCCTAAATCAGATAGGGGACTAATATCCAATATATATAAAGAACTCAAGAAGGTGGACTCCAGAAAATCAAATAACCCCATTAAAAAATGAGGCTCAGAGCTAAACAAAGATTTCTCACCTGAGGAATACTGAATTACTGAGAAGCACCTGAAAAAATGTTCAGCATCCTTAATCATCTGGGAAATGCAAATCAAAACAACCCTGAGATTCCACCTCACACCAGACAGAATGGCTAAGATCAAAAATTCAGGTGACAGCAGATGCTAGTGAGGATGTGGAGAAAGAGGAACACTCCTCCATTGTTGGTGGAATTGCAAGCTTGTACAAACACTCTGGAAATCAATCTGGCAGTTCCTCAGAAAATTGGACATAGTACTACTAGCATATATCCAGAAGATGTTCCAACTGGTAAGAAGGACACATGCTCCACTATGTTCATAGCAGCCTTATTTATAATAGCCAGAAGCTGGAAAGAACCCAGATGCCCCTCAACAGAGGAATGGGTACAGAAAATGTGGTACATTTACACAATGGAGTACTACTCAGCTATTAAAAAGAATGAATTTATGAAATTCCTTGGCAAATGGATGGACCTGGAGGCCATCATTCTGAGCGAGGTAACCCAATCAAAAAAGATGATATATACTCACACATGATATATACTCACTGATAAGTGGATATTAGCCATGAAACTTAGAATACCCAAGATACAAAATACAATTTGCAAAATACATGAAACTCAAGAAGAATGAAGACCAAAGTGTGGACACTTTGCCCCTTCTTAGAATTGGGAACAAAACACCCAGGGAAGGAGTTACAGAGACAAAGTTTGGAGCTGAGGTAAAAGGATGGACCATCTAGAGACTGCCATACCCGGGGATCCATTCCATAATCAGCCTCCAAATGCTGACATCATTGCACACACTAGCAAGATTTTGCTGAAAGGACCCTGATATAGCTGTCTCTTGTGAGGCTATGCTGGGGCCTAGCAAACACAGAAGTGGATGCTCACAGTCAGCTATTGGATGGATCACAGGGCCCCCAATGGAGGAGCTAAAGGGGTCTGCAACCCTATAGGTAGAACAACAATATGAACTAACCAGTACCCCCCGGAGCTCATGTCTCTAGCTGCATAAGTATCAGAAGATGGCCTAGTTGGCCATCAGTGGAAAGGGAGGCCCATTGGTCTTGCAAACTTTATATGCCTCAGTACAGGTGAACACCAGTTCCAAGAAGTGGGAGCATAGGGGAGTGGCAGGGAGAGTATGGGGTTCTTTTGGGGTAGCATTGGAAATGTAAATGAAGAAAATAGCTAATTAAAATAAAATTTTAAAAAATTAAAAGAAGAAAAAAGAAAATACCTCAGCATTATTGACCTACCAGGTTCTCTAATGGAAATATCTTTTAATCTGGATTTAATGCTTGAATGTGGTGGCAGAAAGTGGGAGGTGGTGTATTGTCATCCTGGTCCCAATACTCCTAGTTACAGAAATGTGCAACCTTTTATGTTCCACTGAGTGTACATGAATACAGCTTTATAGTAATATTTTGCAAAGTTAAAGAGCATGTCCATATTGTAAATGAAATTAAAATTTGTGCAGTGCTAGAGTGAACCACTCTGGTGTTGGTGTTCCACATGTCAATGTGTTCTTTCAAAGAATTAACTTCTTATATATTTATACTGCTAGACCATACAATAAGATATTAGAAACAATAGATTTTTAGCTAAATTTATCCTCTTTTTTTGTATTAAACACATGTAGTTCTATATGCAGATTGAATTTTATCTAAACAATACACAGGTTAAATTTGCATTAAAATTTTGTATTTTATGGATTGATTCAACATTCTATGGAATGTTATTTATCATATAAGAGACAGTACCATGCAGAGAATTTCCCTATTTAATCAAGAATTTAAAAGCCTGTTTTATTTATTTAAATCTAAATACATATTAATATTAAACTTTTTTTCCCTCACATAGAACTTCTATTTATTTGGGGGGGTTATTTGGCTTATAATTTTGAACCACATACACAAGTTATATTACCATCTTTATTTCACCATCAAAAGAGTTCCAAATTACTCTGTCTGTATTAATTTTTATAATTTTATTATTTGATTATACTTACAAAAATGGTAGAGAAAAAGATTGACTATTTCTTTGTAAAAAACATGACTTCCATTTGGTTGCTCCATAGACTAATATAAGAGAAACACAGTGGATCTAGTTTTTGTTGTTGTGTTTATCTTTTCTTTGATATTCAGGTAGTTTTCAATATTTTGCTATGACTGGTAATATACTTTACACATGATTCTTTGAATGAATGTCCCATAACTTCTTTAAGAAAAATCCCTAGAGCATCGAAGTACATTAAATATTTTTAAACTTCAGATTTATGGTTCCAAACTACCCTCCAGAATGTTGCCACCAATTTACAATCATATGGTCCAATTTTGACCTCATAATCATTGTTTACTAGTATATGGAAGTATATGGTCTCACCAATCTACATTGTTGTAAGTTTAATAGAAATCGGAATGATGTGGTCTTCAGCTTTGTCATCAGTAAAATTAAATCTTGTTCAAAAATGGATGGATAATTGAAACTTTTGAAGAAAATTTAAATAAAGGCCAGTATTCAAAGCTACTAGAATCAAATGAATAAAACCAAAAATAAGGGAAGGACATTTGTTTCTTCTGCACTTTCAGGGCAGACAACTGTGGGAAAAACTGGAATTTTTAGTTTCACTTCAACCTAAGTTAGTAACCTAGTTACAGTGATCAACAAAGCAAATATAGTAGGATGTGATGATCCTGTTCCACAAAATACTATATGTAATATACTGTCATGGCAACAGTTTATGTGGAGGAATAACTGTGACAGTTGCTGTTTTTAAAAAGTAAATCTGTACTATTCTTAATGTGATTTGGACCACAAAGCAACTTGCAATGAGAAGACAAAATATAAGTTTAAAAAATAATATCACCATGTCTGTTGCTATTAGTCCATGAAACATACTATTTTGAATGTAATTCAATAGCAAAGAAAGTCATATAAAGCTGGTATGGATGGTAGAATGGTTATATTGAAGACAAGGAAAACAGGAAAAATTATCAAATATGTAATATATGTAATATACTGTGAAAGCCTCTATTCAGAGTGGAGGAATCTGAGCCTTCCTTAAAGCTCAGTGTGACTATTTACAATTCCTTTGGCCTTTCATCATCTTTGTCCCTATTTTGTAATAACAGGATGAGGTGGTGTTATAATAACAGGATGAGATGGTGTTATATCATTATTTCAATTTTAATTTTCTATAGTTTAACTGATATTATTAATATCAAAGTTATTGTTATAAAAACTCACTGATAGTAAAGTTATCTCAAGATTGGATGAAGAAAAATTATAGGAGTATAAATTCATTGTATATAATTCCTATGCTATTATCAAGCAATGAACAATATAATCATTAATAAAGTTAGTATAAAATGTATAAAAATGAACACTATAAGATAAAAAGGTTTTTATTATGCTATGTATAGCACTGTATGTTGTATAGCTTTCTCACCTATAAAGCCAAAGTAACTATGCTTAGTTTAAAAGGATTTATATAAGAAAACCACATGCTTAGGGTGTTTGGATAAGTGAATTGGAAATTTTCAAGTAGTAAAGGCTCTAAATAAAATACATTCTTTTTCTTGAATGTAGCTTCTTCCAGTGTATTTCCTGATAATTAAACCTAAAATATTTAGCAGTTTATGTACATATTTAAGCTCCTTTAATTTTTATACATATAATTGAACTTTTTAGTTTTTATCTTCTACCTTAATAATATATAAAATTTTATTAAAGATCAATATTGACAGATGAAACTCAGTGCTATGAAATGCTAATTTTAAACAGTGATGAAGTAAACTTTATACCATTAAAAAGTATTCCATTTTTTCTCATTAGTTTTTAGTAGAGAAAAACTCTCCAATATGCTATTTCTACATATCCAAACATATTAATGATTTTATGAAAACTTCATTTAATGCATATTTATCTACTCACAACTGAAGGCCATAGCTCTTTTTTTCAAGGCTTTAGAAATGTTTCCTGTTTTCTTTTTATTCTTTGCAACAGACTAGCAAGTTCTTTATTCAAGATCACCTGTCTATAATCTTATCTGGTTTCCACCCCCCTCCTTCCACGCCACACACACACACTCCTCCTTATAAAATGTTTATCAGTCTTTTGGTGAGGTCTTTTGTATGCTTGCATGGTTGGGAGTAGAAGTGTTAGAGCTTGAATCAATAGAAATAGTAGGTCATGGGAATATAGTTTGCCTGCCAGAGAACAATAGCACCTTCATTACACCACAGAGTAATAAGTTTAGCAATTCTGAGAACAACATAACGGAAGGAAAAATTGACAACTGGGAGCATAAATGGTAAAATAGGGCAGTTAACAATAAGCTTAGTAGCTGGAATCAGCCTTTTATCTCTTCTGTCAGTGTCTCTGTGGACAACACTGGCCCCACAGAAACCAAATGCAATCATGGCTGTGATGGAAGAGTATACCATATAGCTGAGATCATGGTTCAATGAGCCAAGTCTATATTCATTTTGGTTCTTATTTAGGTCATGAGCTAAACCAGCTTTCACATTTTAAGGACTATTTTATGATACAAAATTTTGATAAAAATGAATACAATTCAAAATAAAGTATTGTTAGAGCATAAAAACACTTGTGCATGCATCTTCAGTGGATGATTTTTCCTGTAACAACAGTGTTGAGTATATGCACATATATACGTATATATGACATCTTATCTTTTCTCAATGATAACATATATAACCATAATACAATTTTTAGCTCCTTGGATATCACCTGTATGATCTATTCATGAGGAAAGATACTTCAAGATGAAATATACAAAACCTTATTACAGATCTGCATCAACAAACGGATTTCTCATAAATATTAATGATAAGGAACTTTGATCTCTAAATCAGATGTTTCCCCACATGTAAGTGATTCCAATCTCTGAATTTAGTGTTCTGTGAATAAAGTTTTCAGTTGCATTTTTGTTTTGCATTACATTTGGAGACTGGTCATTTTTTCATAACATTTGGATGATGTTTATTTTCTAATTTTAATGTAACTGCATTCATAATATTATGTTTCACATCTCAGTATATGTAATCTAAAATATTTGCCCTCTGACCTTTTACAGAAAATACATGCCATCTTCCTTCATGGAATACTGTGGAAGTTGGAGAAAAGGTTCCCCAAATGTTGAAAATAGTCTTGTCATCAGAAAGCCACAAATAGAGAATTAGTGTTTGAGGTTGCTTTTTTTTATTGTGCTAATAAAATGAAATGATGCATGTTCTATAGATTTTAAATAGCAACGCAAGTTACTTTTATTATGGTAAGTAATAGCAAAAGTAGAATATGTGATTTAAATATGTCATTAAAAAGCTGAAACTTATGATTTTACATGAGCCATCAGTAAGAATATCTCAAAACAACAACATCAAAATACGTAAAAAAAAAAAAAGGCAAAACCAAGCATGTCTTCAATATCAGAATACAAAAAGTTTGACTTATTTTTAGACTACCTAGACACTTGCCTATGTCCTTATTAGGTATTAAACTAGACTCTTAAACATCATTATAGAAAGGAAATATATAAGATATATGGTCTTCTAGAGTTTGGTAAAAGGAAGAGAGGTAAGAGTAAAAATGGTCTATAATGGAATAATTTAGGGAAAACACATGAGGAAAATACAAATTACTTATAGTGTTAATTGAGAGAAGATGCATAGCCATCTCGATTGGCCACCTAGAAATTGAAGCTTAGCTGTAAAGTGGAAAATTATGTGGCCAGAACTATGCTTTGTACAAAGGTCAAGTGGAAGACATGCTCTGTGGTGGTTTGAATAAGCTTGGCTCGGGGAATGGCACTATTTTGAGGTATGGTCTCACTGGAGTAGGCGTGGCCTTGTTTGAGGAAGTGTGTCACTCTGGGTCTGGGCTTTAAGACCCTCATTCTAGCTGCTTGGAAGCCAGTCTTCAGAACAATAGGTAGAACTCTCAGCTCCTCCAGCCCCACATCTTCCTGGACACTGTCATGCACCTGCCTTTGTGGTACTAGACTGAAACTCTGGATCTATAAGCCAGCCCCAATAAAATGTACTTTATAAGATTTACGTTGGTCATAGCGTCTGCTCATAGTAGTAATACCCTAACTAAGACATTCCCTGTGCCTTTAATGATCTCAGATGATGATTTAACTAGTCAGTCATTATTTGTAAAATATAGTAGCTGATATACTTTAAGAAGAGGGGTACTATATCAACTGTCTTGAATAGCTAAGAAAACATTTTTCAGAAAAACTTGCCTTTTGGCTTGGGTTTTAGAAACTAGTAGAATCAAAATGTAGAACATAAAAATATCACAAGTACAAAAGATCATATTTTTTATGTCATAGAAATTTCTGGTTGACTACATTATATACTCTCATTTTCTTATGTTTGTTCTGAGAAGAAAGGCTAGAGGTGAGCATAAAAGTCTTTTTTACACTTACATAAGGATTAGAAAACATTTTCTTTTCCATATTATGAGCAATATTTATTACTTTTCTCATTGGCAAGATAGTATCAGAAAACAAAGGTTAAAAATAATAATGTTAAGACTATTTAAATGTCTGCCCTCTTAAATCTATAAATATTTCCATTTCTAGAAACAGAAAATTTCACAGTGCTATTTTATACCATCTATTATAATTTTTCAACATTTAAATATTTTAAATATGGAAACTGCTTTCCAACATATTGTTTCATTTGAAAACCTTGATATCTGTTGGAAGTGTTAATGGTTCCATTTCATGACTAAGAAAGCAAGCGTCCAACACAGTTCAATCCAATTACTTCAAGGAGGAGTTTTCTTTTCTTTTCTTTTCTTTTCTTTTCTTTTCTTTTCTTTTCTTTTCTTTTCTTTTCTTTTCTTTTCTTTTCGGCCTTTAATTTCTTTCTTTCTTTCTTTCTTTCTTTCTTTCTTTCTTTCTTTCTCTCTTTCTTTCTTTCTCTCTCTCTTTCACTCTCCAGAATTTATTCCCCTCTCCCCAGTCAATGCTCTGAAAGATTAATATCCCATACCTCCTCTCCACCCCCTTGTTTCAACAAGGATGTCCCCATTTCCCATCCCCCATATTTAAATCACATATTCTACTTTAACTATTCTTTACCATAATAAAAGTAACGTGTTGCTATTTAAAATCTATAGAACATGCTCTGCCGCACTCCTCACTAGCTAGTCAGTCTCTCGTTGGCCCACCCATACCAGACTCAGTACAGGAAGGCACAGAGTATCATGGAAGACATGGCAGATATGGAGGTAGAGCCAACTGCACAGAAGCAGAAGCAGCAGAGACTTCCCCTCCTGCAATCACTTTCCTTCGCAGCACTCTCGTACCAGACTGGGATAGAGATCTCTGTGGAAAGCCTCTGGTACACAGGCCCACATCTGGTTCCCAACATGGAGCACAGACACAACTACCACTGGATGGATACTATGGGAAAGTTACCCCCCCCTCCAGAAACAATCAATCTGTATTTTCCTACTATGTTTTCAGTCACCACCATTTGGACAAACTAAAGGGGCAACTGAAGCCTCTTGGCTAGAGCTACTCTCTGGTGTTGGCTGAAGATCCCTGGCCTCTGCCTGGATCCTGACAGCCCGCGATGGGCATTGGCAAAGACTCTCTAACTTCTCCTTAAAACCAAAAGAAAACCTGGAAATGCAGAAGCCACTTAAAAGCCACAGGGTGGCTGCCAGTTCTTAAATCTGCAGGAAGGTTTAACATTTTGGACCTCTGTGGAATCCCCTGAAGGGAAGTTCCCATTGGACAAGCACTTCTCCTCTTTTCTATCACAGGCAACTCTCTGTCACATAAAAAATGCCCCAGGCCAGGGAAATATGTGCCCTTCTAAATCACCATGGAATAAAATAGCCCCAAAACAAGCCTCCTGGTTTTGGGAGGAAATCCTTCAGATAGTCCCAAGCATGGCCAATGATAATATGTATAGCCTGGACTCATCAATCTGAGTAGTTTCTCTCATCAAAAACAAAGATTCCCCAGAAGGAAAAATACCTGCCCGGGATTTTTTTTTTGCCTATTGTACTGGCTTGTTTTGTGTCAACTTGACGCAGCTGGAGTTATCACAGAGACAGGAGCTTCAGTTGAGGAAATACCTCCACGAGATCCAGCTGTAAGGCATTTTCTCAATTAGTGATCAAGGGAGAAATGCCCCTTGTGGGTGGGACCATCTCTGGGCTGGTAGTCTTGGGTTCTATAAGAGAGCAGGCTGAGCAAGCCAGAGGAGGCAAGCCAGTAAAGAACATCCCTCCATGGCCTCTGCATCAGCTCCTGCTCCCTGACCTGCTTGAGTTCCAGTCCTGACTTCTTTCAGTGATGAACAGCAATGTGGAAATGTAAGCTGAATAAACCCTGTCCTCCCCAACTTGCTTCTTGGTCATGATGTTTGTGCAGGAATAGAAACCCTGACTAAGACAAATTGGTACTGGGAGTGGGGTATTCCTGTGACAACCTGACCATGTTTTCGTGAGGACTGTGGAAGGACTTTGGAACTTTGGGCTTGAAGATCCATTAGGTGTTAAGAGCTCTGTCAGAAGTTGGGAAGAGATCTGCTCTCCCAAAGGGCCACCTGAAGCTCTGCTGCACTCCTCACTAGCAAGTGAGTCTCTCCTTGTCCCAGCCCAACCCAACTCAGTGCAGGGTGGTACTGAGTAGCTTGCAAGGCACTGCAGAGATGGAGGTGGAGCCAACTGCAGCAGCAGAAGCTCTAAATAAGACTTCCCCTCCAGAACTCACTTCCCTTCACTGGAGCTATCACACTAGGCTGGGCCAGAGATTTCCATGGGAAGCCTCTGGTACATGGCACACAGACAGTGAATATAGGCACAAACACAGAAGCGTGTGAAAACATTCACAGTATGTGCCTTATTATGAAAAACAAGTATCATTTACTTATAATGAAATAAATGATTTGGCTAATTTATTGGTGTTTAAATCCTAATGAATATCTAGGTAGGGGACAATTTCTCCAAGCATTCATTTAAAGTTATTCTGTATCTAGATTTTTTTTACAAATCTCGCTCTTTGCAATTAGCCTAAACCCAATAGTATATATGTTCTGTTGGAACAAGGGGAAATATTGAATATTTGTAAATGTTTGTTTTGTACACTAATATATCTTTAGTGTTAAAAAGCTGCATAGATCATAGAAAACACTCAGTAAATATGTGCTGAATAGTTTTGGAAAATGTCCCTAATATTAATCACCAGAGCATTGGTCCCTAGCCCTTACTTCCTCTATCACCCCCATTATCACTGATTCTTCTTTGCCACAATCACTATATCTAGTGTTAGACCTATCTGTATTGGCAGTGCAGCTCCTCATATCTGCCCTCCTGTCCCTTGGGAAGCAGTGTCAGATAAATCTTCATGGTCATTTGCTGGACTGATGTTTGCTTTGAGCCACAGGGCACTCTCTTTTTCATCATGGTTTTCTACCAAAGGTCTCAAAGATTTGGATGCAAAATCAATTCAGGAGAACTTTAAAGTTAATACTATCATCATAATAATCCTACAGCAATGGCCTTGGTTATGGTGTTTGGTCTTCCCAGAGATATAATAAAAACAAAGCTTAAAATTATTAAGTTCTAGCATAAAAGAGGCTTTAGAATTAGTTATTGTATTCTTCACTACCATACATTTGCAGTTATTTTAAAAAGAAAGGAAATTTTCACTTAAGAAAATCCTCTATCAAGCAATAAAACTAATTATGTTAAAGTTTGACATTTGTATACATGTCCTGTTAATATTCTCTTCAGTGAAGTGGAAGCTCATATAAAATGCTTCTGCAGCATGAAGTATGATGACTGTCTCAAGGAAAAGCACTTGTGCATTCAGTTGTGCTATGAGCTCAACAGGCCACATTTTCATGGAACATCATCTTTACTTGAAAGGATGATTGATGAATAAAATCTTATTATTCAGACTTAGATACTTGGCAGATACTTTCTCAAAAATTAATGAAGTGAGATTGTTTCTTCAAAAATAATAACTGACAATCATTGTTGCCATTAAGAATGATATTTAAGATTTCAAGCAAGTATTAAAATTTTGGAAATCTTGTTAATTAAACTATCATGGGCTTGACAGCTTCCAAATACTTAAAGAATTTTCTGATGTGATTAGTGTAAGAATAACAAAGATGACTTTTTGATATTACATAATTAAGTATGTCAATATTTAGGAGATCTATATAGCTTAGTAAATTAATATTTTCAAAGTCATCTCTATCTGGTGGGAGAAAATTATGCTTGGGTAAAATTGATTGAAAGAAAGGCACATCAATAATTCAAATGATGCAGAGCACAAAGGGTGTGCTACTTAGTTTTAAGATGTGACATCACCACCTAAATATTAAAGATCACTACCTGTCAAGTTTTTATGGAGCATGGTGTTAGAAAATAAGATTTTTTTTTCTACCAGATTGCTAAGAAGGGAAGGCTAAATGGGAAGAACTAAACAAAAGTCCAGGGATATAGGAAAATAGAAAAGAATTGAGAACTATAGTAGCTGTGTTTCCCAGAAGTGGAGTGACCAGGAAGTAAAATGAGGAGAGTCGGATCACTTAGGATCTTCTAATAAATTCTGAAGATTTAGATATTATCACTGAGTTAATTTTTATAATATGTTAGTCTAGAAATAGCAACAATTCTAGAAAGCTACTCTGTTGGCTATGGCATGATTTCAGAAAAAAAGCAAGTAAAAAATAAAAGTTCTTACCACTAAATTATGCCCGGAATAAGAAAGACAATGGTATTGAGTAACAAACGGTCCAGGAATATGAAAAGAGTATTTCATTATCTAGAGATTAAACACTAATTAAAAACAGGCAAAACCTTAGGATAATGCCTTGCTTTCACTGCTAATGGCAAATAGGGATTGGAGAAACATTGCTTCCCTACACATTAGTTACAAAAACCCTTTTTTGATTTTTTTTTTTTTAATTTTACTCTCCGGATTTTACTCCCCACTCCCTGGTTAAGCTCAGACTATTTCACATCCCATACCTCCTCTCTACCTCCCAACCCTGTCTCCACGAGGATGTCCCCATCTCCCATCCCCCACCCAACCAGACCTCTAAACTCCCTGGGGTCTCCAGTCTCTTGAGGGTTAGCTGCATCTTCACTGACTGAAGCCAAACCTGGCAGTCCTCTGCTGTATATGTGTTGGAGACCTCATATCAGCTGGTGTATGCTTCTTGGTTGGTGGTCCAGTGTTTGAGAGATCTCTGAGGTCCAGGTTAATGGAGATTGCTGGTCCTCCTACAGGGTCTCCCTCCTCAGCTTCTTCCAGATTTCTCCTAATTCAACCACAGAGGTCAGCATCTTCTGTCCACTGGTTGGGTGCAAATATCTGCATCTGACTCGTTCAGCTGCTTGTGGGGTCTTTCAGAGGGCAGTCATGATAGGTCTTTTTTGTGAGTATTCCATAGCCTCAGTAATAGTGTCAGGCCTTGGGACCTTCCCTTGAGATGGATCCCACTTTGGTCCTGTTGCTGGACTTTCTTTTCCTCAGGATCCGCTCCATTTCCATCCTGCAATTCTTTCACACGGGAACAATTATGGGTCAGAGTTTTGGCTGTGGAATGGCAACACCATCCCTCATTTGAAGCCCTGTCTTTCTGTTGGAGGTGAGCTCTATAAGTTCACTCTCCTCAGTGTAGGGCATGTCATCTAAGGTCCCTCTCTTTAAGTCTTGAGAGTCTCTCATCTCTCAGATCTCTGGTCCATTTTGGAGGGTCCCCTCAACCTCCTATGTTCCGAAGTTGCAAGTTTCAATTCTTTCTGCTGGCACTCAGGGTTTCATCCTTTTCCCACACCCAGTATCTGATCATAGATGTTTCCTTTATTTACATTTCAAATATTATCCCCTTTCATGGTTTCCCTTCTGGAAAGCCCCTATCCTCTGTCCCCAACCCACCCCCACCCCCATTCCTATGAGTATGTATTCTGATCCACCCACTCCCTCTCCTCTTCCTCTGTCACTGTGGCATCGAGCCTTACCAGGACCAAGGGCCTCTCCTCTCATAGATGTCCAGAAAGTTCATCCTCTGTTACATATGCAGCTAGAGCCATTGGTCCCTCCATGTCTACTCTTTGGTTGGTGATTTAGTCTCTGGGAGCTCTGGGGATATTGGTTAGTTCTTATTATTGTGCCTATGGGCTGCAAGCTCCTACAGCTCCTTAAGTCCTTTCTCTAGCTCCTCCATTGGGGACCTTGTGTTCAGTTCAATGGTTGATTAAAAGCTTCCACCTCTGTATTTGTCAGGAACTGTCAGAGCCTCGCAGGAAACAGATGTATGAGGATCCTGACAGCAAGTACTTGTTGGCATCCACAATAGTGTCTGGGTTTGATGACTGTATGTGGGATGGATATCTAGGTGGGGCAGTCTTTGGATGGTCTTTCCTACAATCTCTGCTCCATAATTTGTCTCTATACCTCCTCCCATGGTTATTTTTCCCCCTTCTAAGAAGGACCTGCATACTAATTCTTTGTTCTTCCTTCTTATTGAACTTCATTTGGTCTGTGAATTATATTTGGGGTATTCCAAATTTCTGCACTAATATCCACTTCTCAGTGAGTGTACCATGTGTGATCCTTTGTGATTGGGCTACCTCACTCAGGATGATATTTTTAGTTCCATCCATTGTCCAAAGAATTTCATGAATTCATTGTTTTAAATAGCTGACTAGTATTCCTTTGTATAAATGTACCACATTTTCTGTATAAATTTCGCTATTGAAGGACATCTAGGTTCTGTCCAGGTTCTGGCTATTATAAATAAAGCTGCTGTGAATGTAGTGGTACATGTTGGAGCATCTTCTGGGTTTATATCCAGGAGGGTATAGCTGGGTCTTCCAGTATTACGTTGAATTTTCTGAACAACTGCCAAAGATTTAAAGACTAGTTGTACAAGCTTGAATCCCCTCCAGCAGTGAAAGAGTGTTCATCTTTCTTCACATCCTCACCATCAGATGCTATAACCTGAGTTTTTTTAATTATTATTATTTATTAGATATTTTCTTTATATACATTTCAAATTTCAAATGCTATCCCAAAAGTTCCCCATAACCCCCCCCCCAACTCCCCTAACCACCCACTCCCAATTCTTGGCCCTGGCATTCCTGGGGCATATGAAGTTTGCAAGACCAATGGGCCTCTCTTTCCACTGATGGCCTACTAGGCCATCTTCTGATACATATGCAGCAAGAGACACAAGCTCTGGGGGGGTACTGGTTCATTCATATTGTTGTTCCACATATAGAGTTGCAGATCCCTTGAGCTCCTTGGGTAGTTTCTCTAGCTCTTCCATTGGGGGCCCTGTGATCCATCCAATAGCTGACTGTGAGCATCCACTTCTGTGTTTGCTAGGCCCCAGCATAGTCTCACTAGAGACAGCTATATCAGGATCCTTTCACCAAAATCTTGCTAGTATATGCAATGGTGTCAGCATTTGGAGCCTGATTATTAGCCATTCTCACTGGTGTGAGGTAGAATCTCAGGGTTGTTTTGATTTGCATTTCCCTGATGATTAATGAAGTTGAACATTTTTTTTTCAGGTGCTTCTCAGTCATTCAATATTCCTCAGGTGAGATTTCTTTGTTTAGCTCTGAGCCCCATTTTTAATGGGGTAATTTGATTTTCTGGAGTCTACCTTCTTGAGTTTTTATGTATATTGGATTTTAGTCCCCTATCTGATTTAGGTTAGGTAAAGATCCTTTCCCAATCTGTTGGTGGCCTTTTTGTCTTATTGACAGTGTCTTTTGCCTTAGAGAAGCTTTGCAATTTTTTAATTTTTTTTATTTTTATTTTTTATTGGGTATTTATTTCATTTACATTTCCAATGCTATCCCAAAAGTCCCCCACATGCTCCCCCACCAACTCCCCCACCCACCCACTCCCACTTCTTGGCCCCATCATTCCCCTGTACTGAGGCATATAAAGTTTGCAAGACCAATGGGCCTCTCTTTCCACTGATGGCCAACTAGGCCATCTTCTGTTTCATATGCAGCTAGAGACATGAGCTCCGGTGGGTACTGGTTAGTTCATACTGTTGTTCCACCTATAGGATTGCAGATCCCTTTAGCTCCTTGAGTACTTTCACTAGCTCCTCCATTGGGGGCCCTGTGATCCATCCAGTAGCTGACTGTGAGCATCCACTTCTGTGCTTGCTAGGCCTCTGCATAGTCTCACAAGAAACAGCTCTATCTGTGTCCTTTCAGCAAAATCTTACAAGTGTATGCAATGGTGTCAGCCTTTGGAAGCTGATTATGGGATGGATCCCCGGATATGGCAGTCTCTAGATAGTCATTCCTTTGGTCTCAGGTCCAAACTTTTTCTCTGCAACCCCTTCCATGGGTGTGTGGTTCCCAATTCTAAGAAGGGGCAAAGTGTCCACACTTTGGTCTTGGTTCTTTTTGAGTTTCATGCGTTTAGCAAATTGTATCTTATATCTTGGGTATCCTAAGTTTCTGGGCCTAATATCCACTTATCAGTGAGTACATATTGTGTGTGTGAGTTCCTTTGTGATTGGGTTACCTCACTCAGGGTTACCTCACTCAGGATAATGCTCTCCAGGTCCATGCATTTGCCTAGGAATTTCATAAATTCATTCTTTTTAACAGCTGAGTAGTACTCCATTGTGTAAATGTATCACATTTTCTGTATCCATTCCTCTTTTGAGGGGCATCTGGGTTCTTTCTAGCTTCTGGCTATTATAAATAAGGCTGCTATGAACATAGTTGAGCATGTGTCCTTCTTACCGGTTGGAACATCTTCTGGATATATGCCCAGGAGAGGTATTGCGGATCCTCTGGTAGTGCTATGTCCAATTTTCTGAGGAACCGCCAGACTGATTTCCTGAGTGGTTGTACAAGCTTGCAATCCCACCAACAATGGAGGAGCTTTGCAATTTTATGAGGTCCCTTTTGTCAATTCTCAATTTTATGGCACAAGCCATTGCTGTGCTATTCAGGAATTTTTCCCCTGTGCCCTTATCTTCCAGGCTTTTCCCAACATTCTCCTCTATAAGTTTCACTGTCTCTGATTTTATGTGGAGTTCCTTGATCCACTTAGATTGGACCTTAATACAAGGAGATAGGAATGGATCAATTCATATTCTTCTTCATGATAACTGCCAGTTGTGCCAGCACCATTTGTTAAAAATGCTGTCTTTTTTCCAATGGATGGTTTTAGTTCCCTTGTCAAAGATGAAGTGATCATCGGTGTGTGGGTTCATTTCTGGGTCTTGAATTCTATTCCATTGGTCTACTTGTTTGTCACTATACCATTACCATGCAGTTTTTTTTTTTTTAATCACAATTGCTCTGTAGTACAGCTTTAGGTCAGGCATGGTGATTCCACCAGAGGTTCTTTTATCCTTGAGAAGAGTTTTTGCTATCCTAGGTTTTTCGTTATTCCAGATGAATTTGCAGATTGCCATTTCTAATTCCTTGAAGAATTGAGTTGGAATTTTGATGGAGATTGCATTGAATCTATAGATTGCTTTTAGCAAGATAGCCATTTTTACAATGTTGATCCTGCCAATCCATGAGCATTGGAGATCTTTCCATCTTCTGAGATTTTCTTCAATTTCTTTCGTCAGAGACTTGAAGTCCTTATCATACAGATCTTTCATGTCCTTAGTTATAGTCACACCAAGGTATTTTATTTTATTTGTGACTATTGTGAAGGTTGTTGTTTCCCTAATTTCTTTCTCAGCCTGTTTATCCTTTGAGTAGAGAAAGTCCATTGACTTGTTTGAGTTAATTTTATATCCAGCTACTTCACTGAAGCTGTTTATCAGGCTTAGGAATTCTCTGGAGGAATTTTTAGGGTCACTTATATGTACTATCATATCATCTGCAAAAGGTGATATTTTGACTTCTTCGTTTCCAATTTGTATCCCTTTGATTTTCTTTTCGTGTGGAATTGCTCTGACTAGGACTGCAAATACTATGTTGAATAGGTAGGAAGAAATTGGGCAGCCTTTTCTAGTCCCTGATTTTAGTGGGATTGCTTCCAGCTTCTCACCATTTACTTTGATGGTGGCCACTGGATTGCTGTAGATTGCTTTTATCTTGTTTAGGTATGGGCCTTGAATTCCTGATCTTTCCAAGACTTTTATCATGAAGGGGTGTTGGATTTTGTCAAATGCATTCTCTGCATTGAGTTGGTTTATATAGTGGATTAAGTTGATGGATTTCCATATATTAAATCATCCCTGCATCCCTGGAATGAAACCTACTTGGTCAGGATGCTTGATTGTTTTGATGTGTTCTTGGATTCGGTTAGCAAGAATTTTATTGAGTGTTTTTGCATCGATATTCATAAGGGAAATTGGTCTGAAGTTCTCTGTCTTTGTTAGGTCTTTCTGTGGATTAGGTATCAGAGTAATTGTGGCTTCATACAATGAATTGGGTAGATTACCTTCTGTTTCTATTTTGTAGAATAATTTGTGAAGAACTGGAATTAGATCTTCTTTGGAGGTCTGATAGAACTCTAAACCCATCTGGTCCTGGGCTTTTTTTTTTTTTTTTTTTTTTTTTTGGTTGGTTGGGAGACTATTAATGATTGCTTCTACTTCTTTAGGTGATATAGCACTATTTAGATAATTAAACTGATCCTGATGTAACATAGGTACCTGGTATCTGTCTAGAAATATATCCATTTCATCCAGGTTTTCCAGTTTTGTTGACTATAGCCTTTTGTAGAAGGATCTGATGGTGTTTTGGATGTCTTCAGGATCTGTTGTTATGTCTGCCTTTTCATTTCTGATTTTGTTAATTAGGATGCTCTCCCTGTGCCCTCTAGTGAGTTTGGCTGAGGGTTTAATTTATCTCATTGATTTTGTCAAAGAACCAGCTAATAGTTTGGTTGATTCTTTGAACAGTTCTTCTTGTTTCCACTCTGTTATTTCACTCCTGAATTTGATTATTTCCTGCCCTCTACTCCTCTTGGGTTGAACGTGCTTCCTTTTGTTCTAGAGCTTTTAGGTGTGTTATCAAGCTGCTAGTGTGTGCTCTCCCTAGTTTCTTTTTGGAGGCACTCAGAGCTATGAATTTCCTCTTAGAAATGCTTACACTCTGTCCCATAATTTTGGGTATGTTGTGGCTGCATTTTCATTAAACTCTAAAAGGTCTTTAATTTCTTTATTTATTCCTTCATTGACCAAGATATCATTGAGAAGAGTTTTTTTCAGTTTCCATGTGCATGTTGGCTGTCTATTATTTATGTTGTTACTGAAGATCAGGCTTAGTCCATGGTGATCTGATAGGATACATGGGACAATTTCAATATTTTTGTATCTGTTGAGTCCTGTTTTGTGAACAATTATATGGTCAATTTTGGAGAAGGTAACATGAGGTGCTGAGAAGAAGGTATATCCTTTTGTCTTAGGATAAAATGTTCTGTAGATATCTGTTAAATCCATTTGTTTCATAACTTCTGTTAGTTTCACTGTGTTCCTGTTTACTTTCTGTTTCCACGATCTGTCCATTGATGAAAGTGGTGTGTTGAAGTCACTCACTATTATTGTATGAGGAGTCATGTGTGCTTTGAGCTTTACTAAAGTTTCTTTAATGAATGTGGCTGCCCTTGCATTTGGAGCATAGATATTCAGAATTGAGATTTCCTCTTGGAAGATATTACCTTTTATGAGTATGAAGTGTTCTTTCTTTTTCTTTCTTTTTTTTTTTTTTGATAGCTTTGGGTTGGAAGTTGATTTTATTAGATATTAGAATTGCTACTCCAGCTTGTTTCTTCAGACCATTTGCTTGGAAAATTTTTTTCCAGCCTTTCATTCTGAGGTAGTGTCTTTCTTTTTCCCTGAGATGGGTTTCCTTAAACAGCAAAATATTGGGTCCTCTTTGTATATCCAGTCTGTTAGTCTATGTCTTTTTATTGGGGAATTGAGACCATTGATATTAAGAGATATTAAGGAAAAGTAATTGTTGCTTCTTATTATTTTTCTTGTTAGATTTGGCATTCTGTTCTTGAGGCTGTCTTCTTTTAGGTTTGTTGAGGGATTACTTTCTTGCTTTTTCCAGGGCATGGTTTCTGACCTTTTATTGTTTTTTTTTTTTTTTCTGTTATTATCCTTTGAAAGGCTGGATTCGTGGAACGATAATGTGTGAATTGTTTTTTTCGTGGAATACTTTGTTTTCTCCATTGATGGTAATTGAGAGTTTTGCTGGGTATAGTAGCCGGTGCTGGCATTTGTGTTCTCTTAATGTCTGTATAACATCTGTCCAGCATTTTCTCGCTTTCATAGACTCTGGAAAAAAGTATGGTGTAATTCTAATAGGCCTGCCTTTATATGTTACCTGACCTTTTTCACTTACTGTTTTTAATATTCTATCTTTATTTAGTGCATTTGTTGTTTTGATTATTATGTGTCGGGAGGAATGTCTTTTCTGGTCCAGTCTATTTGCAGTTCTGTAGGCTTCTTGTATGTTCATGGGCATCTCTTTCTTTAGGTTTGGGAAGTTTTCTTCTATAATTTTTGAAGATATTTGTTGACCTTTTCAGTTGAAAATCTTCATTCTCATCTACTCCTATTATCCGTAGGTTTGGTCTTCTCATTGTGTCCTGGATTTCCTGGGTGTTTTGAGTTAGGACCTTTTTGCATTTTGCATTTTCTTTGATTGTTGTGTTGATGTTCTCTATGGAATCTTCTGCACCTGAGATTCTCTCTTCCATCTCTTGTATTCTGTTGCTGATGCTCATATCTATGGTTCCAGATTTCTTTCCTAGGTTTTCTATCTCCAGCGTTGCCTCACTATGGGTTTTCTTTATTGTGTCCACTTCCCTTTTTAGGTCTAGTATGGTTTTGTTCATTTCGATCACTTGTTTGGATGTGTTTTCCTGTTTTTCTTCCAGGACTTCTACCAGTTTTGTGGTGTTTTCCTGTTTTTCTTTAAGGACTTGTAACTCTTTAGCAGTGTTCTCCTGTATTTCTTTAAGTGAGTTATTTAATTCCTTCTTGATGTCCTCTACCATCATCATAAAATATGATTTTAAGTCCGGCTCTAGCTTTTCAGGTGTGTTGGAGTGCCCAGGGCTGGGTGAGGTGGGAGTGCTGT
Organism: Mus caroli; assembly: GCF_978045245.1. Taxonomy (NCBI): domain Eukaryota; kingdom Metazoa; phylum Chordata; class Mammalia; order Rodentia; family Muridae; genus Mus; species Mus caroli. The sequence goes on along the minus strand of NW_028227260.1, from coordinate 39,752,654 downwards.
GTTCTGATGATGGTGAGTGGTTTTGGTTTCTGGTAGTAGGATTCTTATGTTTGCCTTTTACCATCTGGTAATCTCTGGAGTTAGTTGTTATAGTTGTCTCTGGTTAGAGCTTGTTCCTCTCTTGATTCTGTTAGCCTCTATCAGCAGATCTGGAGGACTAGCTCTCTCCTGAGTTTCAGTGGTCAGAGCATTTTCTGCAGGCAAGCTCTCCTCTTGCAGTGAAGGTGCACAGATATCTATCTGGTGTTCATACCTGCCTCCTGGCAGAAGATAAAGGCCCAAAACAGGACCTGACCCAGAAGCTGTGTTGCTTAGACCTGTCCCAGAAGCTAGTAGCTTCTGTAGTCCATACTCTTATCTGTGCAGACTAGTCTTGGTGGGATCTGGAAATCAAGATGTCTCCCCCAGCTGCTCTGGCAAAGCCCTCCTGGGCAGGGTGGACACCTCTCCTCTGGCAGGGAAGGTTCCCTGATGTTTGGACCCTGAAATGGGGTCTGCCTCAGAAGCTGTCCTCTAGGGACCTTGAGGGTGTCTGCTAACTTCGAGCCCAGGTGACCTGGTGCTAGTACCAACAGGAAGGGACTTGTGACCCTGGTCAGGCCAGGTTTCCTGCTTCCTTAATGCTGTCTCAGGTCCCACATGATTGGATTTGAACAGAAGCTGTGTTCCACTCACCAGTGGTCCTAAGATCACGTGGAAAGTCCTCTAGGGACATTGAGAGAGTCTGCCAACTCTGCACCCAAGGTGATGCTCTGCTGGTGCTGACTGGAAGGGACTTGTGACTCTGGTCAAGCCAGGTTTTCTGCTTCCCTAATGCTGTCACAGGTCTGGCACGATTGGATTGGAACAGAAGTTGCGTTCCACTCATGGGTGATCCTAAGATAGTGTGGAGAGTACTCTAGGGACCTTGGGGGTGTCCACCAACTCCGCCCCCAAGGTGACCCAGTGCTGGTGCTGACCGGAAAGGACTTGTATCACCTGAGTTTTTGATCTTAGCCATTCTGACTGGTGTGAGATGGAATCTCAGAGTGATTTTGATTTACATTTCCCTGATAACTAAGGATGTTAAACATTTCTTTAGGAGCTTCTCAGTCATTCAATATTCTTCAGTTGAGAATCCTTTATTTAGCTCTGTACCCCATTTTAATAGGTTTATTTGGCTCTAAGAGTCTAACTGGTTCTGGAATCTTACTTCTTCAGTTCTTTGCACATATTGAATATTAGCCCTCTATCAGATGTAGGGTAGGTGTCTTAGTCAGGGTCTCTATTCCTGCACAAACATCATGACCAAGAAGCAAGTTGGGGAGGAAAGGGTTTATTCGGCTTACACTTCCATACTGCTGTTCATCACCAAAGGAAGTCAGGACTGGAACTCAAGCAGGTCAGAAAGCAGGAGCTGATGCAGAGGCCATGGAGGGATGTTCTTTACTGGCTTGCCTCTTCTGGCTTCCTCAGCCTACTCTCTTATAGAACCCAAGACTACCAGCCCAGGGATGGTCCCACCACAAGGGGCCTTTCCCCCTTGATCACTAATTGAGAAAATGCCTTACAGTTGGATCTCATGGAGGCATTTCCTCAACTGAAGCTCCTTTCTCTGTGATAACTCCAGCTGTGTCAAGTTGACACAAAAATAGCCAGTATAGTAGGTAAAGATCTTTTCTCAATCTGTTTGTTGTCATCTTATGCTATTGACATTGTCCTTTGCCTTATAGAAGTTTTGTAATTTTATGAGGTCCCATTTGTCAATTATTTATCTTAGAGCCTAAGCTATTTGTATTAGGTTCAAGAAAATTTCCCCTGTGCCTATGTGTTCGAGGCTCTTCCCCACTTTCTTTTCTATTAATTTTGGTGTATTTGGTTTTATGTGGAGGTTCTTGATCCTCCTTGACTTGGGCTTTCTACAAGGAGATAAGAATGGATCAATTTGCATTATTCTACATGCTAACTGTCAGTTGAACCAGAACCATTTGTTGAAAATGCTGCCTTTTCCCCTATGGATATTTTTAACACCTTTGTCAAAGATCAAGTGACCATAGGGGTTGGGAACTAAAAAGGAGGCCCTGGGAAAGAGGGAGAAGGGGTAAAGGTCCACACCCTGCCAGAGTTCTACCTATGCTCTGGTCAGGCGGACATGGGAGGACTGCTAAACTCTTTCCACTCAGCCCGGGTGGGCATCCAAGCCTCTGGCCCACTTTAAGGGGGTTGGACAAGAGGCAGCCCAAACTGGGAGCCCTGGGGCTACTTTCCTAAAGCCATTGGGGTTATAGGAGAGAGGGAAGAAGGAAGAGACGTTCCCACACTGGCGAGACTGAGCACAGAGGATCTTGACTGGAGTACAGGAAGGCCTTCCATCAGGAGATTAGAAATGGCTCATTAGGAGAAAGCCTATCCCATCCTCCTAGCACAGTGGGCCTTGATGACCAGAGACATTCTATGGTTTTAGAGCTTTATTATAGAAAGGAAGGGAGAAAGAGAGCAGGTAGAAAAGAGAGAGAGAAAATGCTAGAGAGAAAGAGAGTAAGAGGGAGAGAAGAGAGGAGAGGAGAGGAGAGGAGAGGAGAGGAGAGGAGAGGAGAGGAGAGGAGAGGAGAGGAGAGGAGAGGAGAGGAGAGGAGAGGAGAGGAGAGGAGAAAACAAAGAGAAAGGAGACAGGAGAGGTAAGAGAACAAAGGAAAAAGGGAGGAGTGAGAGAGGAGAGAAGACAAAGAGAGAAGAGTAAGAGGGTGAGAGTGAGAAGTAAGAGAGATGAGGAAAAGAGCTAGGAGGGGCTGAACAGCCCTTTTAATGATCTTTACTGTTGCTAGGTAACTGGGGCGGAGTTTAGCCTGAAGATCAGAAATTTGGGACATGGCCTACATGACTTCTAGCCATGCTTCTCTTGTGGGGGCTCTTGGGGGGGGGGTAACTTAGGCAGAATTGAAAGTTCTTCCTGGTAGATTTTTCCTGTGATGAGTATGAAGTGTACTTCCTTATTTATTTAATTTTTTGATAACTTTGGTTGTAAGTCAATTTTATTCAATATTAGAATAACTCCCAGTTGTTTCTTGGGACCATTTGCTTAGAAAATTGTTTTCCAGCCATTTACTCTGAGGTATTTTTGTCTCTGACACTGAAGTGCATTTCCTGCATGCATCAAAATGCTGGGTCCTGTTTAGGTAATCAGTCTGTTAGTCTATGTCTTTTTATTGGGGAATTGCGTGCAATGGTATTAAGAGATATCAAGGAATAGTGATTGTTGCTTCCTGTTATTTTTGATATTATTTTTATGTTTGTGTGGTTATTTTCTTTTGGGTTTGCTGAAAGAAGATTACTTTTTTTGCTTTTTCTAGGGTGTAGTTTTCCTCCTTGTGTTGGTATTTTCTATCTATTATCCTTTGTAGGGCTGGATTTGTGGAAAGATATTTTGTATAACCAAAACAATTACACAGCATAGCTAAATAGGATTTTATTCTGCATAGAAAAAAGGTTGAACATATGCAAATCAAAATGTACTACTTGAGGGCTGGTGGGGTGGCTCAGCAGGTAAGAGCACTGACTGCTCTTCCAAAGGTCTTGAGTTCAAATCCCAGCAACCACATAGTGGGCTGACAACGACCCGTAATGAGATCTGACCTCCTCTTCTGGTGTGTCTGAAGACAGCAACAGTGTACTTACCATAATAATAAATAATTCTTTAAAAAGATGTATTACTTGAGAGAAGTAAATTGTATATATTTACAGTGTATAACATAATGTTTTGCATGTAGTTTACACAAAAATCTCTTGTGAATTCACCGAAATTTGTGTCACATGTATCTTTTATTCTCAAACCAGAAAAGAATCTATTGCAGGTGCAAAAGCTATGGAGAGACTAGGGAATAAGGAATGTGTGAGGGAGGGAAGCATCAAGAAAATGCCATGGTCATATCTATGTCTAATCCTTTGTAACCAAATAAAAAAATTAAGAGAGAATTCAAGAGATTAAAAAAGAAAACTCACCTGAATTTCATTAAGATAGAGGCTCAGTTGTTGAAGTAAATCTGTCACAATCTAGAGAAAATAACATTTTTAAAATAATATATTTTAATTTCCCCAAAGAACAAGCATCTATACATATATGCAGACATTTTTCATTTTTGTCAGTTATCTTTTATTATTTATAATCTTTTTATGGGTTCTATATATTATGTTTATTTCTACATTTTGTCTATATGGATCACAGCATTTTTTTTCTTTTTTCAAAAATGTTGTCTATATTTCTTACATAAGAACTGCAATGGTTCTTAAATATTGATCTTTTTCAACAAATACTTTGTTAAGCTCAAATTAGGTATAATTTTTTTATTCTTATTTTATTATATATTATAGCTAAGTGAAAAAAACATGAGTTATAACATTTTCTCTGCAATATTTATATATTTTACTTATGTGTGCTATATAATTGCTTTTATCTGGATCAATGATGACAAATAAACACAATAGCTCGACATTTTCTGTTGTTCCTGAGTTGAGTTTGACTGTCTCCAGTGTTTCACTAGAAAGTATGCTATTCTCTATATTTTAGGTAGTTACCAACTAAGCTGAAAATACCTATTATAGAATATGTCTTCTGATTTCATTATATTTATATAGTATATATGTGTATATTCATTTAGAAATATGTTTTATTTTCCAACTTTTCCATCTTACTTTTTGCTGCAATCTAGCCGATAGTCACAGGATTTTTTTTCCTTTGACCTATATTATAATTCTCACTTTGAAGCTGTTATTGCAAAATAGGACTTGATCTACTTGGTCATAATCTACACTTTAACATATTAACAAAATACTTTCCCATAAAATATTTATTTTTGTGCTTTGATGATTATATTATATTTGATGTACTGCTTGATTCTTTTCTACTTTTTTTGTTTATTTACTTGTGGCACAAATGAAAAATGGGCTCATGTGCTTGAACAGTAGTACTTCAGCTGGTAGCTGTTTGGAAGTGTTAAGTATCGCTTAGGAGATGGCACCTTGCTGGACAAAGAACATCATTGATGTGTAGTCTTTGAATTTTATATATGTATTTCCTTGTTGTTCTGGAGGGTCTGCATACGTATGCATGTGTAAATGTGTCTGTGTATGAATGTTTGTATATGTGTACCATGATTCATTTATAGAGGTCAGTGGTGAAAATGTGGAAATCTGTTTTCTTGTTCCCCAGGATCAAGTTATATAAGGAGAAACTTTCAATGAGATGATTTTTCTTTTTGCAAAATATATCTGATTTAAATGAAGTTGGCCTTATGACATATAATTTTAGCAAGAATAATGATTGAATGTACACATATAGGGATTTCTAGTACTTATCTCTTCTTTTGATTTCTTTTGATTTTTCTGATCAGGGAAAAAACTGGCCTTGAACGCCCTCATTATATACTGAGGAATGACCTTGAACTTCTTGATCTTCCAGTCTCCACTCCCCAGGTATAGGTTTTAGAACTCTGTGCTACCACACCTTGAATGTGATTTTAAGGAATTTCAAATTACATTAAGGTCAGGAACCCATGACTCAAGACTAACTACCAGATTTTTCTTTTGGTGCACACAGATGGAAGGGAAGTCTAGTTTTATTGTGGTATACAACTTGCTTTCAGATTTTTGCGATTACTGGATGTTTGCTTCACCTGTCAGGCCTAGAATCCTTAAGTGCAGGAGTTGTTCAGGTTTTAAAAGAGAGTTTATTGGCTATAGAATTTATTGTCAGTTTCTTTTAAAAGTACATATCTTAATACATACAAGTACAGGTGATTTTTTCGTATGTATGTCTACACACCTTGCACATACCTGATGTTCTTGAAGTTGAGAAGAGGGCATTGTACTTTCTGAAACTGGAGTTACAGATGGTTGTGAGCAAACATGTGTGTTCTTGGAATTAAGCCCCTGTCCTCTGGAGGAGTATCAAATACTCTTAGCTGTTGGATCATGTCTCTAACCCCCTACTTTCAGTTTCTAAAACTGTCTTGTCATATATGAATTTATTTACATTCCAAAATAGGACATTCAGTCAAAGCCTTGATAGCATAATATCCCCTTTCCATTGTGTCCATATTACAAAGAGAATATATTTTCAATAAAATGTTGTAAATAACTGCATTTCCATAAAAGTAATACTCCTGAATACCTTCTATGTTATAGTTTCTATGTCACATCTGACTTCTTTATCAAAACTAGTAAGCTTATTCAGAAGTTCATATTCAAATACAGAAATCAGAATAGTGGTAATTTTAAGTACTAGATATTATGAAACTTGTCTAAGAATAAACATATAGGCCAATGTAATATAATTTAAAGTCCAGAAGTAAGCTGATAAAGCCCTAGTCACTTGATTTTTGACAAGAGAAGATGGGCTGTTTGCCTTATTGAGATTCCCTTGTAAGTAACAAACCAATTTTTTCTTTATTGTTTTAAAGATTCCTCTCTTTGCCTTTACTTTGTTTTACTTTGATATACTTAATTGTAGATCTATATTTGTTCATCTTACTTGCAATTTGTTTAGAGCTTTGAGTATTATGTGGGTTAATCTTTATTGTCAGAATAGCTGGATTTAGAATAATCTGGAAACTACATGTGTTTTATACACACACACACATATATACACATTGTGCAATTACTGAGTGTTATTTTAGTCACATAGTCTTCCTCCTCTTTTCTCAATGTTTGTCATAGTGCTGAAGGATAAAATGTTGTACAAACTAGTTTAATTGAATTTAGCTCTTTTGAATAAATAATTTCTGAGGTCAATGCTTGAGGATTTTGCTGTCGGCAATCATGTGATTCCCAAGAAGACATCACTCCATAGTTTTGTTCTTGATTCACTCTTTACTAGATGGACCTACATATTAGCTTTCGTGTTGAAATTCTTCTCATTAACCTAATAGCACAAATATTTGATGAACATAAATTGAAGTAGATAAAACCAATGGTTCTGCTCAGACCCCCTTTACTGTCCAGAAACTGCAAAGCTATGAGCTGAAATGTACGACTGGGCCTCCAGAACACTCCATGACTTATGCCCAAAGTGTCCAGCCTGTATGTCATGAGTGGAAATGAGTGGAAACTACATGATACACACACACACACACACACACACACACACACACACACACACACACATATGCGCGCGCACTTGAAAGAAGGGAGTCCCTCAGCTGTCCTTGATTAAAGATGAGCTTTACTGATGAGGAATTGAGAGTATGAAATTGCAGTCGTCCTGTTATTTTTTCCAGGGACCTTATCCCATCTGGCAACTGGTAAGAGTGCAGCTTAGTTCTTGTAAAGAACACCTTGGCAATCAAACCATACCATGTTGAGTTAGAATTTAGAAGGGAGAATGGTGAGAACAGATAGGTAATAGACTCTTTTTCAATTTCATGTTATCCTTTAAGCTACTATCATTAATACCAATCTAAAACATTAACTAGGAAACTCCAAAAATAAATTATTTAGATTTAAATTGCACTTTTCTAGAAGCAACATGATATCTCATGCTATCTCACTTCATGATAGACTATGAATCATATCTTGGTCCAAAATAATGACACTGTATACATTACCCAATTGCTAATTATTTAGTAGTCATTTAGGCTGTCATATCAACTGTCTCATATCATCATGGATCTTGTGTTGAACTGACATTTATGTTACTTAACTGTGATCCACAAAGCACAAGAGAAATGGTATGGAGGATGCTCCACTAATGCAACCAAAAATGAGAGGCAAAGCATGTGGTAGTATTAGAAAGTATATAGATTACATATGGAAAATTCAATACTAGCTGAAAATTCAGGAATCCACGCCGAGTCTTGAAAATTATATGCCCCAATATAGGGGAATGCCAGGGCCAAAAGAATGGGAATGGGTGGGTAGGGAAGTGGGGGGGCGCTATGGGGGACTTTTGGGATAGCATTGGAAATGTAATTGAGGAAAATATGTAATAAAAATATTAAAAATCAAAAAAAAAGAAAAAGAAAAATATGCTCCACAAATAAAGGGGATCACTCTAGTAGTCTAGGTTCAAATAGACTTTGTTCATTGTCTATTGCACTGTGGAGCCATTTCCAGAGACTTTCAATAGTTTGCTATCATTCTCATGAGGTTTTCACTAGTTTTAGTGAACTCTTCTATGTGATATTGTTTGGGAATATTTCATAACTGAGAATTATTTCCTCTTTATAAAAAAAGAATCTACTATTTCTGAAGCTCAGTGCTCACAACTTTAAAATTAGAGTATTCGTGTAATCAAAACCTTTTTTTTTCACTTAAAATTTATGAAGCATTTTATTTGAACACTGGAATGAAATACTCAAGTTAAATAACTCAGCTAAAGTAATAAATACAATGAAAGGGAAAAAATCACAAAAATAGATTTGATTGATATCAACACAATACAAGAATGACTAGCAATTTGGATTTTAAATCACTGAAGGCAAAAAAAAAAAAATACCTATTGATTTATCAGACCAACTTCCTTTATCATTGGAGGTGTATTTGGAGTTATTCAATTGAAGAAAGAAAGCACAAGATCTTTGGGAATTTCCTTTTGAATTTATAGTTTTGTAGAATGCACTTATTCTCTTCTTCAGCTTTAGTAATCAGCAACATTATTTTTCTTTTTTTATGAATCATTTTGTTTACATTTCAAATGTTATTTCCCTTCCCTGTCTCAGATCCATTGACCCCACCACCACACCCCCCCTTTTTTTTTACCTCTAAGAGGGTGCTCCCCCACCAATTCACCCTTTCCTGCCTTACCCCTCTAGCATCCTCTTTCTTTGGGGAATTAAGCCTCCACAGGACCAAGTGCTTCCCTTCCAGCTGTTGCAAGATAAGGCAGTCGTCTGCCACATATGTAGCAGGAGTCATGAACCAGACCATATATACTCTTTGGTTGGTGGCTTAGTCCCTGGGAACTCTGAGGGGTCCAGTTAGTTGATATTGTTGTTCTTCCTATGATGTTGCAAACCCATTCAGCTCCTTCAGTCCTTTCTCTAACTCTTCTATTGGGATACCAGGCTTAGTCCAATGGTTCACTGTGAATATCTGCATCTGTGTTAGTCAGGTGCTGGCAGAGTCTCTCAGAGGACAGCCATATCATGCTCCTGTTAGCAAGCCCATATTGGCATCAGCAATACTGTCAGGGTTTGGTGTCTGTGGATAGAATGGATCATAGGATGGGGTGGTCTCTGGATGGCCTTTCAGTCTGTTTCCATTTTTGCCCCTTCATTTCTTTAGACAGGGAAAATTCTGGGTTAAAGATTTTGAGATGGGTGGGTGACCCCATCCCTTCTCTGGGGGCTATGTTTGTCTCCTTCAACATACATTATTTCTCTTAAACTAAGTTTAATTTAATTTTATCCCCTATGACAATTCTTTTGCTTAAAAATATCTTCTTTGTGTTGCTATCAAAAACATGTGCAACCATTTAGCAAGGCAAAGTTAATGAGGGCAAAACTTACCTGATTAAAACATGTGCCTAAGATTGGATAGCAGTGTTGCTTAAAATAATTCTCAAGGCAAAATTGGGTCACATAATTGCACTGTAAGGAAAAATTAATGTGTAAATATTACTATGTTTGAAATGTAAAAACATTAGCTATAATTGGCATTAGTCACAAAACAATAGGAACCTATAAAATAGGTAAATGTAGTTATCAGGAAAAAAATAAAATCTTGAAATTGTATAAAATATGTATTTTCCATTGTTAGACAAGCATAACATCAGTTGTAATTGAATGTATTTCTATAGGAGCTTGATTTTTTCTTTTTTTTCCCCTTTTTTTTTAATTAGGAATTTTCCTCATTTACATTTCGAATGCTATCCAAAAAGTCCCCAATACACCCCCCCCCACTCCCCTACCCACCCACTCCCACTATTTCGCCCTGGCATTCCCCTGTACTGGGGCATATAAAGTTTGCAAGTCCAATGGGCCTCTCTTTACAATGATAGCCAACTAGGCCATCTTTTGATACATATGCAGCTAGACTAAAGAGCTCTGGGGTACTGGTTAGTTCATAATGTTGTTCCACCTATAAGGTTGCAGATCCTTTAACTCCTTGGGTACTTTCTCTAGCTCCTCCACTGGGGGCCCTGTGATCCATCCAATAGCTGACTGTGAGCATTCACTTCTGTGTTTGCTAGGCCCCAGCATTGTCTCACAAGAGACAGCTCTATCTGGGTCCTTTCAGCAAAATCTTGCTAGTGTATGCAATGGTGTCAGCCTTTGGAAGCTGATTATGGGATGGATCCCTGGATATGGCAGTCTTTAGATGGTCCATCCTTTCGTCACAGCTCCAAACTTTATCTCTGTAACTCTTTCCATGGGTGTTTTGTTGCCAATTCTAAGAAGGAGCACAGTGACCACACTTTGGTCTTTGTTCTTCTTGAGTTTCATGCATTTAACAAATTGTATCTTATATCTTGGGTATCCTAAGTTTTGGGGCTAATATCCACTTATCAGTGAGTACATATTGTGTGAGTACCTTTGTGATTGTGTTACCTCACTCAGGATGATGTCCTCCAGGTCCATCCATTTGCTTAGGAATTTCATAAATTCATTCCTTTTAATAGCTGAGTAGTACTCCATTGTGTAAATGTACCACAGTTTCTGTATCCATTCCTCTGTTGAGGGGCATCTGGGTTCTTTCCAGCTTCTGGATATTATAAATAAGGCTGCTATGAACATAGTGGAGCATGTGTCCTTTTTCCCGGTTGGGACATCTTCTGGATATATGCCCAGGAGAGGTATTGCTGGATCCTCTGGTAGTATTATGTCCAATTTTCTGAGGAACCACCAAACTGATTTCCAGAGTCGTTGTACAAGCTTGCAATCCCACCAACAATGAAGGAGTGTTCCTCTTTCTCCACATCCTTACCAGCATCTGCTGTCACCTGAATTTCTGATCTTAGCCATTCTGACTGGTGTGAGGTGGAATCTCAGGGTTGTTTTGAGTTGCATTTCCCTGATGATTAAGGATGTTGGACATTTTTTCAGGTGCTTCTCTGCCAGTCGGTATTCCTCAGGTGAGAATTCTTTGTTCAGTTCTGAGCCCCATTTTTTAATGGGGTTATTTGATTTTCTGGAGTTCTTTATATATATTGGATATTAGTCCCCTATCTGATTTAGGATAGGTAAAGATCCTTTCCCAATCTGTTGGTGGTCTTTTTGCCTTATTGACGGTGTCTTTTGCCTTGCAGAAGCTTTGCAACTTTATGAGGACCCATTTATCAAATCTCGATCTTACAGCACAAGCCTTTGCTGTTCTATTCAGGAATTTTTCCCCTGTACCCATATATTTGAGGCTTTTCCCTACTTTTTCCTCTATAAGTTTCAGTGTATCTGGTTTTATGTGGAGTTCCTTAATCCACTTAGATTTGACCTTAGTAAAAGGAGATAGGAATGGATCAATTTGAATTCTTCTACATGACCACCAGTTGTGTCAGCACAGTTTGTTTAAAATGCTGTCTTTTTTCCACTGGATGTTTTTTGCTCCCTTCTCAAAGATCAAGTGACCATAGGTGTGTGGGTTCATCTCAGGGTCTTCAATTCTGTTCCATTGGTCTATTTGTCTGTCGTTATACCAGTACCACGCAGTTTTTTATCACAATTGCTCTGTAGTACAGCTTGAGGTCAGGCATGGTGATTCCACCGGAGGTTCTTTTATCCTTGAGAAGAGTTTTTGCTATCCTAGGTTTTTTGTTGTTCCAGATGAATTTGCAGATTGCCCTTTTTAATTCCTTGAAGAATTAAATTGGAATTTTTTTTTAAGATTTATTTATTTATTATATGTAAGTACACTGTAGCTGTCTTCAGACACTCCAGAAGAGGGCGCCAGATCTCGTTACAGATGGTTGTGAGCCACCATGTGGTTGCTGGGATTTGAACTCTGGACCTTCGGAAGAGCAGTCGGGTACTCTTATCCACTGAGCCATTTCACCAGCCCTAAATTGGAATTTTGATGGGGATTGCATTGAATCTGTAGATTGCTTTTGGCAAGATAGCCATTTTTACAATGTTGATCCTGCCAATCCATGAGCATAGGAGATCATTCCATCTTCTGAGATCTTCTTTAATTTCTTTCTTCAGAGACTTGAAGTTCTTCTCATACTGATCTTTCACTTCCTTAGTTAGAGTCATGCCAAGGTATTTTATATTGTTTGTGACTATTGAGAAGGGTGCTGTTTCCCTAATTTCTTTCTCAGCCTATTTATCCTTTGTGTACAGAAAGGCCATTGACTTGCTTGAGTTAATTTTTTATATCCAGCTACTTCATTGAAGCTGTTTATCAAGCTTAGGAATTCTCTGGTGGAATTTTTAGGGTCACTTATAAATAATATCATATCATCTGCAAAGAGTGATATTTTGACTTCTTCTTTTCCAATTTGTATCCCCTTGATCTCCTTTTGTTGTCTAATTGCTCTGGTTAGGACCAGAAAGAAAGAAAGAAAGAAAGAAAGAAAGAAAGAAAGAAAGAAAGAAAGAAAGAAAGAAAGAAAGAGAGAGAGACAGAGAGAGAGAGAGAGAGAGAGAGAGAGAGAGAGAAAGAAAGAAAGAAAGAAAGAAAGAAAGAAAGAAAGAAAGAAAGAAAGAAAGAAAGAAAGAAAGAAAGAAAGTGGGATTTCTTCCAGCTTCTCACCATTTACTTTGATGTTCGTTACTGGTTTGCTGTAGATTGCTTTTAACATGGGTAGGTATGGGCCTTGAATTCCTGATCTTTCCAAGACTTTTATCATGAATGGGTGTTGGATTTTGTCAAAGGATTTCTCAGCATCTAACGAGATGATCATGTGGTTTTTGTCTTTGAGTTTGTTTATATACTGGGTTATGTTGATGGATATCTGTATATTGAACCATCCTTGCATCCCTGGGATGAAACCTACTTGGTCAGGATGGATGATTGTTTTGATGTGTTCTTGGATTCGGTTAGCGAGAACTTTATTGAGGATTTTGCATCGATATTCATAAGGGTAATTGGTCTGAAGTTCTCTATCTTTGTTTGGTCTTTTTGTGGTTTAGATATCAGAGTAATTGTGGCTTCATAGAATGAGTTGGGTAGAGTACCTTCTGTTTCTATTTTGTGGATAAGTTTGTGAAGAACTAGGATTAGATCTTCTTTGAAGGTCTGATAGAACTCTGCACTAAACCCATCTGGTCCTGGGAATTTTTGGTTGGGAGACTATTAATGACTGCTTCTATTACTTTAAGGAATATGGGACTGTTTAGATCCTTAACCTGATCTTGATTTAACTTTGGTACCTGGTATCTGTCTAGAAATATGTCCATTTCATTCAGGTTCTCCAGATTTGTTGACTATAGCCTTTTGTAGAAGGATCTGATGGTGTTTTGGATTTCTTCAGGATCTGGTTATGTCTCCCTTTTCATTTCTGATTTTGTTAATTAGAATACTTTCCCTGTGCCCTCTAGTGAGTCTGGCTAAGGGTTTATCTATATTGTTGATTTTCTCAAAGAACCAGCTCCTTGATTGGTTGATTCTTTGAATAAGTTCTTCTTGTTTCCACTTGGTTGATTTCGCCCCTGAGTTTGATTATTTCCTGCCTTCTACTCCTCTTGGGTGAATTTGCTTCCTTTTGTTCTAGAGCCTTTAGGTGTGTTGTCAAGCTGCTAATGTTTGCTCTCTCTAGTTTCTTTTTGGAGGCACTCAGAGCTATGAGTTTTCCTTTTAGAAATGCTTTCATTGTGTACCATAAGTTTGGGTATGTTGTGGCTTCATTTTCATTAAACTCCAGAAAGTCCTTAATTTCTTTCTTTATTCCTTCCTTGACCAAGTTATCATTGAGAAGAGTGGTGTTCAGTTTCCACGAGAATGTTGGCTTTCTATTATTTATTTTGTTGTTGAAGATCAGCCTTAATCCATAGTGATCTGTTAGGATGCATGGGACAATTTCAATAATTTTTTATATGTTGAGGCTTGTTTTGTGACCAATTATGTGGTCAATTTTGGAGAGGGTACCATGAGATGCTGAGAAGAAGATATATCCTTTTGCCTTAGGATAAAATATTCTGTAGATATCTGTTAGATCCATTTGTTTCATAACTTCTGTTAGTTTCACTGTGTCCCTGTTTAGTTTCTGTTTCCATGATCTGTCCACTGGTGAAAGTGGTGTGTTGAAGTCTCCCACTATTATTGTGTGAGGTGCAATGTGTGCTTTGAGCTTTACTAAAGTTTCTTTAATGAATGTGGCTGTCCTTGTATTTGGAGCATAGATATTCAGAATTGAGAGTTCCTCTTGGAGGATTTTACCTTTGATCAGTATGAAGTTCCCCTCCTTGTCTTTTTTGATGACTTTGGGTTGGAAGTCGCTTTCATTAGATATTAGAATGGCTACTCCAGCTTGTTTCTTCAGACCATTTTCTTGGAAAATTGTTTTTCAGCCTTTCATTCTGAGGTAGTGTCTATCTTTTTCTCTGAGATCAATTTCCTGTAAGCAGCAAATTGTTGGTTTCTGTTTGTGTAGCCAGTCTGTTAGTCTATGTCTTTTTATTGGGGAGTTGAGTCCATTGATATTAAGAGATATTAAGGAAAAATAATTTTTTCTTCTTATTATTTTGTTGTTAGAGTTGGGGATCTGTTCTTGTGGCTGTCCTCTTTTAGGAGCTTGATTTACTTGTAGGTTATTTAAATATGTTTTATAATTTATATTTGAAATAATAAGTAATTCTACATTATACTTCAAAAGAAGATTTTCAGCTTTATCTCACACTTACAAAGAATTTGTGAGGCAATTCTTTTTCCATATCATAAGGAAAGTAAGATATTATTATTGTTCAGCATGTAGAGTTGAGAGCAATAGCTCAGATATCATAACTTGAAAGGCTGATACAGGTGTCAGAGCCAATATCTTTTAACATGTCAAGAACTTTCTCCAAATGAATGAAACACTTCATCCATCAATAGAACACACTTTCTTCTTAAACTTATATGCAATGGTCTCCAAGATAAAACCATATAACACTATTGGTTGTACTTGAACACATTTAAAGAATATGCAGGGAAATTATTTTATTCAACTACAATCCAATTAATCTAGATAGCAGTAAGAGAAATATATCTGAAAATCCTCAATTATTTGGAAATTGAATATACTTCTGCACTATACACAAATAAAAAAGGAATTTTTAAGACAAATAAAAATAGACCCTTAAATAAAGCCAAAGATGTAATACAGTTTGAAGGCTTCAAAAAATCAGCATTCTAAGTTTCTGGGCTAATATCCACTTATCAGTGAGTGCATATCAAATGACTTCTTTTGTGATTGGGTTACCTCACTGTACTGGCTGGTTTTGTACGTCAACTTGACACAGCTGGAGTTATCACAGAGAAAGGAGCTTGAGTTGAGGAAATGCCTCCATGAGATCCAACTGTAAGGCATTTTCTCAATTAGTGATCAAGGGGGAAAGGCCCCTTGTGGGTGGGACCATCTCTGGGCTGGTAGTCTTGGTTCTATAAGAGAGCAGGCTGAGCAAGCCAGGGAGGGCAAGCCAGTAAACAACATCCCTCCATGGCCTCTGCATCATCTCCTGCTTTCTGACCTGCTTGAGTTCCAGTACTGACTTCCTTTGGTGATCAACAGCAGTATGGAAGTGTAAGCCGAATAAACCCTTTCCTCCCCAACTTGCTTCTTGGTCATGATGTTTGTGCAGGAATAGAAACCCTGACTAAGACAAATTGTTACCAGCAGAGTGGGGTATTCCTGTGACAACCTGACCATGTTTTGGGGAGGACTATGGAAGGACTTTGGAACTTTCGGCTTGAAGATCCATTCATTGTTAAGAGCTCTGTCAGATGTTCTGTAGGAGCTTAGAAGATAATGTTGAGAACAGTGCAGAAGATGGAGGTCTGGTTTGTGAAATTTCAGAGGGAAAATTAAAGACTTTTCAGGGCCATTGCTGTTTTGATTGTGAAGATTTTGTAGTTCTGGTTAGCTCGGGCTGAAGAATTAGCTGTGATTACCAAGATACCAGAACTACTAAAGTAGAAACTTTGCATTACTGGGACTATTCATGCTGGTTAGCTGGAGCTAAGAAATTAGCAGTGATTAAGAAGAGACCAGCATCATTGAGGTGACATCATCTGGGAAGTGTTTTCTGAAAGCACAAAGAGGCTGTGTTCCAGAGATAGGCAAGTTTGTACTCCTTCTGCAGCAGGACTTGGTAATGTGTTAGGGTCACCCAGGTGGTACTGGTTTTGAAGGCATGAAGGGGTCACACATTGCAGCTGAGGCTTGGCACTGTGAGAGGCCATGGAAGGCCATTGGTGAAGGTGCAGCCTCAATTGCAATTGAAGGCCCAGGACTGAAGGGGTCATGCAGTGTTTTGGAGATGCAAGTACCATGAGATGACCACTAAGAGCAGCAGCAGCAGTGGAGTACAAGCATCTGGAGCCCAGAGGATGACGTGTGTGCTACAAAGGGCATGGCTGGAGAAGTGACCCAAGCCCTTGGAGGAGCCCAGAATATCGTGAGTTGGATCCCAGACATGGGACGGTTGGAGATTGATTTTTGCTTTGATTGTGACTGTGCCCTGATATTTTCCCTCTTGAAGGAAGAAATTGTTTTAGTGGAGCCCACAGTTAAGAGACTTTTAATTGTAAAAAGACTTTGGATTTTAAAAGAGATGGATATTTTAAAGAGATTGAAAATTTAAGAATATGTAAAGACTGTGGGACTTTTAAAGTTATTTAGACCTTGGGGATGAATAAGAATGTAAGGGTTGAGGCTTACTAGTGATGTGTTTGTGTGTCAAGTTGACAAGGGGTCAATTGTACTGGCTGGTTTTGTGTGTCAACTTGACACAGCTGGAGTTATCACAGAGAAAGGAGCTTAAGTTGAGGAAATGCCTCCATGAGATCCAACTGTAAGGCATTTTCTCAATTAGTGATCAAGGGGGAAAGGCCCCTTGTGGGTGGGACCATCTCTGGGCTGGTAGTTTTGGTTCTATAAGAGAGCAGGCTGAGCAAGCCAGGGGAGGCAAGCCAGTAAACAACATCCCTCCATGGCCTCTGCATCAGCTCCTGCTTTCTGACCTGCTTGAGTTCCAGTCCTGACTTCCTTTGGTGATGAACAGCAGTATGGAAGTGTAAGCCAATTAAACCCTTTCCTCCCCAACTTGCTTCTTGGTCATGATGTTTGTGCAGGAATAGAAACCCTGACTAAGACACTCACTAAGGATGATATCCTCCAGATACATCCATTTGCCCAAGAATTTCATAATTTTATTGTTTTTAATAGCTGAGTAGTACTCCATTGTGTAAATGTACCACATTTTCTGTATCCATTCCTCTGTTGAGAGACATCTGGGTTGTGTCCAGTTTCTGGCCATTATAAATAAGGCTACAATGAACATAGTGGAGCATGTGTCCTTATTACCAGTTGGAACATCTTCTGGGTATATGCACAGGAGCGGGGAAACTTAGAATACCCAAGATACAATTTACAAAACACAAGAAAATAAAGAAGAAGGAAGACCAAAGTGTGTATACTTCATTCTTCCTTAGAATAGGGAACAAAACACCCATGGAAGGAGTTACAGAGGCAACGTTTGGAGCTAAGACGAAAAGATGGACCATCCAGAGACTACCCCACCCAGGGATCCATCCCATAATCAGCCACCAAATCCAGACACTATTGGATATGCCAGCAAGATTTTGCTGAAAGGACCCTGATATAGCTGTCTTGTGTGAGGCTATTCCAGTGCCTGGCAAATACAGAAGTGGATGCTCACAGTCAGCTATTGGATGGAACACAGGGCCCCCAAAGGAAGAGCTAAAGAAAGTACCCAAGGAGCTGAAGGAGTCTGCAACCCTATAGGTGGAACAACAATATGAACTAACCAGTACCCCCAGAGCTCGTGTCTCTAGCTGCATATGTAGCAGAAGATGGCCTAGTTGGGAGAGAGGCCCCTTGGTCTTGCAATCTTTATATGCCCCAATATAGGGGAATGCTATGGCCAAGAAGTGGGAGTGGTGGGTAGGGGAGCAGAGCAGGGGGAGGGTATAGGGATCTTTCAGGATAGCATTTGAAATGTAAATTGAGAAAATATCAAATAAAAAATAAAAATAAAAAATCAGCATTAACAGGAGAACATTAGAAAATATATAGATACATTTTAGAAAAATTATCTAAAATGAATTATCTGAAATTTTACCTTTAAATATAAAGGAAGAAGAATTTAAACAAAATTAAATAATAATAATAATAATAATATTAATAGTAATAGAACAAAAACCAAGTGTCTTGAGGACTGGAAATATATAGGGACAACTATTGAAACATTTAGTTCTTAGTTTTTCAATAAAACTAATAGACCTCTAACCAGACTAACAAACAGAAAAAAAATATTGAAGTAGACAGTGTGAAGTTGTATTTCTGTCTGTTATCATATACCTAAGGCATTCTTTTATTAGCTTTAATAAAAATCTGATAGCCAATTAGCTGGGCAGGAAATGGAAGGCAGGACTTTCTGGGAGGGAAAACTCTGGGAAGAAGATCAAAGAAGGCTTTTACCTAGGAGACATGATATGAAACAGACCTGACTACAAGCCTGAATGGTATAGCTAACCATGTGGCTGAATGGGACCAAGTGATAGGATTAACTTAGAAGATCTAGTTGAGAGTCTGCCCAGCTAAGTCCTAAGCTTTGCTATAGTAAATAGTCTCTGTGTGTTTATTTAGGGAACTAGCTGATTAATGACTATCTGATGCTGTATTAATATATGCAGAATATTAATATTCATTTTACAAATACAGAAACTTGATTATCAGTAACATAACCACTATCTTATGTGTGTATGTATGTATGTATGTATATGTATATATATATATATATACACACACACACATATATATATATATATATATGTGTGTGTGTGTCTTAAAGATGACATATATCCATAAACTGATTACATAAATAAAATAAACCAATTAATCAGAGACACAAACTAAACTTCAAATAAAAATGTTGTAAAGGTCTACATCTATTTTTAAATGGAAAACAAGATAATCATTATTTAAAAAATAATCACCAAGTTTATATCTTTTCCTTGATAAATTTTACAAAATAGTTAAGAAATGATTTCCATAATATAGTGCATAAAATAGAAACAGAAGTATCATTTTTAACTCAAACTATGAAATTATTATCTTCACACTAAAAGCAAATGAATATTTTCTAAGAAGTAGAGAATTCAGAAAAATGTTTTTTATTCATACAGAATAATAATACTCAAAACTTATTAGAAGTGCAATTAAACTGTGTGTGAAAATAACTTGATACTATGGTCATCTTGCATAAATATAATAAATTTCATCTTTCATGTTTTTTCTGGAGAAATTCTTAAGCCTTAAGCCCTTAGAAATATCCCAGTCTTATTCAGCATGACCAAATAAAGTTCCTAATGTTCTAATCTTCAGAAAAGGCAAACCAGAAGTATTTGATGTTAACACACAATTAATTTTTCTGGTGTTCTGTTTTCCTCTCTCCATCTACAATAAAATAATTATGAAAAGACCAGCACACCTTTTATACTTCATTTCTGCTTCTTTTATTCATTCTTCATGAAATCAACCTCACTGCTCAGATCATGTGATTCTCTGTTATGTAATGGTTTCTTGACTCTATAATTGCCAGATAAATCCAAATAATGTTTCACAATATTCATTCTTATTATTTTCCTTATATTTCACATGATGACAGGCTAATCAGAAAGGTAAGGTGTTTTCTCCTTTGGTGCCAGTAGGAGGCTCAAACCATCCTTTTGTGTCTCCAATGCTTTTAGTCACATAGTTTGAACTTTTGTAAGCAGTCTATTGTTATTTGCAAAATAATCACAAAACACAAACCAGGCTCAACATTTAGATAGCAATCAATCTATGCACTCTGACTTATGTGCGGATTAAACATAAATATTTCATAGTAATAAAGTAAATGAAAATATATTTGGGAAAATTTAATACTCCTTATTGCTACACCCACTCCAGTAGTGACAAGCACAACAGGCCCCGAAAACCTGGGCACTGTCCCGAGAAGAAAAGTTGATGGAAACTTAGTCTCCTGGAATCGTGGCAACATGTATAAAGAATGCTCCAATGCCCTTGCTTTAGTTGGTAAATGGATCTGTGTGCTTTCCCTTAATATTGCTTTATTATAAGTGCTCCTAAGGATTGATATTTTGACATATAGCTAAATTAGATTCTAGGCAGTCCTTGATCTGACCTTGGGCATGGATAGCTAAATCACTGCCCTACACAGAAATTTACCACTCTTCCGGCTGGCTGGACCAGCACAGGGGTAGCTAGAGCGCAGGGTCGGCTGACACCAGCCAGCTACCCATGACTCCCGCCACAGGATTTTGAGACTGCTGGTGAGTGGAACACAGCTTCTGCTCCAGTCCAATCACGCGGGACCTGAGACTGCTTTGGTTGGGGAGGCAAAAATCCGGCCTGAGTAGGGCCACAAGCCTCTTCAGGTCAGAAAAGTACCAGAGTAGCTAGGGCGCAGGGTCAGCTGACACTAGCCAGCTACCCACAACACCCGCCACAGGATCTTAAGACTTCTGGTGAGTGGAACACAGCTTCTGCTCCAATCCAATTGTGCGCGGGACCTGAGACTGCATTAATTAGGGAAACAGAAAACCGGCCTGAGTAGGGCCACAGGCCTCTTCCAGCCTGAACAGCACCAGGGTAGCTAGAGCTCAGGGTCAGCTGACACCAGCCAGCTACCAAGACACCCGGCACAGGATTTTGAGACTTCTGGTGAGTGGAACACAGCTTCTGCTCCAATCTTTAAACAGTGACAACGACAACAACTAACCCCAGAGATTACCAGATGGCGAAAGGTAAACGTAATAATCTTACTAACAAGAAAACAAGACCACTCACCATCATCAGAACCCAGCACTCCCACTTCGCCCAGTCCAGGGCACCCCAACACACCGGAAAAGCTAGACACGGATCTAAAAGCATATCTCATGATGATGGTAGAGGACTTCAAGAAGGACTTTAATAACACACTTAAAGAAATACAAAGGAACACTGGTAAACAGGTAGAAGACATTAAAGAGGAAGCACAAAAATCCCTTAAAGAATTGCAGGAGAACACTGCTAAAGAGTTACAAATCCTTAAAGAAAAACAGGATAACATAATCAAACAGGTAGAAGTCCTTAAAGAAAAACAGGAAAACACATCCAAACAGATGATGGAAATGAACAAAACCATACTAGACCTAAAAAGGGAAGTAGACACAATAAAGAAAACCCAAAATGAGGCAACACTGGAGATAGAAACCCTAGGAAAGAAATCTGGAACCATAGATACGAGCATCAGCAACAGAATACAAGAGATGGAAGAGAGAATCTCAGGTGCAGAAGATTCCATAGAGAACATCAGCACAACAATCAAGGAAAATGTAAAACGCAAAAAGATCCTAACTCAAAACATCAAAGAAATACAGGACACAATGAGAAGACCAAACCTACGGATAATAGGAGTGGATGAGAATGAAGATTTTCAGCTCAAAAGACCAGCAAACATCTTCAACAAAATTATAGAAGAAAACTTCCCAAATCTAAAGAAAGAGATGCCCATGAACATACAAGAAGCCTACAGAACTCCAAATAGACTGGACCAGAAAAGAAATACCTCCCGACACATAATAATCAGAACAACAAATGCTCTAAATAAAGATAGAATACTAAAAGCAGTAAGAGAAAAAGGCCAAGTAACATATAAAGGCAAGCCTATCAGAATTACACCAGATTTTTCACCAGAGACTATGAAAGCCAGAAGATCCTGGACGGAGGTTATACAGACACTAAAAGAACACAAATTCCAGCCCAGGCTACTATACCCAGCCAAACTCTCAATTAACATAGATGGAGAAACCAAAGTATTCCACGACAAAACCAAATTCACACATTATTTCTCCACGAATCCAGCCCTTCAAAGGATAATAACAGAAAAAAACCAATACAAGGACAGGAACCACGCCCTAGAAAAAACAAGAAGGTAATCCCTCAACAAACCTAAAAGAAGACAGCCACAAGAACAGAATGCCAACTTTAACCACAAAAATAACAGGAAACAAGAATTAATTTTCCTTAATATCTCTTAATATCAATGGACTCAACTCCCTGATAAAAAGACATAGACTAAAAAACTGGCTACACAAACAAGACAGAACATTTTGCTGCTTACAGGAAACTCATCTCAGAGAAAAAGATAGACACTACCTCAGAATGAAAGGCTGGAAAACAATTTTCCAAGCAAATGGTATGAAGAAACAAGCTGGAGTAGCCATTCTAATATCTGATAAGATTGACTTCCAACCCAAAATCATTAAAAAAGACAGGGAGGGACACTTCATACTCATCAAAGGTAAAATCCTCCAAGAGGAACTATCAATCCTGAATATCTATGCTCCAAATACAAAGGCAGCCACATTCATTAAAGAAACTTTAGTAAATCTCAAAGCACACATTGCACCTCATACAATAATAGTGGGAGACTTCAACACACCACTTTCACCAATGGACAGATCATGGAAACAGAAACTAAACAGGGACACAGTGAAACTAACAGAAATTATGAATCAAATGGATCTGGCAGATATCTACAGAACATTCTATCCTAAAACAAAAGGATATACCTTCTTCTCAGCACCTCAAGGTACCCTCTCCAAAATGACCACATAATTGGTCGCAAAACAGGCCTCAACAGATACAAAAATATTGAAATTGTCCCATGCATCCTATCAGATCACCATGGACTAAAGCTGATCTTCAAGAACAAAATAATAATAGAAATAGAAATAGAAAGCCAACCTTCACGTGGAAACTGAACAACACTCTTCTCAATGATACCTTGGTCAAGGAAGGAATAAAGAAAGAAATTAAGGACTTTTTAGAGTTCAATGAAAATGAAGCCACAACATAACCAAACTTATGGGACGCAATGAAAGCATTTCTAAGAGGAAAACTCATAGCTCTGAGTGCCTCCAAAAGAAAACTAGAGAGAGCACACATTAGCAGCTTGACAACATACCTAAAAGCACTAGAACAAAAGGAAGCAAATTCACCCAAGAGGAGTAGAAGGCAGGAAATAATCAAACTCAGGGGCGAATCAACCAAGTGGAAACAAGATCTATTCAAAGAATCAAACAATCAAGGAGCTGGTTCTTTGAGAAAATCAACAAGATAGATAAACCCTTAGCCAGACTCACTAGAGGGCACAGGGAAAGCATCCTAATTAACAAAATCAGAAATGAAAAAGGAGACATAACAACAGATCCTGAAGACATCCAAAACACCATCAGATCCTTCTACCAAAGGCTATACTCAACAAAACTGGAGAACCTGGATGAAATGGAGAAGTTCCTAGACAGATACCAGGTACCAAAGTTGAATCAAGATCAGGTTAATGATCTAAACAGCCCTATATCCCCCAAAGAAATAGAAGCAGTCGTTAATAGTCTCCCAACTAAAAAAAGCCCAGGACCAGATGGGTTCAGTGCAGAGTTCTATCAGACCTTCAATGAAGATCTAATCCCAGTTCTTCACAAACTATTCCACAAAATAGAAACAGAAGGTATTCTACCCAACTCATTCTATGAAGCCACAATTACTCTGATACCTAAACCACAGAAAGACCCAACAAAGATAGAAAACTTCAGACCAATATCCCTTATGAATATTGATGCAAAAATCCTCAATAAAGTTCTTGCTAACCGAATCCAAGAACACATCACAACAATCATCCATGCTGACCAAGTAGGTTTCATCCCAGGGATGCAGGGATGGTTCAATATATGGAAATCCATCAACGTAATCCAGTATATAAATAAACTCAAAGACAAAAACCACATGGTCATCTCGTTAGATGCGGAAAAAGCATTTGACAAGATCCAACACCCATTCATGATAAAAGTCTTGGAAAGATCAGGAATTCAAGGCCCATACCTAAACATGATAAAAGCAATCTACAGCAAACCAGTAGCCAACATCAAAGTAAATGGTGAGAAGCTTGAGGCAATCCCTCTAAAATCAGGGACTTGACAAGGCTGTCCACTTTCTCCATACCTATTCACCATTGTACTTGAAGTCCTAGCCAGAGCAATTCGACAACAAAAGGAGATCAAAGGGATACAAATTGGAAAAGATGAAGTCAAAATATCACTTTTTGCAGATGATATGATAGTATATATAAGTGACCCTAAAAATTCCACCAGAGAACTCCTAAACCTGATAAACAGCATCGGTGAAGTAGCTGGATATAAAATTAACTCAAACAAATCAATGGCGTTTCTCTACACAAAGAATAAACAGGCTGAGAAAGAAATTAGGGAAACAACCCCTTCTCAATAGTCACAAATAATATAAAATATCTTGGCGTGACTCTAACTAAGGAAGTGAACGATCTGTATAATAAAAACTTCAAGTCTCTGAAGAAAGAAATTATAGAAGATCTCAGAAGATGGAAAGGTCTCCCATGCTCATGGATTGGCAGGATCAACATTGTAAAAATGGCTATCTTGCCAAAAGCAATCTACAGATTCAATGCAATCCCCATCAAAATTCCAACTCAATTCTTCAACGAATTAGAAAGTGCAATCTGCAAATTCATCTGGAATAACAAAAAACCTAGGATAGCAAAAACTCTTCTCAAGGATAAAAGAACCTCTGGTGGAATCACCATGCCTGACCTAAAGCTTTACTACAGAGCAATTGTGATAAAAACTGCATGGTACTGGTATAGTGATATACAAATAGACCAATGGAATAGAATTGAAGACCCAGAAATGAACCCACACACCTACAGTCACTTGATCTTTGACAGGGAGCTAAAACCATCCAGTGGAAGAAAGACAGCATTTTCAACAAATGGTGCTGGCACAACTGGTTGTTAACATGTAGAAGAATGCGAATCGATCCATTCCTATCTCCTTGTACTAAGGTCAAGTCTAAGTGGATCAAGGAACTTCACATAAAACCAGAGACACTGAAACTTATAGAGGAGCAAGTGGGGAAAAGCCTTGAAGATATGGGCACAGGGGAAAAAATTCTTGAATAGAACAGCAATTGCTTGTGTAGTAAGATCGAGAATTGACAAGTGGGACCTCATGAAACTGCAAAGCTTCTGCAAGGCAAAAGACACCATCAATAAGACAAAAAAACCACCAACATATTGGGAAAGGATCTTTACCTATCCTAAATCAGATAAGGGACCAATATCCAATATATATAAAGAACTCAAGAAGGTGGACTCCAGAAAGTCAAATAACCCCATTAAAAAATGGGGCTCAGAACTGAACAAAGAATTCTCACCTGAGGAATACCGAATGGCAGAGAAACACCTGAAAAAATGTTCAACATCCTTAATCATCAGGGAAATGCAAATCAAAACAACCCTGAGATTCTACCTCACACCAGTCCGAATGGCTAAAATCAAAAATTCAGGTGACAGCAGATGCTGGTGAGGATGTGGAGAAAGAGGAACACTCCTCCATTGTTGCTGGGATTGCAAGCTTGTACAACCACTCTGGAAATCAGTCTGGCGGTTCCTCAGAAAATTGGACATAGTACTACAGGAGGATCCAGCAATACCTCTCCTGGGCATATATCCAGAAGATGTCCCAACCGGTAAAAAGGACACATGCTCCACTATGTTCATAGCAGCCCTATTTATAATAGCCAGAAGCTGGAAAGAAACCAGATGTCCCTCAACAGAGGAATGGATACAGAAATTATTGTACATTTATACAATGGAGTACTACTCAGTTATTAAAAAGAATGAATTTATGAAATTCCTAGCCAAATGGATGGATCTGGAGGGCATCATCCTGAGTGAGGTAACACAATCACAAAAGAACTCACACAATATGTATTCACTGATAAGTAGATATTAGCCCAAAACTTAGGATACCCAAGATATAAGATACAATTTGCTAAACGCATGAAACTCAAGAAGAATGAAGACAACCACTCTGGAAATCAGTCTGGCGGTTCCTCAGAAAATTGGACATAGTACTACAGGAGGATCCAGCAATACCTCTCCTGGGCATATA
Organism: Mus caroli; assembly: GCF_978045245.1. Lineage (NCBI taxonomy): Eukaryota > Metazoa > Chordata > Mammalia > Rodentia > Muridae > Mus > Mus caroli. The sequence goes on along the minus strand of NW_028227260.1, from coordinate 39,726,557 downwards.
TCCAGAAGATGTCCCAACCGGTAAGAAGGACACATGGTCCACTATGTTCATAGCAGCCCTATTTATAATAGCCAGAAGCTGGAAAGAACCCAGATGTCCCTCAACAGAGGAATGGATACAGAAATTATGGTACATCTACACAATGGAGTACTACTCAGCTATTAAAAAGAATGAATTTATGAAATTCCTAGCCAAATGGATGGACCTGGAGAGCATCATTTTGAGTGAGGTAACACAATCACAAAGGAACTCACACAATATGTATTCACTGATAAGTGGATATTAGCCCAAAACTTAGGATATCCAAGATATAAGATACAATTTGCTAAACGCATGAAACTCAAGAAGAATGAAGACCAAAATGTGGACACTGTGCCCCTTCTTAGAATTGGGAACAAAACACCCATGTAAGGAGTTACAGAGACAAAGCTTGGAGCTGTGATGAAAGGATGGACCATCTAGAGACTGCCGTATCCAGGGATCCATCCCATAATCAGCCTCTAAGCGCGGACACCATTGCATACACTAGCAAGATTTTGCTGAAAGGACCCAAAGATAGCTGTCTCTTGTGAGACTATGCAGGGGCCTAGCAAACACAGGAGTGGATGCTCACAGTCAGCTATTGGATGTATCACAGGGCTCCCAATCGAGAAGCTAGAGAAAGTACCCAAGAAGCTAAAGGGATCTGCAACCCCATAGGTGGAACAACATTATGAACTAACCAGTACCCTGGAGCTCTTGTCTCTAGCTGCATATGTATCGAAAGATGGCCTATTCGGCCATCACTGGAAAGAGAGGCCCATTGGACTTGCAAACTTTATATGCCCCAATATAGGGGAATGCCAGGGCCAAAAGAATGGGAATGGGTGGGTAGGGAAGTGGGGGGCGCTATGGGGGACTTTTGGGATAGCATTGGAAATGTAATTGAGGAAAATATGTAATAAAAAATAAAAAAAAAAAAGAAAACTACAACTAGACACACGGTTGTGGGTGAGCCAGCCACAATGATTCACCTGTGTCAAACTCCATTTAAAGATCATGGAACATCTCAGAAGAGGTGACAGAAAGATGTTAAGACTCAGAATACTAGAAAGTTTTGTTTGAAGGAATTTTTACAAAACCTTATCCATATCAATATGACATTTTAATGTGGAAAGGGTAAATTTCCTATTGTACTGCCTGGAAGAAAAATATTTATAAACAAATTTTTTAAATAAAAAAAAAAAGAAGAAGAAGAAGAATGAAGACCAAAGTGTGGACACTGTTCCCCTTCTTAGAATTGGGAACAAAACACCCAGGGAAGGAGTTACAGAGACAAAGTTCGTAGCTGTGATGAAAGGATGGACCATTTAGAGACTGCCGTATCCAGGGATCCATCCCATAATCAGCTTCTAAACGCTGACACCATTGCATACACTAGCAAGATTTTGCTGGAAGGACCCAAAGATAGCTGTCTCTTGTGAGACGATGCCGGGGCCTAGCAAACACAGGAGTGGATGCTCACAGTCAGCTATTGGATGTATCACAGGGCTCCCAATGGAGAAGCTAGAGAAAATACCCAAGGAGCTAAAGGGATCAGCAACCCTATTGTTGGAACAACATGATGTTCCAACCAGAACCCCGGAGCTCTTGTCTCTAGCTGCATATGTATCGAAAGATGGCCTAGTCGGCCATCTCTGGAAAGATAGGCCCATTGGACTTGCAAACTTTATATGCCCCAATATAGGGGAATGCCAGGGCCAAAAGAATGGGAATGGGTGGGTAGGGAATTGGGGGGCGCTATGGGGGACTTTTGGGATAGCATTGAAAATGTAATTGAGGAAAATATGTAATAAAAATATTAAAAATTAAAAAAAAATAAGAAATTTACCATTATCTAGGAAGAAGGAAGTTTGTGACCTAAAGAGGAACCAGAGTAGATACTTAGAACTATATATAGCTGAGTTACACCCATACACAAACAAGTATTTGCAATGGCCTAGGGGGAAGGTGGACTATACAGTAGACTAGAATAGGAACTATGGCAAGAGCACGAAGCCCTTGACCCTGAAAGACTCCAAAACTCCCAAAGGGAGGCACTTACTCAAGCCTCGGGACAGCCGCGCACCCAAGAAGACACTGAGACCGAACTTAAGATGTATAGAGAGTAAGATTTAATACAGCAACGACAAAAAAGCACATAAAAAAAAGCACATATACCAGATATCTGGGGTCGAAACTCATGCAGCCAGCAAGGTGCAGAGGAGATTCGGCAATTGGCCCAAACTTTTCACAGGCTTTTATAGGAAAAGAGTAAGGGGGGATTAGGGCAGAGAAGATACAAATGTGCGTCACTAAAGGGTTCTGCCAAAGGTTATTCTCAGGGACTTTCCAAGAGACTTTTCGTAACCAAGGGGTCGTGTCCTATATTTTGGCAATGTACTCGATCTATTGGAACATTCTGGGGTAGTACCAGGAGGCCTCCATCTCAAAAATGTTCTTGGCATAGTCTTTAGTTGGGAGGGGTTGGACTAGGTTTTTTCCAGGAGACTCCTTATCTAAAAAATGTTCCCGGAGCTGTTTCCAATTGGGAGGGGGTACCTTGGGGTAAAAAGTTCAGGAGTGCTCCGGGAACAGTCTCCAGATGGGAGGGGTAAGAGAGTTCAGGAACAGTTCAGGTGTTCAGTAATTTTCCTCTTTCAACCCTGGCTTCTAAGATTAAGTGGACCTTAATTGGAGCTGTTTTTGATCTGGGTTGCTAACATTGAATTTTATCCCAGTTGGTTCCTGCCAGTCCTTCCGTGTTTGCATTCCTCTGTTTTGTGTAAGAATCCAGTAACCTCTTTGTACCTTGCTGGGGTGTCACCCAACTTCCCTATTTTCTTTTGTATAAAAAGTTTGATGCTCGATTTGACAAATTACATTCAGATCCACACTCCCTTGTGTCAAGTCTGTCTGTCAATTCCAGCCAACTCCTTGCCCACCTGCACGAGAGACTTGTTCCATGCAGACAAGGGACCAAGAGGGTCTGCAGCACCTTAATGATTATACTTTCTTAGCAAACTAGGAAATAATAGACGAGGAAATGTGGGGCAGTGAGCTGGGCACAGACAGCCTGGTCCCTGGTCGAGCACAGACATTGAACCCCAGTGACCTAGTGGGTCATGAATTCTACCTACATGAGACTGCAGATGTTCGGCCAAGCCTCCTGGGTCCCTGGTTCCTGTCACAGCTACAGCCTCCCACAGCCCCCTGCAGAGAGGTGTGTGGCCATCAGTCATGTAGACAATGCCCCAAACTCCTGATATTCTGTCTGGAATCCACCCCCACAGTTACCTGGCAACAGCCAGGTATATTTCTCCTCACAGTTACCTGTCAACAGCCAGGTAGGCCAGGCCAATAAGTGCCTTAAAACCATGGACTGCCTCTTCTCATCAGAACTCAAGCAGGTCTTTGTCTTACAAGCTGCACATCTAACCTACCACTGGGAGGCCTCCCTGTGTCCCCAGCCATGGCTTCCACCAACCCATGCCACCCCTCAGGCAAGTCAACGACTCTCATCCCCACAGTAACCAGCCAGAACTCTTTCTTCCCTGCTCCTTTTCCCTTCTGCCCACAGGCCAGAGTCTGCCTGCCGGCCCCCACCTTTTCTTAGCTCTTCCACAACATCCATTCCATTTAGGGCTCAATTGAGGTCACTAAAAGATTAAAGAGATTCTGCAGGCTGTTGTGGACAATAGAGTGGAACTGTATCTCTTGTTTCTGCCTTCCATATCACATCACATGCTGATACCCGAAAAACTCTGAAGGCTGAGGCAGGGGCATTTTGTGTTTCACAGGGCCTATACAACATTGGAGACCCTTTCTAAAACCAAACTAAATCAAAATTGAAATGAAAGAGATATCAAAATATTAGAAACATACTCAATAATTTAATCATTTAGAACTTGGAAATTAAAGCATTAAGATGCAATTACATATTTGTCAGAATTATTAAAACTCAAAACACAATACCACCAACTAAAAGTAAAGTTTTGGAACAATAGAAGGCAGTTTTTATTGGTAGTGGGAAGGTGCAGCTAATTCAGAAAGCAATGTAATGAAAGAACCTAGTGGGGAAACCCCCACTCAATTCCCGATTCGGTGTGTACCCAAGAATCAAGAACAGATTACCATCTTGATGTAAAAACACGAGGTAGTTTAATGGCGGAGCTCCAGATCGAAACATATCTCACACAGGAGACAGTCGAGGCTTGGAAGCTAGGGGTTTTTATAGAAAAGGTGCTGGGGCTGGGGGAGGAATTGTCGCGGTTTCACATGATTGGTCCATTTAAACATCAGCAGCCTGTTAACATTTAACTTAGGTCAGAAGGGCGGGAGATAGGGAGGCGCCGGGCCAGTTCAGCATGTCATTCTCTTTATCTCTCTTTATCTTTATGGCTAAGCAGCCTCAGGAATGTCTTAACGACAGGCCTGCCCCGGCATGTCCTGGCCTGTTCTGCTATGTTCTCAGCCCCAGGTTTCAAAGCTCACAAACAACTCTTTGGGCTATTTGACATACATTACATGAATCACAGGTCTAATGTTTTATTTTCTTTCAGTAATGTGTTGTCTTCCGAACTGTGCATAGGCATACTACCTGTTCCAGGAATCACATTCCTTGGAATTTATCAAGTTTGTCTCAGAATTTAAATTCTTAAAATTATGCATGCAGATGTTTGTAGTAATTCTTCATGCAATCATCCAAATTCAGACCAAAGAAGGCTTTCAATGGCTAAGCGAACAACAAACTGCTTCATCAATACACTGGACTTTTTTTCTGTAATAAAATCCAATGATTTTTATCAAGCTGAGAGTAAGCTCAGGTGAATCTTAAATGTATTTTGTTAAGTGAAAGAAACCGCTCTAAAAAGGCTGCATACTGTTTGAAGGCAATTTTATGACCTTCTCAAAAAGGCAACACTATTGAGAGGGCAAACAAATCTCTAGTTGCCAGTGATTTGGAAGTGAAAATTGATTAGGTTTTTCACAAGGGAATTTCTATGGCAGGGAAACTATTTTGTTTAGTACTTCAAGGGTGAATACAAGATTTTAAGTATCTATGAAATGAATAGAACTTACAGCATAAAGTCTAATGTTAATGTATGCATTCAAGGATTAAGTGAAGAAGGTGCATTACAGACTTATTTAAAAACCCCACTTCAGGGAGTTTAAACTACAAACCGCTGACTTAAGCAAATTTGGAAATGTATAGAATCTGTAAGACTTAAAGCAAAGAAACTACATAAGAAAGCCTAGTTAATAAGTCAGATTCCCACCACAAAATGTAAAATCAATTTTTTAATTTTTATTTTATTTTATTTTATTTTAATTAAGTATTTTCTTCATTTACATTTCCAATGCTATCCCAAAAGTCCCCCATATCCTCCCCCCTGACTCCCCTACCCACCCACTCCCACTTCTTGGCCCTGGCATTCCCCTGTACTGGGGCATATAAAGTTTGCAACACCAGTGTGCCTCTCTTTCCACTGATGGCCGACTAGGCCATCTTCTGATACATATGCAGCTAGAGACACGAACTTTGGGGGGTACTGGTTAGTTTATATTGTTGTTCCACCTATAGGGTTGCAGACCCCTTTAGCTCCTTGGGTACTTTCTCTAGATCCTCCATTGGGGGCACTGTGATCCATCTAATAGCTGACTGTGAGCATCCACTTCTGTGTTTTCTAGGCCCCGGCATAGCCTCACAAGAGACAGCTATATACACATATAATAGAATTGAATAATTAAGTAAATGGGTGATGGATAACAGAAGTCAGGTTTTCAGTGATAGAGTAGAGATTTACAGATAAAGAAGAAAAGGGTCTAAAATATTCTAAAATATTCCAAGTGGCAATGAATTATAGTTGAAAAATATATATTACAAATATTATATCTATGTTTATATATCTATATATCTATATCTATCTATATAAATACATAAAAAATAAATACATGAGGAGGAGAAGCAAAGATACACTGAAGAATTTCAAATAATTTGTGTAGATACTGTACCATAGGTGTAGGTATAGATATAGATATAGATATACATGATTTGTAATTTAATTAATAGATACACACAAGGCTTTCCTTTTTCTGCAAAGCCTATAAGTAAATATACTCCAATATGAATAGAAATATGCAAATGTTTGTTTCCAAACCTCTTCCCTAATAAAAGGAACAGGCTTCTTGGACAAATGTCTGATTATAGATTTGTGGCAAATAATAATTAAGATGATCAAGAAATATGCTATACTTTCTAAAAGTACAAAACAAATGGAGTAAAAGATGGAGGGAGTGGAAGAGAAAGAAGAGAGAGAACAGAAGAAGACGAAAGATGACAAAAGCAGAAGAGAAGGGGTAGAAGACAAAGAGAAACAAAAAGAAATAAATAAAGAAAAAGATGGTAATCAAGTCAAAAGGATATAGAAGTACCTGACATAATTCACAATAGCTTAAGGTCAAGGATTCTGAAACAAAATGACATATATTTTTATTTTGCATCACAGCATAGAATAAGAGCTCATATGAATGTAAATATACTATCTAAGTGAAGAAATGAATACATAAGGAGGAGAAGCAAAGATACACTGAAGATTTTCAAATAATTTGTGTAGATACTGTATCCTTACACACAGTGACTGACAGGAGAGAAAGCCAGGTGAAGATCCAGCAGCAAATTCTGAGAAACAAACTTGGCATCACTACTGGTTGGGGACTATGTTGGCTAGTTTGATGTCAATTTTCCACATGCTAAAGACATTAGACAGGAGGGACACTCAATTTAGAACATACTTCAATAATATTGAGTTTCAGGCAGGCCTGAAGGGCATTTTCTTTCTTTAAAGTTTTTGTAACTTTTATTTAATCCTTTATGAATTTCACACCATGCCCCCAAGTCCTGCTCATTTCTCTGTCCCCCTCATGTCAACCATTCACTTGCAGTTTCCCCACAAACAAACAAAGCATAGAAAAAAATCTCAATGTGGAAGCTGTAGTATGCCAGTGTGTCCTATAATATATCCCTCTGCCCACATATCTTCATTTGCAAATGTACATTGCAATCAGTCATTGGTCTGCTTTGAGATTCTTGGCTTCTGTGACACCATCAATATTGAATCCTTACTAGGACTCCTCCCAGTTATTGGGTTGTTGCTCTGTCATGGAGATTCTGCAGCTTTGGATAAACAGTACTGGCTTTTTCATGCTTCCCAGTCATTTTCAGATGATATAGATTTTGGGGTGGGCCAGCTCGGAGCCCCGGATCTGGGCCTGCATAGTAGATGAACTGGCCAGCATGCTGGCTCTCCTTTATCAGCACCACTAGGGTGAGCTCTTCAGCACTGCCTCAGCTAGGCCACAGCATGCTACAATGAGCAGGAGTCTGCCTCCTGCTCTTATATCTTCAGGGCCTGGTAATCTGCACCCATTCCTCCAGAGCCATCCCTTCTGTGCTTTCCATTCAAGACACAGGGTCCACTTTCCCAAGTGCTGCAACCTGTGAGCGGCTGGGCCAGTGAGCACCTGGGCCAGCTCTCTTGCTCTTACACCCTTGGGGTTGGCTCACTCATGCATGCCTTTACCAGAGGGTTCAGTTCTACCATATTGCTCAGCCAAGGTACAAGTCTCATTCTTCTGAGAGCTATAGCCAGTGAAGGGGTAGGGCTAGCTGTCCTGTTCTCATTCCCTCTAGGCTGGATCTCCCAATTACAGCAGGTGGGGGAGAGGGCATTATCCCTGCACCAGGCCACCTCATGGGAAATGAGTGACAGTGCCAAAGTTCTCCTGTGCTCTCTTGTCCTAAGGGCCACTCACCTGTACCCCCTCCACCAGGGCAAGCAATACTGTGCTGCCCAGGCTAGGTTCTAGGCCCAGCACTCCTGAATGCAGCAGTTGGTGAGAGGTAGGGCCAGCTCACAAGCTCTCATAACCCTGGCTGGGATAAGCTCTCTGAACTTCAGAACTGATACAGCTGGCAACAGATGAGAGGCAAGAGGGTAGAAGGCCTCATCTCCACACCCTCCCCTTATAGCAAATGATTGGAAGGGCTAGCACTATAGTACTCTCAACTATTGGTTCTGACTCACCTCTGCCCCAACCCCACCTCCGGGGAGTCAGTTCTGCTCTACTGTCCAGGTGAGGTGCAGGACCAGGTCACCTGAGCGTTGCATTTGGTAAAGAACATGCACTCAAGGCCCCTGTGGGCAGCTTTCTAAACTGGTGCAGTCAGCTGTCCCACATTCATGCCCTCTGGCATGCTCCATTTACCACCATGGTCAGCTTCAGTTTGCTGCCTGGGATAAGTACAGGGCCAACTCTCCTGACTGCTGCTGCTCATGTGAGAAGTAGAGTCAGCTCTCCAAAACACCCCAGCCAGTGAGGGGATGGGACAGTTCTGCACAGCCTCTGGAAATCCACTTGTTCCCAGGATGCTGGCCTGACCAAGTACATTCCCATGATCTCTAGCAGTAACATAAACCTCAGATATCAGTACCAACCCCTGCCACTGAATAGTCATAGACCCTAACATGGCCCTCAGTGGCAACTCAAGCTGGGATCCCACCATGACCCCAGGTGGCAGGGCCAGCCACTCACAATAGGGTACTTCTCTCAACCCTCGGGTCTCCAGTTCCATCTCTCTTCATAATGCTCAAGCTGCTCCATTTCTCTTTCTCTCCCATAAGTATACCACACATTTTCACATTGTAGTAGCTGTCTATACAGTCTGGCCATATGTCTGGTGGGCCCCTGGGTAAAATCCTCTGTCTACACTGCATGGTAAGGTGACAAGTGGGTGTGTAGAGCCCTCCTGTGCCATGTGCCAGAGGGCAGGTCCGTGAGTAGCATGGTGATTCACAGATCTTTGTCTGTGGTGGTAGGAGGGACTCTGTGTATCTTTAGCACACAGCCATACTGTGAGGCAGAGCACAGGTCTGTGATTGTCTTTCCCCACCCATACTTCATGCATGAGGAAACACTGGTCTCTGTCTGTCTTCCCCCTTCTGCACTTCATTGCTTGGATTTGAATTCACTTGATTTTATGTGTCTTAGGCATAAAAGAGTTTTAGCTACCAAGCCAAGCATCAAGCTGAGATGATGAAAAGGCTATCATCTGCTTTGCTCCTGACTGATAATAAGAACAGCACCGCCAACAAGGTGTCTTTTAGCCAATTGACAGGAGCACTTAAGGCATATCTTAGTTAGAGTTTCATTGCTGTGAATAGACACCATGACCATGGCAACTCTTTTTACATTTCAAATATTATCCCCCTTCCAGGTTTCTTTTCCAAAACAAAACAAAACAAAAATAAAAACAAAAAGCCATCCCACCCCATCCACCTTGCCTCCACAAAGGTGCTACCCATCCACCCACTCCCACCGCACTGTCCTAGCCTTCCCCTATGCTGGGCTATGGCAACTCTTATAAAGGAAAACATTTAATTAGGGCTCCCTTACAAGTTGAGAGGTTCAGTCCATTATCATTATGTCAGGAAGCATGGCAGTGTCTAGGCAAGCATGGCACTGGAGGAACTGAGAGTTCTATAGCTACGAGAAGACTGGCTTCCAGGCAGCTAGGACAAGGGTCTTAAAGCCCACACCCAGGGTGACACACTTCCTCCAACAAGGCCACACCTAGTCCAAGAAGGCCATACCTCCTAATAGTGCTACTCTCTGGGCCAAGCATATTCAAACCATCACATTCTGCTCCTTGGCCCCCACAGACTTCTTTTAAAAGAGTCTGTGGAGGCCATACATCGCCATAGAATAATGCAAAATATATTTAATCTAAATTCAAAGTCCCCATAGTCAGTGGCAGTCTCAACAACATTAAAAGTCCAAAGTTCAAATTCTGTTTTGAGATTCATCCAATCACTTAACTGCAGTCCACAAAGGAAGACAGGAAAATAGCTGGGCATACTCCAAACTCTGCTTCTCTAAGTCTGACATCAAAGCAGTTTTCAAATCTCCAACTACATTTTCATCTTTGTTTCCTTCAACAAATTTCTTTCTCCTGGGCTGGTCCCATTTCCTGCTAGCATCTTTTCTTGGCAGGTATTCCGTGGCTCTAACATCTCAAATATTTTGGGGTTTCCAAGTCAACTTCAACTTCACAGCTTCTTGTTCCACTGTCTAGGATACACATATAATCTGGAGTCATCCAATGGGCTGGCATCACTTCTTCATCTATGCTCTCTGTAGCAGTCTAGGCTCTTGGTGACATCACTTCTCTGCTGCTACTGATTGCTCACCTCATCATGGTACTGGAATCTCTAATATGTTGGTGTCTTCTGCTACAACTAGGATTCACCAATAGTCTCTCATAGGCTCTCTTCCAATGCCAAGTCTCAGTTGCTCTCCATGACCCCTTCATACCTTCAAAACCAGTACTACCTGGATGATTCCTGCACATTTCTATGTCTAGCTGTACCATGAGGTACAATCTTGGCTATCATTAGAACAGAGCATGTTTGTACTCTCAGAAAACACTTCCTAGAAGCCTTCATGTCAGTGATGCTGCTCTCTTCTTAGTCATCTCTAATTTCTTAGCTCCAGCTACCCGACATCAATTGTTCCACTAGTAATTTATATTCTTTAAGTCCAGAGCCATGTGGCTGAAACTGCTGAATTCTGCTGCTTGCTACGGCTGGAACATGACACTGCACCCCCCCCCCTGTATTCTATTACCAGATTTCTGTTTTCTAACTCTCTCACTGCCTAACCTTGGCTGTCCTGAAACTTGCTTTGTAGATTGAAGTTTCAGTCCATTATCATTATGGCAGGCAGCATGGCAGTGTCTAGGCAGGCATGGTGCTAGAGGAGCTGAAAGTTCTACTTCTTGTTCTGAAGGCAGCTAGGGAAAGACTGGTTTCCAGCCAGCTGGGACAAGGGTCTTAAAGCCTATTGGCACACTTCCTCCAACAAAGCTACTCTAATAAGGCTACACCTCCAAATAGTGCTACTCCCTGGGACAAACATATTCAGTCCAACATAGGACATTTTCTTAATTAGTAAAATATGGGAGAGGGACAAGTCCATTGTGGTTTGTGCCATCCCTGGGATGATGATCTTAGGTTCTATAAGAAAGCAGTCTGAACAAGCTACGAGTAACAAGCTACTATGTAGTATTGTTTCACAGCTTCTGGGTTACTTTCCTGTTTGAGTTTCTGCCTTGATTTTCTTCAAAGGACTGTAATATGTAAGCCAAATAAACCCTTTCCCCCTCAAGTTGCTTTGGTAATGGTGTTTCACCATAACAATAAAAATCCTACATAAGACAGACTTCTTGATAACATATACTTGCAATGCAATATGGCAATCATGATCATGGTGCTTCCTAAAAAAAAAATATGTATTGCCAGTTTAATGACATTTTAATTTTTTTAAATTTTTTCATTTTTATTTTTGTATATGTAGACAAAGAGTCAGTGTGCATGTTTGTGATGGTGCTAACTGAAGCCAAAAGAGGGCTTCAGATACCCTGGAGATAGAGTAATAGGGAGTTGCAAGCAACACTACATGGGTGCTAGGAAACAAATATAGGTTCCTAGAATTTTCAGTGAATTCTTTTGAGAATTCTTCAGTGAATTCTTCTGAGAAACCTCTCCTATACATTAACCATGCTTTCATTAGAAATTCCTTTAAAATAATGACAATTTCAACAAACTTCAGAATTTTGAGAACACTGACATGCCAAGAATCATTAAATACTGACAAGCTTGTTGTTTGTCACTTTGTGTGAAAATCTAAAATGCATCATTGCTGATGAATAAAGATATTTTGTTTTAAAACTTACAAAAAGGATGACATGATGATATTGACAGGGAAATTGATGTAGTTTATAATTACATTAAGGACAATAAGCCATATCCAGAAAGATAGTAAGAAAGAAAGAAAGAAAGAAAGAAAGAAAGAAAGAAAGAAAGAAAGAAAGAAAGAAATTTAAAAACATAAATTCTAATAGATTCTGGTGCTACAAAATATGTGGTTAGTACATTTCAAAATTCTGTCATCAAAAACAGAAAATGTCACTGACACTCTCACAGTTGAGAGAAGATTAAAGAGACATGATAATTACATGAAATTCAATGTCCTGAATGATATCCTTGAGACATCATGGACATTATGTAAAAACCAAGAAAATCTGAGTTTAGGATGGATTTCAGTTAACAAAAATGTTCAATATCAGTTCATTAATAATGACAAATGTATCATTCTATTGTAAGATTGAGAAAGTGGAAATTGTAAGTGTGAGGTACATGAGAACTCCATATTATCTTTGTCACGGTTCCAAAATTGTCCTACAGTAGCTTTTTAAAAGAATATTTCTAGGAGTTAAAGATGGAGCCTTGGAACCTCTAAGTACAAAGTAATATCAAAATTTACAAACTCAAAATGACAACAATCAAATGAAGTTTATACTAGGTTGCCATGACATTCAGAAGTTCAGACTACATATCTTAGGATAGGCAGTATCAATCACAGATGTTCATAAAGGTGTCAATATTTCTCCAACTCGCTAACGAACAACTATTGGCAGGTGCTGACATAATCTGGCAGCTGCCAACACCAGAAGGTGCCATCTCCCATGGGTAAAAGTAATTAGGCCCTTATTCCCTAACAAATAAAACTAGATCATCCTCATTAAATGGCTTGGTAATTCACTTTATTTCAGAAGCAGTACATAATATCACACATAAAGTAATTGTCTTTTTTTCCTTCTTTTCTTGGTTTGGAACCACATAAATAGTGCAAAGCTTCCTGAATCAGGAATGAGAGTGTTCATTTAGTTATAAAATAATCTCTATAAGTATATTCTTATTTTATACAGGGTTCTTTGGTTTCTGTCAGGTTTGTGTGGCTAAGAGGCTAATGAATCTGCTGTGCCTAATGTGTACATTTTGCTATATAAAATAGTTGCAGAAAAATAGATAAAAACTGAAAGCCAAAGAAAGATTTGAGGAAAATGTTACAGGTCATCTTTAGTTTACTTACTGGCTAAAAACTTAATAAATATTTGGGAGGAGTCAGACTGATGATATTTGTTAGTATTGCAATTGTGCAGGCCCACTGTTCCTGAAATAAAGTCTCATTTCACTGTACATTTCACATCCTCAAACAGTGGCTTGTCTTCTTAGGATGAATTGACACTTCAATGAACCCACTGTAAGTTGAAAATACAGTGAGATGAAAATACATTTATTATGCCTAACATGCATACAGCTTAGCCCAGCTTGCATTAAATGCATGCACAACACTTGCATTATGCTGTAGTTGGGGAAGTAATCTAACACAAAGACAACTTTACGAGGAAGTATTGAATATTTCATGTCATTTGTGGAACACAGTACACTAGAATTGATCAGTTGTTTCTGTAGTGATTGCATTGTTAACTAGGAGGGGAGTTAGCTGCTGCATCCCAGCAGATTGTAGAAATATCATATACCTAGCCCAAAGAAAGACCAAAATCTCAAATTCAGTTTCTACTAAATCTTATCACTGCTTTTTAACATCATAGGGCTCAAAAATTAATTCGAAACATAATTGTTTAAACATGGTGGCTTTCAGTGTAATAAAGGCATCGTCTTCCCAACAAGTTGGAATTTTTTTCATACTTGTATTTAGAGTTTAAGCATTCAGTTCTTAGGTCTATGCCAACCTGTTACTAAATATTAGTGTGTACTGAAAGCCATTGCAACTTTATCATTCTACATATATTTCAAAAGAATAAATTCTCAGAATATTTTCTTCAAAAGAATTCAGCACTTTTCATAAATAAGCTTTCTAACAGGGCATTTTGATTATTTTTTATTGCTTTTGAGACAGGGTCTCATTCTTCATCCTAGGCTATCCTTCACATTACAGAACTACTCTTGTCCCCTAAGTCTGGGATTATATGCAGGAGCCCACAGGGGCTGAGTTATATATTTTAAAAATTAGAAATAAAACAACTATTTGAAAAAGTCATGCTGTAAACAAATATTGATGCGTCATTATCAGTCATATTTTATTTATGCTTTGATTATGAAAAAAATTTATCTAGGAAAATACACAATGGGAATAAAGGCAAGGCAAGTTTACAGAGGATTCACCAAGTGAAAATTTGTATATTATCTCTACTTGTTTCAATCACAATGATTATGGTTAATACTTGACATAAATTTTTAAAATGCTAAACAAAATACAACAAAGACACTCAAAACACTTGGAACAAAGCTTTGCACTTAATTAGGCATCATTTATTCTACTTTTTATATAAAGACTTTATCAGCTGAATAAAAGTAATAGGGTTACATTATGTTTCTTTAAACTTATACAATATGTACTTTGATCAGGTTCATGGCCACATTGCACTGGATTACACTTCTCTCCCAACAATGACTCCTCTGTCTATTAAATAAAAATAATCAGAACATCTATATTTTGCATGGGAGAGAAACATGTAAGTATGAGCTTTCTGACTCTGGCTTGTTCCACTTAACACGGTGAAGCCTGTAACCAAACAGAAATCTCAGCTACAGGCCTTAGATGCTGATAGAATCCTTAACTCATTGATTGTTAGAGAATCAATTAGTGGATTTGTTATGTTAATACATTCCAAAAAATGTAATCCTTTACTCACAGAATTTTAGATACTCCTTTATCCATTAGTCTCAGGATGTTTGTTTGACATGAAGGTGAACACAGAATGACTACTTAGGAGACTAAAGATGGCCCCAAATAAATTGTAATTGGTCTCTGGACCTGCAACATTCCAACTTTTCTTCTAGAAGTTCTTTTAAACCTCTCTCTCTCTCTCTCTCTCTGTGTGTTTGTGTGTGTGTGTGTATGTGTGTTGGATAAATTCAACTTATCAAGGTAAAGGAAGTTACAAGCTCTCTGAGTGTCTCTCAAAGGAAACAACAGTGCTTACAGGAAACAAGTGCTAAAACTATTGCAGTTCTTTTGTTTCACATGTAAGTGTTTCTAACATATTATATAATTGACTTTGGATGGTTGCTTCTTCAGGGAAATTTTATCACCCATCCTGGAAGTCACACTTCTGGAAGGAATGGAGTTAGGAAAGATGCCCAAAGCATTAAATTGTGGTGTTAGTACATACAAAGAATTCATCCAAAACACACATTGCTAAATTGATTTATGGCTGGAAACTGATATTAATGCAACAACTTTCCTCATATAAACTGAAACTATAATTTCCTTTCTAGCAAGCACCTCTGAATTTTCTCATTTCCAAAAGAAGTATCTGCTTTGGAAACCTACAAGAGCTCAATGTAAGTCCATTTCTTCTTGTCATACAAGTATTAATATTTTCATATTGTTATAAAAATGTATAACATCCAGAGATTATAATTGCAATTTTCAAAGAAGGTAACTTTGTAAATTGCAAATATAAACATTTTACTCAAGTGAATCGCTATGCTATTTATAAAATTCTTGGTTCCTGCTTTGCTTTGCAATGTATTTTTCTCTCATCATTGAGGAGTCCATCCAATCTCAAATATTTTGTATGAGAATTTAGAATCCGTTCAAATCCTAATATTGCCATGTATTCACTTTTCCAAGTGAAATAAATAGGAACATGTTGACAGGATTATTTTTAATCATGCAGGAAAAACAAACAAGCAAATATCTAGTTAGCTGATGTACTTATTTTCAACCCATTGAGTATCTTACAAAAATTGAATTAATGTGTGAAATTGTTTCCTTTGTCATACATATCATTGTTGTGATTGCTGTTGTCATTACACTCATTCTTATTTTGCAAAACAGAACTCCCTTTGGGGTACCAATATTACTGCTGTCAATGTGTTCTTCTCTGAGCCATAGTAAAGACACTCGGCAAGTACTGAATGACTGTTATGTGTACTGAAGATCTGTTTCCCTTAAGACATTCAATTAGCAAAGAATGGTGGCATATGCTTGTTATTCCAGCACTTGGAAGACTGAGGCGGGATAATCATGAGTTTGAAAACAGTGTGTTGTGGATAGGGGCTACATAGGGAAATCCAGACTAAAAACAAAATTTTCAAGGTAGCTCAGAAAAGCACAAATAACAATAATTTTCAGAAGACAGTCTAAAAACATTAACTTAATGTGAGTGTACTGAGCATTCTGGCCTAAAATTTGAAGTGAAGAAAGAATTGCATCATTTTATTATGGAGAGGAACTAATGGGTGCCTGCAGGGAGTATATGCTACCATCAAGTGGTTTTATATTGGAGTAATAATGGAACAATTTAATGTATGTGAGATGAAGACATAAGAATTATATATAAGAGACAATAAATTAGATGTTTGGCACATAAGATCTGGAAATTGTTTTCAATCACCTTTTAAATAAATTATTTTATTCTCTCATGGATGAACCCCTAACTGTTTACACATTATTTCACCCAACTATCTTCTCGACTCTAACACTGCATCAAGACTTTCCCTTTTTACCAGAGAGTTGTTAGACAGGAACAATATTCAACATCTGGGCCATCTACCTTCTCTTTGTGTGCACAGTACATTTAATACAGTATGTTATATACTAATGTTTAATAAAAGAAATAGCCCTCCTGTCTGCTCCTCCTCCAGGGCAGATTGGTGTGTCTGCCCCTCTCAACACTCCACAGTCTGCAGGTCTCCCAGGAGATCTGCTGCAATCAGGAACCCAGGTGAGAACCCTGCCCAAATAACTGCCCTTATTGGGACCCACTGAGCTCAGCAGAGGCTGGACCCTTCCTCTCCACAAAAACCCTATCTCCTTTCCAGTCTGTTCCTCCACAGGGATGGATCTGCACATCTGCCCCTCTCACCACTCTACAGTCTACAGATCTCCCAGGAGATCTACTACAACCAGGGAAACAAGAGGCAGGCTCCAGACAAAGACACCCAGGCTAGTAAACTCCAGAGATAACCAGATGTTGAGAGACAAACACAAGAACATGAGCAACAGAAGCCAAAGTATTTTGTCAACATCAGAGCTCATTTCTCCCATTGCAGCAAGACATGGATACACCTGAAAAGCATGATGCTGACCTAAAACCACATCTCATGAAGATAATAAAAGATTCAAGGAGGATATCAATAACTCACTTAAAGAAATACAGAAAAACACAGGCAAACTGGTAGAATCCCTTAAAGAGGAAACAAATAAATCCCTTAAAGAAACGCAAAGTTAAAATTTTTGAGATGAGTAAGTGGTCCTGTCCCTCAGAATGGTTCCTATCTAAAGGAAATGCAAGGACAAAAATGAAACAGAAACTGAAGTAAAGGGCATTCAGAGACTGCCCCACCTAGGGATCCATCCCATCTTCAGACATTAAACCCTGACACTGTTGCTGATGTCAAGAAGAGCTTGCTGACAGAAGACTGGTGTGGCTGTCCCCTGATAGTCTCTGCCAGCACCTGACTAAGAAAGATGCAGATACTCACAGCTAACCATTGGACTGACCTTGGGAACCCTAACTGAAAGCTAAGGGAAGGACTGAAGGAGCTAAAGAAATTGCAACCCAATAAGAAGAACAATATCAACTAACCGGACGACCCAGAACTTGCAGGGACTAAACCACTAATCAAAGAGTATACATGGCTACATATGTAGCAGAGGATGGCCTTATCTGGCATCAATTGCAGTGGAGGCCCTTGGTACTGAGGCTTGATGCCCCAGTGTAGCGGGGGATGCTAGAGCGGTGAGACAAGAAAGGGAGGATAGGTGGAGGAACACCCTCATAGGGCCAAAGGGGGAGGGGTATGAGATAGAGGTTTTGCGGAGTGGAAACCAGGAAGAAGAATTATCATTTGAAATATAGAATGAAATGATCAATAATAAAAAAGAAATACAGGAAAACACAAACAGGTGAAGGAATTGAACAAAGAGGTCCAAGACCTAAAAATGGAAGTAGAAACAATAAAGAAATCACAAATGTCAGCAACCCTGGAAATGGAAAACATAGGAAAGAGATCAGGAGCTATAGCTACAAGCATCACCAATAGAATACAGGAGATAGAAGAGAGAATCATAGGTCTAGAAGATACCACAGAAGATATGAGCACAAAGGTCAAACAAAATACAAAGCATAAAGAGATGTGAGAGGCTACCAGGACTCAATGGGGATGATAGTAGCCAAATTTTCTAACAGTGGGGAAATGGAACCCCAAAAGACCTCTTCCAGTAGATAGACACGGCCTCTGGTGAGGCAGGGGTCCAGCTACTCATCTTCAATATTTTTATCTCAGAATTGTTCCTATCTAAAGGAAACAGAGGGGCAAGAATGGAGCAGAGACCAAAAAAAGGCCACCCAGTGACCAGCCCAACTTGGAATCCATCCCATGAACTTACACCAAATCCTGATACTATTACTGAGGTAATTTTGTGCATGCAGACAGGAACATGGCATGGCTGTCCTCATAGAGGCTCTACCAGCAATTGACTGAGACAGATGCAGATACTTATGGTCAACCATTGGATTGAGGTCTGGAACCAATATGAAAAAGTTAGAGGAAGAGCTGAAGAGAGAGAGCTGAAGGGGATTGCAACCCCATAGGAAAAACAACAATGTCAACTAACCTGGACCCCTCAGAGCTGCAGAAAATAAGCCAAAAACCAGGGAGCATACATGGGCTGATTTGTGGCTCCAGGCATATGCGTAGACTGCCTTGTCTGGCCTCAGTAGGAGAGGATAGTGTGCTTAATCCTGTGGAAACTTGATCTCCCCAGGAATGGGAAGGTTGGTGTGGGTGAGGTGGGCATGGGTGGGAGTGGCGGAGCAACTTCTTAGAGGTGGAGGGAGGGAGGATGGAGTGAAGAACTCAGGAAGAGTGGACAGAGAAGGGATACAAGTTTTTGAATGTAAATAAATAAAATAATTTAATAAAGGAAATAAGTAAATAAATAGAAGTGTGTATTCACATAAGCATAAATTGTTTTATATGAAAGTGAGGTTAATGGATTTCAAGAAAGTAATAGACTAAAGCATTTTGTCATTCAGGTCCAGTAAGGTTTGGTTACTTTTATTGGGTTGACTAATGACTGTTGCTACTTGCCCTTTTCTTTATCATAATAATTTATAATAAATAGAAACACAGGAGACATTTCCCATTAGCTGAGAAATAGCAGGTTGACCAGTGACATGTACATGCTTGACCTGTTCTTCTACAACTTATTTTAAAACAAAATTAAGCGAATCTGAATGATATTTCTGATCTGAAAAAGCCAAGTTTGATTAGGAAGTAATCAAACTTGATGTGACACGCAGCTATGTACAAAGTCTATTCGAGATTGGCTTTGCATGTATGAAATTATTCTATAAATGATGAGAATGCTGCAAAGAAGTTTTTTGAATGCCCTCGGGAAGATAATCTTCCTGAGGTCACTTAACATATCAGTACTTTACATCACTGTCTATCACAGTAACTCCTGCAGTCTCAGAGCAGTGCAGAATTATTGAAAAAAGCTAATAAGTAAAACTGTAAACAGAAACTTACCCCCAAAGAGGTTAATGGCGAAACACCAAGCCATACTACCAGTATAGAATTTTAAAAGAATCCTTTTAAAATAAATAAAATCCCCCTTTGGAATTACAGCCTGGACAATGCTTGACTTCATCTCTCTTCCATGTATTAGCACTTCTCTTCCATGTATTAGAATCTCTCTTTCATTTGAGGTCATACAACACTTATGTATGTACTATGACTTTCTATTTTCTTAGCTTCCTCTACCAACATAGAAGCTGTTTTAGTGGCCTCATTACTTCAAGTTTGTATTTTCTAGTGGCCCTTCTATGTAGGATGGCTGCACAGATGAAGACTGACCAGAAAATTGTGCATTCACAAAACAACAGAATCATAGCAAGTAACCTCTGAAATAATGGAACATTTTGAGAGAAACTATAGGAAATACTATTGTAAACACAATAATGTCTATTATGATATTTCCAGAAATTATTTAGAAAAATAAAGTTTGACTTTTTATTAATCATTTTATTTGCATACATTTCATATGATATCCCTTTTCCTGGTTACTCCTCCACTAATCCTGCATCCTATGCCCCTCAACCCCCTCCCCTTCTCATCTATGAGGGTGTTTCTCTACCCATTCACCTACTCTCCCCTTACCTCTCTAGGTTGTGTCATCAAGCCTCCCTCCACTCCCACTGATGTCAGGTAAGGTCATCCTCTGCTACATATATATCTGGAGTCCTGGCTCCCTCCATGTATACTCTTTGGTTGGTGGTTAGTCCCTGGGAGCTCTGAGTGGTCCAGTTATTTGGCATTGTTATTATGGGGTTACAATCCTGTTCAGCTCCTTCAGTCCTTCCCTGAAGGTAAAAGTTAAGAAAGTCTTTGTATTCAATGCATTTCATATAAATAATATTTAAACTCAATATGTAAGCACACACTATTTTATAAAATCCTCAATTTACGCAATGTCTATGTGTCCACTGAAAGTTGAGTCATAATATGTTACAAGGTTGGGTTAGTGTTTAAAGAGCACTTGCTGCTTTGGAAAAGGATGTAGGGTTAGGTTCCCAGTACCCACATGGCAGTTCACAGCTACCTCTAACTCCTGTTTAAAGGCATCTCTCACCCTCTTCACATACACACATGGTACAACACATGCTTGCAGGCAAAAGCATATATACATAAAAGAAAATAACCTTAAAAGTTGAGTAAATAAAACAGTGCCCATGTGTGACTTAAAAATTTGGTCTCTCATTAAATGCAACTTTTTACATTTGAATTCTTGGGGAGATGAAATTTATTCAGAATATTCAACAGCAGACATCTGGTGAGTTGATTTTCCTGAGTGAAGAGACATGAGGAGATCATAAGAAGAATCCCCACATTACCTTTTCCTTTCATCACTTGTGAATATTTCATCAACTACACTACTGGAGTTTTTAGAGCGTTTTTCTAATGTTCTTAGAAACAGGCTTTAGGTTCCTTTTTGTCTTCCTCTTGTCCCCTCATGTTGGATGAAACCTCAAATCAATATGAGTTTAAAAGTCTTTTCACCTAACATATAGGTATTTAGTAACAACTTGGGAAATACTAGAGAAATGAGAAGGATTTTAGGCAGGAATACATTTCTGAGATGCCAGATCTTACATCTTACAAAATTGGAGTCTCCAAATGACTCCTGCCATGACACTGTGAAGAGAGTTGTCACTGATAACAATAACAAGCTATAACAATATCATTTATACAGCTCCTTCATCTTGAATGTTCTAAAAACATCCTATAAAGGTATCATTTCTGATGTGTAGCCGACTCAGGGGAAAACTTGGAAGCTATTTAACAGCTGGTCATCACTTAGAGACAGGAAGTGAGGAACGTGTTTCTCAGCAGAAACTGCAGAGTATACAATGTAATTACCTAATTTAAAATTAGTTTAGGATACTGAAGCTAATTAATGTCCACATCCTTGAAGAAGTGACATAGGATAATTAGTGAGTACAAAATACTCAGGACTTCAATTGCTCATTTTATCTAAAAGACAAAACTGGAGTTCACAGTGTCTCCTTGAATGCCGATTCAGTGCTGCCCAAACACGGATTCACCGTGAGAAGCAATCAAGAGATGTGATAATTTCTCATCTCAGCATATAAATGCCACACACAAACACATACAAAGGACTATAAAAATCTATAGAGTTATTGAGAAAATTTGAAAATTCGGTAATGTATCCTCACACCAAATACTGACCGTGAATTTTACTCTGTATCATTCCAGCTTCCAGCTTCACCAGCCCAGGTGTGCTCACATTACATAGGGATGCAGCAACCAGAAATCTACCATTGCCCAAAAGTAGGGAACCAATTCAATATATGCTTCCAGAATCTGCACATGAACAGAAATGTGCCAGGAGACACACTGTTTCCAAGAGCACATACAAAATGAGTTCTCCAGTTGTCTGTACCTTGCCACAGAAACAGCAGGATATGACCAGCTGCTACTCATATCTCCCACAGCCTGATCTTGGATGTGCCATTAAATCTAGGCTGTGGCAGTGGGGATGAGAAGCTGCCTGCATGATGCAAACATTTGAAACTAAAGCAAGGTGGAAGAGCAGGGCTTCCCGCTTCCCATGCCTGAATTGAGCTGTGGCTTCAGGCAGGTGGCAGATGTTCTGAGTGAGTGAGTAACTGTACCCCTCTTGTGCTGTAATCACCTTGAGGCAGGAATGGAAAAAAAATTTTAAAAATCTGACTCATAGTCCTTACATTATTATAAAGATCAATGGGAAAAGGGTAATTTGTTATATACAAATTTGCTTTCCCAGCTAGTTTTTCTCAGTGGTAATTATCAGTGAAATCTAGAACAGACTAAATTTGGTGAACTCTGCTGTTAATAAAATATTGAAAAGGGGACAATGGTAAACATAAGCACAATAGTAAACATAATACAGTATGTCAGGAGAATGAAATATCTCTTCAATTTTTCAGCTGAAGAATGAAAATTTTATGCAATTGTTACATAGTCTTCATGTCCTAGTGTCTGGGGGTATTCTAATAAAAATTTTGGAGCATGAAGGTGTTTCTACTATAGTCTCTACTCAGTTAAAATAGTTTTAATAATTGTGAAGACTCAATGGTGTGTAAAACCAATTTCATAGAAAAAACTTATGCTAATAATTTTATCAAGTCGAGTAAAATAATAGTTAGGAGTATATGTAATATTGGGTCAAAAAGAAGATAAATTTGTCTGCTTGGGAAAACTTTACACACATGACTCCTCATAAAACATGTGGGTGACTATTGTTTTCATTTTAGAATTGAACTATGTTTGAACTTTTCTTCTGATGTGAATAAAATATTCTCCTTAAAGAGTTAGTTTCATGACCTACACCAAGACACACACATAGATATAGACACACAGACACAGACAGACAGGCAGATAGATACACACACACACACAGACACACACACACACATCTAGGAACTATAGAAGAAAGAACACAGGCATTATTTGTTCTGCATCTAACTTAGTTCAAGTAACATTATGTCCAGTTCTATCCATTTTCCTGGGACTATCATGGTTTAGTTCTCATTTTTAATATTTATTATTGCATTGTGTGTGTGAAGGGGTGAGTGAATACCACAGATTGTGTGTGGTACTTAAAGAACAACCCTTTGAACTTGGCTCTTTCCTTCCACCTTTGTGTGGATTCTGGGGATCAACACTGAGTGCCAGACTTATTTAGAGAAAAATGCTTTAGCCAACCATGCATAGTTGCACTCACTTTTAATCCCAGAGCGCAGAAGGAAAAGAGGTAGGTAGATCTCTATGTGTTTGAGGGTATCCTGGCCTACATAGAGTTTGCAGGTCAGCCATGGTGACATAATAAGACTAACTTTAAACAACAGCAGCATAAACAAATATAAAATGCAATTTTTTTTTCTGTTTACCAAAGAGCCGACACATTTAATCACCAAGTCACACTAAGCATCTAGGTTATAATTGTCATCTTTTGGATACATTTCAGTTCATATTTAATATGATTGGGAATGATTGAACTTTATTAATCGTGATCTACTGTACACTGCTGAGTTTCAGTGGAGGAATGGTTAAGAATAACTTGAGATTCTTTTATTTTTTTTCTTCCCCATTTTCTTTTTCTTTTTTCTTTTTAATATTTTTTATTACGTATTTTCCTCAATTACATTTCCAATGCTATCCCAAAAGTCCCCCATACCCTCCCCCCCCCACTTCCCTACCCACCCATTCCCATTTTTTTTTTTTTTGGCCCTGGCGTTCCCCTGTACTGGGGCATATAATGTTTGCGTGTCCAATGGGCCTCTCTTTCCAGTGATGGCCGACTAGGCCATCTTTTGATAAAATGCAAATTTAAGAGTACTTTACCCATTGAACTATCCCTCTAGCTAATGTAATATTTTTACAACTAAGTAAAATTATATTATGTGCATGTATCACATTTCTATACCCATTTTTTTAAAAATATGTATTTAATTAATGTTCCAATATCAGCCCCTCTCTAGCCTCCCAGTCCCCCCAACACAATTACTCCCGTTTTCCCCTCCCCTTCTCCTGCAAGGAGTGAGAGCCTCCACCCCCCGCCCCCAGTCTCTGTCTCTGTCTCTGTCTCTGTGTCTCTGTCTCTGTCTCTCTGTCTCTCTGTCTCTCTGTCTCTGTGTCTCTGTCTCTGTCTCTCTGTCTCTCTGTCTCTGTCTCTGTCTCTGTCTCTCTCTCTCTCTCTCTCTCTCTCTCTCTCTCTCTCTCTCTCACACACACACACACACACACACACACACACACACACTGCATAGCAAGTCACTGTATGACTAGGTACATCTTCTCACACTGAGCCCAGACAAGGCAGCTCAGTTAGGGGAACAGGATCAACAGGCAGACAACAGATTCAGAGACAGCCCCTACCTTAGTTGTGGGGGAACACACAGGAAGACCAAGTTGTACATATACTACATATGTGCACAGGTCTAGGTCTAACCCATGCTCTCTCTTTAGTTGGTGGTTCGGTCTCCAGGAGGCCGCAAGGGTCCAGGTTAGTTGACTGTTGGTCTTCCTATGTAGTCCCTATCCCCTTCGGGTCCCTCAGTCCTTCTTTCAACTCTTCCTCAAGATTCCCCGTACTCCATCTTATACGTGGGTGTGGGTCCCTAGCATGTATTTCCATTGGCTGCTGGGTGGAGCCTCTCGGAAGACAGTTATGCTAGCTAGGCTCCTGTCTGCAAGCATAACAGAGTATCATTAATATTGTAATGGATTGGTTCTTGCCCATCAGATAGGTTTCAATCTGGACCAGTCATTTATTGTCCCTTCCTTCCATTTCTGCTTTATCTGTATGTGCACATCTTATAGGCAGGGAACATTTTGAGTCAAAGGTCTTGTTGGTGAGTTAGTGTCCTTATCCTGCCACTGGAAGTCCTGCCTGGAAACAGAAAATGGTCACTTCAAAATCCATATCTTCCAATGCTAGTAGTCTTACCCATAGATACTCAGGGCCTCCTGCCAGGCCCAGATCTCTAGCAAGTCCTAGAGATGCTGTCCCCACTGCTTATTTCCTTTTCCTAATCCCTCCTCTTCATAGACACTGCCCCACTCTCCTCTTCATCCCTCTGCCACCCAATTCCCCCCCTCCACTGACATTTGATATCTACTTTATTTTTCCTTCTGAGAAAGATTCAACCATCATCACTTGGCCCCTCTGTTATTGGCTTCTATGGGTCTGTGGATTATAGTGTGTTTATCCTGTACTTTATGGCTAGTATCGACTTATAAGTGAGTACATACCATGCATGACTTATGGGTCTGGTTTACCTCATTCAGGATATTCTCAAGTTCCATCAATTTGCTTGCAAAATTAATGATGTCCTAGTTTTTTAATAAATTAATTTATTCATTTACAATCCAGGCATTGCACTCCCTCCAGGTCCTGCTCCTACAATTCCTCACCCCATTCTTCTTTCCCTCTGTCCCAAGAGGATGTCCCCCTACTGCAAGGTCTCCCCCTCCCTGGGGCCTCAAGAATCTTGAGGGCTAGGCACATCTTTTCCCACTAAGGCCAGACCAGGCAGTCCTCTGCTGTATATATGTCAGGGGCTTTATGGTTTAGTGTCTGAGAGTTCTCATGGGTCCAAGTAAGTTGGGACTCCTGGTCTTCCTATGGGATCACCCTCATCATTTGCTTCTTCTAGCCTCTCCATAATTCATCCAAAGGGGTCCCTGACTTCAGTGCAATGATTGGGTGTAAGTATCTGCATCTCCTCAGTCAGCTGCTTATTGGGCCTCTCCGAGGACTGCCATGCTAGTCTTCTGTTTGAAGCACATCATAGCATCAGTAATTGTGTCAGGCCTTGGTGTCTCCTGATGAGGTGGATCCCCACATAGTTTGGTCACTGGACAACCTTGCCCTCAGTCTCTTCTCCATTTTCCCCCTTCAGTTCTTTTAGATAGGAACACTTCTGGGTCAGAAATTTTGACTGTGGGTTGGTAACACCATGCCTCCTCGTAAGGCCTTATCTATCGACTGGAGGTACAATCTTCAGAATCCCTCTCCCTCCTGTTGGACACTTTATCTAAGTTCACTCCCATTGAGCCTTGGAGTCACCCCTCAAGTCTCTGGTACATTCTAGAGGGTCTTCCTACCTCCCATCTTCTGAGGCTGCATCTTTCCATTCATTCTGCTGGACCTCTGGGCTTCTTTCCTGTCTCCCTGACCCCTTACCAGATCCTGTTCCTCCTCCCTACCCAAATCCCTACTTCCCTCTGCCCCCTTGATGATTTTCTTTCCCCTCCTAAGTAGGACTGAAGCATATACTCATTTGGCCTTTTTGCTTGTTAAAATTCTTAAATTCTGTGGATTATATCCTAGGTATTCTGTTCTTTTTGGCTAATTTACACTTATTAGTGAGTGCATACTATGTATGTCCTTTTGTGTCTGTGTTACCTCACTCAGGATATTTTCTAGTTCCATCCTTTTGCCTGTAAAATTTGTAAAGTCATTATTTTTAATAAATGAATAGTATTCCATTTTTCTGTATCCATTCTTCGGTTGTGGGAAATCTGGGTTGTTTCCAGCTTCTGACTATTACAAATACGGTCTTTATGAACATTGTGGAGCAAATGCCCCTGTGGTATGGTGGGGCAAATTTTGGGTATATGCCCACCAAGAGGGCTATAGCTTGGTCTTCAGGTAGGTGAGTTTTCCAATTTTCTGAGGAACCACCAGATTGAATTCCAGAGTGGGTGTACCAGTTTGCAATCCCCCCAGCAAAGGAGGAGTGTTCCTCTTTCTCCACATTCTTGCCAACATGTGCTGTCACCTTAGATTTCGATCTTAGCCATTTTGATTGGTGTAAGGTGGAATCTCAGGATCCTTTTGATTTGCATTTCCCCAATGACTAAGAACTTTGAACATTACTAAGTGCTTCTCAGCCACATGAGATTCCTCTTTTGTGATTTCTCTATTTAACTCTGTACCCCATTAAAACATATTTATTTATTTATTTATTTATTTATTTATTTATTTATTTATTATATGTAAGTACACTGTAGCTGTCTTCAGACACTCCAGAAGAGAGTATCAGATTTCATTACAGATGGTTATGAGCCACCATGTGGTTGCTGGGATTTGAACTCAAGATCTTTGAAAGAGCAGTCGGTGCTCTTAACCACTGAGCCATCTCACCAGCCCCCGTACCCCATTTTTTAATTGGGTTATTTGGTTTTTTTGTTTTCTTGTTTGTTTGGTTTTTTTTGTTTTTGTTTTTGTTTTTTGAGTTTAGCTTTATATATTTTGTTTTTTGAGGTTAGTTCTTTACATATTTTGTATATTAGCCCTCTATTGGATGTGAGATTAGTGAAGAGTTTTTCCCATTCTGTGGGTTGCTGATTTGTCCTATTGACTGTCTGTTGCCTTACAGAAGCTTTTCACTTTCATGTGGTCCCATTCATCGACTGTTGATATTAGAGCCTGAGCCATTAGTGTTCTGTTCAGGAAATTTTCCTCTGTGCCAATGAGTTTGAGGTTCTTTCCTTTTTGCTCTCCTTTTAATTCAGTGTATCTGGTTTTATGTTGAGGTCCTTGACCCACTTGGACTTGAGCTCTGTACAAGGAAATAAAAATGGATCAATTTGCATTCTTCTACATGCAGACTGCCCATTAGTTCAGCATCATTTATTGAAGACGTTTTCCTTTTTCCATTGTATGCAGGTTTTTTGTTTTGCTTTGTTTTTGTTTGTTTGTTTGTTTGTTTTTTGGGTTTTTTTTGCTTCTTTGTCAGTGATCAAGTGTCCATAAGTGTGTGGGCCTATTTCTGGGTCTTCAATTCTATTGATCAACCTGTCTGTCTTTGTACTAATATCATGCAGTTTTTATCACTATTGCTTTGTAGTATAGCTTGAGGTCAGGTGTGGTGATTCCCCCAGAAGTTCTTTTATTGTTAAGAATTGCTTTCTATATCCTGGGGTTTTGTTGTTGCTGTTGTTGTATTGCTTTGTTTTTCCATGTGAATTTCAGAATTGCTCTTTCTATCGCTGTGAAAAATTGTGTTGGAATCTTGATGGGAACTGCATTGAATCTGTAGATTGCTTTTGGTAAGATGGCCATTTTTACTATGTAAATTCTTCCAATCCACGATTAAAGAAGAGCTTTACATCTTCTGAGGTCTTCTTCAATTTCTTTTCCCAGGAATTTGAAGTTTCTGATATATAGATCTTTCACCTGGTTGGTAAGAATTACACCAACATATTTTATACTACACGTGGCTATTGTGAAGGGTGTTGATTCCCTAATTTCTTTGTCAACCTGTTTATCATTGGGTATAAAGGAAGGCTACTGATTCATTTAAGTTAATTTTATATCCAGCCACTTTACTGAAAGTTGTTTATCAGCTGTAGCAGTTTCTAGGAGAATTTTTGGCATTGCTTATATATACTATGTACATATATAATTAATATCCTTAAAGGTAGAAACCCTTATGGAGGAAACAAAAAAAAATCCCTCAGAGAAATACAGGAAAACACAACCAAACATGTGAAGGAATTGAACAAAGCAGTCCAAGACCTAAAAAAGGAAATAGAAACAAATAAAGAAAACACAAAGAGAGCCAACCCTGGAAATTGAAAACCTAGGAAATAGGTCAGGAGTTACAGATGCATGCATCACCAACAGAATAGATAGAAGAGAGAATCTCAGGCATTGTAGATACCATAGACGATATTGACACAATGGTAAAAGAAAATATAAACCATACAAAACTACTAATGTAAAACATCCAGGACACATTGGGAAGACCAAACCTATAAATATTAGGAATAGAATAGAGTGAAAATTCCCTGCTCCAAAGGGCTGGAAAACAACTTCAATAAAATCATAAAAGAAAACAAACTTCTCCAACCTAAAGAAAGAGATGGCCAGAAAAGCACAAGAAGCCTACAGAATACCAAATAGATGTCCTTGTTTTTAATATCTGAGTAGTATTTCATTGTGTAAATTGAACATTTTCTTTATCCATTCTTCAGTTGAGGGACATCTAGGCTGTTTCCACTTTCTGTCTATTATGAATAAAGGTGCTAAGAAAATAATTGAGCAAGAAGGACAGTGGAATGTCTTTTGTGTGTATGCCCAGGAGTGATATAATTGGGTCTTGAGGTAGAACTTTTCCCAATTTTCTGTGTGGTTGCATAAGTTTGCACTCCTACCAGCAATGGAGGAGTTTTCTTTTTACTCCATATCCTCACCAGCATGTTTTTGATCTTAGTCATTCTGATGAATATAAGGTGATTTGCATTTCCCTGATTACTAAGAATGTTGAACATTTTGTTAATTATTTCTTGACCATTTGAGATTCCTCTGTTGACTGTTATCTCTTTAGTTCTGTATCCCATTTTTAAATTGGGTTATTTGGTTATTTTTGTCTAAATTTTGGTTTTTTTATGTGTTTTGGATTTTAGTCTTCTGTCAGATGTAGGGTTGGTGAAAATCTTTTCTCAATCTGTAGGTTGTCATTTTGTTCTACTGATGATGAACTCTGACTTACAGAAGCTTTTCAGTTTCATGAGGTACTACTTAGAAATTGTTGATTTTCGTGTTTGAGCCATTGATGTTCTCTTCATGATGTTGTTTCCTGTAACAATGAATTCAAGGCTACTCCCTACTTTCTGCTCTGTTAGATTTAGTGTATCTGGTTTTACATCGAAGGCTTTGATCTATCTGGACTTGAGTTTTATGCAAGGTGATAAATATGGATCAATTTTTAAATGAACATCTTAGCTATTGTATCACAATAAAATAAATCTATGTTCAATTATGTGTGCATAGGACTCAAAATTCTTTGAGTATGTACCCTGAAGTGGTATAATGGGTCACCTGGTAATTTTCATTTTAGTTTCTTGATAAATCTCGAGAAGCATCTCAATAGGCTCATGTATTTAAAAACCTGGTACTGGTTGCTGAGATTGTTTGAGGAAGTTGTAGAACACTTAAAAGACAGAGCATTGTGAGAGAAGTGTATAGCTACAGGAGGGCTTTGAGAGCTCATTACACTTTCAGTTTGGTCTCTGCTACCTGTGTGTGGATAATCTCAAAGGGTACAAAGGCATCATACCCCGGTACCCATGCCTATCATACCATTATGGCCCTTCCCTCTGAAACTATAAACTAAAATAAACAATTCCATGAATTGTTTTTGGTTATGCTGTTTTATGAAAACAATAAAAACTATATAACACAAGCTCTGTAGTTTTGTGGTACCTATTTAACATATCAAAGTGGATCTGGCCACCAGGTTCTCAACTGCAAGTTATAAATTAATTTCTGGTGTTTTGGCTATGATTCTTTGCAAACAGGGCTTTCTGTATAGGTGACTCTGAGGGCTAGAGGAAGGCTTTCATGTTTGTTTACCTTAGTGAGTATGTTCCTCACAGTTATTCTGTAGCACACTTCATGCATTCTCTGTTCTCCTGGGCAGTCATATCAATGATCCCTTTCCAAACAATTCACTTGAAGATGACAGTGTTCCTGAAATATTTAGCTCCTGGCTCTGTGCTGGTTATTTTTCTTAGGCCAACTTGATATGAATTAGCGTTATCTGTGACAAGGTAATCAATTCATGGATTGCCTTCATTATATTTCCTGTAGACAAGTCTTTGGGAGATTCACCCCATTAATGATTTGTGTGGGATGGTGCAGTCCACTGTGGACAGTCATCCTTTGGCAGGTTGGCCTAAGTAGTGTAAGAACACAAGCTGAGCAAGCTATAGTGAACAAGCCAGTAAACAGTTGCTGCCTCCAGGTTCCTTTTGTGAGTTCCTGCCCTGAATTCCCTAGGTAATGGATTGCAACCTGGAAGCTGTAACACAAAATGAACCCCTTCTTTCCCAAGTTGGCTTTTATCAGTGTTGTTTCAGAACAGAAAGTCACACTAGAACAGGCTCCAATTCCCATGCAAAACAAACAAAACAAAACAAAACAATCAACAACAACAACAACAAATGAAAAACAAAAAAGATCCAATAAGCTTTTCATAATGCACCCTGAGGGTTCTCTAGACAGTACCTTTAAACTCTTTGGCACATCTTTTGGAAACTTATTCCAAAGGCTTATTAACAACAAGATTATATTTATCACAGACATGGCACCACTCTTAGGTACCAATTTTTGACACTACTCATTTGTCTCATTGATTTAACAGAATAACAGATAAAACAATGTAAAGAAGGAAGAGCTTATTTTGGAAAGTAGTTTCATGGTACAGTCCATCACACTATGAAAGTCATAGTGACAGGAGCTACTTTTATTTTGTCTGCACTAAGGAAGCTGACAGATAAATTTACTCTCTCCATTTTTCTTTATACCAGGATCTCAGCCAATGGGATGCTTTCCATGTTCACAGTGAGTCTTTAAGTCTAAATATAATCAAATACACTTATAAGTGCCCTTAGATGTATGTGTCCATGGTAATCCTAAATCAAGCTCACAATGAGGACTCACTATCCTATATGTGATGTTTAGCATGAGTCTGCTTTATCTGCCATGCAAATCATTTGAAAGTGCCTCACCTCTCCCTAGAATGATATGAATTCAAGTCATTCTATCATCTGTGTGTTTTCTCTGTCAGATCTTAGATTTTCTCAGTGATCATTTATAATTGGGCACAATGCTCCAGCCATTATCTTATCAGTGGAGACAAAGATAGTGTGTTATTTTATCTAATCTGTTCTGTCGTTGTAATGCTTTTGCATTCAAAGCATGTTGTATTTTCTTTTATCTTATTTTTAGAACTTCAGGCATTTCATGCCCACTATATTAAAGTATATTTCTAACATAACTCTGTATTTTTCTGTGGAAGCTTTCAAGTGTGCTATGTATTATGAATGATGCATACTATATTTTCCTAATGGGTATCCTTTCTTTTGCATTTACTTCACAAGTTGTTTTTACTTTGTTTGTTTGTTTGTTTGTTTGTATACAGTCCCTAGATTCAGTTTTGAATATAATTATAATTTCATTTTTGGGTTTTCTAAATACATGTGAAACATGCAAATGGTAGTTCTGTCTTAGGCAAACTGAAATGGGATAATAGGATCATTAGTACAACTGATTTTAGTCAACAAGAATATTGTGCTAGAAACTCAAGAGTTCAACTGTCTAGCACAAGACCCCATTCTTCTTTTAGTGTAACCTAAGATTATATTATTTTAATTGGCAGGATTGTGGTACTCTTAAAACATTTTGAATCTTTTTTATTGTAGAACTTTTTCCATCATGTATAGAACACAGTTTCTTGTTAAACCATATTTCTACTCTATTATTTTGAAGGAAGTATGATTTGTCTCTAGCCAGCTTCTCATTAGAACTGTTTCATTGTCTGCACCAGCAATAATGTGTTCCGATTGCTTTTATTTATTTATTTTTCTGATCCTTCATCTTATATATTTGATCAACATTGTGTCAAATAAACTCATATTGAACAGTGATTCTTAAATAAACATGTACTGACTATCCAATTTATGCCAAGTGTTAAGGACAGTGAATATAAAATGTTTGGCACCATTGAATTATGCCAAGTATTAAGAATGGTGAATATGAAATGTTTGGCATTGTTGCATTCAGGAGCTACTGAGGACATTCATGTATATTCAAAGCAGAAAAAGAGAATATTTTACTAAAGTTTTCTAAGGTGACATTTCACACATTAAGTATTATTATTAAGCTAGTTGTGAACTAATCCCACTCTCCCATAATTTGTGGCATATTTTCATTCATTTTAATCATCATAATAACCTGAAAACTATATGTATCCTTTGGGAATGTACTTACAGTTTACCTTCAGCACTGTGATTTATTAAGTATTTAGGGAATTGAGGAATGGAAAAATAGGAAGAGGTGTTCAAGGAAAGCATTATCCATTTTACCATTAAGTACTAGCAAGGAATATAATTACAAAATAAATGGCTTTGGAAAGATCAACAGAATGCAAAATATATATAATATAGCATGGAAGAATTAGAGAAAGAGCCATTCACATTAGAGTAGTATAATCCTTGGCTTTGAATATTTTTGGCCTCTGATTAAGGGTTGCCAAATTAAAAACATTTTCCATGTGACTAACGAGACGATGAATCTACACAGAGTATTAGTGCATTTCATATTAGATATAAAAAACCCTATGGATTATTGTTTGCCTTTCAGAAAAGTTGTCGTTTTATATTTTCTGCATGATGCAGTAAATTGGAGTGTTCATGTCAAATGCTATTAACCTGAGAAGGAAAGACTCTAACCAACTTTATAAAATAGAATTACTTTCTTCTGTGTATGGATCCCTTTTCTATTCATTTGGGATAAGAAACTTTCAGTTCTGTGAGGGGAGTTGAGTCTTTGGACTGGTCTGTACTTAAAGCATGGTCTTAACCAAGATTTGCTTAAAGATTATGCAAATAAGTAATGTATATTTATGTGTAGTAATAAGTCCTTGACAATTTAAAACCTGTAGTGTGGTGGGAGAGCAATGGTTAAGAAGAAAATATTTGAATCATAGCCCTGATCCATTTATAAGTTTTGTATGTGCCCCAGGGTACTCCCATAAGGGTATAATACAAAGTCCTGATTCTAAAATCTAAGAGAATTATGCTACACATCATTTTAGAGAAACCTTAGCACTCTGGTTCTAGTCTATGCAAGATAAGAAAAACACATAAAAGAACACAATAATGATGTCTTCTGGGCTCTAGAAATGGGATAGTATAGGTATGAGACCATCTTGAAACATCTTAAAAATAAATATTTAATTATAACTTCTTGAATGAAATTCAAGGACTGTGTTTCATAGTATTTCAAATACACTGAATCTTTGAGTTTCAAAATCTTACTCATTCTTCACTGTGCAGTATACAACAATCAAAATTTATTCTCATATTAGATGATGAAGAAAGGCAAAGGTTAGCTTGCCAGAGGTAGCACATGCCCTTAATCCCAGCACTCTGGCAGAGGTAGTCAGATCTCCAAATTTGAGGCCAGCCTGTTATGGGGAGTGAGTTTCAAGAAAACATGACTACAGAGAGGAACCCAGTCTCAAAACCAAGGCAAAACAAACAAACAAAAACAACAAAAAAATAGAAGCTAGATGCAAATACTGTTAAGTTTGAATTAAAAGTATAAAAAATTAAAACTCTACTACATTGTTTTTTTTGAGTTCTTCACTTTTGGATAGAAATATAGTTTCTAGAAACAAGGATGAAAAAAATCTTTTGGATGTGTTTAAAAACAAGAAAAATAGCTAAGGGTCAAGGGGAAGGCTATGTTGTAGATGTCTGAGTTTCTGAGCTTCAGTTGCATCTCAACATACACTGAAGAACAACCCTTTGCTTTAGATTCTAATAATACTTTGCTTGGATTTTTTACATTTTATTAAAATTAATTAATTAGTTAATTAATTAACTTTACACCCTGACAGCAGTTTCTCAGCCCTCTCTCCAGGATTGTTTTTCCATTGCAAAAAGTTCGTCATCTTTCACTCATTCCATAGTATAGCCCACCCTCTCCATTGGTCAGCTAGAAGGTATAGTCATTTAGGATGGACTGTTGACCATGCCTGCTTCAACGTCTTAAGCAATAAAGATGTAATTTTAAGTAGACTTATATAAAGAAGGTCATGGAAAAACTGCTTTTTAGAACCTGGAATCTTAACCTGTCTGTTAAAAATAGTCATTGCACTTTGATAAAGATGTTCACTCCCAGGACTTCACACACTGTTAACAGAATATTCCATTTATCTGAAGTTGTGTGCAGTTCTTTGAGTTGGTCATCTTAAGGAAAATAGAACAAAACTGGCCATGTATCCACCATGTTCTATGTCTAGTTTTGGCTCTTTATTTCTACAAAAGTTCTGGATGAATTTGCTTTATTTCCAAGTCTGAGATTATGGCCTTCTAGCCTCAGATAGCTAACCCATTTTACTTTTAAATATTGTCACTGAACTTTGTAATACCATTCACAGATATCTTCTAAAACAAGGGGAAAAAAGTATAAAATAAAAATGAGGATTATGATGAGATATGATAGGAGTTTTACACATTTCAGAAACTAATGTAAATATGACTGTGTAAAGAGAATCTGTAAGAGAGGTACCATGTATTTAATTTCAAAATTAAGTGGAGACACTTTTTGCTTGTACCAAACAGTACAAGTGATGAGACCCATGGCTCCAGCCACATATATAGCAGAGGATGGCCTTGTTCGACATCAATAAGAAGAGAAGCCTTTGGTCCTGAGAAGGCTCTATGCCCCAGTGTAGGGGAATGCCAGGACAGAGAAGGGGGAGTGGGTGAGCTGGTGAGCAGAAAGGATGGGATAGGGGGTTTTCAGAGGTGAAACCAAGAAAGGGGATAACATTTGAAGTGTAAATAAAACAAAAATCGATTAATTAATTAATTAAGTTTAATTTAATTCAATTCTTTCCAAATTATTAACTCCTTTTCAGGCTACATTTAATATATAGTAGCCTTTGCTACATGAAAGTGAACTGAAAATTCACCCACATAAAAGCAGAGATCTAGGTTGTACAAGTAGTTGGTCTCCCCAAAACAAGTACACAAACAATTCAAATAAAATTCTGGGAGAAAAATGTGTCATACCTTATGTAAAGTGAGTTTAGCAGCTTCAAATGTTTTTATTCATAACAGGAAAAAATTGTCCAATACTATCTGATATGACTGTGTGGGATATTCAGGGGATTATATATCTTTGCGTGTGGCCTTGAGGATAAACTTGTAATGCTCATATAGGAGGCTCAGAATAAAACAGCTTATGTAACCTTCAGCAGAACTGATCAATGTAGCCTGTACCTTATAGACTGGATCCCAAACCTTTTAACATCTGCACTATCAGATGCCCTGCTCTCTTGTTGTAAGGGACTGACTAGGGAGCTAGCTATTCAGCATCCTGCTCACATGAGAATTGCCTTGAAGTTGCTTGGTTTTTACAACTAGTTTCCAGACTGTAGATACTTAATAAAATATCAACACAATTTTGGTTTCTACTAGGCTTTAAACCCTATGTGATGCTAGACAGAACATTATTATGACTCATATAAAAGAATGTTTTTTTCCTTAGGTTAGTTAGTATCTATGCAGTTCAAGTGATTAACATTGCTATTACACTTTTCTTTGGTGTTTTTTTTCTTATCAAATATCATAGTTGATACAAATCCTTAGATTAACATTTATATCTGCTTAACAGAAAAAGTTTTCCTTCATATTGAAGTCTTTCCAAGTACCTTGTTTCTCCTTGACAAAGTCAATAAATGGACAATCACCTAAAGCCACTTTCCTATTGGGTCACGATGCTTCTTCAGTGAATGTCACATATGTCAAGATAAAAGCTTGGAAGAAATATTTAAGCATGTTAATCTGATTTCACTTTAATTAATACTAAACGAGACAGAAAAAACATGGTAATAACTGACAACCAGATACTTTAACTACTAGAACCTTAAAATGTCTAGAGACAGAAGACAAATTAAGCACCATAGATAACTTCATGTTATACAGGGCTCTTCAAGTTTCTTTTATTCTTATGGTGAGCATATAATTCATCATCTAAACCAAGACACTTTGAGAAATAAGGAAATTTTCCTTTAATAATGAAAATATTAAAGATTACTACACGAGGGCTGGAGAGGTGGCTCAGCAGTTAAGAGCACTGACAGCTCTTCAAGAGGTTCTGAGTTCAATTCCCAGCAACCTCATGGTGGCTCACAACTATCTTTAATGGGATCAGATGCCTTCTTCTGTTGTGTCTGAATATAGCAACTGTGTACTCATAAGAATATTAAATAAAACCAGGCAGTGGTGGCATACACCTTTAATCCCAGCACTCCAGAGGCAGAGGCAGGCAGATTTCTGATTTCGAGGCCAGCCTGGTCTACAAAGTGAGTTTTGGGACAGCCAGGGCTATACAGAGAAACCCTGTCTCAAAGAAAATATTAAATAAATAAATCTTTTAAACAAATGTACTTTTAAAAAAGATTACTACATGAGTTACCAAGATCCCAACATACAAGGAGAAAAATGCCCTGGGAACTGATTTTGTTTGCATTTCCAAATACCCAAATCAGAAAAGGACAAGCTGTAGAGAATGAACATCAATTGTGAGAAGTAAAAGAAACTTAA
Source organism: Mus caroli (assembly GCF_978045245.1). Lineage (NCBI taxonomy): Eukaryota > Metazoa > Chordata > Mammalia > Rodentia > Muridae > Mus > Mus caroli. The sequence continues at coordinate 39,689,400 of NW_028227260.1, read as the reverse complement.
GAACCATGGTCTATATGTCCCAAGACCTTGTAGAAAGCATCACCCGAATACCTGCATGAAAAAAGTTGGTTCATACTCTGCTTACAAGTCTGCTGATGGAATATCCCATTAAAGTCCCAGCAGAAAGCTGTAGCATTGAAAATAGCACCTCACGGGGACCTTAGATACATTTATGACTTGGAATCATAACATATCTATGGATAAAATGAGTATACAATCTGAGGACCAGTATTTCTCAATATCTAGAAATAATGTGAAAATAATCATAAATAATTTTTCTGTCTGTGATGCAGTTTTCTTGACTTTTTTTCCAAGAGCTGTTTAATCTGATATGAGGGCCTTTTCTTTTTTCTAAATTGCACTTCTTAATTTTTCTCTGAAATAATTTAAGAATGAGTAAAATCCCCAGGGTAGATGTTGACATGTAGCTATTTTGCTATGAATTGGGATGATTTTAAACTGTACTTAGGCAATGTATTTTGCCGATATTTCAGGTCAAGGAGAAATTAAGATTTAGTAGCGAAACTTAGGAAAAGTCTAGCTCCAAGAGAAATCTGTGCCCTCTAAAATACTTTGAAGCTCTCTGTTTCACTATAAAAGTCATTTAACTCTATAATGAAAATTGCAAAGGAAGAGAACATCTGATTTAATCAGAATTGTAGCAACTAAAATAGATACGGAGACACTAAGCCAGAAAATCTAGAGTATGTCTGTTGACTCAAGATCCTAATTTACATTCAAATTGACTTCCTTAGTTTTGAGTTTGCCTTATCACTGTGCTTCGCTGAAATGTTTCTTTGACCCATTGGGCAGATGGCTGGACCTAAAGCATTGGCAGAATTAACAGTAGTTAGGCCATCATAATACAAACCACTAGGAGGGCATTAACATTATGTTTTGCATTACAGCAAAATATAAAATTATCCCCTCAGGCAAGAGGTGGTGATGGAGACCTTTGACTAGGGAACAGAATCTAGAGACAGCAGATGCTGGTGCAAGGAATGCAATTTCAAATCTTCGGTCTAAAATATGAACTTAGAGTTTATGACTAAGAATTGAACACTAGTTTCAACATCCTACAGTATAGAAGGAGGTATTTAGAAGCTATGATAGAACAAGAGGCTTTATCCCAAAGAACACAAACATCTGCCTAGATTAATGAAACACGAGGCTTATAACTGCTTTGATTAGATCATACATTTACTACACAGCAACTGGAACAATAATGTATCACTGATACCTCATGCATTTGTTATCATATACGAGATTCTAATATGTTTTTATCACATGCACAAGTAAAATGGTAAGAGTTTACTGGTCTGAACTAATAAAGAATTCTTTTCCACACCTCAAGACATAATGGAAAGTAAGTAGAAATATAATAAAACACTTAGGTGAATACACCCATGACTTGAAAGGAAACCCAAATCTGTGTATGTTTGCGATTTTGTATTACAGTATATTACATGGTTTCTGACTGGACTAAGACATTTCATATGAACTGCATATTTCATGGTCCCAGGATGAAAGCATAATTAAAAATCAGGTGGTTTAGATTTCCAAAATTAACTAAGATAGTAAGAAGGTTTGGTGTCCTCTTAGGACTCTGAATGAAAAAAATAATCTGTTATGAATTTAATTCAGCCCTTCCAGTTTATTTTAGGAGTTCTAACCTCAAGCACATCAGAAGAGGACTTCATTTAGAGATGTGGCCATTACAGAGAGCAGTAAGTTAAAACGTGGTCATTAGCATGGGCCTGAACCCAATATGAATAGTATCCTTATTACAGAGAAATCTAAGCAACATACACACATTGAGCAAGGATGAGATGAAGAAGTGGGAAGCAGGAGGGAGGCAATAACAATATATAATCAAAGAATGGCCTAAACAAAGATTCTCCATCACATCCATCATAAACCAAATCAAACCAATAGAAACAAACATGCCAACATCATGATTTTGTATTTATAGCCATGATAATTATGAGATGATAAATTTCTCTTGTTTAAACTATCCAGTCTTTAATACTTCAGTACAGTTACAAAAGCAACAAATAGGATAGATAATAATCACATATTGAATACAACAACAAATTCATAGTCTAGGACTTAAAATCAGTTATAACTTAAAATCAGTTATAAATAAAATGCAAATCATGAGAATAATGTGGGGAAATCAATAGCAAACAAATAAATACAAAGAATTTGAAAGACCTTGAATGTAATTATATTGACTAACAGTAGACTTTAGTAAATCAATTTTGCATATGAAACATATAGGTAATCTATTAGAAGAACAAGTAGCCTGCACCACAGTACAAACAGAGTAGGCAAATGAGAAACACAATTCAAAGAATATGAGCATATATAGAAAATACTTTGAAAAAATTAAAAATATAATCTCAATCATTAACACTAATAGGGAAATTCAAAATGTTTAACTTTCTTGTTAAAGAAATCTTCAGGTTGCACTAAAAGTCATCTCATTTATTTATAGTATATATAGTAAAGAAATGATGAGTATTAAACTGTAGAAAATTATACAATGCTAATAGCAATGTTCTCTAGATATTATTTCATTACCAAATATCACCTACAATTCATTATGATTAATTGTTTATCAAAAACATAGTTCAAAGTGTCACTATTGCAAACTTAGATATTTTAAAATCATTTTCTCTTCAGGTAGATCTTTTTCCAATTTTCTGAGGAATCTCCAGATTGGTTTCCAGAGTAGTTGTACCAGTTTGCAATCTCACTAGCTGTGGAGGAGTGTTCCTCTTTTCACATCTTTGCCAACATGTTCCGTCACCTGAAGTTTTGATCTTAACCATTCTAATTGGTGTAAAGTGGAATCTCAGGGTCCTTTTGATTTGTGTTTCCCTGATGATTAAGGATTATTTATTTATTTATTTATTTATTTATAACTTTTTCCAATTTTTATTCGGAATTTTCTTCATTTACATTTCAAATGCTATCCTGAAAGTTCTCTATACCCTTCCCCTGATCCCCTACCCACCCAATCCCACTTCATGGCCCTCCTGTTCCCCTGTACTGGGGCATATAAAGTTTGCAAGACCAAGGGGCTCTCCACCAAATGCAGATACTATTGCATTTGCCAGCAAGACCTTGCTGAAAGGACCCTGATATCTCTCTCTCTCTCTCTCTCTCTCTCTCTCTCTCTTTATTTAATTAGGTATTTTCTTCTTTTACAATTCAAATGCTATCCCAAAAGTCCCCCATACCCCCCCCACTCCCACTTCTTGGCCCTGGCGTTCCCCTGTACTGAGGCATATAAAGTCTGCAAGACCAAGGGGTTTCTCTACCCAATGATGGCTGACTAGACCATCTTCTGCTACATATGCAGCTAAAGACAGGAGCTCCGGGGGTACTGGTTAGTTCATCATGTTGTTCCATCTATAGGGTTGCAAACCCCTTCAGCTCCTTGGTTACTTTCTCTGGCTCCTCCATTGGGGGCCCTGTGTTCCATCCAATAGCTGACTGTGAGCATCCACTTCTGTGTTTGCTAGGCCCCGGCATAGTCTCACAAGAGACAGCTATATCAGGATCCTTTCAGCAAAATCTTGCTAGTGTATGCAATGGTGTCAGCGTTTGGAGGCTGATTATGGGATGGATCCCTGGGTATGGCAGTCTTCTAGATGGTCCATCCTTTCGTCTCAGCTCCAAACTTTGTCTCTGTAACTCCTTTCATGGGTGTTTTGTTTCCAATTCTAAGAAGGGGCAAAGTGTCCACAAGTGCTTCTTTAAGTGCTTCTTGGCCATTCAAGATTCCTCTGCTGTGAGCTGTGGATTCTGTTTAGCTCTATACCCCCCCCCCCCGATGCCTTTTTTTTTTTTAATTGGGTTGTTTGGGTTTTTTTGGAGGTTAGTTTCTGGAGTTCTTTGTATATTTTGGTCATTAGCCCTCTATCAAATGTGGGTTTAGTGAAGATTTCTTTTCTCTCAATCTGTAGACTGCTGATTTGTCCTATTTATTATGTCCTTTGCCTTACAAAAGTTTTTCAGTTTCATGTGGTCCCATTTATCAATTCTTAATGTTAGAGCCTGAACCATTGAATTTCCGTGTAGGGTGTTACCCACCATCCCCTGTGTCAATGAATTTGATGATCTTTCTCATTTTTTCTTCTGTTAATTCAGTGTATATGGTTTTATGTTGAGGTCCTTGACACACTTGGACTTGAGCTTTATGCAAGATGACAAATATAGATCTATTTTCATTTTTCTACAAATAAACTGCCAGTTAGACAACCACCATTTATTATAGATGCTTTCTTTTTTCCATTGTATAGTTTGCCTTGGTCAAAGATCAATACTACACCATACCAGAGAGGCACATGCTCCACTATGTTCATAGAGGCTTATGATAACTTGAAGCTGGAAACAAGCCAGATGTCCCCAAAACAGAAAAATGGATACAGAAAACGTAGTTCATTTACACAGTTAAATACTACTCAGCTATTAAGAACAAGGACATCATGAGTTTTGCAGGCAAATGAATGGAACTACAAAATATCATCCTCAGTGAGGTAACTCAGATCCAAAAGAACATGAATGGTATGTACTCAGTAGTAAGTGGATATTAGCAAAAAAAAAGTACAGAATATCTAGAATAAAATCCACAGAACTCAAGAAGGTTAACAAGCAGAAGGGACCAAGTGAGGATGTTTCAATGCCACTTGAGCGAGAGAGAAAAAATAATCACTGGAGGCATAGAAAGTGAGAAACCTTGATGAGAAAGAGGAGAAGGAGGAGAAAGGGTGAACATGATCAGGTATGGGGGGTAGGGAAACAGGAGAGAAGACCTGAGGGCCAGCAGAATGAATAGAAATATGCAACCTCCAGGTGGGAAGTGAGGGAACCACTAGAAAGTAAAAAACCTAGAAAGTACGAAAAACCTGGGAAGTACCAAAAACTGGGAAAGTACCAAAAACCTGGGAAATGAGAGACTCTCAGGACTCAGACTTTAGATGAAATGCCCAAAATTTGGGAGAGGAAACTTGTAGAGTTCACCTCCAGTATACAGACAGGCCATCAAGTGTGGGGTATGGTTGCCATTCCACAGTCAAAAAAAATCTGACCCAGAATTGTTTCTATCTAAATGAACTGCAGGGACATAAATGGCGAAGATACCGAGGAAAAGGGGTCCAGTTACCATCCCAACTTGCAATCCAGCTCAAGGGAATGCTCCAAGGCCTGACATTATTACTGATGCTATGGTGTGCTTACAGACAGAAAGTTATTTTGGCTATCCTCTGAGAGACATAACAAGAAGTTGACTGAGACAGATGCAGATATTTATGCCCAAACATTGGAATGAAGTTTGGGACCTCTGTGGTTGAATTAAGGAAGAATTAGGAGAAGCTAAGGAGGAGGTCGACTCTATAGGAAGACCAAAAGTTTCAACTGATTGGGACTCCTGAGATCTCTCAGACACTGAAACACCAAGGCAGCATATAATAGCTGGTTAGAGACACAGGACAATGAGAGAGAGTGAGAGAGCAGAAGCCTGCCTGGCCTGATCTGGCCTCGGTGAAAGAAAAGATGCCTAACCTTCTAGAGACTTGAGGCCTCAGGGAGCTGGTGGCCCTGGCAGTTGGGAGAAGGAGGCACCCTCTTTGATCCAGGGGTGGGGTGGGGTGGAGTAGGGGAGTGTGGAGGATGAATGGGATGAGGAACTGTGGATGGGCAGACCTCAAGGGGGGCAACGACTGAACTGTAAAGAAAAGAAAAGAAAAACAGAAGAAAGAAAGAAATACACTTTCTCAAAATTTGATAAATCTGTAGAAATTGCCAATAACAGAATAAAGGCAAACCCTCACACATTCAGTTTTTATGTAAACCATAAATTATTCAAGAAATAAATTATAAAGAAAACATAAACAGAAAAAACTTGTGGCAATAAGTAAAAGCAATATATGTGTCAAATTGCATAGCTCTTATTGTAATCATTTTTGTAATCATTTTAGACAACTGATTAAGACTTAAATTTTATGTTTGCAACAGAAAAAGATCAACTTAAAAATTAATGTAATGCAAAAGAAAAGAGAAGACTAGTATTACCAAAGACTGAGGCTACCGAAAGATCAATATTCAAGAAAGGTAAATACACAAAAGTGTGAAGGAACAATTAGAAAGCAATGGAGATGGAAAATATAACACCACTTCCACTGTAATAGACATGATAAACATGGAAAGGAAAATTATAAATTAACGTGTGCTAATAAAATTAGAAGCCAACATGACTTAATGGAGCAGAACATTTAAACAAGCCTTTTACTCTTGAGTAGATCAATGTTGTCTCATAACAATAATTTAAGAAAAACTCTCCTTAAAAAATAACTGAGAAAAACAAAAACCATAGCAGGGTTCTATAGAAAAAAAAATCTATAAAATGTTTAAGGAATAGATAAGCCCTCACTTAAACAAAACCTTTGGATTACAATTAACAAATATTTTCTCCTCTGATTTTTCATGACAATGACCTCAAAACTGAACACCACAATTCTATGGATTGTAATGCAACATAATCTCATAAAAACTGGAAAACTGCAAATAATAAAATGCTTGAAAACAAACTCCATAAAGTATAAAAAGTTAATCAAATTTGGCTCACACATGGAATGATAAGAATATCTCAATATTTGAAACCTTGCCATCATGACAAAAAAAATACAGGCAATTCTCATTGTAATTAGAAACAATTAATTTTGCCATGCTTTCATGATTAAAAACAGAACTTGGAAGAACAAGAACTTTCATATCTTTTAAAACATCATATGTAACCATAACTAAAATGACCATATACAAAAGTATTAAACAGCCCTTTTAAATCAGAAACAACATAAAAAGGCTCCTGTAAAAGCTTTTCTTTCTTTATTGTTTTTGTTTGTGAGATTACAATTTGATGACAAATAAAATGAGAAATAATCTTCCAAGTTCTGTTTTTAATCCTCAAAACCCTCTCATATACTCCTCCCCAATTATCTTTAAATTCAGGGCCCCATTTTCTTCATTAATTTTATTGCATTTATAACTTATATTCCTTTATTTATAATATATGTGTACTGAACAAGCTATATTTAGGAATCTATAGAGAGGAATATATTATGTATAGCAACATATGTGCTCCTAAATAGAGTTTGGTTAGTCTATGAAATGCTGATTGTATGAATGTTTTCAAGGCTAATCATTTGACATTGGACAATCAATTGATGTACTCTTCCATGGGAATATTTTAACATAGAAGTTTATCAGAGTATACATTGATACTAACCAAGAAAACAACAAAACAAACAAACAAACCAAAAACCCAAACAAAACAAAAACTAAAAACAAAAAGTAAAAAAACAAGAAACAAACAAACAACAAAAAACAAACAACAATACCCCCATAAGTACTATTTTCAGTATGCTGAAATGATGAAAACACTGTCATTATTTACAACTCATGTTGGTTTAGACCATTTTTATTTATTTAATTATTTAGTATTTTATTTAATTTTATTTTTATTGGTTATTTTATTTATTTGCATTTCAAATGCTATCCCCCTTCCTGGTTTCCCCTCTGCAAACCCCCATCCTATTCACCCCTACACCCTGCTTCTATGAGAGTACTCCCCTACCACACACTCACTTCTGCCTCAGATCTATAGCATTTTCCTACACTGGGTCATCAAGCATCCACAGGACCAAGGGCCCCGTCCCACTGATGCTAGATAAGGCAATCCTCTGCTACATATGCAGCTGGAGCCATGGATCCCTCCATGTGTACTTTTTGGTGGTTTAGTCCCTGGGAGCTCTGGGGAGTCTGGTTAGTTGATATTTTTGTTATTGCTATGGGATTGAAAACCCCTTCAGCTCCTTCAGTTCTTCCCCTAACTCCTTCATTGGGAGACAATTTTCTTTTAGTAATCCCAGAAGAACTAAAATTGTTGGAGCTACTAAGGAAATAATGATTATTCATGAGATGTTAGACCAATACAGAAAAGAGTGAAATACAGAAAAATGAACACAAAATAAGACTTAAATGGATTTAGTTCATAAATGATATAGAGACCCGTTTACTTAATAATAATAAATAGCTCAATAAAACTTATCAGGAACAAAGATTCTTGCATGTATTTTTACGTGACTTTCTGATTGCTCATGGAGAACAGAAGAGAGCCTGGAGTTACAGACAGTTGGGAGTTGCTGTTGGGAATCAAACCTAGGTGTTCTGGAAGAGCAGAGGGTGCTTTTAACCACTGACCCACTGCTCCAGTTCCTGCTTGAAAATACTTTCCATAACTAAATAGTTAACATTTAGTCAAGCAAAACTTCAAAAAACAAAGCAATAATTAGATAGAACCTACTCCTTTATTGATGAGGACTGAAAATATAGTCATGCATTGCTGAATTGATGAGGATCCTTTCGAAGAAATGCGTTGAAATATGTTTCTATCATTACATTATCATTATATAATGTACTTATATGAATCTTGATCGTATGGCCTGATACATAGCCAGGGTATATTTTTATCAGGTGCCTGATTTGATCATAGAACCCTGTTAATCTTTATATTTGGTCTTCTTTTATCTCTCTTACCCATAACATTATTATAAATCTTGGGGCTTTTATGTTCATTTGCACCATAATTGTAGAAGATGAATATCTCTTTAGTTCCTGCCATAGTAGGTCAAATAGTTAACCACAAATCTATCCAATTCTTACCTACTAATACTTTCAAATGTTACCTTATTTGGAAATAGAGTCTTTGTAAATATGTAATTAGAGGATTTCAAGATGAAATTATCTCAGATTTAAGGCAGGACCTGTATATGATAATGAACACTAATTTAAAAATAGAATAGAATTCAGAGATAACCAAAGAAGAGGTTTATAGGAAGCTAGAGGTAGAGATTACAGGAATATATTTACATATCAAAGGCTGAAAAATAGCTGTCAGCCACCAGAAGCTAAGAGAGAGAGGTAAAAACTGGTCCATCTCCTGAAGCCTGTAAAAGGACCTGATCTCATCAATGCCTTGATTCCAACCATGTGGCCTCCAGAATTTTGAGGGCATGGGTTTCTATGCTCAGATTGTAGTAATTTTTATGGCTCTCTTAGGGAACTAGTACAGTACTCATCTGCATTCTGTGTATATTCTGAGTTGTTAAATGGCCGACCTGAGCCTGTCATTCTCTATCTGTCAAGGCAGTAAGAATATAAGCTTGTGACATAAAAGGAGGAAAAAGGACCATCAGCAGGGAGGAAAGGAAACAAACAAAAGGAGGGCAGGAAGGAGACAAAGGAATTCCAACAAACTATAATGACACATATCTGAGGAAACTCCAGAAAGGAAGACATTATTTTCTGTACTAACGTAAAAGTATTATCAAACAGAAATTTGAAAATATTTATAAGGGAGAATCAGTCAACTCCTTAATCCTAAGTAAGGTTCACTGTTGGTTTCATAGTGTTCAAATGATATATGTGAATCTCAATCTTTCTGTCTTGTTCATTGGTTTCTCAGCTTAGTCTGTTGGACCAAGAAATAATTGTGGATGCATTATACCTTGTACCATGGCAATGGATGAATCTTTTTAATATTCATATTTCTTAACTTTTCCATTTCTACTGTCAATAGGAGAAAGAGTTCAGCATAGAATAATAATTAATAATAAGTTATATATTCAATTTGTTATCAATGTGCAGAAGCCATGCAAGAGTGTTGCCTATTGGCTTTTGCTTCCCATGACTTGCTTAGCCTGTTTTCTTACAGGACCCCTGACCACCTGCTCAGGATCATTCTCACTCACAATGGGCTTGCCCTCCCCTGTCAATCAGTAATTAAGAAAATGCCCTACGGGCTTGCTGCCTACAGCCTGATTTTATGGGGATTATTTCTCTATTAGAATTCCCTCCTCTCAGATTACTCTAGCTTATGTCAATTGACATAAAATTAGCTAGCATAAACCCTAAATACAAATTCATTCTTCTTCCATATAAGTAGATAAAAACCCTTAGAATCTCCTGAAACCTAAGGAAAGTCAAATGCTTGAATTTCATTATTCTCCATTCATCTATACTTCAGCTAAGAAAACTTAAGTGATGAGTTTGCTGCAGCTGATATTTGCCAATTTGTTTTCCTACATTAATAATTTTATTGTACTTTTTTTTTTTTTTTTTTTTTTTTTTTTTTGGTTTTTCGAGACAGGGTTTCTCTGTGTAGCCCTGGCTGTCCTGGAACTCTGGAACTCACTTTGTAGACCAGGCTGGCCTCGAACTCAGAAATCCGCCTGCCTCTGCCTCCCGAGTGCTGGGATTAAAGGCGTGCGCCACCACGCCCGGCTTAATTTTATTGTACTTTTATTACTGTATGTCCTGTAAATGATGCTATTTCTAGAAGTAGACACTGGCTTCTAAGCCATTTCTACTAGCATTTTAGTTTAGATTTTCTCACTATCTGGAATATTAGTTTTGCCTACTATCCTCAGTTTAATTTCATTTTCCCCAATATTGGATATATCTATTTTTGCTATCATATTGGGATAAGTTATGAGTAAGGATCCAACTTTCTCTCCTACAAAGATTACTCACACATTAATTTTTTTCTATTGAGGAGTATGTTTTATTGATTTTTAAATGACAACTTTATTATAAATTAATCTCTTATGTATACTTGAGCCTATTCCTTAACTCAATATTCTACTTGATGGGTCTTTCCATCTTCTTCATTTATCACTAAGAACTAGTAGTCTTGACACATGGGATAATATTTATTTTCTTGGAGGCACTGAGAAAGACACTGGCAAAAATATATATATATAAAACGGGAAGTTCTACATTCCTACATGTCTACCAGAAACTGATAGAACAAAGTATTTGGAACTCTGAAACAAATCTCTAGCTCTGTGGAAATTCTCAAAGTATTATCTTGTGCTCTGAGTATCCTGGATCTTAAGGCCCAAGTTCTGGTGGGAACAGGGGAGATTTTATTTGCTAATTATATTAGGAATACCAGTTAAGTAACCCTTAACTAAAGTACTTTGGGTCCATAAATGTTTTAATTTTTGAACTTCATTTTGGATTTTAAAATATTTGCATATACATCAGGGTATGTCTTTGGTATGAGTATTCTATCGTGGTCTAATAATGCCACATTTTATCACAAAATCACTTAGGCATTATAAACACTTTACACTCATGATCTGAAGGTAATTTCATACTGGATGCTTAGTGAAAATGTCATTTTATTGTAATCCTTCAAATGAATTCAGGTATAGAATTTTCCACTAGAGGCATCGCAGAAATGATTTTCAGCATTTGAAACATCACAAATTTCAGGCTTGGAGATTAGAAATTCTCCAGCAGTAAACAGAATGTAGGTAAAGGTGATGAACAAGATAGAATTTCACAAAAGATAAACAAAACAGATTTTAAAAGACATTACATTTATTTTAAATGGATTAGATATTCCGGTTGAAAAAGAAGAGATCAACAAAATAGACTTAGGCATGATGATGCACTTCTGTCACCCCATCACTTGGGGAGGCTGAGACAGAGTTGTAGTAAACCTGGCCTATGTAAAGAGTTACAGATCAGTCTAGGCAATTGTCAGGACAGTTATTAAAATAAGTAAAGCAAAGCAAACCAAACCAATTGTTTTCTTCATAAAATTATGATTTACCTATGTGCTGCCTATTAAAAGTGTACTTGAGATACAGGTTAAAAGTAAAAGGATTGAATAAAAACCTTGACAGGAGCCTGTTATAGCTGTCTCCTGAGAGGCACTACCAGTGCCTAACAAATACAGAGGTGGATGCTCACAGCCAAACATTGAAGTGAGCACAGAGTCCTCAATGAGGGAGCTAGAGAAAAGCACCCAAGAAGCTAAACAGGTTTGCAGCCCCATAGGAAGAACTACAATATGAACTAACCCCCAACCAAAGAATACACATGGTATGACTCGGGGCTCCAGCTGCATATGTATCAGAGGATGGCCTTGTTGGACATCAATGGGAGGAGAGGCCCTTGGTCCTGTGAAAGCTCTGCCACAGTGTAGGGGACTTCCAGGGCCAGGAAGCAGGAGTGAGTGGGTTGGTGAGCAGAGGGAGGGGGAAAGGGATAAGGGATTTTCAGAGGGGAAACAAGGAAAGGAGATATCATTTGAAATGAAAATAAAGAAAATATCTAATAAAAATATTAGTCAAAAACAACCAAAAGAATACTAGATGGTTATATGATTATTAGAAAAATAAATTGACTTTAAGCAAGAACACTTTAAAGTCACAAAGAATAATGTATTGATAACTGTTTGATATGTCAAGAAACATAAAATACAAGTATAAATATGCACATATAGAGATAGACATAGAAATACCTATACACTTGTAAATAAAGTCTGGATATGCATAAAACAAAGGTAGAGTATTAAAGAAAAATATAGCATTATAGAATATCTTGGTGCTTTAATACCCCATGTCTTATTTTAATGTACTATGGGTTGAACCCAGTACCTTGTGCTTTCTGGGAACATGTATCACCAAGCTAAATTCTTAAGACTTTTAAACTTTATTTTGATATATAGACTTACTATGAAGCCCAAGGTAGACTCAAATTTGAAATCCTTTTAACTCAGATGCCCAAGTATCTGAAACTATGGGTCATTATCCACTGCTCCTATGTACTCTGTGTCACATGTATACCATACTTAGTATTTTTTAAACAATAAAAAAATATTTCTTGGGCTAGAGAGGTGGTTAAGCAGTTAAGAACATTGGCTCATCTGCTTTTCTAGAGTTCCTGAGTTTAATTTCCAGTAACCATGCGGTAGTTTACAAACATTTATAATGGTATCTGATGCCCTATTCCAAATAAAACTTTAAAAGTGTATTCCTTATAATTTGGTGTACAGAGAAGGTCAAGATCAATACATCTACACAGTGAGTCTGATTAGGAATACTTTCTTTCAAGAAGGTGCTTTTAATTATTATACATTTGTAATGAAAATGGTGTGATATTTCAGTAAAGCACATAATAATCAAACTAAAACAACCGAAACACATTTATTTATAGAGTCAGGGGTAATTGTTTGCCATAGCATGTGTGGAAGTCAAAGATCAGTTCCATCCTCTTGCTATGTGCCTTCCAGGGATTACCCTAATGTTGTGACCAACAAATGACATACTTTTTTTACTCATATACTTAATTTTTTGTTGGTTTAGGAGTACACATGCAAAAATTTTAAAACCAGTCTTTAAATGTTTGAATTAATTCTTGCTACCCATAGGTAACCTTTTGTTCTATAAAGCTGTAGAAGTTTTTCTTTGGATGAGATTTCCCCTTGAATCTGCTATAAGATTGTATATTACTTATTGCTGCAATCTCTGGAGGGAAATGGATGCTTTTGTTTTCATGAGGAAAAAAAGTATAAAATGGTAGCCTTCTTTAATCCTTTAAACCTTTTAAAGGTAGTCATATACACATGAGGACTCCATAATGTTCTAATCAATATCCGAGGGTCTTTTTATAACTATTGAATTGAGGGGTAATTTTAGCATGATTTAGGAGGACAAGCAAACATTCAAACTATGATACCTTCCTTAATATAATGAATAGCACATTTGAGCAGAAAATCAATAACGATATAGAGAACTTCAAAAAGATCATAAACCAATTTGAACTAACAGAGTATTCTATCTAACAACATAAGACTATACATTTCCCTCAAGTGTGCATAGTATATTCTCTAGATTAACTTGGCTACAAAATGATTCTTAATCAACCTCAAAAGATTGAGATACCATTTAAAATACCTTATCCAAGGATAGTGGGATAAAAATTAAAAATCAGCACAGAAAAAAAAAAACTGGAAAATTTTCAAACATAGTAAAGAAAAACATACTCTTAAATAACCAGCAAGCCATAGCATATATCAAAATCTGTTATAAAATGTATTTTTGAGGAAATACTTATTAATTTATATTAATTATATAAAATAATGAGTTTTTTTTGTCACAATACCATATGTGTTTGTAGTATAATGTTATCATATTCACTCTTAAAGATGAGGAGAGGAGACAGAAACAGGTTAGGGAGACTTAGTTTTAGAGACTCCACAAAGAACACAATTCTAATTCTTGTCCTTGGCTATAAGTTGAAAATGTCTTATTTCTGTCATGGCCAGAGTCCAGGAATGCCAGAGGGAGATCTTATGCCTTATCATCTCTGCTCTTAAATGAACATCTGTGCCTGGGGGCTATACATGAAGGTGTGACCTAAACTCAAGTCATATAATAATCCCTTCTGGTGCACAGCTTTTTGCTCATCTCCTAATAATATCAGGGTTTCAAATCTACAAGAAAGAATGTTCCAGTAGTCTCTGAGGCCACAGAGCATGAATATTGGAGCTCTGTTGAAGCCTATTATAGGAAAACTATATTGTGCTGGTTAAAGAATGTACTCTGAATTCACCTCTGCTTTTTTGTAGACACAAGACAGTCTGATTGGTTTCAAAGACTAAAATAATACATATTATTGTTGTTGCCTTTGAGAATTCATTCAGTACATGTCTTGTACTCTGCTTTCAGGGATGGACCCTCACTTCTGTTGCCATTCCATGTCCTGACACCTGAGGAGTTTGTGGATTTCATGCCATGTTTCTAGGTAGACTTCTCTCTCTTGCTGCCATTCCACTACCACTGACTGAGGACCATGTGTTCTGGGAACACCCCAGAGTAATACCAATACCTAGGTCCCACTGAAAAAAAATAGAAACAACATGAATAATTAATATAAAACACCTACAAAATTTAGTATTTTGATAGTAATAACAAAGAGAAAAGCAACTTAGATGAAACACAAAGCAGTTATTTCAAAACATCAATTATAATTGTAGTCAAGTAACTTAAAGACTACATGAGTAAATGCCAGAATAAGGATCATGAGGGGGAAAAGTAGAACAGAATAAAGAACAATTCAAGATATGAAAATAGAATTAATAAAGATGTAGACATTCTGAAATAAAAAGACAAACTGAAATAAGATTCAAAGTGAAAAATTCAACAAGTAAAATAGAAAATTTAATGAATACTTTCACCACTATAATATTTGATGTAGATACCTACTACTCTCAGCTTTCCTCTTAGAACTTACCTTTATTTTATTCATAGATTTTGGTGTATTTTGTTTTCATTTTCATTCAATTCTAGGAGATCTAAATGTTCCTTCTTGATTTCTTTTTGGGCCAATTTTTCAGTAGTGTTGCTTGGTTTCCATGAGGGTGAGTTCTTTCTGCGGTTTTTATTACTGTTGCTATATCTTTTTATTCCCTTGTGTTCAGATAAAATGTAAGATTCAGTTACTGTGTTGTGTTGTTTAGGTAAAACATTAAGTCAGTAAGATACCAAAACTATTATAATCAGAGATGAAAAGGGAGACATTACAATAGACACTGTAGAAATCCCAAGAATCAAATGAACATACTTTAAAAATCTGTAGTCCAAAAACTGAGAAAATCTAAAATTTTGTCTGTGTGTGTGCTTGTTTGTATAGCCCACTAAAGTTAAATAAAATTAAAATGAATAGTTTAAATAGATCTGTAACAATAATTTAGAATTAGTGATTAAAAGTCTTCCAACTCAAAGAATCCCAGGGCCAGATGGATTCACTGCAGAACACTGCCACATCTTCAAAAATTAACACAAGTTATCCACGAATTATTCTATAAAATAAAATAAAATAAATAAAATAAAAAATATAAATTCTTTTTTATAAAAAACATTATTTCCCTGAATCCAAAATCAGACAAACACTGATTATAGGCCAAACTCTCTGATTAACATAGATGCAAATTTTTCAATAAAATACTTGCAAATCAAATTAAATAACACATAAAAAGGATTATTCATATTATCAAGTTATTTTTAATCTTTTAGAATTAGATATTTTCTTTATTTACATTTCAAATGTTATCCCCTTTCCTAGTTTCACCTCCAAAAAGCACCTATTCCCCTTTGCCCCTGCTCACCAACCCAGCTACTCCCTCTTCCTGACCCTGGACTTCCCCTACTGGGGCATAGAACCTTCAAAGGACCAAGGAGCTCTCCTCCCATTGATCAACTAAGCCATCCTCTGCTACATATGCAGCTAGAGCCAAGGGTCCCACCATGTGTTTTCTTTGTAGGTGGTTTAGTCCCAGGGAACTCTGGAGATATTGGTTAGTTCATATTGTTGTTCTTCCAAGGGGACTGCAAACCCTTCAGCTCTTTGGAACTTTCTCTAGATCCTTTATTGGGGACCCTGTGCTCCTTCCAATATATGGCTATGAGCATCCACTTCTGTATTTGTCAGGTACTGAGAGAGGCTCCTGTCAGCAATCTCATGTAGGCATCCACAATAGTGTGTAGGTTTGGTGGTTTTTTATAGGGTGGATCCCCAGATGTGGCAATCTCTTCATGGTCATTCCTTCAGTCTCTGCTTCATACTTTGTCTATGTATTTCCTTCCATGGCTATTTTGTTCCCCCTTCTAAGAAGGACCGAAGTATCCACACTTTGGTCTTCCTTCTTCTTTAGTTTCATGTGTTTTGAGAATTGTATCTTGGGTATTCTGAGCTTCTGAGCTAATATCCACTCATCAGTGAGGGCATAATATGAATATCCTTTTGTGATTGGGTTACCTCACTCAGGATGATAGCCTCCAGATAAATCCATTTTTCTAAGAATTTCATAAATTCACTGTTTTTAATAGCTTAGTAGTACTCCATTGTGTAAATGCACCAAATTTTCTGTATCCATTTCTCTCTTGAGGGACATCTGGGTTCTTTCCAGCTTCTGGCTATTATAAATGAAGCTGCTATGAGCATAATGGAATAGGTTTCCTTATTACATGTTGGAGCATCTTCTGAGTAAATGCCCAGGAGAGGTATTGCTGGGTTCTCAAGTAGTACTATGTCCAATTTTCTGAGGAAACACCAAACTGATATCCAGAGTGGTTGTACCAGATTGCAATCTCATCAGCAATAGAGAAGTGTTCCCCTTCTTCAACATCCTGCCAGCATCTGATATTACCTGAGTATTTTATCTTAGCCATTCTGACTGGTATGAGGTGGAATCTCAAGGTTGTTTTGATTTACATTTCCCTGATGAATAAGGATGTTGAACATATTTTTTTTAATTAGGTATTTTCTTCATTTACATTACCAGTACTATCCCAAAAGTCCCCCATACCCTCTCCCACCCACTCCCCTACCCACCCACTCCCATTTCTTAGCCCTAGCATTCCCCTATACTAAGGCATATAAAGTTTGCACAACCAATGGGTCTCTCTTTCCACTGATGGCCAAGTAGGTCATCTTCTGATTCATATGCAGCTAGAGACACGAGCTCCAAGGGTTACTGGTTAGTTCATATTGTTGTTCCACCTATAGGGTTGCAGATTCCTTTAGCTCCTTGGGTACTTTCTCTAGCTCCTCCACTGGGAGCCCTGTGATCCATCCAATAGCTAATAGTGAGCATCCACTTCTGTGTTTGCTAGGTCCCAGCATAGTCTCACAAGAGACAGCTATATCAGGGTCCTTTCAGCAAAATCTTGCTAGTGTATGCAATGGTGTCAGCGTTTGGAGACTGATTATGGGATGGATCCCCGGATATGGCAGTCTCTATATGGTCTGTCCTTTCATCTCAGCCCCAAACTCCTTCCATGAGTGTTTTGTTCCCAATTCTAAAAGGGGCAAAGTGTCCACACTTTGGTCTTAGTTCTTCTTTAGTTTCATGTGCTTTGCAAATTGTATCTTATATCTTGGGTATTCTAAGTTTCTGAGCTAATATCCACTTATCAGGGAGTATATATCATGTGAGTTCTTTTGTGATTGGGTTACCTCACTCAGGTTGATACCCTCCAGGTCCATCCATTTGCCTAGGAATTTCATAAACTCATTCTTTTTAATAGCTGAGTAGTACTTCATTATGTAAATGTACCACATTTTCTGTATCCATCCTCTGTTGAGGGGCATCTGGGTTCTTTCCAGATTCTGGCTATTATAAATAAAGCTGCTATGAACATAGTGGAGCATGTGTCCTTCTTACCAGTTGGAACATCTTCTGGATATATGCCCAGGAGAGGTATTGCGGGATCCTCCAGTAGTATGTCCACTTTTCTGAGGAACCACCAGACTGATTTCCAGAGTGGTTGTACAAGCTTGCAATCCAACCAACAATGGAGGAGTGTTCCTCTTTCTCCACATCCTCACCAGCATCTGCTGTCACCTGAATTTTTGATCTTAGCCATTCTGACTGGTGTGAGGTGGAAACTCAGGGTTTTTTTTTTATTTGCATTTCCCTGATGATTAATGATGCTGAACATTTTTTCAGGTGCTTCTCAGCCATTCAGTATTCATCAGGTGAGAATTCTTTGTTAAGTTCTGCACCCCATTTTTAATGGGGTTATTAGATTTTTTGTGGTCTACCTTCTTGAGTTCTTTATATATATTGGATATTAGTCCCCTATCTGATTTAGGATAGGTAAAGATCCTTTCCCAATCTGCTGGTGACCTTTTTGTCTTATTGACGGTGTCTTTTGCCTTACAGAAGCTTTGCAATTTTATGAGTTCCCATTTGTTAATTCTTGATTTTTTTTTCAGTACAAGCCATTGGTGTTCTGTTCAGGAATTTTTCCCCTGTGCCCATATCTTCGAGGCTCTTTCTCACGTTTTCCTCTATAAGTTTCAGTGTCTCTGGTTTTGTGTGAAATTCCTTGATCTACTGAGATTTGAGCTTTTTACAAGGAGATAAGAATGGATCTATTCGAATTCTTCTACATGCTAACTGCCAGTTGAGCCAGCACCATATGTTGAAAATACTGTGTTCTTTCCACTGGATGGTTTTAGCATCTTTGTCAAAGATCAAGTGACCATAGATGTGTGGCCTCATTTCTGTGTCTTCAATTCTATTCCATTGATCTACTTGTCTATCATCAGTACCATACATTTTTTTTAATTATTACAATTGTTTTGTAGTACAGCTTGAGGTCAGGGATGGTGATTCCACCAAAGGTTCTTTTATTGTTAAGAATATATTTTGCTACCCTAGGTTTTTTGTTGTTCCATATGAATTTGCAAATTGCCCTTTCTATCTCTGTGAAGAATTGAGTTGGAATTTTGATGGGGATTGCATTGAATCTGTGCAGAAGATTCCATTGAAAACATTGATCAAGTTATCTTTACCCCAGAGATATATGCATAGTTGAACACATAGAAAACAGTAAACAAAATTGAATAAAAAGCTTTTCTGTTGCTGTGTTAAAACACCATGTCAAAAGGAAAGTAACTTATATAAAGAAGGATTTGTGTGTTTCCAGGGGGTTGAAATTCATAATGGTATAGAGGAAACAGTAGGCAATACACATGGTGGCTAGTACAAAAGTTACCTGCTCACAGCTTAAGCTAAAAGCATTAAACAGAGAGCATGCACTGGGGAAGATGCAAGACTTTGAAAATCTTAAAGTTTGCCTCCAGTAACACATTTCCTTCAACAAGTCAGTTGCCCTTAACTGGGGACCTAGCATTTAAATGCCCAGGACTATGGTGGCACCTCACTGAAATCACCTATTTACCACATGAAAAACTTAAGAACTGAAACTACATCATAATTCTTATATTAAATGGAGAAAAGGCCTTTGGTAAAATCCAACCTCTATTCACAATAAAAGTGCTGGCATTCCCATTGGCTTGTGAAGTCTGATATACCTACAAATATTTCAGGCTTTTGCCACTGATCTTGATTATCTTCCAGTAATTGACAATGAGACCCTATTGCTGAAGTAAATTTGCAGGAAATAAAACCAATACCCAAATAATAGCTGTGTTTCATAGACTGAGGAAGCATAAGGTAAACAGTAAATTATGAGAATAATTTCATTTACAGTATAATTACAGATAAGAAAAGTAATTTTAAAAAACCTTTTCCCGCTTCGTGAACAAGGATATAGCAAAATTTAAGCAACACTTAAGTATCATTTCTAATTGTATGAAATGAGAAGGTGCATTTTGAATCCTTTTCGACAGTATTGAGTGGACAACTGTAATTTTTCAGCTTTGTGCAGTTTTTACATGTACAAAATGTTATCTTCCTCAATTTCTGTTGCATTATTACAGGTAAAAGTGAGAAGAGAATCTACATATTAGTTTTAAATGCTAGAAAACCTTTAGAATTTACTTGCAACCTCATACTATAGTAATTATTCTTATTTCATTATTATCTCTAATAATTTTTAAGATGAAGATAGCATTGAAATAAGAAATTCCATAAATCCAAAATAAATTCAGTGCATGAGACTATCATTTTGATTAAAATGACAGGATATATATTAAAATCTCTTGTATATTAGTCACTATTTCTATATACTTGCTTTCCTTACATTAATTGTGAATGTCTTGAGGATGGAAACTCTATAATATTTTAATTTACAATACTTTCCATGCATACAAAATTATTGCTTGAATATGAATACGCCTATTAGCAGATTGGGCATCGTTGGGCAATAATAGCACAGTACTAATGGGACTAGGGTGATAACTAGATTGTTTTACCTAGGGGCTCAAACAAAAGCAGCCACATCAAAACTTGTTATTGTTGGAATGAATTGAACAAAGATCAGGAGAGGGTAACTAAAACAATAAAACCTGATTATTTGTACTCATGTCTATCTTTTGCTTTTATTTTTTGTTTCTATTTAGGACAGAGTTTCTAATTGAAAATTAAATGTTTTATTTTGAATTGACATAATTATATAAATTTGAGGAGCATAATGTGATGTTTTGATACACACGTACATGATTGGGCATCTTTTGCCTTAGCAAGCAACCTCTGAAATATCTAAAGTGAAAGACAAAGTAACAGCCTGATGTGGTATCTTCTGTTTCACAATAGACTTGGTCAGCACCTGATACATCTTAATAAATGTTATATAGAGAGTGGCTTGGCGCCAAGCTTCAGCATCTCTCTGTTTGAAATGGATCATTCTTCCTAAATAAGATTATCTTTTTGTTCAATCAAATTCAGATGTTGTCCCTCCTAAGTCTACTTTATCCTTGAACTAATGGAAAACACCAGAGGGTGAGAGTAAGCAATACTCACGTCTTTCAGAATCTTATCATAAGAGAAACATCAAATATGAATTTGTACTGATGTTTCAAAGATACTATTTTGTACTTAAATTTTATTCATGAAATTCACATGTACTAAGGAAAAATAATTATTTCTTCAATAACAACTGAGCTATGTGAATTCAGGTGTTATTACATAAAGGGAATGAAATCAAACTCCTGAATTCTATTTGTAACTGTATAGCTGACATCTATTTCCTTGCTAAATCAGATTCTCTTTAGTTGACTACTTTTGTTACACAGACAGTAAGACAAAGAGACATCTTAAAGATAAAGCTTGGGTCTAGTTTCACTCCATATGTTTCCCACATACATTGCTGTGTGACTGCACAGGGCCTTTATCTTTTGTGCATCTTCTCCTCGAGAAAGTATCAAGAAAGATACTATTCATTATGTAACTTACATGGTGTAGTAAAGAGAAAATTGGATCATATATATGAAAATAATTTTTGAAAGGTCAAATTATAAAGTCAAACATTATTGGTGTTATATTGTTTTGGATTCCTGCTTTGTAAGCTTTTAAAAGGATTTACTAAAGTGGATAAAGTATTACTTCAATAATCAAAACCCCTGGAGCTTAACAATAATAACAACAGTAATAGTTGATATTTCACATAACTCAACATGATTTGGTCTTCTTAGGTATCTGATTTCTTCCCCCTTTTCTTGGTCGCCTCACAGTTCCTCATTAGAGCACCTTTCCTTAATTTGGAGCATTTGTCATCTTGCTTCCTTCTTGATAATGTTTCATCTATTACGTTGCATGATTTTCCTTTTGGAACTTCCACATTTCTGATCAAGTGTTTCCCTCAAGAACTTTAAGACAAATAGCATGTAATTCCCCTACCATCTCTAGTTAAATTTTTTTCTTGAGTTTCTGTGTAGTACTAATAGCTGATACTTATTTTCTGTTAATGTGTTGTCTGTCTTCCTTACTAGAATACATGACCCATGAAGGCAAGAACTCTTCATGTGTGTGTGTTTTGTGTGTGTGTGTGTGTGTGTGTGTGTGTGTGTGTGTAGACTTGCCAGGAGAGTAAATAACAGTATCGGACATATAACTGTTTTACAAACATTTGTTCAGAAAAAAAAAATACTTATTATGATTTTTTTTATCAAGCCTTCTTTTAAACATATTCATAATACCTCTATGGTTAGGTACTTTCATTCCTGTTTTTCTAGACTGTACGTTTTAATATTAGGAAGATTAAATGAATTATTGAAGTTAACATAGCAATTAAGGAGCAATCAAGTATTTGAAGCCTAATGATGAATGGGCCGACCCTTCCAGCCTTATTCCTAACACTCAAGTCTCTGCAGTTATTTTTATTTCCTATGCACTGAATATCTTCTTTAAAGTTTTATATGTATAACTTCACTTAATCCACATTCCTGTTTTTATCTTAAATAAACCTGCTTTAGGGGGATGGACATACTTTCCTCTTAGAAATGGGCTGCCCTCTACAAAATTTGTGAATGCAAATAAAGAAACTATCCCAATTAGAGATTTTTTTTTCTGAAACTGTATGTTCTCCAAGAAAAATAATGGGATAATGGAATCATTTAAACTCTCAGTCCTAGTGATCTTCTCTATCTGATAATCACATCCATTGTATTTAACTAGTTGCCTAAGTATATTACTAATTAATATACTTATGTATATTATAGTACATTATACACTAATGTACAAAGTACAAAGTGTACTTTGAAGTACACTTCTAATCAACATTTACTCCAGGTTATGTGGGAGAAGAGTAGTATCCCTACCTTTGTCAAATAGTTCATAATTGTAGCACTGAAATGAGATCTCAAACATTCAAATACTTGCTTAATGTCTAACATTTTTTTCTTTGTCCTCAGCAGCACCTTATTCCATCAGATAAGCTCACTGAAGAACAAGGCTGTGCATTTTACTGTAAATCTATAATTCCAGATAAAACTCAAACATCTTTCCTGTCCTTCTTCTATAGAATATAATCTGATGGTTCACATCTACTTCAGTCACAAAGATCACTGGACTTTACTCCAACAGAATGATATTTGTGATGGTAGAAGCAATGAGTAAAATCTTCACTGTGCATGTTTAAAGTCTGAATAAAATGTCATGTGCTACCAGACCCGTGCATAATCACTTATGTTAGTTCCCTTAATCAAACCTAACAAAAGAAAGATTTTACCCAAAACACACAATATTTTAAGAAAACAAAAATCAGATGAATGCATATATATATGTATATATATGTGTGTATATATATATATACATATATGTGTGTGTGTGTGTTTGTAAGTAGGCATTCTGAAAATTTTAAATATATCTTATTATTTTGAATAATTTTCTGCTCATTAAAGGATGTCCCCCAACAGTAATTTATGATAAACAAGAAACATGGGCAATTTCACAATGGCTTTTGCCAAAACAAAAAAATGGATAATCCAGTTTTTGTTTAGCTACAGGGACAAACATGGTTTGCCATTAGCAGAGTGAACCTTGGCTGAATTAGTCAGGACCAACTGACTTCATTCCACTAAGCACCAATGGAAATCTTCCCCACTGTCTAGTTGCCAAATATCTGCACTTGTGGAAATGCTTTTTGATATTCAAAAGAAAAGAGTATTATTTGGGATAGTTGCCATTTTCAGTAATTATGAAATAAACAATCTCTGCAGGGCTCTGTATAATTAACATCATTGTTGGAAAAAAAAAAAAGGCGTGACTAATCCACACTTTTTTCTAAACAAAGTTCTGTTGTTTCTTGAACTGATGATCTGATTTTCACAAGCAAGAAAATGAGTCTCAACCTTTCCAACATTAGCATTACTTTCTGTTAGGAAAAATATTACTAGTCTGAGTTTGCATTTTTATATTAGAAAATATGGAATTTTTAGAGTGAATCTATTTCTTGAGCGGGGGGGGGTGGTATAGGGAACTTTTGGGATAACATTTAAAATGTATATAAAGAAAATAGCTAATAAAAAAAGAAAAAAAAAGAAAAACAAAAATAGATAGATACAAACCTTCTCTATTGTTTTAAAGTCATTTTCCTTTTACTCTCAATTCTATCTGGTGAGCAACATTAAATAAATGGGTAATGCATGCAGATGTCATCATTCTATGTATTTAATGGGTATTTATTCATGTAATGGACACCTGTTATGACACATAGACTCAATATTACTCACCAAGTAAATTTACCAAGGAGATAGTTGATGGGAAAACCCAATTTTGTCGTGAAAGGACTATTTTTGGACTCATAGTAAATTGAAAAATTGTGCTAACTACATAGGGCTGGTTTCAGGATTAAATGATTTATGAAAACAAAAATTTTCAGTTAGTGTTATATATAGAGTATCATTCAGTAACTATAAGATCCAGTGTTAAGTGATTGAATGAGAGGGCTTTATATCTGGTTCATTAGTTTATCTATCCATTTTTATTATTTTTATACACTTTAAGCTAAATTTTGTCCTCCATCTGAACAAATAAGCTTGTACATCTTTCCATACTGACTTATTTCTGATTATATTAACAAGACAGCCTCCTACCAATCCATATCCCTATTGTTAATTTTTTTCTTCAAATGACATTACTTCACTAGTACTGGATAATTACTACTACTTCATCTTTTTTCATACAATGTATGTGATGAAGTTATTATTAATAATTTTGCATCATTCTTTTGGAATTTCAAATCTCTTTCACTCCACTGAAATAATTCTTTCAAAGATGTCTAGCGTGTCCAAGAACAGAAGATATATCCACCAATGGCAACTACACACGTTAACATTTTTCTTTCCAGTTTAAATGGAATCAGTAACATAATATTCTATCAATAATTAGTTTAATAATTTTTTCAATAATTAGTTGAAGGGTATGGAAGAAATGTTTAAATGTGTGGTGCTATAGGCCCTGGAGGCATTTAGTCAAGGATTGTATCCAAATTTCTCTTTAATGTACATCAGTTTTAGTGTTTTTGAACCTTGGTTTCTGTCTTTACAAAATGGAAAAAGAAAAGAATAGGAAGTATCTCAGAGAAATGTTTACCAAATTCAATAAAAAAAATTCGTTTCAAGGTCTTACCACAGTGTCTGAAATTTAGAAATATGTGTAGGAATGGTAATTTTAAATAATACTGTCTTAGTCAGGGTTTCTATTCCTGCACAAACATCATGACCAAGAAGCAAGTTGGGGAGGAAAGGGTTTATTCAGCTTACACTTCCACATTGCTGTTCATCACCAAGGAAGTCAGGACTGGAACTCAAGCAGGTCAGGAAGCAGGAGCTGATGCAGAGGTCATGGAGGGATGTTCCTTACTGGCTTGCTTCCCCTGGCTTGCTCAGCCTGCTCTATATAGAACCCAAGACTGCCAGCCCAGAGATGGTCCCACCCACAAGAGGCCTTTCCACCTTGATCACTAATTGAGAAAATACCCCACAACTGTATCTCATGGAGGTACTTCCCCAACTGAAGCTCCTTTCTCTGTGATAACCCCAGCCTGTGTCAAGTTGACATATAAAACCAGCCGGTACAAATACTTAACATTTTTAGTTCTAACCTCTAAGCAGGAGAAAAAGGAGTTTGCCCTTGACTGGTATCATGATGAGGATTAAAGGATCCCATTCAAAGTGAAAGAACTGGCTGGGTTTAGGTTTTATCCACCTCTGCAGTTATTCTGCAATATTTTACCTCACTACTCTCCTACCTGAAAATAATGTTCCAGATATTTGAAAAAATATTTTATTTTTTGTCAATTCATTCAATACTCATGCTTTTTTCCCCCTCTTGTTCCTGTAGAATGATATCCCCATGTGTGTTGTTCTGCCCCTGGGTATGTGTTAGAAGGTAGTGAATGGAAATGGCTTAGCTTATACAAATCATACTTTTAATTTTTTAAAGAGAACCCTGATTTCTTTTCTTCAGACAGACCCTAAAATGAAAAACCAAGGCTTGTATAGTCACATTTAATTGTGTGTAACACTACTCAGTATCCCTAATTCTATGAGCATGTAGGATAGCAATTACTATAACCCTTAGAAATTAGTCTTCAAATCCATTATTAAGTATGTAGCCTGTAGGAAATCCACACCACTGTTAAATTAATTACCTTAAACAAGTGGTTTTCCAAAGGATATAGGGTAGAACATGGCTTTTGAAGGTCTTTTGAAATGAAAACATTCAGTGATCAAGTAAGTTTGTGAGCACTTTGTGCTATAACTCCCTTCTAGGAAATTCAGAATAATGTATTATCTAAGACTTTTTTCTTTGAAGTAAGAGGACTTATAATAGCTCACTCATGTATATAACTTTATTGAAAGGAAATGGTGGTTATTTGCATAAATAGAAACAAAAAGAGTCAAAGTACCAAACCTCTGTAAGAGCAGGAATAGTAAGATTTCAGCAACAAAAAGTCACAGAACTTTCCAAACAGCCATCTTTTTTCTTTATCAAATATTTTATTTATTTACATTTCAAATGTTACCCCCTTTCTTAGTTTCTCTTCCAAAAATCCCTTATTCTCTTCCCCCTC
This sequence comes from Mus caroli, assembly GCF_978045245.1. Lineage (NCBI taxonomy): Eukaryota > Metazoa > Chordata > Mammalia > Rodentia > Muridae > Mus > Mus caroli. The sequence goes on along the minus strand of NW_028227260.1, from coordinate 39,662,710 downwards.
TCCCTGCTCACCATCCCACCCACTCCCTCTTCCTGACCCTGGCATTCCCCTACTGGAACATAGAACCTTCACAGGACCAAGGGCCTCTCCTCTCATTGATGATTGACTAGACCATCATCCTCTGCTACACATGCAGCTAGAGCCACGAATCCCACCATGTGTACTCTTTGGCTGGTGGTTTAGTCCCAGGGAGCTCTGAGGGTACTGGTTAGTTCATATTGTTGTTCCTCCTATAGGGCTACAAACACCTTCAAGTTCCTTCTGTCCTTTCTCTAACTCCTCCATTGGGGACCCCATGATCAGTTCAATGGTTGGCTGCGAGCATCCATCTATGTATTTGTCAGACTCTGGCAGAGCCTCACAGGAGACAACTGTTATCAGGCTCCTGTCAACAAGCACTTCTTGGCAACCCAATAATGCTTGGGTTTGGTGTTTGTGTATGGGATGGATTTCATACTTGATCATGACACCCTTTTTCTTATCCTCATCTTCTCTTCTCTCAAGTCCCACCCACCCTCTACCTCCTGTGAGTATTTTGCTCCACCTTCTAAGGACTAAAGCATGCACATTTTGGTCTTCCTTCTTCTTGAGCTTCATATGGTCTGTGAATTTTAATGTGGGTATTTGAAGCTTTTTACCTACTATGCACTTATCAGTGAGTACATACCATGTGTATCCTTTTGTGACTGGGTTACCTCACTCAGTATCATATTTTCTAGTTCTATCCATTTGCCTAAGAATTTCATGAAGTCATTGTTTTTAATAGCTGAATAGTACTCCATTGTGTAAATAAACCCTCACTTTCTGTATGTATTCCTCTGTTGAGGGACATCTGGGCTGTTTCCAGCTTCAGGGTATTATAAATAAGGCTGCTATGAACATAGTGGAACATGTGTCCTTATTACATGTTGGCACATCTTTTGGTTATATGCTCAGGAGTGGTATAGCGGTGTCCTCAGGTAATACTATGGATCCTCTGGTAGTATTATGTCCAATTTTCTGAGGAACCGCCAAACTGATTTCCAGAATGGTTGTGCCATCTTGCAATCCCCCCAACAATGAAGGAATGTTTCTCTTTCTCCACATCTTTGCCAGCATCTGCTGTCACCTGTTTTTGAACTTAGCCATTCTAACTGGTGTGAAGTGGAATCTCAGAGTCATTTTGCTTTGCATTTCCCTGATGACTAAGGATGTTGAACATTTCTTTATGTGCTTCTCAGGCATTCAAAATTCCTCAGTTGATAATTCTTTGGCTAGCTCTGTACCCCATCTTTTAATAGAATTATTTGGTTCTCTGTAGTATAAAAACTGTATGGTATTGTTACAGAGTCAGGCAAGTAGATAAATGGAATAGAACTGATACATCTATATCTCCAGTCCCCAAGTATCTGATGTCCACTTTTGATGTCTTATGGTACTAGGCATAAATCCATACACATTCACATATGCAGGCCAGAGTTCATACACATAATATAAAAATAAATAAAACATTAAAAAGGAAATTAAGTCCATTGTAGTCCTTTATAAAACTGTGCGTTACAGATTTGAACTGCTGCATTCATAATTTCAATTTGACAGCACATGGATCACTCAGAGTTGGGAAACTGCCCCTTATTTCAACACCTCAAATGCTCTGTAATAAAAAGATAGGAAGCGTTAGTAAAAAAGAAAACTTTTAATAAGAATTGCACTTAAAATTATTACCATTATTATTATTTTACTTAAGAATATATGTATGCATTTAAATACTTCTGCCGTGTTTGCCCCAACATTTTTTCAAGAAACTGAAACCCATTTTACCCACACACAACAGCAGAGTGGGAATCTGGGAATCACATGTTTAACTTTGCTCTTTTTTTTGTCCCCTCTTGGTATTTCTTAACATTTTCTGATCTAAGAAGAACAAGCATTTTAGAATAGCTGTACAGAATTCCTGGCCCGAAATTGACCCTGTTTAGTTATTATCTAAGGCATCGCTTTTGAACACCTTTTACCTTTTCTTCTATTGTAAGGAGAGCATAGGTTATAACATATTCTTCTGAACCAGTTAAATATTGTGTCAAAAACATCTGATATGAACGGCAAGTTCAGATTGGAAATCTGGTTTCTTGCAGCTGCAGAACAAAAACAAACCCTGTTTTATTTTACAGCATTTAAAATTGTCTTTTGCTTAAATGCAAAAGGGAGCAGCCACAGCAATGGGATTAACCACAAATCCAAAAATGCCTTGAGCAATGCAGAGGTTATCTACTTATCTTGCACATCAGCTTCTTCAGTGCTGGCCTTTCATGGATAATTCTCCCTATAGCATTTTACTGTATTTCAAAGAGTGTATAAAACACACTACAACAGGTGTTTTCACCTACTGAATCCACCCACCATTACATCTGCTTTTGACACAGCTAACCTCCAGTCTCACACATTTACAAAATCAAGCTCATGTGCAGCCTCATATGAAAGTGACTTGCAAGAGATTTCTGGATGAGCAGCCAGTGTACCTAAAGAAAGATTCAAGGGGTCACAAGTGGGAAATTTCCTTTGCATTGTTTTAGAGCAAAGCCATAGTTGTGGTTGCATCAAGAAAATGTGGAAGACTAAAATAGCAAAGAAAAAATTGAGAATGCACTTCTGTATATATTATTTTCATTTACCAATTTTTTCCAGCTGAATAAACTTAGTGGTTAGGTGATTATTAAAGGACTGGGAATACAGGTAGGGATGTGATGGAGAGGATCTTTCAATGACCAGAAAATAAAAATATAGTATAGTATTATAAAGATACAAAAAGGAAACTAGAATGAGAGGATTAAATTGAGATGGAGATTTGAAAGCAGAGTAAAGGAAAGAATATGTGGAAATGCAAGTAACACTAATGGTTTTTGAAAAGCAATATGGAAACTACTACCTTAACAATTTCATTATATATATGCATATATGCATATATACACATATATACATATATATGTATATATATAATTTATTTTGAGATAGCATATAAGCATATAATTGGGGAGAAAACTAGATATCTTATGCTACCAAATAAAATCATAATGTAAGGAATGGGTTACAGATTGTCTAGTTCTTGGCTGAAGTATTTCCATAGAACACCTTAAACAATATAAAGCATTGTCAAGGCATAGGTTACTCTTCCTATTATGATAGTAAGGCCATATCCTATCTTCCTTAAGCATCTGAAGATAACACTTATGTCATTGAACATGAAGGACTCAAGCAGGTGTCAAACTAGAAGCTTCATGTTTACATACCAGTGGTCAGTAGGTACTTCACATGCTAGTGGAAGAGAAAATTAATATTTAGTTATACATCCTATGAATTACAACCTAAGCCTATAAGATATATGGCACAACAGAGGCTCAAATGCTAAAGGGATATTCAACTATTTTTATTTGATTTAATACCAATACCATGAAGTGGGTCTTATATCCTGATTCTGCTAACCTGACCAAGAACCTGAAATTAGGTAGGTCATAGGCCCTGGATGAATATCTACTACTATTATTCTGCTAAAGGGACATAACATCAAAATGGCTCCTAATGATATATTGCTATAACAACAGAAAAAAGTATCACTCAACTCTCATCAGGGAAGCCTTTTATTGCAGTAGATAGAAATTAACACAAATACCCACAGCTGGATAATGTGCAGAGAGTAAAAGATTTTGGAGCTTTCAGCCCTAAATAGGATGTCTTTATCAAACCCCTCCCTGGCAGACTCAGGGATCTATGCAGAAGAGGCCACAGAAAGATTGTAAGAGCTAGAGATGGTGGATAACTCCAGGGAAACAGCATCTCCCAGACACAACAGGACCGTGACAGCATGCATTGAGAATCTGCACAGGTCCAAATCAGACAAACTCCTAACACTGAAAAGGGAAACTAGACACAAGTTTCACATCTTACAAGGAAGCTCTTTTCAATTTGATACATATTAGGAAAGGGAAAATAATTTTTATTCAGTGAAATATCATTGGGTATATCAGTCATATTCAGGGACAGGCCTCATGCACAGGAGTAGTTGGCTGACACAAAAATAGACTCAAAGGTTTTGGTTTTTGGTTTTTGTTTGTACATTTTTTATTTTGGTACTATTGTATTTTTAAAGTTCATTTTAATTTCTTCCATATTTTTGAAAGAGAGGGAGGGAGGAGGTGGGCAGAAGGAAGGGATGTAGGGCACATGAGGTTGGGTGGGTAGGGAGGTTGGTAGGAACTGTAATGAGTTGAGGAGGGAGAACATGATCAAAATATATTCTATGAAACTAATTAAATTAAAATAAATTAATTTTAAAAACAAAAAGAAATAAATAAAATACCAAGTCAAGATTAAAAATATGCTTCTAAATACAGTATTGCCATTTACCAACCTTGGGCTAAAAGAAGCACAAAACACCATTAACAACAAAAGCTTAACTAAGGGCCTAATAGGCATTTTAAAACTGTCATTTTAAATAAGGTCAGAAATCAAACACAAAGAACCCAGCTCAAGCTGTCTACCACCTGTCTGGGTCGTGCTGCATGAAGAGGCCACATATTCCCTGGTGGCTGTCCTTTCTGATCACCTAACGGGTTAACCAGCCATCTGTGTCTCCTGCCATCACTAATCAGAATGGTCCACACATCTATTGTCCTTAGGCTTCGGGGCACTTAGAGCATTATGGTTCTGTCCTATATGGATACTGCTTAAGGAAGGCCAGGCTAGTAGTGCACAGCAACTTCCTTCTCTCTGTGACCCTCTAATAGCTTCCCAAATCATTTTTCCCTTCAGTGTACCTCACTTGATTTTCAGTTAATAATTAAAACCATCATCACCAAGCTGTCTTTCTCCTGGAGTCCATCTGCTTTTCCTTTCAAATTCCACATGCTCTGGGGCAAAGCCTCCCTTGAGAATTCTGTCTATTTTGCAATTTTTAAAACTGAAGTTTGGCAGTTACTACTTCTTAATAGTGAAAGAAGCCCTAGCTGTTTGGCTTTGGAAAAGGAAACTACAGACACAACTGAGCAATGGGGAAAGAAAAAAAAAAAAAAAAAAAGAAAACAATGGGAAATTTATTAGACTTTGCTGGTTCATTCTGATGGCTGTTAAATTCCATTGAACTGACACAAGCTCAGCATAGCACATTGGTAATAGTATTTGAGACGCAGAGATCAGCAAATATCAGGCATAATCATGTTACATTTATGTAATCTAATTTAGTGGAATCCAAGGTGTTTGGGCTATTAAGGTTGTATTTAAGAGACAATAAATAAACTGGGGGAGTCTTTTTGTAATATAAGCTATTGGTAGTTTCAGAAAAAAATAATGCTTAATAGTATTATTTTTCCATATTTATTTTTAGTAATATTATTATTTTACCTCATATATGCAATGCAAACCACATCTTTCAAATTATTAAAATTCCACAGCAATGTATCTAAAATAGTATTTGCCGTACCATACAATCTTTCTTTCATGTGAGAAACTCCACCCTATTTTTTTAAGTTCTTTGCTAACATTACAGAATACCTTTTTTTCCCCTCCAGAATACCTTTAATTATAAGAATTAGGCCAGAACTTTGGTTTTAATCACTGTGGCAATTCAACTCTTATTTCTCTTATATATAAAGAAAGGCAGTGCACTTATTATTTGAAAGTCTTTTACCTGGTGCAAAGAAAAGAATGTTTTGATTATAGTAATTCAGTCTTTCATTAGTACTATTCAATTTTGCTACTATTCCTCATCCCAATATTCAAAAACTAATTAACTAGACTTAATTATTACCTGTCACATGCCTAGAATACATGTCAAACATTCAATTAAGTGTCTTAAAAGTCCCTTACCCTGCTGTTTTCTATCTCTCTATTATCATAGGATGTACCACTGACACCTAGCTAATTCAGGCAAGGAGAGAGCCTAAACTAAGCAGTCAATTGTAAAAGCTGAATAAATACTTAGTGATAAATTTTAATAGCAAAGGACAAGGACACATCTGAAAAGAGCCCAGAGACCTGTGACATAATTTAAATAAAATGAACAGCCCAGGCTCTAGCTAAGCCTCTGACTTGATTTGGGCAACAATTAAGACTATAATTCAATTATGCACTTCTCTTTTTATTTCTCCCCTTCCCTTTCTAGTCACACACAAACATTCATTCCCCAGATTCCATTTGAGAATGCAATCATCAAGATTAAACTCCTCCAAGGGGCCTCTTTCTTACCTAGATGGTTTCTCCCTCCTTAAAATTTCAGCTCAAATGTCCCAAGTGATTTTTGAAGCACATGTTTAGTATCAGTGCTTTTGATTACAAAAAAGTAAAATATTTTGCTTTATACTTTCTGCTGAAATTACTTCAAATCAGCATTACTAAATGCAATATTGCTGTCTATACATATGTGTATGCACCTATGTATGTGTGTTAAATCCATTCAGTCACAAAATAGGAAAATCAACTATTAACTATGAGCACATTTGAGACATACTCTGTGGATTTAAAAGAAATAAATATGATGTCAGTTTACAGGTAGTTTTACATAAATGTATGTGAACTGTTTGTGCTTGCTGTGCAGAAAGTGAGCAAAAGCATATCATGATATATGACTATCTTCTTTCCAAGTTAGCAATTATTTAAAATAATAAAAAATGCCTAATGTCTGAAAAGTTGTACGCAAACAGGCTTCCTTTCCCAATGTCAGTGGAGTCAATTTTGTCAAATACTTTGCAAAAGTAGTTTTACAAGAAGTTCCATAATTCTTAAAACATTATAGTGCTACGATTCTGGCAGCTCTGCTTTAGTACATAATGCTCTGGATAGCAACATGAACACATGTATTTTATTTACAATAAGAACCATAGTCAAGTTTGCCAAAGTGAGAAACTGAAAGATGCTGACAGAAAAATTGTTTGCTAATCTAGGATGCCATCTACTCAAGGAAATACCAGGCATTCCTTAGAAATAATGATTTTGAGGCCTGAGAAAGGTGCATCATAAATTATTAAATGGAAAAGAAGCATAAAGATTGGAGTGCTGAATAATTGCTGGTGTATGGCAGCATGTGTAGTGTTTAAAATGCATTTAAAATGTGCTAATATCAAGTACAGATGGATTCCGACAAAGATTACATTATTGGGAATGCTCTGAGGGTTCAGAGAAGAACTTCTAGGTAACTCATGCATGTCAACTACGGCCAGGAAATGTTTTATCTGCTTGATCAAATGGCTATTTTAGAAATATCACTCTATTCCCAGTGTGCATAAAGAACTGGAGAGGAAAGAAAAGTGAATACTTCCCTGGGATTTCTCTAGAATCGAATATCCGTTTCAGGCAACTTGACTTTCCTAATTCAGTTTCATTACTGGTAGTTGATTTGTTTTTTATCTCATTATGAGGGCACAGGGTTATTTTTATCTATAAAGTTTTAGCATTTCTTCAAATGAAATTTGGGTATAAGATTAAGGTTTAAATTTTATTTTGGTTTAACAATGTAGAGCAAGAATACTGCATAAAAATTGCATAGTATTCTTATTAAAAGTCATCATTGAATTATTACACAGTATTGAACAAATATTATTTTCTCTCTTGGTTAAGGTTACTATTGCTATAATGAAACACCATTAACAAAGTCAAGTTGAGAGGAAAGGATTTATTTGGCTTATTCTTCCATATTCATTATCAAAGGGAGCCAGGACAAGAACTCAAACAGCGATGGAACCTGGAGATAGGAGCTGATGAATGGCCATGGAAGGGTACTGCTAATTGACCTCTTCCCCATGACTTAGATTACTTTCTTATGGAACCCAGGACTACCTGCCCAGGGATGGCAATACTCTCAATGGGCTACATCCTCCCCCTCAGTCACTAGTTAAGAAAATGCTCCCATAGGCTTGCTTACAGCCTGATCTTATGGAGGCATTTTTTAAAAAATTGACACCATTTACCCCGTATTCTCTCTCTTTCACCTATCATACCTTACCCCCTTCTCCCAAATTCTAGGCTTCGTCTTCTTTAATAACTGTTGTCTCATTTAAACACACACACATACACATCAATATATAAATACAAACTGTTGAATCCTTTCAGTTTTGCCTGCTTGTGTTCGTTTCTATGGCTGACCACTCTGAATTGAATAAGTGATTACAGGTTTAATTCCTAGAGTGAGTAATTTTTCCTTTGTCAGATATTGATAATTGTGTGTACCACTTCATCTCTTGGTAAAGCCTATTGATTTTTTTCCTACATACATTGATTACTCAGCTGGTGTTGGAATTGTTCACGTTTTCTTTAGGCATTCACATTGGTGAGATTTCATGAGTGTAGCTTTCCCTTGCCGAGCTAGAAGGTAGATGTATAAATTTGGGCTGGGCAACCCAGAGTCAGTTCTTTGCATTTTGATTAGTTTTGACTCTTTGTACTGACCTTCCTTTTTTGTAAAGAGAAGCCTCTTCTCTGAATACTAGGTGTAAGATTACTGGAAGATGACTCACAAACTGCTAAAGAAGGAAAGCAATCAACAGCCCTAACCAGCCATGATGTTTGTGAACCAGCACAATGATTTAGCATGGCAAGATATCCCGAAAGATACATGTATTTCATTTATATCTTGATAGTAGCAGCCAATAGCTGTCTAATTGAATTCAAAGCCTTTTTCATAGGAGTGAACTAATACTTGCTATTATAAAACTAGTCAAATACATGTGGCTAGTAAGGCCATATACGGTAGAGGAAAGCTAACTACTGCTGCTTTTCTAAAACTGTAGATATTCCAACTGCTTTCTAAATATTCATCTTTATACCCACAGATAAAAGTAGATCTCCTCCCTCGCCAAAGATGATGGCATTTTAAAAATAGCTACTGAATTTCATATTTCTTAGGTTGTACAGGAAGGGCATGGAAGTGAGTAATGATAATTTCAATGATATAAGAGATATATGTGTAAGAATAAGTGCATGATGTAGAAGTAACCAGTCATTGCTACATTATGCTTACAGGAGTCTGAGCATTAGAGATGAGAATAAAGGCAATAAGCTGAGTAATAAGATCAGGTAAAAACTAAAGATGAGCCATACAGTAAAATGGAAAAATAATGCAAATCAGAACATGCTGTATAGTTTTGGGTGTATTAAGACAATACTATATATTTAATATAAAAGACACTGACTAGAAGGAAAATAAATATCAAAATTATCATTAGGACATACATACATGAGATTTATTTTTATATTACCCAATATGGCACTTCATTATTCTTTCTATAATTACAGTTCAAATTTAAAAACCAGTAATTTATTCATTGCATAAAATCATAAATTTAATATAATTTTAACTTCTTGTAATGGAACCACAATTTGATACTTGTTTTAGAGCATGTAACATAAATGATGCAAATGAAAATTCAAGGTAATCATGCTGAATATGTAGTTCTTTATATGTGATTATATAGTAAGTACATTAGGAATACAATCTAGTATCATTCTGAATTTAGGCCACAATTCCACTGTGATTTACTTAAAAATTTCAATAGATCAATGTGAAACAATAATGAGTTTTGTTTCATTTTTTTTCCTAAGCAAGAATATCTATCATGATATGAAAATTAAACTATCAGCTATTGTTTTCTATAAAGTCTAATTTCAAATGAGTAGCACATCTTAATTGCTTTGAAACTTGCATAGATGTTGAAACTTAAAACAAACAAACAGGAAGTATTTCCAAAGGGAAGCTAGTTTTACATTAAGCCTACAGTGAACCAGAAGATCCTAGACTATAGATGTTAGAATTTAAAAAAGACAAACACAGAGCAAACAGTGAGTATTGCCAAAAGGGAGATAGATAACTCTATATGAGGTCTACAGTGAACCTGGTGATTCTAGACAATAGAATCTAGAAGGAAGAATGAACCTGGTCATGACAGTATTGTAGGGACTCGGGATACATCTAATTTGGACCAGATGTCCATCTGACTGATGGGACAAGAAGTCTTCTTGCAGAAGACAGCTACCACTAGAACTGGGGGATCATAACACCTATTACCCTATATAATTTCTATTTTTCTCTATAAACCAATGATTTCATTTGTTTGAGGAAAGAAGTCATCATAGGATTCCTCTCACCAATATCAGGGTCCCAGAAAGACATTTATTTTTATAACCCAACTTCATTTTAAGACGGTTTGGTTGACATAATCAAATCAATTCATCAATTCATACTGAGTGTGCTTAAAATTAATTAGATACTATATGTACTACTTTGAAGAGCAAAGAAATATCAATGATCAACATGAACATTTTGAAGATGAAGATAAAGGAAAGCTAGTCTGGCAATTTAGTTCTGGCATATAGTCCTTTAATTCAGGAATTGAAATGCTGCATCCATTAGATTTTTTAAAATTGATTAATTAATTTATTTTTATTAGGTATTTTCTTCAGTTGCATTTCCAATGCTATCCCAAAAGTCCCCCATACCATCCACAACACTCCCCTACCCACCCATTCCCACTTATTGGACTTGGCATTCCCCTGTACTAAGGCATATAAAGTTTGCAAGACAAATGGGCCTCTCTTTCCACTGATGGACAACTAGGCCATCTTCTGATACATAAGCAGCTAGAGACACAATCTCTTGGGCGTACTGGTTAGTTCATATTGTTGTTCCACCTATAGGGTTGCAGACCCCTTTTGCTTCTTGGGTACTTTCTCTAGCTCCTCCATTGGGGGCCCTATGATCCATCCAACAGCTGACTGTGAGCATCCACTTCTGTGCTTGCTAGGCCCCGGCATAGCCTCACAATCAAAAGGTAAATCTGGGTCCTCTAAGCAAAATCTTGCTAGTGTATGCAATGGTGTCAGCATTTGGAGGCTGACTATGGGATGGATCCCCGGGTATGGCAGTCCCTAGACGGTTCATCCTTTCCTCTCAGCTCCAAACACTGTCTCTGCAACTCCTTCCATGGCTGTTTTTTTTCCCAATTCTAAGAAGGGGCAAAGTGTCCACACTTTGGTCTTCATTCTTCTTGAGTTTCATGTCTTTTGCAAATTGTATCTTGTATCTTGGGTATTCTAAGTTTCTGAGCTAATATTCACTTATCAGTGAGTACATATGATGGGAGTTATTTTGTGATTGGGTTACCTCACTCAGGATGATATGCTCCAGGTCCATCCATTTGCCTAGGAATTTCATAAATTCATTTTTTTAATAGCTGAGTAGTACTCCATTGTGTAAATGTACCACATTTTCTGTATCCATTCCTCTGTTGAGGGGCATCTGGGTTCTTTCCAGCTTCTGGCTATTATGAATAAGGCTGCTATGAACATAGTGGAGCATGTGTCCTTCTTACCGGTTGGAACATCTTCTGGATATATGCCCAGGAAAGGTATTGCGGGATCCTCAAGTAGTACTATGTCCAATTTTCTGAGGAACTGCCAGACTGATTTCCAGATTGGTTGTACAAGCTTGCAATCCCACTAACAATGGAGGAGTGTTCTTCTTTCTCCACATTCTCGCTAGCATCTGCCATCACCTGAATTTTTGATCTTAGCCATTCTGACTGGTGTGAGGTGGAATCTCAATGTTGTTTTGATTTGCATTTCTCTGATGATTAGGGATGTTGAACATTTTTTTCAGGTGCTTCTCAGTCATTCGGTGTTCCTCAGGTGAGAATTCTTTGTTTAGTTCTGAGCCCCATTTTTAATGGGGTTAATTTGATTTTCTGGAGTCCACCTTCTTGAGTTCTCTCTATATATGGGATATTAGTCCCCTATCTGATTTAGGATAGGAAAAAATCCTTTCCCAATCTGTTGGTGGCCTTTTTTTCTTGTTGATGGTTTCTTTTGCCTTGCAGAAGATTTGCAAATTTATGAGGTCCCATTTGTTGATTCTTGATCTTACAGCACAAGCCATTGCTGTTCCATTCAGGAATTCTTCCCCTGTACCCATATCTTCGAGGCTTTTCCCTACATTCTCCTCTATAAGTTTCAGTGTCTCTGGTTTTATGTGGAGTTCCTTTATCCACTAAGATTTGACCTTAGTACAAGGAGATAGCAATGGGTCAATTCTCATTCTTCCACATGATAACTGCCAGTTGGGCCAGCACCATTTGTTGAAAATGCTGTCTTTTTTCCACTGGATGGTTTTAGTTCCGTTTTCAAAGGTCAAGTGACCATAGGTGTTGAAGAAATATAGCAAAGTAAAAACAAAATTCGAGGCTTTTAGGCCCAGGCTTGGGAGTGTGGTCTTTGTGGCTTAGTGCTCCAGGTGCTGGTCATAAAACAGATAGGGACATTCCTTCCTCCACCCACCCGCTTCCTGGGTTCAAAGAGTGGTCATTCAAAGAAAGTCACCCTGACCCACCCTGACCATTACAAGAACCTGCAATGCAAATGTGCTATTGTTAGGGGCTCTTAGATTGTTAGGGGCTCTTAGAAACTGTCTTGAGAAATAACCCTCACAATTACCAGGTATTGCTTGTGACATATGTGACTTTACATCCTTGTGACTCTTAACTGGTATTTTTGGTATTTTCCAGCAATGCCCTCCCCACCTCCTTGAGTTGTGGTTTCTTCCTTTAAATACCCCCTTACTCAGCTACTCGGGGCACCACAGTCCTCTACCCCTGTGTGGTGTATGACCATGGGCCCGAGAGCGCTCTTGAATAAAAATCTTCTTGCAGTTTGTAGCAAGACTGTTTCTTGTGTGATTTGGGGTGTCGCCTCTCCTGAGTCAGAACATGGGGGAGTCCTCACGTTGTGGGTCTTTCAGTGTGTGTGTTCATTTCTGGGTCTTCAATTCTATTCCATTGGTCTACTTGTCTGTTGCTATATGAGTACCATGCAGTTTTTAATCACAATTGCTCTGTAGTACAGATTTAGGTCAGGCATGGTTATTCCACCAGAGGTTCTGTTATCATTGAGAAGAGTTTTTGCTATCCTAGGTTTTTGTTATTCCAGATGAATTTCCAGATTGCCCTTTCTAATTCGTTGAAGAATTGAGTTGGAATTTTGATGGGAATGGCATTGAATTTGTAGATTGCTTTTGGCAAGATAGCCATTTTTACTATATTGATCCTGCCAACCCATGAGCATGGGAGATCTTTCCATCTTCTGAGATCTTCTTTTGTGTCTGGCCAGTAGATCACAACCTGGGTTTTAGCCTGGAAAGGCATTTTGGAAACCTAGAAGAGAAGAGGGGCTGGGCTGTGCAAGATAAGGAAAGAACCAAGACAAAGCTCTCTGCTCAAGGTTCAATTTTTACTATTCCAGCACTCAGTTATAAAGGAAGGGGGAGTGTCCAATTCCCGCCAAATAATCTTGGGATCCAGTAGCATGTTGATCATGTGGTGGCTTAGGAACAGCAAAGCGACAGGTTCCAGCAGTGGGAGTGGCAGAACGATTGAGCAGGAAGCTTCATCCAGGTGTAAACAGTGGAACCATTAAGGCTGGGGGAGGGGAGGCTACATCTCCTCCCTGTTGTTCATAAAAATAAAAAAGAAAAGGCTGGCCTGAGGCAAAAAATTTATCTACACTCAATAGTTCTGTCTGAATTTTTAAGGCTAAAGAAAAAACCTGTCTCCACGGGATTTCCTAACTTTTCTTATGGTAAACCATATCTGGATAAGACTGTCCTTTCTATCCAAGTAAACAACTAACAGAAAAGCCCTGAGCAGTAGGCTCTGACATTATAATGCTAATTAGTGCCTAATATGTAACTTCCTAGTTGAATTTTAAGTAGGGCATTGGAACCCTGACTGAACAAATTTGAAATACACTTTATTAAGAATAACACTGAGTTGATATTCCTCCGCATTTTTGGATGACAGGCAGGAAAGAGGGAGAAGGAGGTAATGACCAGCTCCGTAATACAAGGCCAATTGGCTTTTTAGGGTAGGAGGCAGTGAAGGGCTTGCCCTTCCAACAGTAAGGTCTCCAAACTCTCTCCCCTCTATTAATTAAGTTTAAAAAGGCCACACTTAACTGAGGTGATCAAATGATTTTTTCATCCATAGATGAGTGGGCTTTTAACCTTGGCTTGGGTGGACATTGACCCGAGATGATCATGTGGTTTTTGTTTTTGAATTTGTTTATATAGTGGATAACTTTGATGGATTTCCGTATATTAAACCATCCTGCATCTCTGGAATGAAACCTACTTGGTCAAGATGGATGATTGTTTTGATGTGTTCTTGCATTCGTTTAGCAAGAATTTTGTTGAGTATTTTTGCATCGATATTCATAAGGGAAATTTGTCTGAAGGTCTCTATCTTTGTTGGGTCTTTCTGTGGTTTAAGATATCAGAGTAATTGTTGTTTCATAAAATGAATTGGGTAGAGTACCTTCTGCTTCTATTTTGTGGAATAGTTTGTGAAGAACTGGAATGAGATCTTCTTTGAAGGTCTGATATAACTCTGCCCTAAACCCATCTGGTCCTGGGATTTGTTTGGTTGGGAGACTATTAATGACTGCTTCTATTTCTTTAGGGGATATAAGACTGTGTAGATCATTAACCTGATCCTGATTTAACTTTGGTACCTGATATCTGTCTAGAAATTTGTACATTACCTCCAGGTTTTCCAGGTGTGTTGAGTATCACCTTGTGTAGAAGGATCTGATGTTCTTTTGGATTTCTTCATTATTTGTTGTTATGTCTCCCTTTTCATTTTTAATTTTTTTTAATTAAGATGCTGTCCCTGTACCCTCTAGTGAGTCTGGCTAAGGGTTTATCTATCTTGCTGATTTTCTCAAAGAACTGGCTCCTCAATTGGTTGATTCTTTGAATAGTTCTTGTTTCCACCTGGTTGATTTCTCCCCTTAGTTTGATTATTTCCTACCCTCTACTCCTCTTGGGTGAATTTGCTTCCTTTTTTTTTCTAGAGATTTTAGTTGTGTTGTCAAGCTGTTAGTGTGTGCTCTCTCTAGTTTCTTTTTGGAGGCACTCAGAGCTATGAGTTTTCCTCTTAGAAATGCTTTCATTGTGTCCCATAAGTTTGGGTATGTTGTGGCTTCATTTTCATTAAACTATAAAAAATCTTTAATTTCTTTCTTTATTCCTTCCTTGACCAAGGTATCAATGAGAAGAGTGTTGTTCAGTTTCCATGTGAATGTTGGCTTTCTATTATTTATGTTGTTATTGAAGATCAGCCTTAGTCCATGGTGATCTGATAGGTTGCATGGGACAATTTTCAATATTTTTGTATCTGTTGAGGCCAATTATTATTTTGTATCTGTTTTATGACCAATTATTTGGTCAATTTTGGACAAGGTACCATGAGGTACTGGGAAGGAGGTATATCCTTTTGTTTTAGGATAAAATGTTGGGTAGATATCTGTTAAATCCATTTGTTCCATAACTTCTGTTAGTTTCACTGTGTCCCTGTTTAGTTTCTGTTTCCATGATTAGTCCCTTGATGAAAGTGGTGTGTTGAAGTCTTCCACTATTATTGTGTAATGTGCAAAGTGTGCTTTGAGCTTTACTAAAGTTTTTTTTTTAATGAATGTGGCTGCCCTTGCATTTGGAGCATAGATATTCAGAATTGAGAGTTCCTCTTGGAAGATTTTACGTTAGATGAGTATGAAGTGTCCCTCCTTGTCTTTTTTCATAACTTTGGATTGGAAGTCGATTTTATTCGATATTAGAATGGCTACTCCAGCTTGTTTCTTCATACCATTTGCTTGGAAAATTGTTTTCCAGCCTTTCATTCTGAGGTAGTGTCTGTCTTTTCCCCGAGATGGGTTTCCTGTTAGCAGCAAAATGTTGGGTCCTGTTTGTGTAGCCAGTCTGTTAGTCTATGTCTTTTTATTGGGATATTGAGTCAATTGATATTAAGAGGTATTCAGGAAAAGTAATTGTTGCTTCCTATTATTTTCGTTTTTAGAGTTGACATTCTGTTCTTGTAGCAGTCTTCTTTTAGGTTTCTTGAAGGATTACTTTCTTGCTTTTTCTAGGGTGTGTGTTTTTTTTTTCTTTCTGTTATTATCCTTTGAATGGCTGGATTTGTGGAAAGATATTGTGTGAATTTGGTTTTGTCATGGAATACATTTTTTTTCTCCATCTATGGTAATTGTAAGTTTGGCTGGGTATAGTAGCCTGGGATGGCATTTGTGTTCTCTTAGTGTCTGTATAACATCTGTCCAGGATCTTCTGATTTTCATAGTCTCTGGTGAAAAGTCTGGTGTAATTCTGATAAGCCTGCCTTCATATGGTACTTGATATTTTTCAATTACTGCTTTTAATATTCTATCTTTATGTAGTGCATTTGTTGTTCTGATTATTATGTGTCAGGAGGAATTTCTTTTCTGGTCTAATCATTTTGGAGTTCTGTAGGCTTCTTGTATGTTCATGGGCATCTCTTTCTTTAGGTTTAGGAAGTTTTCTTCTATAATTTTGTTGAAGATATTTGCTGGCCCTTTAAGTTGAAAATCTTCATTCTCATTGTGTCCTGGATTTCCTGGAATTTTTGAGTTAGGATCTTTTTGCATTTTGCTTTTTTTTATTGTTGTGCCAATGTTCTCTATGGAATCTTCTGCATCTGAGATTCTCTCTTCCAACTCCTGTATTCTTTTGCTGGTGCTCACATCTATGGTTCCAGATTTCTTTCCTAGGGTTTCTATCTCCAGTGTTACCTCTCTTTGGGTTTTCTTTACTGTGTCTACTTCCTTTTTTTTGTCTATTATGTTTTTTTTTTCACTTCCATCACATGTTTGGATGTGTTTTCCTGTTTTTCTTTAAGGACATGTAACTCTTTAGCAGTGTTCTCCTGTATTTCTTTAAGGACTTGTAACTCTTTAGCAGTGTTCTCCTGTATTTCTTTAAGTTAGTTATTAAATTTCTTCTTGATGTCCTCTACCATCATCATGAGATATGCTTTTAAGTGTGGGTCTAGCTTTTTTGGGTGTCTTGGGGTACCCAGGACTGGTTGAGGTGGGAGTGCTACGTTCTGATGATGGTGAGTTGTCTTGGTTTCTGTTATTAAGATTCTTATGTTTGCCTTTTGTCATCTGGTAATCTCTGGAATTTGTTGTTGTAGTTGTCTCTGAGTAGAGCATGTTGCTCCCATGATTCTGTTAGCCTCTATCAGCAGACCTGGGAGACTAGCTCTCTCCTGAGTTTCAGTGGTTATAGCACTCTCTGCAGGCAACCTCTCCTCTTTCCGGGAAGGTGCACAAATATCTGGTGTTCGGACCTGCCTCCTGAAGATCAGAAACAGGGCCTGAGCCAGAAGCTGTGTAGCTTAGGCCTGTCTCAGAAGCTGTTATCTTCTGTAGCCCACACTCTCACTTGTGCAGACTAGTCTTGGAGGGAACTGGAAACCAAGATGGCTCCCCAAGGTGCTCCAGCAAATCCCTCCCGGGGCAGACGCCTCTCTTCTGGCAGGGAAGGTGCCCGGATGTCTGGAGCCTGAAAAGGGGTCTACCTTAAAAGCTCTGTGGCTTCCCCCTGTCCCAGAAGCTGTTAAGTTCTATAGTTCACACTCTCATCTGTGCAGACCAGTCTTGGACGCATCCGGGAACCAAGGTGGCTCCCCCAGGTGCTATGGCAAAGCCCTCCCATGCAGGGCAGACCCCTCTCCTCTGGCAGGGAATGTGCCCAGATGTCTGGAGCCCGAAACAGTGACTGCCTCAGGAGCTGTCCTTTAGGGACCTTGGGGGTGTTCTTTGACTCTGCGCCCAAGGTGACCAGGTGCTTGAGCAGACTGGAAGGGACTTGTGACCCTGGTCAGGCCAGGTTTTCTGCTTCCCTAATGCTGTCTCAGGTCCCACGTGTTTGGAAAGGAACAGAAGTTCCACTCATTCGTGATCCTAAGATTGCGTGGACAGTCCTCTAGAGACCTTGACTCTGTGCCCAAGGTGACCAGGTGCTCAGATTGTTTTATTATTGCTGCCTTTGTCTTACTAAGTCTGTTTTTTTTTTTTTTAATATTCACTTGGTATTTACTATAAGAAGTTAAGTACTACATTAAAGTTAAATGCTACTAAATAAATATCATTTGTATATTAGAATAATTATCAATTGAGACTTGATGTTTATGATAGAGTAAAAGACAAGCTTAATATAGTTTCACTGTTTAGATCTCAAATAGCACATTATATATGAATGTGATCAAAGTTGGGTTATAGGAAGCTCCTTCATTTAATTTTTATGTTTTAATTATCATTGCAGGTTTGTCCAGACATAATAATTTTGTTAGTTCTTTGATTTTCTAAAAAACAACTAATATAATGTTTGCCTGTATAAGACAGAAAATTTCTCTATGTTGTATGCGGCTTAAACGGAGATGTCTAATGAATTTTTTGATTTATCATTTCTCTATTTCAGAAATGTACTAATTAGCCCAAAACTTTGTACAATCCAAAGCTTTCCAATAAGCCTGTCTTTCATTTGACCTGCTAATTTGTTTATCCACAAAGGTGTTCAATCATCCTATTTTGAATTAAAACTTCTTCCCATATTTATACATCTATAAGTCACCAATAAAACATCAAAATGTCATGTTTCAGAATAAAATATCATCTGTTGCTTTAGTGTATTTTACTCAATAGACCTCTGAATTATCTGTATTCAAGTAAAATTACTAATATTTTTCTTCTGTGAATTAGAGCACATAGTCTTATACATTATATCCATTTGTAGCACAGTTGAAAGTACCCTATCAAACAAACACTATTGAATTGTTATAAAGAAGTACAGCATGATATCTTAGAAGCCTTTAAATGGCAGGTTCTTCTGTTTTCTTGGAAATAGCACATAACTTGTTTGGACATATTGTTCACTGTTCTCTGACATATTAATACTTAACCCGATTGGCTAACATCACTTGTGGTACTGATATGAAATTCTAGTCTGCAAGAGATGAGGTTAAAATGATCAGTGTTTAAGGGTAGTTCTCCATTAAACATTACATTTGTGAATGAGTGAAAAATCAACATTTATTTTATGGTTTCCATTGTAGGTAGCAAATTAAAATATATATATCTCATGTACATATATGAACCTTGGATAATACATAAAAACTGAGTTTAGTCACATATACTTTACTCAAGAGAATCATAACACTGCAGAAGAAAATTATGTATTTTTCTATTTTATCCTATATTAACAAGTTTACACTCCCAAAGTATATGAGATAAGTAGACAGTACTAAGTAAGAATGAAATTTTCGTATGCACATCAATAAGACACTTTGTTTCATCAGTTTTAAACAAATCTTAAGTAACTAAATCCATACTGGGTATCTGAGTTTTTATGAACACTAATTTAATTATTTAAACTTAATAAAATAATTAAAGGAAAACAGCAAGATTGGTTAAATGAATTAGTCTCTTGAGTAACAGGTTTTTTGTTTGTTTGTTTGTTTGTTTGTTTTTGTTTTTTGTTTTTTTTTTTTGACTGAACTAGTTTTTCAGATATCACTGAAGACTAGATTGTGATATGAAAACAACAAAATACTTTGGGGACATCTTTAAAACAGCTTCCTTCATCAATCACTCATGACACATATGCATATATGTGTTCTTCTTGATACATCACTTTTGTGAAATTCTTGAATATCTTTGTTTTTTTCATCATAATTTATTTTCCTAAGGTCAAAAGACTGTAATGGACTTTGTACCTTACCTGTCTGATCATTTCCATATTTTTTTCCTAGACTGTGTAATGATTTCAGAGCCGTAGATTGCAAGATTATAAGTAATGTTAACATATCAACATTACTGATAACTTTGTTTAAAGGCAATTTTGAATGAAAAAAAACTCCAGGGATCTCCTGATCTTTCCTCTAGATGCTATTCAATGACATATTCCACTAGCTAATCTCATCTCTCTGGGGCACTATTTCAGGCTCTTCACAAGATTCTGTACAATACTGCTTAATATTAGAACTGGAAATTACTCATGCAGAACTAGCATAACAGGTATTTATGAGCCAACTAGTTTTTTAGGCTATAAAAAATGTCCAGCTCACATATGCATTAGTGTCTGGGTTTGTGACTGATTATGAGATGGATCCCCGGGTGTGGTTGTCTCTGGATGGTCCATCCTTTCGTCTTAGCTCCAAACTTTGTCTCTGTAACTCCTTCAATGGGTATTTTGTTCCCTATTCTAAGGAGGAATGAAGCATCCACACGTTGATCTTCCTTCTTCTTGATTTTCTTGTGTTTTGCAAATTGTATCTTGGGTATTCTAAGTTTCTGGGCTAATATCCACTTATCAGTGAGTGCATATCAAGTGACTTCTTTTGTGATTGGGTTACCTCACTAAGGATGCTATCCTAAAGGACCCTGATATGGCTGTATCATGTGAGACTATGCCAGTGCCTGGCAAATACAGAAGTGGATGCTCACAGTCATCTATAGGATGGAACACAGGGCCCCCAATGTAGAAGCTAGAGAAAGTACCCAAGGAGCTGAAGGGTCTGCAACCCTATAGGTGGAAAAACAATATGAACTAATCAGTATCCCCAGAGCTCATGTCTCTAGCTGCATATGTAGCAGAAGATGGCCTAGTTGGCCATCTTTGGGAAGAGTGGCCCCTAGGTCTTGCAAACTTCATATGCCCAGTACAGGGGAATGCCAGGGCCAAGAAGTAGGAGTGGGTGGGTTGTGTATATGGAAATTGCCATTAAATTATGTCTTCCTAAAAATAGACTTGTTAGATGAAATTGAAAACTAGTAGAAAAAAAGATAGTTCAGAATTTACATATTCTTTTGTGCCTTTTGATATACCTAACTCACGGAAATTCACCTCTTCATTCCTCCAAAATAAATGAATAAATAAATAAAACAAAAACCATAAT
Source organism: Mus caroli (assembly GCF_978045245.1). Classification (NCBI taxonomy): domain Eukaryota; kingdom Metazoa; phylum Chordata; class Mammalia; order Rodentia; family Muridae; genus Mus; species Mus caroli. The sequence goes on along the minus strand of NW_028227260.1, from coordinate 39,641,933 downwards.
CTGGAACACTCTCAGTTGGTCTTCTAGACTTGTATAGTACTTAATAATGCTAAGACACTTGATCTAGACTTCCTCTGTCTAAAAATCCAGGCTTTCTGTGTATTTGTCTGTCCTCTCTGAATTTTTTGATTAATTAAAAAAAAAACCCTGTTTCTAATAAATCATATTCTTTTATAGATTTAAGTGGGCAGATACATCTGCTAGTGTTAGAGTCTGATAATTAGCTGAATTCATTTCTATTTCAGGAAGGTTACAGTCAGGTGCCACTTTTACTCTTGTTACCTTGTAGTACATGCATAGTAGTGGGTGAGTTTCTTAATAGATCCATTAAGTCATTCAAAAATGTGTTATTGTGAACGATTTACTAGCACCAATTAAGTCTTTAGAAACACAAGTGAAGGCCAGAAACATTATAGAAAAGACACAGTGTAATGTAATGGCAAAGACCAGCACTCAAGTTAGATTTAATTTTCGTTCCTATTTTCACTGACTAAATAGTTTTAGAAAAGATAATTAAACATGTATTGGCCTCAGTTGAGTCAGCTGTGAAATGGATTTATGGGTTACCATCACTATGAGTTATACATATTAGAAAGTATGAAATGTGCTTAGAGTATTCCCTTCCTCATAGCACAGTTTAGTAAATGACAAACATCAGGAGGAGCTCAAGGTATCTTGTGGAAGAATGGGGGATAGAATTGAGCAATCTGATGGGGTCAATGACACCACAAGAAAGCTTACAGAATCAACTAACCTGGGACCATGGCAGCTCACAGAGACTGAACCACCAAAAAAAGAGAATGCAGGGGCTGGATTAAGGACCCCTATACATTCCTAGCAGATGTGCAGCTTGGTCTTCATGAAGTTACTCTAACAACTGGAATGGAGTCTGTCTTTGAGTCTGTTGCCTGCTATTGGATCCCCTTTTCCTAACTTGATTGCTAGTTGGGCCTCAGTGGAAGAAGATGTGCTTAATCCTGCTGGCACTGGATATCCCAGGGAACAGTGTTACTTGTGAAGAGGGTTCCTTTCTCTAATGGGAAGGGGAAAGAGTAAAGGGGGGTAGGGATTTGTAAGCCTGGGAGGAGCAGGGGTGACATGATCAGTTTGTAAAGTGAATGAATGAATGAATAAGATGGTTGGGATTATTTTTGTAGTTTATATATTATATATTTTGTAGTTGAAATTTTTTACAAAAAATTAAAATATGATGTGACATATGCTATATTAGAGAACTGAATTATGATATGAAAATCAGAAACATGTAGAAGCAGAATGGGGGATTATTAGAAGAAGTATCCTTTCAATTGACACATTTGAAGGAAAAATATTAGCTAATCAAGAAGTCTTTGAGAATGCCAATGGACACTGTACTGTATTCAGAAGAAAGAATAAAAGGCCATTGGAATAGAATACATTCAACAATGGAATGCCCTGAAGCTGAACCTTTGTGCAGTTATAAAAACACAAAACACGCGTTCGTGATGAGATCACTCTCTACTAATCTGCTACACTATTCTGTATTTAAATTGTTCAAATAATTTAAAGTTAAAGTGATCTAACAATTAAGAGGCTTATCACAACTAAGAACATCTTTTCCTTACCCTGCCCACAATCCCCTTTGCTTCCTTTTATTTAAAATAATCAGAATTCTGCTTAAAAATTTCTTTCTGGAACCAAGTACAATAATTCAATTTACAAATGTACTAAAAACTGTTCCTATAGTTACTACTGTAGTCACTCAAGAACTCACGTCAATCCCCATATCTGAAGAGAGGGATTTTATACTTGGCTTGAGATGTTCACAGCCTTTAAATCTGGCAGCTGCCAGCCAGGATTCTAGGATTCAAGATTCTCAATTTGCATAGAACAATTTTTACTGAAAAAAGTAATTTCACAGATAAAGTTTGCCTATTAAGAAGATCTGATAAAGGGCAAAAGTTGTGAAACCCTTCTCTATGAAAGAAAATACACTCTCATATTTTTCATTTGCTGTAGAGTAGAAAGGTCTAATTCTCAGGCGTTGTCCTTTCACTCTGGATTTCTATTTTAAAGGTTCTACAAAAATACTAACACTTTCTGGCAGCTTAAGCAGGTCACTGCTCGAGTATGCTCAGAGCATTTCTCTCAGGGGAAAGGAAATGTGCTATACTTCCTAGTTTCCAACACATAGAAACGCAAATGTGTCGGAAGTGAGTGCTGTTTATTGGAAATGGTACCAACCAAAACACAGAATTGAGAATATATTTTTATCACGATTACTTGCTTTTTTTTGGTGGGAGTTTAATATATGTCAGATATTTCTGTGTAAATGTATGTACAAGGCAGAGTTTTAATTTTTCATCATAAGTGCATATTTTGTTCAAGAAAATCAATGCAGAGATAACAGTTTTTCTCTGCAACCTCACACTATCATAGAGTATATCTTCTTACAAATGGGGTGAGAATGAGTTTCAAATTGGAAAAAAACTATAACTATGGTGGGGGTCCTTCTTAAGTTTCTGTTTCTGTTGCTTTCATAAAATACTCTGAGCAAAGCACCTGTAAAGCAGAAATGGTTCATTCTTAGCCTACCTTTCAAAGTACAATCAATGATGAAGGATAAGTCAAGGTAGAAGATTAAACCAATCATATTGTATTCATAATCAGGAAAAACAGTAATGAATGCATGTTGTTGTTCAGCTTGCTTCTTCTGTCTTATACAGTACAGAACCCTTGCCCAGGGAATGATGTCACCCACAATTTGTATGTCTTTCCCACCTCAATTAAGGCAATCAAAGTCATCCCTTACAGGCATGCCCAAAGGCAATCTCTTAGGAAATTCCAGATTTTATTAAGCTGACAATTACCATAGACACATTCCTACTGAATCTCACTGGGTTTCCTTAGGAAAAATAAAACAAACATAATTTTAATGTCAAAGTTGTTTTTATTGTAAAAGAGAATTCGGATGGATCATAGCACTGTACTGATTCATCAGGAAATATTTTGATGCAGAGATTAAAAACGAACAAGACTACTGTATGTTTTGAAATGAAAAGAGGTGGTTCTGAACACCCATATTGAAATACACAATACTGTGATCAGGAAACATCATTCAGAAATATGTTTAAGATGTAGATGATGGACAAAACATAGGAACACATCAAATTCATGAAAGTATTTTATAATGAGTTATTAATAAATAGAGAATAATTATAAATTAAGGAGAACAGAAGAACCTCAAATTGGAAAATGAACCAAAACTAACTGAATATCCCAGCTTTAAGGTAAAGGAAATATACAACCATGCATATTATGCAAAGCTTCTAATATTTATCTTTCTTACATTGCATTTTTAAAAGTAGCAAACTTTTATATAGGTTCAGAAGAAGTAGTGAAATCCACTCATATTAATATAACTGCACAAATATCTTTTTATGTATGTTTTCAAGCAGTATCTAGCTACAATGTTTAAATGAGGAACAAATACATGTTCTGATGTAACTTTCCTAAAGTTACATAATAGAATTCATATTAAAAGGAAAAAAAGAAAAGGGAGGACAAAGCTATCATTTCAGAACAATTTCTAGAATGTGTAGCATCTCAATGCTCTTTGCTTTTTGAAATATCTTTGCACCAGATTTTCAAAACCTATGGATGCTGGCCATGTCCCTAAATATTGGTTTTCTACACACTTTATTAGAATATTTTCTGTGCTTCAATCACAATGTGAACAATCAATGAATTCCTAATTATTTGATATTCACAACCACCTTTAAATGTTCATAAATCCAGCTAGAATTTTCATTTAACCCACAAGAATGGAGGGAACTCTGTTTATGAAACCATCCAACATTTCCTTTATTTTAAGCATATATACAAAAAATGCTCAATAATCTCATAAAATAGATTTTCTTACTATCATTAGGCAAACGTGAAAGAAATAAACAGAGTCATAAAAAATATTGTTTGCATTCTTAGCTCCCAATGTGTCCTGGGATGCTCTGGTCACAAGAGATATTTAAAACTACAGCATCAAGGACACTACACTTTCCTGTCTCAAAACAAAACAAACAAACAAACAAACAAAACAACAAAAAAACCCCTGGAACCATTTCATGTTCATAGCATGAAACTCTTGGATTAGAACAATACCCCACAGGATCCCTCAGCTATCCTCTAAGGTCTTGGATTTCTTGTACCAAAACGTAGTTATAAAGAAATACCTTTATGGTCTGACCTGCTAACATACAGTTCAATAAATATTTCATTTCTTATAGTATTTATTCTCCTAAGACAACATCTATTGTTACTCCAACTCCTACAACTGCGTATATTGGCAAAATAACAATATCATATTTTTAAATGCATGATTTCATGCAGTTTTAATAAAAAAAACACACAAATGAATATCAGCAGTGGATGGGCTTCTAGCACTTTCCTTTACATTTTTTAATGTTTAGTGAATGACTTTCATTTTGTAGACCTGACTGAGAACAACTTGACTGTGTGACTATATTTTACTCACATGAAAATGTCAAGCCATGTGAAAAAGCAATAAAAACATAGAAGAAATACTGAGGGAATTTATAATAGAATGTTGGTGGGTGCCTTGTTTCCCTGATGTTCATTGTCTGCACACGTGATAGATAAATAGAAAAACATGGGGATAGTTTATATTTTCTTACACTCTAACAAATAAAGAACAATCTTAGGTATCATTTGTCAAAATGTAAAGATTTTTGAGTGATAATCATCACCTTTTAACTTTTTTTTTCTTTATAAAGAGAAAAAATGAGTGCCTTCACTTTTAAATCCTAAATGGCTCCTCAAGTACATGCACCTGGTTTTATTCATTTTTTTTTTTATTCCCAAGTACTTAATCCAGAGATGGGCACTTAGTAAAGTGTTAAATAATTTTCTGCTATAGTGAACTGTAAGGTTAAATATCTAATAACCACATAACCTATGAAGATACACATGAGGCTTGTAAGTAGTACATGATAGACTTTAAATCCAAAAGTATAGCCATTTCCACATACATCTGCCAAACAAATGATCCAGGTTATTATTTAATCAAATCTAAAGTGACTATTGTAGTAGTGACATTAATTGTATTGAAGATTTTAAACCCTACAGTGGAAAGTTACAATATTTATGTTTTAAGCGTCCCACAGACTTTCTGAAATAAACATTTTTATCTCCTACAATGAAGAATAAGGGGTGAAATAACTTTCGGAATGTCATCCAGTTAAAACATAGTGGAATTGAAAGAAGAAAAAACCCAAATCTCCAAGCTGTATCTTTCCAGAGTCTTTAACTCTCACTAAGGTTTATGCTGAGAATTTGAGGCAAGACATGTCTATATTCTTTAAAAACAAAAAAGAAAATACCCCCAAAACAAAAACAAAAAACAATTATGCTGTTTAAACAATGTGAATGAAAACTACTTTGGCTTATCACATAACAATATAAAAAGGAAAATGTGAAGCATTATGATGGAAATTTTCCTCTCTCTCTCTCTCTCTCTCTCTCTCTCTCTGTGTGTGTGTGTGTATGATCAGATCAATTAGACATACAGAAATTTTTCTTGTTGTTGTTAAAACAACCAAATAACTTTAAAGGTTGAAGAAAAAACTAAACACTTCTGGAAATAGCTTATTTGCATATATATATATATATAATCCATAATCAGGGTCTATAATATACAAAACCTTAAATTTAAAGCTAATTACAATAAAATTATCTCAAAGAATTGAACATATTTTCTGTATTTTAAGCTAGTTGAATTCAAAAGTCCTTGGAAACATATTTCCCTGGAAATAAATAATGTGTGTGTATACATGTGTGTATACGTGTTTATACTATACCAATTTCTTAATTTTGATGACATTTAAAAATGATTTTGTTTGCTGACATTATGATTTAATGACGTGAAAATTATAAGAACATTTCAAGATCTACTATCTTTCTTAGGAGTAAGGCCAGAGTAGAACCAAACTGGGCTTCCTTATATCAATGAAATGGTCAAGTGCACGAGTACATTATTATGTATTGATGTAAATGTATGTATAGAGATAGAGAGATTGCTGGTTTCAGAATAGATATATTTAGTGACAATGTCAAGTCCTTGTAAAACACAGAGAATCAGACATTTTCCAAAATTTCTTGTACATAAACAAAAATATAATTACTTTAAAACTTGCATTTAAAAAAATCCAGCAAAACAATGACATTGTGTAAAAGTAACTTTTATTTAGCAGATATAATTGTCATCTGAGCTGCTTACTGCCGAATAAGTTCACCTTTTCTACTTCTTTCTTTTCTGCTCTTTCCCTCTCCCTCTCACTTTCCCTCTCTCCTCTCCCTTCTCCCTGCTCTCTCTCCCTCTCTCTTCTCCTTCTCCCTCTCCCTCCCTCCCGTCCTCCCCCCTCTCTCTCCCTTTCCCTCTTTCCCCCCTCCCTCTCCCTCTCCTCTCCCTCTCTCCTTCTTCCTCTCCTCCATCTCTCCTCTCTCTCTCTCTCTCTCTCTCTCTCTCTCTCTCTCTCTTTCTCTCTCTCTCTGTGTGTGTGTGTGTTCTGCTCTGCTCTAGAAAGCTTTTTCATGCTATTCTAAAAATCCTTTCTGGTTGAGAAATCTAGCTTTTTTGCTTGAGACAGCTCTCTCTGGTTGGTACAGTTCTCTATGCTAGGAAGAATTCTAAAAGCTCTATGGATACTGCAGAAAAGCTGCTATATTTTTTTTTTTGAATCTTCCAACTAAGTAAAAAATCCTGTTAGAAAAATTCTAAAATTCCTGGGTTTTACAATTAAAATAAGAAACCCAAAAAACATTCTAAAAGAGAATGTTCACTCTTCAGACAGCCTTGTCTGGACAACTGCTTGAAGACATTCTAAAAGAGCAGTCAGTGTTCGCTCTCTAAGTAATTCTTGGAATTTCCAACCAAGGTCAGAAATTGGCTCAGCATTTAAGAGCACTGGCTGCTCTTCCAGAGGTCCTGAATTCAATTCCCAGGAACCTTATGGTAGCTCACAACCATCTGTAATGAGATCTGATGCCCTCTTCTGGTGTGTGTGTGTGTATGTATATATATATATATATATATATATATATATATATATATATATATATATATATTGGGTTCCCTCCCCCTTCCTTTATAACTGAGTGTCTAAAAATAGTAAAATTGAGCCTTGATCAGAATGTTTGTTGTCTTGGCTCCATTGTTTCTTCTGCCCCGTCTAGATTCCTCTCTTTTCAGTTCGAACTGCCATTCTCAGTTGAACCGTTCGTGTTGTAAACTGCGGGCAGGCCGCAATATATATATATATATATATATATATATATATATATATATATATATATATATATATATAGAGAGAGAGAGAGAGAGAGCACCATACCTATACAGTATTGCTAATGCAAAGAAGTGCTTGCTGTCAGGAGCCTGATACAGCTGTCTCCTGAGGGGTTCTGCCAGATCCTGACCAATACAGATGCGGATGCCCGAAGCCATCTATTGGACTGAGCATCGGGTTGCCAATGGAGAAGTTAGGGGATGAGTTTAAGGAGCCTTATCTGGCATCAATGAGACAGGAAACCCCTGGTCCTGTGAAAGCTTGATACCTGATACCCCAGTGTAGAGGAATGCTTGGGTGGTGAGGCTGTAGTGGGTAGGAGGGTGGGGAGCATCCTCATAGAAGCAGGGCAATGGGGGGGGGGTGAAATAGGAGGTTTGCAGAGGGGAAAATGGGAAAGGGGAAAACATTTGAAATGCAAATAAAATATCCAATTAAGAAATTATAAAAGAATTATAAAAAAAATTCTAAAAGAGCTGTGTTTGCTACTTATGAAATTTCATACTAAAATAAGAAATCTTGTTAGGGAAAAATTTCCTGAAGAGATGTTTTTGCTCTCCAGAGATCTCCAGACAGCTCATCTCCCATTAGAGAAAATTCTAAAAGAAAAGAAAAAAGAAAAGAAAAAAAAAAGGAAAAGAAAAGAATTACTGTCACTCTCTGCTACCGTATCTCATGCATACCAAATGTCCAGTTTTTTAATACATATCAATTCAGTTATTTCAGTTTCCCTCTTGACTATCCCACTCATCAGCATTCCATGATATTTTCCCCTTGACTCATAGGAAGAAACAGCATTTATAATAAGCATAGACAATATGATAGCTGGGTGGGACCCTGTCCTGGAATCATCATTCTGACCACACCTGAACCTAAATTTCCTCTGTCTCAGGCTAACCAGGAACACAGGAATCTAACTGCATTTATATCTGCCTCTCTTTGTATCTTTCTGACAAACTGGCTCAGAGTGGAGTTGCCTCTGCTTCTTTAGATCTGTGAAGCCCCTTATATAATTCATATTGCATCCTTATATTTCTGCATAGTTGAGATATTATATATTTTTGAACTCAATTTTTATAGTTCTTTTCTACAGCCTTGAGGACTGACCTGAAGGTCCCAGTGTTTACCATTTTGCTGAGACATTAACCATACCTTCACCTGCTGAACTCATGGTGTCTTTGATTGTCATGGAGTCATTAAAGTTAACAGGGAGGGCACTCTTCAGAGGTATATGAAAATATGTACAATATTACACAAACAACCCTTATGTCCACAGCAGCCATAGACAGTCATGGAGGCCCATGCCTGTATGCCCTGTTCCAGGGACAGGAACAATGTCATTCCACCCTACCAAGGCCATGCTGGACCATGTACAAACTGACCTGCATAAACTGCATAAACTGAACAGAACTAAATAGAACTACAGGAATTCAACCAAATTCAATTACATTCAACTGAACTACAGTGCATTGAATTTAAATTAATGCAATATATTGCCTGAACTCAGCTCTACTCACTGAATGGCCACCCCTTCGATACACACTATGATCCTACTAAGTAGCCTCTTTGCCTGTGCTCTTTTTCTTAGAGTTGGGTATATCTTATCTCTAACTCATTCTGTCAAATAATTCTCTGATTCATCACTTTGTCTGTTCCTCAATTAGCATCATTTACAAACATGGCTGGTTTCTTCTATAAACTAATTTTATGTACATTGTGTGGAATTAAAGGTGTATACTAACGGTGTATATATTTCAGAGGGATTGAAGACGTGTCATTCCAGCTGGATCACCCAGATCAAGAAGGTTTTTGGATGTGATTTCTTGCCTGAGAAGCCATGTTACTGGATTAAAATTCCTCTACAGCTTTAAAAAATATTTGTTGTTTATTTTTGAGATTGTATTTTATTATGTTTCTTCCTTACTTTTCCTCCTTCTAAATCCTTCCAAATATGTATTCCAACTTTTAAACTCATGTCCTCTTCATTATTTGACATTGCACTTGTATATGTATTTGTATATTTAAATATAACCTGTTAAGTCCATATAATGTGATTGGCATGTGTGTTTTAGGGCTGACCAATTGGCACTGAACAACAAATTGGTCTGTTCTTCCCTCAGGAGGGCTACCTCTCCTACACAGTTTTATTCCATTTCCTGAAGTTCTTTCTGCAGGGCAGAGGTCTCATTGTGTTTTCTTCCTGCAGTTTTGAATGTTCATTGGTATTATCATTGTTTAGCTTAGATTTACATGGTCATGTTGGTATGACTTTATAGATATAGCTTCTTTTTTTTAATTTTTAATATTTTTATTACATATTTTCCTCAATTACATTTCCAATGCTATCCCAAAAGTCCCCCATAGCGCCCCCCACTTCCCTACCCACCCATTCCCATTCTTTTGGCCCTGGCATTCCCCTATATTGGGGCATATAAAGTTTGCAAGTCCAATGGGCCTCTCTTTCCAGTGATGGCCGACTAGGCCATCTTTCGATACATATGCAGCTAGAGACAAGAGCTTCTTATGTTACTAGGAGACTCAATCTCACAGAAAAATATATCATCCTCTGTCTTGTAGAATTTTCTACCCCTTCTACAATGTTGCCTGCCCCTTAGGTGTGTAGAGTGTTGTAGATGTATTCGTTGAAACACGGCTTCAAAATTCTGTATATTGATTTCTTGTTGTTTTCTACAGTAGTATCTGTTTCAAAAAAAGTTTCTTAATGAGGAATGAAGAATACACTTATCTATAGACTAATGTTTATAGATTGTGGAATTTCTTAACAGATTTACTTAGAAAAAATTATATAATCAAAATTAAAAGTTTTATGAATGGGAAGAATTAGAAACACTGACATTGTAGTTTTCTCTATTTTATTGAACAGATAATTGCATGTCTTAGTCAATGAAGGGGATCCAGCACACTGATACATTTTATTCTTCTATCTAAAAAGTGCAATTTTCATTTAGGAAAGCATGTCACTAACACTCCTATAACTAAACACTAATGAAACTTGATTTGCTTAGAAATCTATCTTTTTCTTCATGAGGGATTAGTAGGATATGCTTGCAGATAAGCGCTAGGAGAACCTAGCTGTTACTTCAAAAGGAAGAATTCACAACTTATTATCTATCCAGAAGGCTGACATAGAATATAGTTAATAGACTGATGACCAGTATACTATGTGCCTGAGACTACCTTAGATCCTCAGACTCTTACCTTGAGCTTGTCAATCTATAGAACCTGTCTTTATTTAAAGACATATAGTCAATCTTCAGAACTAATTTTTATGGAAAATGTCACAAGAACTCTACAGAGAGTGTAGATATAGTCATGTCTTAAGTTTTATTGTGAAGACAGGATGGATTTATCATCAGGAAAAATTGCACCAAAATGTGCTTAAAATGGCTAAATTTTCTTGGGCTCAAACTCCTGAAATTTGCATAAACACTAGCAAGTAAGACATGTTGAGCCAAATGACCTTCTTGCCTCCATTAGAGCATTGCTCTCTTAGTCATGGTAATTACAGAGACCCCCCTTACAGAGACTATAATACACATACTGAAGAATGCTCATAAGCTTACTAAGCTTCATCAAGTTTCCAATCAGGTATTAGATTGGTCATGGCAGAGTGTACTTTGTATGTGATACACAGTTATTTGCATTTGCATTTTGAGTAAAGCAATCTTTCAAGGTATTGTTTTACATCTCAGATAAGTGTAACAATGGAAACCTTAAATATTAATGTTGGGGTTGAAAGCACTGTAGGTTATCCATACAAGGAATGGATTATATATATACTATTTTCTAACCCACATTTTTTTCTAACTTTTTTTCTTTGGAATTGTTGAAGCAAAATGTCTAAACCTCTTGTGACTACACCAATAATGGTATATTTTCTAAAACTTCTCAGAGGTAGATATCTTTAATATGATTCTGAATAGGCATTATCAGTGGTTGTTAGTCTTTTAATAATCATTCTACTTGACTTCCTTCACCACTAGTTTTAGACATTACCACTTTTTCTTGTGTCTATAGAGGAGCCAATTTTCTTGAAGACTATCATGTGTTGTGGGTACCTGACTTAGGACCCATTATCACACTTGAGTCCACTGAAAACTTTGTGGGTATCTGCATATTTATTTTAGTTACTTTTCATATTGTTGGGATTGTATATCTATCAAGAAGGGATTTAAGGAAAAGTGCTTATTAAGGCTTATACTTGTAGATAACATTATGTCATGGTAGACAGAAGGGCAGCAGATAAGGAAGGCTTGGTTCCTTGAGTAAGAGGCTAGTTTATCATATTGTATCTTCTATTCAGGAAGCAGAGGCTGAATATGAATGGAAGCTGCCCTATAGTCTAAGAAACTAACCTATACCACCGGTACACTGCCTCCAAAATTTCTATAACCTTTCAAAATGACATAAACAGTTGGAGACCACATGTTAAAGCACATGAACCTAGAACCCAGTATTCAAACACATAAGTTTTCCAAGTAGAATTTTACATGCAAATAAAATCACACTACTGCTGGACCTCATAAGCATATTAAAGTCTCATGAATAAAATTAATTCATTCAGTTTCCCATGGCCTCTTAGTCTTAACATTTGAAAAATTCAAGTTATAAAGTCTTTATTTTTTGAGACACAAAACGATCTTTTAACTGCAACTTCTTTTAAAATTAAAATTAAAAAAACATCACTTTGAAGGAAGATTAAAGGAGGGAATAATCAAAATTGATTGTATACACCTATAAAACAGTCATATAAATACTAAAGGATATGTGGTGGTTTAGATAGGAATAGCACCCATAGATACAGGTGTATGAATGCTTGGTTCATAAAGAATGTCACTATTAGGAGATATAGTCTTGTTGAAATAAGTGTGGCCTTGTTGAAGGAAGTGTTTTACTGTGGGGGTGGGCTTTGAGGTTAGATCAAGCTATCATAGTGTGGCAGTCTTCTTCTCTTTGTGAATCAAGATGTAGAACTTTCATATCTTCTAGCATCATGTTTGTATGTATGAATTGTAAGCTTAGCCCCAATTAAACATTTTACTTTATAGAGTTGCTGTGGACATGGTGTCTCTTCACAGCAATAGAGGTCTAAGAAAGAAGTTCATGCCAGGAGTGGGGATTTGCTGTGATAGATTGGACTGTCGTTTTGTTTGGAGGAATTTGAATGTTAGAACTTTGAATTAAAAAAAAAACAGTTGAATGTTTTCACTGTGGCTGACTGTGATATAGTGATAAAAGCATGGAAGACATCAGTGCTGAAGGTGATTTGAACTGTGGGGGTCCAGACCAAGAGGTTTCAGAGAAGAATATTTTATTTGTATGTGACCTAGAGAATGTTTCTGTGATATTTTAGGTAAGAATGTGGCTGAGTTTTGTCCTTGTCCAAAAGTCTGCCTGGGGCTAAATTGAGTAGTTTTGGGTTATTTCTATTGGCAGAGGAAATCTCAAAACAGCCTAGTACTGCCTCTGTCATGTGGTTATTAGTGTTCACCCTTATGATGACATATAATGAAATGGAGCAAGCTAAGAGTGTAAAAATGGACAAACATATAGATTGAGGAGAAAAGACCCACCAGGGACTAGAATGGAGCTAAATCATGTGTCCAAGGAGATAAAGAGGTTTAAGAAATGGAATAATGTGATTTGTAACCTCAGAGCAAACCACACTCAGTTATACTTCCAACTTACAAAAAAAGAAATTAAAGAACAGTTTAGGTCCAGGCATGGTGGTAAAGCCTTTAATCCTAGCACAAAGAAGGCAGGGGCTGGCTGATATCTAAGTTCAAGGCCACCCCAGGATACAGAACAAGTTCCAAGACAGCCAAGCTTAGGTAGAGAAGGAAAACCTCAAAAGGAGAAATCTGGTAAAGCTATAATTGAATGAGAATGCCTTTTTTTCAGCCCCAGCAATCAGTATAACTTGCTAATCTGGGGCACGTGGTTCTGGCTTTTGAATCAAGTATAAAAGAAAGGGGTTATGGAATTTTCCTCCGCTACTAAGGAAAACTGCTGAGCTCAGGTGTGTGTTAGTGTTGTTCGTGAATGGAGACCTAGAGAAAAGTCATTGTATAAAGCTGTAACAGTGAATCTTGGATTGCCTTGGACACTCTAAGATGTTGTAAATGCCAGAACTGGAGCATACCTGCCAAGGAGATCTGCTAACAGGGAATGGAACTGGCTTAAGAGAAATAAATGTGTTCCAGTCAACAAAGCTGAAAGGACTTGGAGATCTGAAGAGCACTATGATATCAGACATGAAGATACACAGTTTGGAGTTTGACCAGTAGGTTTTCCATTTTGTTTTAATCCAGTATTTTTTTATTATTATTATTTTTCTTTTCCTACCTTTTGGGATGGAAATATATATCATGTGCCATTATATATTATAAGTATGTGACCTTCCTTATTATTTTGATTTTACAGGGAATTACAGTTAAGCGATTGAATGAATCTCAGAAGAGACTGAACTTGGAACTTTTCAATGAGTTGGAGACTATTATAGACTATGGGGAATTTTAAGTTAGACTGAACACATTTCTGCACTGTGTTATGCTTATAAACCTATGAAGGCCAGGGAATGGAATATGATGGTTTTAATAGGAATTCCCCTCCCATAGATTCATGTGTTTGAATGCTTGGTCATAGGGAGTCTCACTATAGGAGGTGTGGCATCATTGAAGTAGGTATGGCCTAGTTGAAGGATGTGTGTCACTGTTCAGGAAGGTTTTGAGATCTCATAAATTCAAGCTAAGCCTCCTAAGTGTAGCAGTCTCCTTCTGCTGCTTGTGGATCAAGCTGTAGAACTTTCAGCTCCTCTACTACCAAGTCTGCCTGTATGCCTTCATGTTTCCTGCCATGACAATACTGGTCTATTCATCTAAAACTCTAAACTAGTCAAATTTATATATATATATATATTTCACTGTAGTCATTGTGTCTCTTCACAGTAACAGTAATAAAACCATAAAAGAATACAACAAGTGAATTACCTACTTCTAACATGAAATGGTGCAGAATATATATTCCTCTTCTTAAAGGAAGTAATGGGAACATAGCTAAGAATGATAAAGCCAATGAAAGTCCAAAACCTAGCAGAGAAAACACCAAATCCTAGCTCCATGTGGGGCATGTTGGGCTTATAATGAAATCATCTAGGACCCAAAGGGTTTAGGTGACCCTGCCTTTCCAGCTTTGTTGCCTGTTATACACAAATCTCTTCTATTGGATTTAGTACACTCTATGCTTGCAGAAATTTTCTTGTTGTTGTTACCATTGTTGTGGTTGTTTTGTTTTCTTTTGCTCTGGTGGATATCCTATCAATCTAGTACCACCATCCTCTGGAAGTCTTCACCAGAGACTGGTGCAAGCACTGGCTGTAAGCAATGGCTTCTCAGGGCCCTTTTAGAGTAATTCCACCCCTGCCACACATTTCTTAGTTTAGGGCTAAGCTTAGGCCTTACTGAATGAAAGTAAGCTTAGGCCTTACTGACACCATGATCCCTCAATCTTGCATATGTCATGCCTGTAAATTCAGTAGTACATGGACAATGTTATTACTCCTGTATCACTTTGAGATGTAGCCAGAGCTTGTGTGTGTGTGTGTGTGTGTGTAAAATCACCTTTCTTTGCAGTTGCTTACAATCAGTGTTTCTTTTCCTCATCATTCTCAGTTCAGCCTTTCTCTTTCCCTTTCATGTATTTGAGCCTGTGATGAGTAGGGCCTTGCCAAAACAACACCTTTCATAATCTCCTGGTATAGAGTGACAATGTTCTCTTTAATGGCACTAACCTCTTTATCAATTACAGATGCTTTCAAACCCCTACAGAGACCTCCTACCTAGATTAGCTAACCTGACTCCTCTTTATTCTGTTAAATTAAAAACAACAATAACAACAACAAAAAACCCAACAAAACAAAAGAAACAAACAAACAAAAAAATCAGAAAACTGCCTCCTCACTAAGTAGTTTATTCTAAACGTGCAGAGTTTCCGGGCTGATGTTGCTTTTCATTAGAGTGCATGGTCCACCAGATTCCAGCTTTTCTGAATGTTTGTCTAGTTGTCTGACCTTTTCTCACTCCCTCATCGTCCCAGTAGGTCAAGTCCAAAGCCTTGCAGGATATGACATCATCACTTGGCATATAATTCTAATTTGCTGTTTATTCTGCCCCTTGATATAGCCCTACCTTTCCTCCTTCCTTCATTCAGAGCAATAGGTAACAATGGCTTCTTAGTGTCATTTGTCCCAGTGTGTCATGAGGACTTGTTCTCGAAATAATCTGTAAACTACTAAGACCATAATCATCGAGGATTGGTATTATAGATATACAAGATAAAGTTAAAATTATAAACTATGAAATGTTAAGTATAATTAAGTCCATAATTAAAATAGATCTTAAAAATAACATTTCCCTTCAGTTCCATCCAAATTTATAACTATAACCAGATACCTGATGTGACATAAAGTGTAAGCTTGCATAATGACTAATTCATTTTGAATTTCCAAAGGGTAATAAATTGTTCACATAGAATTTGTAATTAATAATTCCATCTATAATTCTTTATTATTTTATTTTTATTATATATTCCTTGTGAGTTTTTAGAAATTTTAAAATCTCTATTCATCACATTGAATTGGTTGCTTTTATACTACTGTGTTTTAGACATAGTTTTGTAACTTGCTTTGTCTGTACTCTTTTATTTCCCTAAAATCTTCCGTATTCTGTTACTATGGACTTACTACTGATGACATATTTCAGGATTATTTGGGTACTTAGAAAAATAGTTTATTTGTAGTTTTACTATAATTTTATTAAAACCAAAAATATAAAATACATATAATATTAAATAGATTCACTCCTAACATATTTAACATTAACCTATCTGTGATCATCTTTCCACTTATAATGTTTTCTTCGAATAGATTTAGAAACTTGTATGAGAAACTAGAGGGTATTCTAGTCCCATTCTTGTTGTAATATGCTATTGACCTTAAAATAAATGGTAAAATTATGATACAATTTATATTCTTGGAGGAATTTTGATTAAGGTAATAAAAGTTAATAAATTGATGATAAAGCAAAGAGTTAAAAACAGACAAGAGACTAAAAATACCTTTATTTTTTAAGATTGTATTTTTTAAAGCTTTATTTTTTTATTAGATATTTTCTTTATTTATATTTCAAATGTTATTCCCTTTCCTTATTTCCCCTCGGAACCCCCACTACCTCCTACCCCCTCCCCCTGCTCACTAACTTACCCACTCCTGCTTCCCTGTCCAGGCATTCCCCTACACTGGGGCATCAAGCCTTCACAGGACCAAAGGCCTGTCTTCCCATTGATGTCCCACAAGGCCATCCTCTGCTACATATGCAGCTGGAGCCATGAGTCCTTCCATGTGTACTCTTTGGTTGGTGGTTTAGTCCCTGGATGATCTGGGGGTACTGGTTAGTTCATACTGTTGTTCTTCCTTCAGCTTCTTTGGTTCTTTCTCTAGCTCCTTCATTGTAGACCTTGTGCTCAGTCCAATGGTTGGATGAAAGATCTCTCATGCTCATGGATTAAGAATGGACTTCAATTAAAAACATTGTTTTTATACCAAAGCTATCTTCCTTATTAAACAAAAGATTTCCATGGAAAGTATAAAAAGGGTTAGAAAATTAGAATCCCAGGGATTTAAATATTGATGAGACCTTAAAAATAATTCTTTATGAATAACTAATAATTCAATGTTAATATCTCTTTTTGATGAAAACATTGCACCATGAAACATTGAACATATTTATTATGTTCAATCATAATAATCAAGCTCACATTTGCATAGTCCTCAGAGGTTGAGAGTACAATGGAGGCTATCTGATTCAGTCTATCTTAAGTAAGCATGAACCTCCATGGATATTTCCAGTAGTAATAATTCACTAGTTCACCATTATTAAGACCTCATTATTTTAATGTGTTCGTTGTACCAAAATTTGTTTCCTTATCAGGCAGATGCTACAGGAAAAAAATGGTGAGAAATCATATTTTATCTGGTCAGAAAATAAGGACTAGTATGGAAAATGAATATGGATGTCATAGATGTGACTTGAACTGTATCTGGAAGGGAGGAGCAGGAAGTGTGTTGTGTTGAGAGGTCTAATGGTTTTGGTTTCTTAACACCAACATTTGAGTACAAAGATGTAGTGAGGAATGAGAATGCAGAGATACGCAAGTGACTTTTTTCTGAGGATGTTATGCAACAAGTCGAAGAGGTTAGATTTTATCAACAATGGTTCCTTCAGTCTAGAAGTTCCTTAGTTATATTGTCAGAATCTGTGTATAGAAATCCTTTTTTTTTTAATCTCATAAGCTTGCTGATTTTTAAAATATATCCAATGTTATATGGCAGTCCATGTCTTACTAGCTCTTTTAAGAATATGTCATCTATATTTTGATGAAATAATCAATCATGTGATTGTTTTTGGACTAATGCTTGCTTGTTCAAATTCATCTTGATTTATAATAACCTAGTTTTAGTCTAATACTTTATGTATGATTAATGCTTCAAAGTAGGGTAGGCTTATTTTCGGTCAGCTGCACACATTTTTATTTCTCCAAAAAGATTGAAATTATTTCTTAAGTCATTCCAGGAGAAATATATTGACAAGTAGATGCGTTCTTTTGACTTCCCAACAAAGAAGTACAGAATCTCTATGGATTAACACAAAAAAGTGTTTTTCTCACTCATACTAAGATTCCAGTATAGACCATTGAGGAATGTTCTGCTCATCACCTTTATTCTGGGAGGCAGACTGGAAGAATTTGTTTACCATATTCATATCCATGGTCAATAAAATGGGAAAAGAGAGAATAGTAAATTGTGTCTTTGCCCTTAATATTTATAAAGCCAGCCATCTAAGTTTCAAAAGTCAGGAACACATAGTCCTACAGTTTAGTATGAAGAAGAGGTTACTTTGGCTCTTTCATCTCATCTTGATGCACTAGCTTACAGCTGGATGTAAAACACTTATGCCCATACTAAAAATCTTGAAGAGGTGTTGTGTGTACCCCTTGCACAAGGGTCAAGGCATATACACGCAGATTCTCAAATATTATTAGCCTAATTCAGCCTAGTTCAGTGAGACTATGTCTCAAAGAAAACATGCAAAATGATATTTAAAAATTACCTGATATTAACCTGTTTCTTCATATGCATAACTACTCCAAATACTTGAAAAATTTAAAAATAATATATAACCTTATATATGTTTAATTGCTAATAAGTTGCCATTGTCACATTTATACTACATGAAAATTTAGAAATTACCAGAAATGTCAATGTAAATTTGTCCAGGACAATGCTTAAAGGTACCTGGAACAACAAGTTACAAATGATGTCTGAAAGGTGCTCTATTTGGTCTTATTTCAGTTTGGTGTTTCCCCATTATTGTCTTTTCCTCACTTATGGAGCAATTAAGATTCTACTTATAAAATATGTGAGACACAAGGAAAATGGAAGGTAGAATATTTTAGAGAGAAGATGGAAAGGGGTTTGAAACTTCATAGGAAGAACAATATCAACCAACTAGACCCTCCTGAGCTCCCAGGGACTAAACCACCAACCAAAGAGTGCACATGGAGGGACCCATGGCTCTAGATGCATATGTAACAGAGGATAGCCTTTTTGGACATCAGTGGGATGAGAGACCCCTTGGCCTGATGTTCAATGCCCCAGTGTAGGGGAAAGCCAGTGCATAAAGACTGGATTGGGTGGGTGGGTATGGGAGCACGCTCATAGAAGCAGGGAAAGGGGAATGGGATAAGGGTTTCTGGAGGGGAAACCAGGAAAGGGGATAACATTTGAAATGTAAATAAATAAAATATCCAATAAAAGAAAAAAGAAAAGAAAAACAAAAGCTTAAAACTACAGTCAGTTTAAAACTGCTGACTAGATATATAAGCATTAAAGCGATCAAATAGCTGTAACTTGTTTTGTCACACAGGTACATGGTTACTGACTTTCTCAAATTGGAAGGACAGAAAATTAAAATGTTGAACACCTTTCATACAGATCAAGCCTAGGATCGTCTTCTCAAATTATTTTTAAGACAGGTACACATCCAGCAGTATGTCCATGGGAAAAGAATTGGAGGGAAAATTTGGCTAATCTCCCTTTAAAAATATTGATTCAGGTTAATGTGTTAGAGAACAACTGTAATCACAATACTCAGATGTCTAGGACAGGAACTTTGTGAGTTCAAGATGTGCCTGAGCAAAATTCTAAGATGTTGCCTCTGAAAAATTACAGATGTGTGTGAGAGGCCATGTATTCAACCAAGAAAGAGGAAGGGTGAGGGGTGAGTTGCAGTTTGAGGAGACAGAGAGGGAGGGAGACATAGATAGAGATGAGAGAGAGAGAAAAATTTAAAAAGTAAAGAAAAATGTGAAAACTCTTACACATGAGCAAATGAGTTTATCTCATCAATGCAAAGTTAAATTAACACTTGAAAACATCTACATTAAACATTAATGAAGAAAAATTATTGCAGTTTTATATGTAGAAAATCATTTAACATCATTCATAAGGTTCAGTTAGTAAATTAAAAAGAGGAAAATATTGCCTTATTCTCATACAGACTATACAAAACTGGTAAGCATCATGCTTAATAACACAATGCAAGCAGGAAATATGACTTGGTGGAGAACGTGCTTGTTGCACAAACATGAAGATGTGAGTGCAATCTCCAAAACACACATTTTAAAATGCAAGGTGTAGTGATTGGCATCTACATCTCCATATTAGGGAAGTAAAAATTGGAAAAAGCCCAAATCTTTCTTATTTTATATTTTTTACTTATTCACGTTTTATCCTGCTCACTGCCCCCTTCCCAGTCATTGCCTCCCACAATCTTTCCCACATCCCCACATCCCTTCTCCCCTGAGCAGATGGGGGCCACCTGTGTATCTTCCCACTCTGACAGTCTGCTAAGCTAGGGGAAACCCTAGTGTTTCTAGCCAGCTAATTTAACCAGTCAGAGAGCTAGTCTGAAAAGACCCTGTCTCAAAAAAGCTAAGGAGGTCCAGGTCAGAGTTGGGGTCGGGGGTGGGGTGGGCTGGGAGAGTGTGATGAAGAACTTGGGGAGGGGGTCCAAGAAGGGGGCAACTTTTGGAATGTAAATAAATGAAATATTTTGATTAACAAAGTTAAGGTGGATTATTATCTGTACTTTAGTTTATTTACTACAGTTAGACTGGAATATTTGGCATTCACTGCTTTCTTCATAATAGCCAGGAAATAGAATCAGCCTACCCATCAACAGAAGAATGGATAATAAAAATGTGGCACATATGTACAATGGAATTTTATTCACTTGTTAAAAAATAAAATTATAAAATCTTCAGGGAAATGGCTTAAACTTGAAAACATTTTTAAGAGAAGTAACTCAGGCTCAGAAACCCAAATTCCACATCTTCTCAGTTATATGAGGTTCCTATCTTCTAACTTTTGTTTATACATGACCAGGTGGGAAGAATTATACATGAAGGCCAGGAAAGGGGATCCAAACCCTGGGAAAAATGAAGTTTCAAGGGAGGTGTTGGGAAGAAAATAAATTTCAATTGAAAAGGAAAATACTGAAGTCAAGAGTACAGAGAGAATGGGAAGCAAGGAGGATGAAGGAGTATGGGGGAGAAGTAGAACCAACAGACATGCAGTTTGTATGAAAATTCTACATCTAGATATATTATTGTAGAGTAGTTACATTTTGAAATTAAAAATAACTTAATAAATTTATTTAGTGCTGTCCCAATGAGAGGACATGAAATTGAGGAGTAGAAATGTTGGTGTATAGATGGGAGAACTAGGAATTGGATATGATCATAGTTTATTTTTATATACATATAAATTCTGAAAAAAAGAAAAATAATTGAAAAAAACTTAAGATTTTTCATAATGTGATGCACATGGAATTTTATACATGTAATCAAAAGAAAGACTTATTTATCGAAAGCTTTTATATGAAAGGGCTTTGGCCTATAAGCAATTGCAGTGATAATAGGTACAAGGTCTCTTTACCAGTAAAAGCAAACATGAATTAAGTTGAAAACACTTGAATTCTGGTTTTCATAGACACTCATACACACACACACACACACACACACACACACACACACACACACACACACATAAATGTCAGCATTCACATATTCATACAAATGTACTTGTGAACACACATATACATACACAAACAAAACAATGCTAGAAGTCTTCCATTTATAGTGTGCCCTTTCATTAACATTATAATGAATGCTGCTTTCAGGTTTGCAAGACACTCAATTTTTAAACAAAAAAAAACAAAAGTTTCATTTTCTGCAGTCAAGAAGACTACACATAAAACACATATTATTATGTAAAGGAACTAGAATTAAGAAAATTTTTTTGAAAGTGGTGTGACTATTAGCTCAATCTTCTGAAATCAATCCTATTCCTAATTAGTAGCAACACATAATTATAATATTCAAAAAGGGTGTCATGAAATATAGTATGTAGGAATAAATCAGTCGACATATTATTAAAATATTAGTTTTAAATTCAAGTGAAGGCATTGAGAAAAGTCTACATAGGTAGAAAGAAACCCCAAGTCCATGGTGATTCATCCTGTAAAGTCATACATTTAATTCAAGTAGAGTTATAATCTCAACAGTACCTTTTGAATAGCATCTTTTTCTAAAATGTATATGGCATATTATCAGGCATTTGCAGAGAAGAAAATCCAACATTAAAGAAGTCAAATAGTTGTGTAATTGTTTAATTTGAACTAGAGAACAGAGCATGCATTTGATGTGACTAAAAGTCCTGAGCCCTGAGAAAGTATATCAACTAATTGCAGTCCTAAAATCATGAGCCAGGAGCACTGATATGTAAGGGAAGGAGGTTAATGAATAGGCCAACTCAAAAGGAAGCAAATTTGGTCTTCTCTTTTGTTCTTGTTGAGGTGGTGATGAATGAAATGATCCCCCCTTTTGCTGGTGTGGGCAGCATTGTTTATTCAGTCTGCCAATTCAAATGCTAATATCTTCTCAACATACTTTCAGAGCATATATTTTATTCACTCTCTGGGCATGTCTCAGGCCAATGGAATAGAAACAGAAAATTAATTATTTCATGGGGAAGTACAATGGGTGAGCAAACAGTATCTGAAACACCCTTGAAAAGAAAGTAAGTCAAAAAAATCTTCCCTGGTAAACATCAAGATACCATAAAGTTTGCTAAATAAGTATCCTTTATAAAATTTTATAACAAACTTCTACATAAAATTATGCACAAAAAGGAATTTTCCTCTGTCAGCTTTAAATATAAATACCAAAACTTTAAATTTTCAAATGAATAAGAATATATATTATATATTTATCTATCTATATAAAATACTTTGAAAAAACACACTTCATATAAAAGACACAAGAATCAATTCCTTATAATATTAAGAGATATGTTGATAAAATGAATAAAATAAAACCAATTGGCCAATAAAATTTCATACATAATAAAAAACAATATTATATTACAAAATAAAGGCTAGAGGGAAATATTTGTAAAACATACATTTCACAAGAAATTAATAAGTTCAATATGGAAATAATTTTTTTAAAAGCATGAGGATTCAACAATAATAGGGCAGGAAAAATGCACAAATACATAATTCAGAGAAGAAGAATTTTGATGGTCCTACTTCACTAGTATTTAGAGAAATACATTATAAAACCTAGAAACATATATTCTATTTTCTATTCACTGCAATTCAAGAATATGTTTAATTAAACCAGTTATACTAGGAGGTATAGTGTATTGAGAACATAGACACAGATTATCTGAGAAAATAATTTTCCAGACAATGCATTGGAAGTTCTGAGCATTGTATGGCCAATCAGACTCACTCATTGTGTATACTATAAAGAAACTCTTGCACATATGTGTAACCATGCCTGTAAACCTGTCTCTCAGGATGGAGAAGAAATAGCATTTCAAATTTAAGGCCATGTTGGGATACATTGTAGACTCTGTTGGAAAAAGAAAAACAACAAAGTTTTTAGATTATGTAACAGAAAGTAACTGACACAATAATCTTCACAGAACACCATAAAACGAAAAACAAAAAAAAAAAATAGTACAGAGTAAAGTAGAACAAAAACAGAATGGATGACATTATGTACATGTAAATTAATGTGGAACAAAGAAGACTATGTCTTCACCATTTGTATTAAGTATTAACATAGTCAAAAATATTATGTATTGTTGAAGTACATAAAATTGTTAATATATGAGTAGAAACATGTACAACAAAATGAGAGCAGAAGGTGGAAGATCTCACTTTTGAGAATAGACAGGGTTTTCTCTGTAATTGTTTCTCTCATTTCATGATGTTGAAAAGGATATGTGTAAACAAAGAACTGATATTGTCAGTATAGAAATAATTACTCCACAACAATGAGAATTCAACAATAATAAAATACATAAAACTATAATGTATTGAAGTAAAACTTTAATGATCTAACTTCTCTAATATAGAGAGAAATACATAATATATATGTATATATATAAACATATATATATACATACATATGCTTTCTTTGTTATGTGTTTTATTACATATAAAGTCTTAAGTTTTAACATGAGGGAAAAGAATTTGAATTCTTTGTATGTTTATACTTTTGCAACCTATATATATGTATTAATTGATTTTAAGAATAAAGATTGACTTTGTATTGACCACTTTGCCAGTTCAACCTGGTACACTTGAAAACAAAAGTCTATAGTCCATCATCAATTAATCTTGTCAGAATACATTCTATTTGGTGCCGTTGAATCTGACGTTATGATGATGTTTTATGGTGAGTTTAATTATTTGTAGCAAAAAGCAAACAGATATTTTCTCAAAATATGTGTTTCAAAGATCTATAAAATATCTTTAAATAATTAACTGTTTGTTTAAAAAAGATAAAAATTCAAGATTCTCTCATCAAATATTAGGAACATTCTTTAATAAAAACTTGACCTCAAATTATTTGCTTTTAGCTGATTCAGAAGGTTTCTAAAATATTCATAAAGTAGAATACTATCTATTTAAAGGGGAGCAACAGTTCTAAATATGCTGTACACTTATATATTCCTTTCAAATTATAATGTCTAGAAGACAAAATTATATTCCAAATTAATGTTTTATCATCTTTTATTTATCAAGTCTGTCCATTATTATACATAAATGTTTTTATAATATATGCGCGAGACTATTCACTGGTTGTAAAATATACCCATGTATAAAAGATTTAATTTTATGCAATAGTAATTTGACTGAAATGTGCCAATTCTCTTTGATATATGTTGTGAGATATGACAATTAAAGAAACTAGATGGATAAAACTGTAGTCAAAAGCATCATGGAAACAATATTAGTCAAAAATTGTATACAGTATGATTTTTATTAACCTAGGTGCTCATTTAGTTTGGAATAATACATTTATCAAAATAATCAGGACCTCAGTAGAAGACCACATATCCAAGAACATTTGGGTGACATAAACAAATAATGAGTTTTTAAAAATTAGACACAAAGTTTGATGAATACAGAATGGGGTGGGTATGGAAAAAGTTGGAAGGGAAGTGAATTATGACCAGAATATAGTACATGAGATTCTCAAAAAATTAATAAACTCATTTAATCCACATAAGTAAAATGAAGTTACTCTGATTCTCTATGTGTAGTAATGACCTACGTGTAGTAATGACAAGTGAATCTTTCTGGGAATAAGTATATTAGTCAATTTAGGTCACAATAGTACAGGGACATATAAGATGTTTAAACAATGCTTTTGTCTTATAATTTCATTGGATAACAAGTCTAAGAATTAGCATATCAAAATGATTCAGGGTCTAAGAAGAGCTCCCTTTCTGATTCATAGAGAACTGTTTTTCCTCTTTGGTCTGATATAGTAAAAAGTAGGTAAAGAGCACTTGAAGATTTTCTTAAAAATGCAGTATTGGTATACCTGAAGACTCTCATCTTCTGAGTTGACATAATTACCCCATGAAAGTGCCAATTGCTTTGGATGGTCATTCTTTCAGTCTCTACTCCAAACTTTGTCTCTGTAACTCCTTCCATGGGTATTTTGTTCCCCCTTCTAAGAAGGATCGATGTATTCACACTTTGGTCTTACTTTTTCTTGAATTTCAAGTGTTTTGCAAATTGGATCTTGGGTATTATGAGTTTCTGGGCTAATATCCACTTAGCAGTGAATGCATATCATGTGTGTTCTTTTGTGATTGGGTTACCTCACTCAGGATGATATCCTCCAGATCCATCCATTTGCCACAGAATTTCATGAATTCATTCTTATTAATAACTGAGTAGTACTCCATTGTGGAAATATACCACATTTTCTGTATCCATTCCTCTGTTGAGGGGCATCTGGGTTCTTTCTAGCTTCTGACTATTATAAATAAGGCTGCTATGAACATAGTGGAACATGTTCATAGCAGTTCATGGAAATGGGTTCTTTCCAGCTTCTGGCTATTATACATAAGGCTGCTATGAGCAAACTGTAGCATATGTCCTTATTACAAGTTGGAACATCTTTTGGGTATATGCCCATGAGTGGTATTGCTGGATCTTCCGGAAGTACTATGTGCAATTTTTTGAGGAACCACCAAACTGATTTCCAGAGTGGTTGTACCAGATTGCAATCCCCCCAGCAGTGGAGGAGTGTTTCTTTTTCTCCATATCCTCACCAGCATCTGCTGTCACCTGAGTTTTTGATCTTAGCCATTCTGACTGGTGTGAAGTGGAATCTCAATGTTGTTTCCATTTGCATTTCCCTGATGACTAGGGATGTTGAACATTTCTTTAGGTGCTTCTCAGTCATTCCATATTCCTTAGTTGAGAATTCTTTGTTTAGCTCTATATCTCATTTTAATACGTTTATTTGGTTCTTTGGAGTCCAACCTCTTGAGTTCCATATATATATATATATGGATATATAATATCCAATATATATATTGGATATTAGCCCCCTATCAGATTTAGGATTGGTAAAGATCTTTTCCTAGTCTGTTGTTTGCCTTGTATTATTGACAATTTTCCTTGCCTTATAGAAGCTTTGTAATTTTATGAGGTCCCATTTGTCAATTCTTGATCTTACAGCACCAGCCATTGGTGTTCTGTTCAGGAATTTTTCCCCTGTGCCCATATCTTCAAGGATTTCCCCCCACTTTCTCCTCTATAAGTTTCAGTGTCTCTGGTTTTATGCAGAGTTCCTTGATCTACTTAGACTTGAACTTTGTACAAGGAGATAAAAATGGATCAATTTGCATTCTTCTACATGCTAACTGCCATTTGAGCCAGCACCATTTGTTGAAAATGCTGCCTTTTTTTCCACTGGATGGTTTTAGCTCTTCTGTCAAAGATCAAGTGACCATAGGTGTTTGGGTTCATTTCTGTGTCTTCAATTCCATAAACAACCACCAAACTCAGACACTAGTTCAGATGCCAACAAGGTTTTGCTGACAAAAGCCTGATATAGCTGCCTCTTGAGTGGCTCTGCCAGTGCCTTGGCAAAATACAGAAGTGGATGCTCACATTCATCCATTGGACGGAGCACAGGGTCCCCAATGAAGGAGCTAGAGAATGTACCCAAGGAGCTGAAGGAGTTTGCAGCCCTATAGGAGGACAAACAATATGAATTAACCTGTACACCCGAGGAACTGGAACTAAACCACCAATCAAAGAAAACACATTGTGAGACTCCTGGATCTAGCTGCACATGTAGCATAGTATGGCCTAGTTGGTCATCAATGGGAGGAGAGGTCCTTAGTCTTATGAAGATTCTATGCCCCAGTATAGGGAAATTCCAGGGCCAAGAAGAGGGATGGTGTGGGTTGGGGAGGCAGTGGGAGGGGGAGGGTATAGGGGATTTTTAGGAAAGGAAACTAGGAAATGGTATAACATTTAAAATGTAAATACAGAAAATATCTAATAAAAATGAACGTGCCAATTGCTCATACTATTACAGTGACATTGTAAATTAAAATTTCAACATATTATTCCACATTAGTAACTCAGACCGTAGCAATAAAGCACTTCAAAGAATAAAGCTGGGGTCTATACTTTTCAGATAGTCTATGACTATACAAAATAACTAATAAACAAACCATTGGCCTGAAACAGACTGCACTGAAGAAAGTTTAGCAGAGTTAGGGCGTGAGCAAAGGCTTCTAGCAAGATCTTTCTTGTGCTGCCTAATATAAATTGCTACAATAAAAGGAAAATATTTTCTGTAGAATATCTTGCTTCTACTTGGGAAGATGCCCTATCCTCTTGTCTTTAAAGACTGATCAGAATTCATAGTCCTGGTTAAACTCAAATAAATTGAAGCTATAAACTAACCACTGAAGAGAAAACATAAGGAACCTGCATTATTGGCAGTGTTGTGAAAATAAATGCTGTATATTCACACACACACACACACACACACACACACACACACACAATTGTGATCAAAGAATCCCATTACAATGTTGTGTAATAACATCTCTGTTGCCAAAAACTCTGTAACAGAAATTTTCTCTAATAGTGAAAATTAAATTAAAGAAAACATATGCTAGCACTTGATCATTTTCTCTTCCAGATAGCTTTTTAATATGAACTTTGTGGTTTTGAGACCTTGAAATGTCCTTATCCTCTCTGCAACCTTGTGATCTGCAACACTTTTATCCATGTTGGTATTTTATTTATTTGCACACATTTTGGTGGTTAGAACAACAGTGCAACCTCTTTTTAAGGAGGGAGTACATGGAAATTCTCAGGCCACAGTCAGTTTTGTGTTGTCAGGTACTTAGATTTTCACAACCAAGGCCATCAGTGTAATTTTTAAATGTGTATGAGAAGAGTTTATGAGGATGGAAGCCAAATAAGAGCTCCACGAGGGTTTTGGGAATCCATTTTTCCTCTTGTGGTCTAGATAAAAGAAAGAAATGGTTCTGTTCTGTCAAGGAGACAGGAATGGAAGGAGTAATTGTATACACAATGTTTATGTAGTAATTTCCAGCCTTGTTTTCTACTATCTGTCTCCTTCTGTGACCCCCTTCTCATGTTTATGACCTCTTCTTTATTATCTTTATACACACAGAGGTTCACGTAAGATTTGCTCATTTGTACATGCATTTAGGGCTGACTACTTGAGTTTCCTAGGCTCATTCATGGGGAAGACTGATTAGTGTCTCTCAGTAGCCATTAATCACCTACAGTAGCTCTTCATCTAGAAGTGACATGTTGTGAGATTTGCACAATGGCATGTTTTGGTCTTCTGCTGTTGTCCTTATGCAGGTCTTGTTTTAGGTGATCATATTGTTGAAATATTGTGAATGCAGCTTCCCTGTCATATTTGAAAGACATTATCTTGAAGTCAATGTCTTAGTCCTCAGGCTCATACATCCAACAGCTATGTTGGATTTGGGCTACCTATGACCTGTTTTCTCTGTATTGAACAGTTTTGTATTTCTGTAGTAGTTTCCATGTGCTACAGAAAGAAACATCTATGATGAGGATAAGAAGTTTATCTGTGGGGACAAGGATAGGTTTTTATTTTTTTTTTAATATTTTTTATTACATATTTTCCTCAATTACATTTCCAATGCTATCCCAAAAGTCCCCCATAGCGCCCCCCACTTCCCTACCCACCCATTCCCATTCTTTTGGCCCTGGCATTCCCCTATATTGGGGCATATAAAGTTTGCAAGTCCAATGGGCCTCTCTTTCCAGTGATGGCCAACTAGGCCATCTTTCGATACATATGCAGCTAGAGACAAGAGCTCCGGGGTACTGGTTAGTTCATCATGTTGTTCCAACTATAGGGTTGCAGATCCCTTTAGCTCCTTGGGTACTTTCTCTAGCTTCTCCATTGGGAGCCCTGTGATACATCCAATAGCTGACTGTGAGCATCCACTCCTGTGTTTGCTAGGCCCCGGCATCATCTCACAAGAGACAGCTATATTTGGGTCCTCTCAGCAAAATCTTGCTAGTGTATGCAATGGTGTCAGCGTTTGGAAGCTGATTATGGGATGGATCCCTGGATATGGCAGTCTCTAGATGGTCCATCCTTTCGTCGCAGCTCCAAACTTTGTCTCTATAACTCCTTCCATGGGTGTTTTGTTCCCACTTGTAAGAAGGGGCACAGTGTCCACACTTTGGTCTTCATTCTTCTTGAGTTTCATGCGTTTAGCAAATTGTATCTTATATCTTGGGTATCCTAAGTTTTGGGCTAATATCCACTTATCAGTGAATACATATTGTGTGAGTTCCTTTGTGATTGTGTTACCTCACTCAAGATGATGCCCTCCAGGTCCATCCATTTGGCTAGGAATTTCATAAATTCATTCTTTTTAATAGCTGAGTAGTACTCCATTGTGTAAATGTACCATAATTTCTGTATCCATTTCTCTGTTGAGGGGCATCTGGGATCTTTCCAGCTTCTGGCTATTATAAATAGGGCTGCTATGAACATAGTGGAGCATGTGTCCTTCTTACCGGTTGGGACATCTTCTGGATATATGCCCAGGAGAGGTATTGCTGGATCCTCCAGTAGTACTATGTCCAGTTTTCTGAGGAACCGCCAGACTGATTTCCAGAGTGGTTGTACAAGCTTGCAATCCCACCAAGAATGAAGGAGTGTTCCTCTTTCTCCACATCCTCGCCAGCATCTGCTGTCACCTGAATTTTTGATCTTAGCCATTCTGACTGGTGTGAGTTGGAATCTCAGCGTTGTTTTGATTTGCATTTCCCAGATGATTAAGGATGTTAAACATTTTTTTAGGTGGTTCTCGGCCATTCGGTATTCCTCAGGTGAGAATTCTTTGTTCAGTTCTGAGCCCCATTTTTTAATGGGGTTATTTGACTTTCTGGAGTCCACCTTCTTGAGTTCTTTATATATATTGGATATTAGTCCCTTATCTGATTTAGGATAGGTGAAGATCCTTTTCCAATCTGTTGGTGGTTTTTTTGTCTTATTGACCTTGCAGAAGCTTTTGCCTTGCAGAAGCTTTGCAGTTTCATGAGGTCCCACTTGTCAATTCTCGATCTTATAGCACAAGCCATTGCTGTTCTATTGCAGCATTTTTCCCCTGTGCCCATATCTTCAAGGCTTTCCCCCACTTTCTCCTCTATAAGTTTCAGTGTCTCTGGTTTTATGTGAAGTTCCTTGATCCACTTAGACTTGACCTTAGTACAAGGAGATAGGAATGGATCGGTTCGCATTCTTCTACATGGTAAAAACCAGTTGTGCCAGCACCATTTGTTGAAAATGCGGTCTTTCTTCCACTGGATGGTTTTAGCTCCCTTGTGGAAGATCAAGTGACCGTAGGTGTGTGGGTTCATTTCTGGGTCTTCAATTCTATTCCATTGGTCTATTTGTCTGTCACTATACCAGTACCACACAGTTTTTATCACAATTGCTCTGTAGTAAAGCTTTAGGTCCGGCATGGTGATTCCAACAGAGGTTCTTTTATCCTTGAGAAGAGTTTATGCTATCCTAGGTTTTTTGTTATTCCAGATGAATTTGCAGATTGCACTTTTTAATTCATTGAAGAATTGATTTGGAATTTTGATGGGGATTGCATTGAATCTGTAGATTGCTTTTGGCAAGATAGCCATTTTTACAATGTTGATCCTGCCAATCCATGAGCATGGGAGATCTTTCCATCTTCTGAGATCTTCTAGAATTTCTTTCTTCAGAGACTTGAAGTTTTTATTATACAGATCTTTCACTTCCTTATTTAGAGTCACACCAAGATATTTTATATTATTTGTGACTATTGAAAAGCTTGTTGTTTCCCTAATTTCTTTCTCAGCCTGTTTATTCTTTGTGTAGAGAAAGGCCATTGATTTGTTTGAGTTAATTTTATATCCAGATACTTCACCAAAGCTGTTTATCAGGTTTAGGAGTTCTCTGGTGGAATTTTTAGGGTCACTTATATATACTATCATATCATCTGCAAAAAAGTGATATTTTGACTTCATCTTTTCCAATTTGTATCCCTTTGATCTCCTTTTGTTGTCGAATTGCTCTGGCTAAGACTTCAAGTACAATGTTGAATAGGTATGGAGAAAGTGGACAGCCTTGTCTAGTCCCTGATTTTAGAGGGATTGCTTCAAGCTTCTCACCACTTACTTTGATGTTGGCTACTGGTTTGCTGTAGATTGCTTTTATCATGTTTAGGTATGGGCCTTGAATTCCTGATCTTTCCAAGACTTTTATCATGAATGGGAGTTGGATCTTGTCAAATGCTTTTTCCTCATCTAACGAGATGACCATGTGGATTTTGTCTTTGAGTTTGTTCATATACTGGATTACGTTGATGGATTTCCGTATATTGAACCATCCCTGCATCCCTGGGATGAAACCTACTTGGTCAGGATGGATGATTGTTTTGATGTGTTCTTGGATTCGGTTAGCAAGAACTTTATTGAGGATTTTTGCATCAATATTCATAAGGGATATTGGTCTGAAATTTTCTATCTTTGTTGGGTCTTTTTGTGGTTTAGGTATCAGAGTAATTGTGGCTTCATAGAATGAGTTGGGTAGAGTACCTTCTGTTTCTATTTTCTGGAATAGTTTGTGAAGAACTGGGATTAGATCTTCTTTGAAGGTCTGATTGAACTCTGCACTAAACCCATCTGGTCCTGGGCTTTTTTTGGTTGGGAGACTATTAATGACTGCTTCTATTTCTTTGGGGGATATAGGGCTGTTTAGATCAATAACCTGATCTTGATTCAACTTTGGTACCTGGTATCTGTCTAGGAACTTCTCCATTTCATCCAGGTTCTCCAGTTTTGTTGAGTATAGCCTTTGGTAGAAGGATCTGATGGTGTTTTGGATGTCTTCAGGATCTGTTGTTATGTCTCCTTTTTCATTTCTGATTTCGTTAATTAGGATGCTTTCCCTGTGCCCTCTAGTGAGTCTGGCTAAGGGTTTATCTATCTTGTTGATTTTCTCAAAGAACCAGCTCCTTGATTGGTTGATTCTTTGAATAGTTCTTCTTGTTTCCACTTGGTTGATTTCGCCCCTGAGTTTGATTATTTCCTGCCGTCTACTCCTCTTGGGTGATTTTGCTTCTTTTTGTTCTAGTGCTTTTAGGTGTGTTGTCAAGCTGCTAATGTGTGCTCTCTCTAGTTTCCTTTTGGAGGCACTCAGAGCTATGAGTTTTCCTCTTAGAAATGCTTTCATTGCATCCCATAAGTTTGGGTATGTTGTGGCTTCATTTTAATTGAACTCTAAAAAGTCCTTAATTTCTTTCTTTATTCCTTCCTTGACCAAGGTATCATTGAGAAGAGTGTTGTTCAGTTTCCACGTGAAGGTTGGCTTTCTATTATTTATTTTGTTATTGAAGATCAGCCTTAGTCCATGGTGATCTGATAGGATGCATGGGACAATTTCAATATTTTTGTATCTGTTGAGGCCTGTTTTGTGACCAATTATGTGGTCAATTTTGGAGAAGGTACCATGAGGTGCTGAGAAGAAGGTATATCCTTTTGTTTTAGGATAGAATGTTCTGTAGATATCTGCCAGATCCATTTGTTTCATAACTTCTGTTAGTTTCACTGTGACCCTGTTTAGTTTCTGTTTCCATGATCTGTCCATTGGTGAAAGTGGTATCTACTATTATTGTATGAGGTGCAATGTGTGCTTTGAGATTTACTAAAGTTTCTTTAATGAATGTGACTGCCTTTGTATTTGGAGCATAGATATTCAGGATTGATAGTTCCTCTTGGAGGATTTTACCTTTGATGAGTATGAAGTGCCCCTCCCTGTCTTTTTTGATGACTTTGGGTTGGAAGTCAATCTTATCAGATATTAGAATGGTTACTTCAGCTTGTTTCTTCATACCATTTGCTTGGAAAATTGTTTTCCAGCTTTTCATTCTGAGGTAGTGTCTATCTTTTTCTCTGAGATGAGTTTCCTGTAAGCAGCAAAATGTTGGGTCTTGTTTGTGTAGCCAGTGTGTTAGTCTATGTCTTTTTATCGGGGAGTTGAGTCCATTGATATTAAGAGATATTAAGGAAAATTAATTGTTGTTTCCTGTTATTTTTGTTGTTTAAGTTGGCATTCTATTCTTGTGGCTGTTTTCTTTTAGGTTTGTTGAGGGATTACCTTCTTGTTGTTTCTAGGGCATGGTTCCCGTCCTTGTATTTTTTTTTTCTGTTATTATCCTTTGAATGGCTGGATTCCTGGAGAGATAATGTGTGAATTTGATTTTGTCATGGAATACTTTGGTTTCTCCATCTATGTTAATTGAGAGTTTGGCTGGGTATAGTAGCCTGGGCTGGAATTTGTGTTCTTTTAGTGTCTGTATAACATCTGTCCAGGATCTTCTGGCTTTCATAGTCTCTGGTGAAAATCTGGTGTAATTCTGATAGGCTTGCCTTTATATGTTACTTGGCCTTTTTCTCTTACTGCTTTTAGTATTCTATCTTTATTTAGTGCATTTATTGTTCTGATTATTATGTGTTGGGAGGTATTTCTTTTCTGGTCCAGTCTATTTGGAGTTCTGTAGGCTTCTTGTATGTTCATGGGCATCTCTTTCTTTAGATTTGGGAAGTTTTCTTCTATAATTTTGTTGAAGATGTTTGCTGGTCCTTTGAGTTGAAAATCTTCATTCTCATCCACTCATATTATCCATAGGTTTGGTCTTCTCATTGTGTCCTGTATTTCCTGGATGTTTTGAGTTAGGATCTTTTTGCATTTTCCATTATCTTTGATTGTTGTGCCGATGTTCTCTATGGAATCTTCTGCACCTGAGATTCTCTCTTCCATCTCTTGTATTCTGTTGCTGATGCTCACATTTATGGTTCCAGATTTCTTTCCTAGGGTTTCTAACTCCAGTGTTGCCTCATTTTGAGTTTTCTTTATTGTGTCTACTTCCCTTTTTAGGTCTAGTATGGTTTTGTTCATTTCCATCATCCGTTTGGATGTGTTTTCCTGTTTTTCTTTAAGGATTTCTACCTGTTTGATTGTGTTATCCTGTTTTTCTTTAAGGACTTGTAACTCTTTAGCCATGTTCTCCTGTAATTCTTTAAGTGAGTTATTAAAGTCCTTCTTGATGTCCTGTACCATCATCATGAGATATGCTTTTAAATCCAAGTCTAGCTTTTCAGGTGTGTTGGGGTGCCCTGTACTGGGCGAAGTGGGAGTGCTGGTATCTGATGATGGTGGGTGGTCTTGGTTTCTGTTAGTAAGATTTTTACGTTTACCTCTTGCCATCTGGTAATCTCTGGAGTTGTTATAGTTGTCTCTGTTTAGAGATTGTTCTTCTGGTGATTCTGATTACCATCTATCAGCAGACCTGGGAGACAGGCTCTCTCCTCTGAGTTTCAGTGATTAGAGCACTCTCTGCTGACAAGCTCTCCTCTTAAAGGGAAGGTGTACAGATATCTGGTGTTTGGACCTCCTCCTGGCCGAAGAAGAAGGCCCAAAACAGGACCTTTCCCAGATGCTGTGTTGCTTTTGCAGGTCACAGAAGCTGTCAGCTTCTGTGGTGC
The DNA here is from genome assembly GCF_978045245.1 of Mus caroli. Lineage (NCBI taxonomy): Eukaryota > Metazoa > Chordata > Mammalia > Rodentia > Muridae > Mus > Mus caroli. The sequence continues at coordinate 39,607,012 of NW_028227260.1, read as the reverse complement.
ACACTCTCACCTGTGCAGACTAAGTTCCTAAGTTCGGCAGAGTCCTGGATCCAAGATGGCACTCCCTGCTCCTGAGGCAGAGGGCTCCAGTGCAGGGCAGACCACTGTCTTCCGGCTGGGAGGGTGCTGGATGTCTGCGGCCCCAAAAGGGTGCTGCCTCAGCGGCTCTGTGGCTCCCGCCTGTCCCAGAAGCTTTCTGCCTCTGTGATGCACACTCTCACCTGTGCAGACTAAGTTCCTAAGTTTGGCGGAGTCCTGGAGCCAAGATGGAGCTCCTGTGCAGGGCGGACCACTGTCCTCTGGTTTAGGTTTTTAGAATGTACATAGAAATTATACTTGTTTATGAACATAGAAGGGACTGAAGTAACTTGCAGCCTTATAGGAGGAACAACAATATGAACCAACTATACCCGTAAAGCTCGCAGGGACTAAACCACCAACCAGAGTATACACACATGGAGGGACCCTAGGATTTAGCTGCATATGTAACAGAAGATGGCCTTGTTGAGCATCAGTGAGAGGAGAGGCCCTTGGTCCTGAGAAATCTTGATGCCCCAGTGCAGGGGAATGCCAGGACAGGGAAGTGGGAGTAGATGGGCTGGTGAGCAGGGTGGAGGGAGTGGAATAGCAGGTTTTCAGAGGGGAAACCAGGAAAGGGGATAACATTTGAAACGTAAATAAAGAAAATATCTAATAAACAAGAGAACAAGACAACAGTAGGTTCGGAGTTAGCTAGTGATAGTTGTTTAGGTTTGCATTACTTGGCAAAAATCTCCTTCTACTGAGCAAGCCTTAAGTCCAGTTAGAAAGATGTTGGTTACCACTAAGATATAAGTGGCACTATTGCACCATTCAGGAATTTTTGCCAAGTTGGTCATTGTTATGTTTCAAAGGCTCCACATTTTGGTAGGAATATTGATAGTTTTCTTTTAAGGGATACACCTTTGGATAGTAAGAGAGCTAGTTGTCATAATAAAGACATCCAGGTTAGTTTTGGCTCAGCTCCTTTTATTTTTCCACTTAAAGATTTTTTTTAAATTAGGTATTTTCTTCATTTACATTTCCAATGTTACTCCAAAAGTCCCCCAAATACTCCCCACCCAGTCTGCTTCCCCCGTCCCACTTCTTGGCCCTGGCATTCCCCTATACTGAGGCATATGAAGTTTGCAAGACCAATGGGCCTTTCTTTCCACTGATGGCCGAGTAGGTCATCTTCTGATACATAGGCAGCTTGAGACACAGGCTCCAGAGGGTACTGGTATATCATATTGTTGTTCCATCTATAGGTTTGCAGACCCCTTTAGCACCTTGGGTACTTTCTCTAGCTCCTCCATTGGGGGTCCTATGATCCATCCAATAGCTGACTCTGAGCATCCACTTATGTGTTTGCTATGCCCCCGCATAGTCTCACAAGAGACAGCTATATCAGGGTCCTTTCAGGAAAATCTTGCTGGTGTGTGCAATGGTGTCAGTGTTTGGAGGCTGATTATGGGATGGATCCCCGGGTGGGGTAGTCTCGAGATGGTCCATCCTTTTACCTCCGCTCCAATCTTTGTCTCTGTAACTCCTTCCATGGGTGTTTTGTTCCCAATTCAAAGAAGGGGCAAAGTGTCTACACTTTTGTCTTCATTCTTCTTGAGTTTCATGTGTTTTGAAAATTGTATCATGTATCTTGGGTGTTCTAAGTTTCTGGGCTAATATCCACTTATCAGTGAGTGCATATCACGTGAGTTCTTTGGTGATTGGGTTAACTCACTCATTATGATGCCCTCCAGATCCATCCACTTGCCTAGGAATTGCATAAATTCATTCCTTTTAATGGCTGAGTAGTACTCCATTCTGTAAATGTACCACATTATTTGTATCCATTCCTCTGTTGAGGGGCATCTGGGTTCCTTCCAGCTTCTGGCTATTACAAATAAGGCTGCTATGAACATAATTGAGTATGTGTCCTTCTTACCTGTTGGAACATTTTCTGGATATATGCCCAGGAGAGGTATTGCGGGATCCTCCAGTAGTACTATATCCAATTTTGTGAGGAACCGCCAGACTGATGATTAAGGATGCTGAACATTTTTTCAGGTGCTTCTCAGCCATTCAGTATTCCGCAGGTGAGAAATATTTGTTTAGCTCTGAGCCCAATTTTTTAATGGAGTTATATGATTTTTCTGGAGTCAACCTTCTTGAGTTCTTTATATATATATTGGATATTAGTCCCCTATCTGATATAGAAGAGGTAAAGATCCTTTCCCAATCTGCTGGTGGCCTTTTTGTCTTATTGACGGTGTCTTTTGCCTTACACAAGCTTTGCAATTAATTTTATGAGGTCCCATTTGTTGATTCTCTATCTTACAGCACAAGTGATTGCTGTTCTATTCAAAAATTTCCACCTGTGCCCATATCTTCGAGGCTTTTCTCCATTTTCTCCTCTATAAGTTTCATTGTCTCTGGTTTTATGTGGAGTTCCTTGATCCACTTAGATTTGACCTTAGTACAAGGAGATAGGAATGGTTCATTTCTCATTCTTCTACATAATAACCGCCAGTTGTGCCAGCACCATTTGTTGAAAATGCTGTCTTTCTTCCACTGGATGGTTTTAGCTCCCTTGTCAAAGATCAAGTGACCAGAGGTGTGTGGGTTCATTTCTGGGTCTTCAATTCTATTCCATTGGTCTACTTGTCTGTCACTATACCAGTGCCATGCAGTTTTGTTTTTTTATTTTTCTGTTTGTTTGTTTTTTTCACAATTGCTCTATAGTAGAGCTTTAGGTCAGGAATGATTATTCCACCAGAGGTTCTGTTAACCTTGAGTAGAGTTTTGCTATCCTAGGTTTTTTTGTTATTCCAGATGAATTTCCAGATTGCCCTTTCCAATTCGTTGAAAAATTGAGTTGGAATTTTGATGGAGATTGCATTCGATCTATAGATTGCTTTTGGCAAGATAGCCATTTTTACTATATTGATCCTGCCCATCCATGAGCATGGGAGATCTTTCCATCTTCTGTGATCTTCTTTAATTTCTTTCTTTAGAGACTGGAAGTTTTTATCATACAGATCTTTCACTTCCTTAGTTACATTCCCGCCATGGTATTTTATATTATTTGTGACTATTGAGAAGGGTGTTGTTTCCCTAATTTCTCTCTCACCCTGTTTGTCCTTTGTGTAAACCCATTGACTTGTTTGGGTTAATTTTATATCTAGCTACTTCACTGAAGCTTTTTATCAGGTTTAGGAGTTCTCTGGTGGAATTTTTAGGGTCATTTATATATACAATTATATCATCTGCAACAAGTGACATTTTGACTTCTTCCATTCCAAATTTTATTCCCTTTATGTCCTTTTTGTTGTTGAATTTCTCTGGCTAGGACTTCAAGTTCAATGTTGAATAGGTAGGAAGAAAGTGGACAGCCTTGTCTAGTCCCTGATTTTAGTGGGATTGCCTCTAGCTTCTCAACATTTAATTTGATGTTGGCTCCTGGTTTGCTATAGATTGCTTTTATCATGTTTAGGTATGGGCCAGAATTCCTGAACTTTCCAAGACTTTTATGAATGGGTGTTGGATTTTGTCAAAAGCTTTCTCGGCATCTAAGGAAATGATCATGTGGTTTTTGTCTTTGAGTTTGTTTATATAATGGATTCTGTTGATGGATTTCTGTATATTAAACCATCCTTGCATCCCTGGAATGAAACCTACTTGGTCAGGATGGATGATTGTTTTGATGTGTTCTTGGATTTGGTTAGCGAGAATTTTATTGAGTATTTTTGCATAGATATTCATAAGGGAAATTGGTCTGAAGTTCTCTATCTTTGTTGGTCTTTCTGTGGTTTAGGTATCAGAGTAATTGTGGCTTCATAGAATGAATTGGGTATGGTACCTTCTGCTTCTATTTTGTGGAATAGTTTTTGAAGAACTGGAATTAGGTCTTCTTTGAAGGTCTGGTAGAACTCTGTACCAAAGTCATCTGGTCCTGGGCTCTTTTTGGTTGGGAGACTGTTACTGACTGCTTCTATTTCTTTAGGGGATATAGGACTGTTTAGATCATTAACTTGATCCTGATTTAACTTTGGTACCTTGTATCTGTCAAGAAATTTGTTCATTTAATCCACGTTTTCCAGTTTTGTTGAGTATAGCCATTTGGAGAAGGATCTCATGGTGCTTTGGATTTCTTCAGGATATGTTGTTATGTCTCCCTTTTCATTCCTGATTTTGTTATTTAGGATGCTGTCCCTGTGCCCTCTAGTGAGGTTGGCTAAGGGTTTTTCTATCTTGCTGATTTTCTCAAAGAACCAGCTCCTTGTTTGGTTGATTCTTTGAATAGTTCTTCTTGATTCCACTTGGTTGATTTCGCCCTTGAGTTTGATTATTTCCTGTCATCTACTCCACTTGGGTGAATTTTCTTCCTTTTGTTCTAGAGCTTTTAGGTGTGTTGTCAAGCTGCTAGTGTGTGCTGTCTCTAGTTTCTTTTTAGAGTCACCCAGAGCTATGAGTTTTCCTCTTAGAAATGCTTTCATTGTGTCCCATAAGTTTTGGTACATTGTGGCTTCATTTTCATTAAACTCTAAAAGGTCTTTAATTTCTTTCTTTATTCCTTCCTTGACCAAGTTATCACTGAGAGGAGTGTTGTTCAGTTTCCACGTAAATGTTGTCTTTCTATTATTTATGTTGTTATTAAATATCAGCCTTAGCCCATGGTGATCTGATTGGATGCATGGGACAATTTCAATATTTTTGTATCTGTTGTGGCCTGTTTTGTAACCAATTATATGGTCAGTTTTGGAGAAGGTACCATGAGGAGTTAAGAAGAAGGTGTATCCTTTTGTTTTAGGGTAAAATGTTCTGTAGATATCTGATAAATCCATCTGTTTGATAATTTCTGTTAGTTTCACTGTTTAGTTTCTTTTTCAATGATCTGTCCATTGATGAGAGTGGAGTGTTGAATTCTCCCACTATTATTGTGTGAGGTGCAATGTGTGGTTTGAGCTTTACTAAAGTCTTTTTAATCAATGTGGTTGCCCTTGCACTTGGAGCGTAAATATTCAGAATTGAGAGTTCCTCTTGGAAGATTTTACCTTTGATGAGTATGAAGTACCCCTCCTTGTCTTTTTTGATAACTTTGGGTTGGAAGTTATTCTATTTGATATTAGAATGGCTACACCAGCTTGTTTCTTCAGATCATTTGCTAGGAAAATTTTTTTCCACCCTTTCACTCTGAGGTAGTGTCTGTCTTTTTTGCTGTGATGGGTTTCCTGTAAGCAGCAAAATGTTGGCTCTTGGTTTTATAGCCAGTCTGTTAGTCTATGTCTTTTTATTGGGGAATTGAGTCCATTGATATTAAGAGATATTAAGGAAAAGTAATTGTTGCTTCCTATATATTTTTTTTTGTTGTTGTTAGAGTTGGCATTCCGTTCTTGTAGCTGTCTTCTTTTAGGTTTGTTGAAAGATTACTTTCTTGCTTTTTCTAGGACGTGGTTTCCATTCTTGTATTTTTTTTTTCTCTTTCTTTTTTTCTGTTATTATCCTTTGAAGGGCTGGATTCATGTAAAGATGTGAGAGTTTGGTTTTGTCGTGGAATACTTTGGTTTCTCCATCTATGGTAATTGAAAATTTGGCTGGGTATAGTAGCCTGGGCTGGCATTTCTGTTCTCTTAGTGTCTGTATAACATCTGTCTAGGATCTTTTGGTTTTATAGTCTCTGGTGAAATGTCTGGTATAATTCTGATAGGCCTGTTTTTATATGTTACTTGACCTTTTCCCCTTCCTGGTTTTAATATTCTATCTTTATTTAGTGCATTTGTTGTTCTGATTATTACGTGTCAGGAGGAATCTCTTTTCTGGTCCAGTCTATTTGGAGTTCTGTAGGATTCTTGTATGGTCATGGGCATCTCTTTCTTTAGGTTTGGGAAGTTTTCTTCTATAATTTTGTTGAAGATATTTGCTGGCCCTTTAAGTTGAAAATATTCATTCTCATCTACTCCTATTATCTTTAGGTTTGGTCTTCTCATGGTGTCCTGGATTCCTCGATGTTTTGATCTTTTTGCATTTTCCATTATCTTTGATTGTTGTGCTGATGTTCTCTATGGAATCTTCTGCACCTGAGATTCTCTCTTCCATCTCTTGCATTCTGTTGCTGATGCTCACATCTATGGTTCCAGATTTCTTTCCTAGGTTTTCTATCTACAGTGTTGCCTCACTTTGTGTTTTCTTTATTGTGTCTACTTCCCTTTTTAGGTCTAGTATGGTTTTGGTCGTTTCTATCACCTGTTTGGATGTGTTTTCCTGTTTTTCTTTAAGGACTTGTATCTCTTTAGTAGTGTTCTCCTGTATTTATTTAAGTGATTTCTTAAAGTCCTTCTTGATGTCCTCTACCATCATCATGAGATATGCTTTTAAACCCAGGTCTAGCTTTTCAGGTTTGTTGGGGTACCCAGGTCTAGCTGGGGTGGGAGTGCTGGGTTCTGATGACGGTGAGTGGTCTTGTTTTCTGTTAATAAAATTCTTATATTTGCCTTTTGCCATCTGGTAATCTCTGGAGTTAGTTGTTATAGTTGTCTCTGGTTAGAGCTTGTCCCTCTCATGATTCTGTTAGTCTGTATCAGCAGATCTGGAGGACTAGCTCTCTCCTGAGTTTCAATGGTTAGAGCACTCTCTTCAGTCAAGCTCTCCTCTTGCAGGGAAGGTGGACAGATATCTGGTGTTTGAACCTGCCTCCTGGCAGAAGATGAAGGCCCGAACTAGGGCTTGTCCCAGAATCTGTGTAGCTTCTGTAGCCCACACCCTCACCTGGGCAGAGTATTCTTGAAGGGATCTGGGAACCAAGTCATCTCCCCCAGATGCTGTGGCAAAGCCCTCCTGGGTGGGCTGGATACCTCTCCTCTGCCAGGGAAGGTGCCAGGAGGTCTGGAGCTCGAAACAAGGTCTGCCCCTGAAGCTCTGTGGCTTCTGCCTGTCCCAGAAGCTGTTAGCCTCTGCAGTCCACACCAGTCTTGGTGGAATCCAGGAACCCAAGATGGCTCCCCCAGATGCTGTGGTAAAGCCCGGCCGGGCGGGGCAGACACCTCTCCTCTGTCAGGGAAGGTGCCCAGGTGTCTGGAGCCCGAAACAAGGTCTTCCCCAGAAGCTCTGTGGCTTCCCCCTGTCCCAGAACTGTTAGCCTCTGCAGTCCCACTCTCACCTGCACAGACCAGTTTTGGAGGAACCTGGGAACCCAAGATGGCTCCCCCAGATGCTGTGGTAAAGCCCTCTCCTCTGGCAGGGAAGGTGCCCGGATGTCTGGAGCCTGAAATGTGGTTTGCCCCAGATGCTCTATGGCTTCTGCCTGACCCAGAAGCTGTTAGCTTCTGCAGTTCACACTCTTCCCTGTGCAGACTAGTCTAGGTAGAATCCTGGAACCAAGATGCCTCCACCAGATGCGGTGTCCGGCTCAGCTCCTTCTAATCCTATGATAGAATTCGAGTCTTGCCTTCAGTTTCTGGGAGGAAACCAAGGACATCTGAAATAGCCTATTATTTTAGAAGTCTTAAACTCCCTTAAGCAGGAAATGAATGCCTGCTGCTGGGATTTTATTGTCACTGTTGTTGTTATGGATCAGGGGTGAGAGGGTTGCATTATCACTCCAGTTGGTATAACCTTGTGAGTTTTTGTATGTGTACAGATGCACTCCTACATATTAGAATATGCACATTTAAGTAAATATAAATTAAAATATTTCCCTATAACTTTATTGGGTATGGGTGTAAAGTGACTAGAGTGGCCAAAAGAGAATATTAAATCACTTGGAAATGGATATAAAGATAGTTCTTAGCTATGTGGCAACTAGAAATGGAATCTGAGTTCTCTAGAAGAGCAACCAGTGCTCTTATCCACTGCACTATCATTCTATCTCCATTTAGGCGTTTTCAAACTTCCTTAATGTTTTTTAATCTCTCTTCCCTCTCTTCTACCTATGTTACATTCCATCTCTCCTCAACAAATTTTTCTCATTTCCCCTCCATAGGACCCGTGTCCAACTGGCGTCCTCTATAGAGATCCTTCACCCATACCTTTTTTCTCACAATTTTATCCTATTAATATTTAAAATGAATGTGATATATTGAAGTCAGAAAATAAGTCTAGATAGTGTACAATACAAGTTTTATTTGACTATATTCAAAGGAGATCCTGCTGTCTTTAGTTATACAATATTATTTCCTAAGAGTGTGCACACACACACACACACACACTCACACATATATGTACAAACACATACACATGCACACTTATGTCCACAAAGACATATACGTGCACACATACATGCAGAAACACAAACACACTTGCACACATGCATATGCACACACATTTATGCACACAAGCATGCATGTGTGTGCACATGCAGAGTAACTAGATAGATAGATGAAAGATAAAACAAAACTTGTATTATCAATTTGTTGCTATTGTCAATATTTATGTAAAAATAAATGATTTCACTTTCTTAAAATCAAATTTTAACAACCCATTAAAACTATTTTTCACAAGCCATGAAATGCATTAATTTAGGCTGTAGGATTCCTTTTTTAAATATTGTAGACATAGTAATAAAGCAGTCACTACTAACTTCAGAAAATTACTGTCATTCTTATTCATTAGCACTTATTTTCACAGGCCTAGTTTAGACAACTCTAAAGCTATCTTCATTCTCTAAAAAGCAAAAACAAAAACAAAAAACTATTAATTTTGTATATTCATTAAAGGAAGCCTTCAATAACATGTCTTTATATTTATGTTTTTTTTCTTAGTATAATGTTCTCAAAGTAATTCCATTTTTTAAAAATATACTAGTTTTATATTACTTTGTACGCAAAATGATACTTCATTGTTTAGGTATATGACATTTTTGCTTACTGTTATTCAAAAGATAAACATAGGACCTGTTTCCAAATTGTGCTTAGTGTAAGTAAATTATTCTGTGAATATTCATGTGGAAGTTTTTATATGAGCATTTGTGATCTACTGTCTTGGGTACTTATCAAGGAGAGAGAAATTTCATGGTTCTATGGTAATTCTTTGTTTAACATTTTAAAGGACTAAAAAATTATTTTCCAAAGTGGCTGTGCCATTTGTCTAATGAATTCATTTTTAAAGCAATATTTTGTTGAAGCTATCTCACAAATTCTAGTATGTATGGAATATATTTTAGAATACTTAACTAAAATTTTGTATCATACTTCAACTCAGTATTATGTCTAATAATGAAGCTTTTTAGCTTAGCCTTGTACTACATTTGCTGCTTAGTAAACATATTTGGAGTGTTACATAACCTTGGCAATACTACATATTAATACAGGTATATATTTTAAATATTTTATGTGTCTATGTATGTGAGTGCAGGCATATACCACAGTGTAATCATGAGTAGGATTAGAGGACAACTCTGATGTTGGTCCATGAATTTCACCTTGTTTGAGGCAAGGTCTCTTGCTTTCTATTTTGCATACTCCAAGCCCATGAACCTTGAGATATTCTCCATTTTATACCTTCCTTCTTCACATATAATATGTTGGGACTACAAATGCTTGAACTATTGAGTCTAGCTTGATATGGGTTTACAGAATATGAACACAGGTCCTCATACTTGTATGGAAGGAATCTGACACATGGAGCCTTTTACCCAGTCCCTATTGATATATTATTAAATTAAAATTACCTTCTAAGATATTTTATAAGACTTCAAAATAAAAGGCCTTGTCATGTGTTTTATTTCAATAAGGGATTTTCCATAGCTGGAAATAAAAACAGATTAGGAATTTGAAATCCCATTTGACATTTAATAATTTATTTACTTTAGTCTGTTAAGTTACACTTCTGTTTTTCCTTCATACAATTCTCAGAGGCACTCTGAAAACTTTGTTAATTAATTCCATATTATCAGGAAAAAAACTTGAATAGTACAGGCTTACATACATTTTATGTTAGGTTTTATAAATGTATTTTATCATATTTTCCTGTGTTTAAAACTGGTCACATGTTCTATAAAGAAATATAATTTGATCTTGCTTTCATTTTTTTTTCAGGGGCATTTTGGGTTAATGTTTTATACCTGCCTCTACTCAGCGACCTGTAGAAAACATAAGGCTGAATATCCTTTAAATACTTTTATACAGTTCCTTTTCCCTGATGATTGTGTACAAAGTGAGTCACAAACGCACCCTTTTGTGTAAGAACATGACATACTATCTGGTATACTGAACACCCTCCCAAACAATCAAATATCTTTAAAATGAAATAGTAAATCTTTGTTAAGTGCAGACTTGTATAATCAAGCAGAAGCAGAAAAACTTATCTTGATCCTTGTATGTAACCAAAACCACATATTTTACCCATTCTTTCCTTGCAGAATTTTGAAATGAAATGACAAGGTGGAAGGTGAGTAGAGATAAAAAATAAACATCATAAGGATGCAAAGAGATCTGACACTAAGAGGTTCTAAGTGTGTACTTTCCTTAGAAACAGAAAAGAAGAGGAGAATACAATAAAATCCCATGGAATAAAGTAAGGTCTCCCTTCATACTCTTCCTTCCATAAAGTATAGGCTAACTTATTGTCTTTGCTTTGAATGAAGTACTTTGTGGATGGTAAAGCAGATATTAATTGATGCCTATACTAAAAAAAAAAAATTCATTCAACTTGAGGGACTTGCTGATTAGATCATAGTAAATTGATGTTTTCTGAGAGCCAACAAAAACTTCTTGGTCTATGTTTTCATTGCTCAAAACTATACATAAGCTTAGAACAACTATCTACATGTGATTGGAGCTTTGATCACAGGCTTCCTCATGTTAGCACCAAATTAAAAATCTTTCTTATTCAGGAGGCCTTTCTCAATATTTTGAGACCATCTACATTATATTATTACATAGATATCTCTAACATGAATTCTTATCTCACCAAAATGTGTGTTTTCAAAGCCACCTAGGATGTAAGAGCAAATATTCTAGGAGGGTAGTTTTACAGGATACATATTTTTTATGGGAATGGGCTTCAATTTTCTTTGTGATAAGTCAAAAATGCCATTCATATTTAAGGAAACAGTATTACAAAAAGCTTTGAACCACCAAAATAGGGATACCATTAATTTGTCTTCCACAACTTGCATGTTACTATGGGCACTATTAAGTAGCAAAAGTGTCAAATGCCAACCACATGTCTCTTCCATAACCTAGTACAATAATGTTACTACTTGACTTTGCATTAGATCATCAAGGGGCTTATTTAAGAATTAGAACTTGGAGAGAGAAAGAATGAACATTTGGAAAACAAGACAGTTCAAACTCCACCTTTGTGTGTGTCTTGAAACATTACCTGCACTGTCCTATGTAGGGTGGGTAAATGTTGGTGTGATGTTACTCATCAATTATAATTGCTCACATTGTTCCTTCCAAAATCTAAAGGAGATTGACAGAGCAGAACCCACACAATGGATAAAAGCTTATAAAACTCTAATTTCAATCTTTACTGTATAGACTATTGTGCTTTTTTAACAGCTAAAAATTCAAAATGAATTATAAAAAAACTAGTTCTCTAATTCTCTACAGAGTTAAAAGTAGAATGTTTCCAAGTTATCTTTCATATTTTCCTTTATGGCTTGTAGCACTATGGATGTCAGGAACTCAATTTATTTTCTTTTCAGGTATGTATATTCTAAGTCCTTTTTCACCTGGTCCATGTCATATTCACCATTCTGTCACATTTTGACTCATTTTAATAATGCAGTGAAACATGCAGTGATGTGATAATAAATAGATGTAGTCTCTTGATCCAGATTACTTATTAAATCCCTTCATTTCTCTTTTGCAAAGACATTTGATGGGTAAACTTGAAGTTGTCTCAGTGTCACTTCTAGTAAACATGGTAGAACAGAATCTAGAAAACAGTAAAAACAACTATCTATGAACTATTTCAAATTATTTTTCTATTTATTTCTTACATTATTGTTCTTTAAAAGGGATCAGATACCTGATGCTATTTCCTATTGGATTCTAGGGAAACTTATATAGAAGAAACTTTAGGAGCCACCTATAGATATGCAAGGTTTTGATGCTAAAGAGAAAATGAGCTTAGATATTTAAATGTTCAGGGATAACAATGTCACACTACTAATTCTATCTGGACACATTGTGCTATGTATATTTATTTTGATGTTTGCAAATCATTGAAGACACAATTCAATACCATTTCTCACTTTTAAAATTGCACAATTTGGCAGTCATGTTGATTGGATCATGATTAAAGAAATACTGTAAAAATTAACTTCACCTCCACATGTGGGCTTAAGATACTTGTTTGATAGCATTTTATATTGCTGCCTTATGCTTTTGAGGGCAGGCTATGAGAGCAAGCTCATTGAGTTTGTGAATAATGTCAGTTGCGTCACTGAGTATTATTAATGTAGCTTTTGTGCTTCCTTCACCCTAGAATTCTACACAACTTCAAGGGCTCAGAAAGCTTTGCCAAATACCTCCTGACTTCCTAGCAATTGGGATTTCATTAATGTTGATGTTTCATTTCCTCTTTCAATCTCAAAGGCATTATTAACATCTCTTTTCCTGGTTTAATTTGGTACCAAGATCCTGGAAAATCTACACAGGGGAGGTTTGCCCCCACTAAAAAGCATCTGCAAAAGGCTTGTTAAATCAGTTTGCCTAACAATGTGATTCTTTTTTCTGTTCCCCAAACTGATACTTTCCACATGCAAGGCAGGTAGGCATCCTCTTCAAAGAACTTTATGCACGAATTGGATACAGTGTAAAATGAATCAACTGCCCATTTGCTGTTCTTGCTTACTTCAGAATATCTTTGATAAGAAAGGCGCCATGCTTATCTACAAATGTAGAAAACAGCCAAGGAAAGATTGGAGGGGAAATTTCATTAAAAGTAATGAGAGTATAGACTTGAATAAGTTTCATAACTCTTGATTATTTGATCCTTCATTTGATAGAGTTGTAAGCTGCTACAGCACTATAGAGAAAAAGCATTTCTAGATCTGATTTCTAGAATCTTTTCCCCTCAAATTAAGAACTCTCTCCCGCCAAGCTGCCCTTCCTCCCTCCCCCTCCCCCTCTCTCTGTGTGCTTGTTACACTCTGACACACACAGACACAGACACAAACACACACACATTCCTATTTACCAGATAAATTTTTAGAAGAAGTTCAATGATTCAGCTATTTGTCAACCACTATACTATGGTGAGGATATTGTACAGCAGTACTTCACAACCTGTGGATTACATCCACTTTGGGAGTCACACTTCAGATATCCTGCACACCAGACATTTACATTACTATTCAGAACAGTAGCAAAATTAGAGTTATGAAGTAGCAAAAAATAATTGTATGGTTTGTGGGTCACCACAACGTGAAGAAATGTGTTAAAGGGACACAGCATTTGGAATGGTGAGAACATTGTCTTAGAGCCTGAAGACACTCAAGGCTGCCTCATATTCATTTTATCTTACAGATGATAAACTATGAAGCATACTTTGCACACTCATAGTTAACCTCACCAGGCCTTTGGCCAATTTTTATGGCAACAATTTACAATGCCTTCTGCCAAATTAACCTTTGGTTTGTTTTAAGACAGAGTTTCCTTTTGTGACTGGAGGTGGACTTAAAATTGCACCATGATCGCGTGTAGCCTTTAAGTTATGATCCTCCTGACCCAGGCTTTCACATTCTGGGTTACAGTCATGTGCTACCATATACAGATCTCATTGAAAATATTTATTGAGATTTTTCAATACATTATTCTGCTATAATTTAATGAATTAAATATATTATTTAATAATTTCTTTTTTTAATTTATTTTTTATTAGGTATTTTCCTCGTTTACATTTTCAATGCTATCCCAAAAGTCCCCCATACCTACCCCACCAATCCCCTACCCACCCACTCTCCCTTTTTGGCCCTGGGGTTCCCCTGTACTGGAGCATATAAAGTTTGCAAGTCCAATGGGTCTCTCTTTGCAGTGATGGCCAACTAGGCCATCTTTTGATACATATGCAGCTAGAGACAAGAGCTCCGGGGTACTGGTTAGTTCATATTGTTGTTCCACCTATAGGGTTGCAGTTCCCTTTAGCTCCTTGGGTAATTTCTCCAGCTCCTCCATTGGGGGTTTCATACATGTGCAATATGCATTCTTAGTACTCAGGCAAAAACCACACTTCCTTCCTCTGAACCTGTGTCAATACCACCTCCTTCAGGCACATTTTCCTCCTCTTATAGTTTTCTATTGTTCGTGACCCATTGAAGTTAATTAGGACTGTCTCTAGTCATAGCTTGGGATGAATCATTATATCCTCGTGGGATCATGAGTTGATATAGAACTGAAGACAGTGACTCTGCTCTTCCAGAATCTATCATTAATAAATAGTCTAACAAGAAAGGGAAGAGTCTCATGAGTACCTCTACCATCCACAACTAACTATTGTTGGAGCCAGTCATGTACAGGCTCCATGCAAGTAACCATAATTGTTGCATATTTATGACTTCGATGGCTATGACACTTCTAGAAGGTGGCATTTCTCAGCCCTGCTCTCTATATTCTGATTTCTATAGACTTTTTGGTCCCTTTCCTAAAAGCAGTATTTCATGAGTATTAGCTGGGGTGGTAAACAATTTTTGTTGTTGTTGTTGTTTTGGGTTTTTTTTTTTTTTTTTTTTTTTTGGTTTGGTTTGGTTTGATTTGTTTGGTTTTGGTTTTTGGATTTTTTGTAACCTTGAATTCTCAAATGTCACGTTTTCTCAGTATCTTCGGTACTATAAGACTGCATTTAGCATTTTTTGTTGTTTCAATCTGTGTGCACAGAGGGAATATCTTTTCATCTTCTATTGACATCCTCAGTATTGTTCCTTGGTGTCTTATATTTTCAAAGCATTCTTGGTTAGTTATACTATCACTTATTTTCCTCTTTTTCTTTCTCTTTCTCCTTCTCCTCCTATTTTGGTTATTATTGTAAATGAGATTGTTTCCTAGATTTTCTTTTTTAGCATGTTGGTTGGTCACTGATGTATTTGAAGGCTAGTGATTTTTGTCTGAACATTTTGAATCCTACCAAATTGTTAATTGGATATATCAGCTGTAAGAGAGTTTTGGTGGAATATTTAGGACATAATATGTTTAAAACCATATCATCTGCATATAGGAACACTTTGATCTCTTCTTTAATATTTATAAACTCTTTTTCTCCTTCATTGTCTTAGCACTAACCAAGACTTCAAGTTCTCTGGTAATTAAGGATGAAAAGGGTGGATAACTCTTTCTTATGACAATTCTTATATTTCTGTTTAGTTTCATTTTTTACTTTTATTTATTTATTATTATTGTTTTATTAGATAGTTTCTTTATTTACATGTCAAATGATATCCTGAAAGTTCCCTGTACCCTCCCCCGCCCTGACCCCCTACCCACCCACTCCCACTTCTTGGCCTTGGCGTTCTCCTGTACTGGGGCATATAAAGTTTACAAGACCTAGGGGCCTCTTTTCCCAATGATGGCCAACTAGGCCATCTTCTGCTACATAAGCAGCTAGAGACATGAGCTCAGGGGGTACTGGTTAGTTCATATTGTTGTTTCACCTATAGGGTTGCAGACCCCTTCAGCTCCATGGGTACTTTTTCTAGCTCCTTCATTGGAGGCCCTGTGTTCCATCCTATAGATTTGTGAACATCCACTTCTGTATTTGCCAGGCACTGGCATAGCCTCACAAGAGACAGCTATATTAGGCTTCTTTCAGCAAAATCTTGCTGGCTTATGCAAAAGCATCTGGGTTTGGTGGCTGATTATGGGATTTTTAGTTTCATATTGGCTATAATTTTGTCATACATATCATTTATTATGTTGAGGAATGTTGTCTCAATCTCTAGCTTATCTATAACTTTTGTTGTAAAGGAATGTTAGAATTTGGCAAGGATTTTTTTTTCTGTGTATTAAGATGATTATGTGACTTCAAATATGATGGATTATATGTATTAATTTATATGTTATTCTTGTACCTCTGGAATGAAGCCATTTTGATTATGTTGTGACCTGAAATTCAGTTTTCAGATACTATGTTGAAAATTTTTGCATGGATCCTAATAAGGGAAGTTGGTCTGTGTTTTTCTCTACTGGTGTCTTTATTTGGTATTGATATCAAAGTAATACTAGCTTCATTCAAAGATTTGGAACCATCCTTTTTTTCTCTTTCTATTTTATTAAATAACGTAGTAGTAATTATTTTACTTTGTTAATGGTCTAGTAGAATTTCCCAGTGACTCTATCTTCACCTCTAGATTTTAGTTAGAAGACCTTATTAGTGCTTCAGTTTCATTACTAGTTATATATATGTTGAAATTATATTTTAGTTGATTTAATTTTAGTCAGTCTGACAATGTTGACTTTCTTTTCTTTTTAGTTGGTTTTCCATATTTTTTAATTGGGTATTATCTTTGTTTCAATTTGAAATGTTACCCATTTTTCCTGGTTTCCCGCCCCACCTGGAAACCCCCAATCATCTGAGATTGTTATAAGATATTTTCAATTTAATGTGATAAATATTTTTTGCATTACACTATTATGTGTTTAAGTTTTACTTTTTCATTCTGAATTTTGTTAATGTGTGTCTGCTATCTCTTTTGTTTATTTTCTCCCAGTGTTTGTCAATTCTAATTAATTTCTCAAAGGATCAACTATGTTTTCATTGATTCTCGGTACTATTTTTTCTTTCATTAGTTTTTGTTTCAATCTTGATTATGGATTTGGAATTTGTTTTTTATTTAATTTTTCTAGGCCTTAAGGTACAACATTGACTTTTTTATTTGAGTTCTCACTGAATTTTTTAATGTAGACATGAAACATTACAAGCATTTCCTTTAATAGACTTTCTTTTGATTAATTTTTGTGTTCTATCATTTCCCAGAATTCCTATTTCCTATTCGATTTCTTCAGTGACCCATTCATCATTCAAAAGTGTGCTGTTTAAGCTCTTTGAGTTTGTATAATTGTTGAGGTATTGTTTTTTATTGACCACTAATTTTATTCCATTGTAGTCTAATAGATCCTATCTCAAGGTTTTATATATTTGTGTGGCTTACTTTGTGTCCTAATATGTGATCTGTTTTGGACAAGTTATCTTCTTTTCCTGAGAATAATATGTATTCATTAGTGTTTGAGTGGAATGTTTATTAACCTTCAATGTTTCATTTATTTGTCTGTCTATCTATCTGTCTATCTATCTATCTATCTATCTATCTATCTATCTATCTATCTATCTATCGATCTACCTACCTATTTATATTAGTGTCCATATGACCTATTTACTACTGCAAATGAGATTCTGAGGTCACCTACTATCACATATGTTAAAACTAATTTGTGGCTTTACATCTAGTAGCATTTGTCTTATGAAATTGGCTGCACCTGTGTTTACCATGTGTATATTTAGGATTGTAATGTCTTATTCAGATATTATTTCCTTGATGGGTGTGAACTGACTCTTTGTATAACATTTGTTAAGTTTTGGCTTTAAGTCTATTTTGTTGGTTATTAGAATATCATACATGCTGATTTTCTAGTTCCATTTGTTTGTAATATATTGTTACATTTTTTTGTGCTATGTTTCTATTTTTTTTTAAGAAGTGGTTCCTGGAAACACCTAAATGTAGAATTCTCTTTTATTATCCAACCTGTTAATCTATCTTTTTTATTGGGGTAAGTGATGCTATTAATATTCAGAGTCATTACTGAAGGTTTGGCACTGATTGCTGTCATTTTCTGGTGTTTGTTTCCTTAGTTCTGGTTTTCATAACTAGTATTCTGGGATCATTCATATATTCATTATCTTGGACATCTTCCTTTCATCTTGACACAAGCTAGATTCATATGGAAAGAAATATTCTCATATGATATGCCTGTGGACAAATCTGTAGTGCATTTTCTTGATTCATGACTGTTGTTGGAAGGCCCAGACCACTGTGGATTGTGTAAGCCTTGGGTTGGTGGTCCTGGGTGCTCTTGATAAAGCAGACTGTGAAAGCTATAGGGATGAAACCAGCAAGCAGGCTTTTAATATAGCTCTGCATAACTTTCTGCCTCCAGGTTCCTGCCTTGAATTCCTGCCCTGAATTCCCTTTGATAACCCATTATGATGTTGTAGTATAAGATGAAATAGTCCCTTTTATTGCTAAGTTGGTTTTGGTCATGATGTTTTAAAGACTTAACTGAATCTGCAAAAAAATTGAGGAAAAGTAGACGTAGCTGTTGAAAACACTTCAAATCCAGAGCATATTAAATCACAATGAGGATGATTATTCCACACAACGCTGTCCTGACAGCAAGAGTCAGTGCAGTGTGTGCCCCTGCCCCCACCCCAGTGAGGGTCTCCTCACATACTCCGGGGCAACAGGAGGTAGGGGAGGGGAGGTTGTTGGACACAGTGGGAGCAGATATGCAATAAACACTTGGCACATTAGTACAGTGGGTATGTGTTGGCAAACACAGACTCACTATCAGCAGTACTGGAAAGCTGACAGATGCCTTGAAAACTTAATAGAGTACCTGAATCCTGTCCCAAAGACTGCAAGGGACAAAGCTGAGGCTGTGGGTGCGACCTTCATACTGCCCTGCACCTGGTCTAGATGTGGGTTCAGAGTTCAGATTTTTTTGTGTCCATTTGAAAAATTACAAATAATAGAATCAGTGAGGGGGGAAGCACTTTTGCTGAGCATACTCAGTTATCACAAGAAGGCGGGGATAGACTTGGCATCCTGATAGTTGGTATTGAAGATGCCATACAGGGAAGGTTCAGGCCAGATCTCAGCCCTGAGCTTGGCCTCCTCTGAGTGGTGAAAAGGCCACACAGACTACATGAGGCCAGCATTGCAGTAGCATGTCCAAACTAGAACTGTAACCGGGGTGTGTGTGTGTTTACATAAAGCTGAAACCATAGCTCAATTAATAAGGTCATTCCCCGGAAATCTTATTCATCCAAATCTAACTGCATGCTGAGAGGCACAGACAGGGAGCTGCATTTGGATGGAAACTATGAGAAGTGCACTCTTTACTTTATGCAATGCCAAATGCTTGTCTGAACTCTGTTGTAGAAAAGTGGGTACGGAGAAGTACTGGTTCTATATGCGTTTCCTGTTTCTCTCCATATAGGAAAGATTTAGTAGTAAATATATTTTTTCTGATTTTTCCCCAGCACTGGGGGGGGGGGATGACACCCAGAGACTTGTGCATATTGAGCAAGTGTGTCACCAACTGAGCTACATCCCCAGCCCTGGTAAATTGCTTTAAAAAAAAATTGGAATCTGGAGGCCAGTTAAACCTTTCTTGGACATTAGTCTCCTTTGAAATAACTTCATTATTAAAACTTTTTGAAAGGTGATTTCTTAAACCTTTGGTTTGGCATTCTGGGATTTCCAGACCTTACCTGTTCATTAGTAAGTAAATAGTAATCTGTTACCTTTAAAATTCTTCATAATATATGCATCCTTAAATTCCTTGCCTAAATCATTTCAATGTCTACATTCTCTATCCCCAAGAAGATTTTAGAAAGAAAGAAAGAAAGAAAGAAAGAAAGAAAGAAAGAAAGAAAGAAAGGAAGGAAGGAAGGAAGGAAGGAAGGAAGGAAGGAAGGAAGGAAGAAAGAAAGAAAGAAAGAAAGAAAGAAAGAAAGAAAGAAAGAAAGAAAGAAAGAAAGAAAGAAAGAAAGAAAGAAAGAAAGAAAGAAAAAGAAAGAAAAAAAGCAGGCAAAAGAAAAACCAAAAAACCTAAGAGCAAGCTCTTAGAGGGCCACAGTCCTACAGAGAGACAGTGGGAACAGCTGAGCGGTAAGATAGTCTGAAAAGGAGCCACAGGGAATTAGGAAGGGGGCGCTTTTGAAGGTCCACAGCACTTTCAATTCAGTATGTCCTGAACTTAGGCCATAGATCCTGAAAAGCCTGTGAACTGAAGAGTGTCCTTTCTAACCTGTGCTATCTTTGTTGAAAGGGAAGGCTTTGGCCTGCCATGCTCAACCCAAGGCTGCCTAGAGCCAGCATTTGTGCTCTGGCAGGGGCAAGTCTTCAGGGGCAACAGGGCCACTGGTTGGAAAGGAAGTTTAGCTTAACCTATAATCCTGAAATCAAGGATTTCAGCCCATGCACTCCAGGCCTCCACACCCTGTGCTTTGGCACATCCTAATTTGGTCTGTTTCTCAATATGCTTGAATTCACATCAGTGCTTCAGAGAATATGAAGTTTAGGAAATTCCCGGTCTCCAAACAGCATATACAGCCTTCTGACCTATGGTAAACTGCTCAGTCTGTAATACTGATGGGTAAAAGTTGTCTGTACTTTGGCAGAGCAGAACTGAAGAAACAGTTCTATGCTGAGAGTCTCAACGAGATCAATTAATATTCCCAAGCCATTCTGAGCATTTCTCTTGTGTTTTACATGTTGGTTGTTATTTGGTTTTACAATTCTGGGGATGGGCAACAGTGTCTGGTGCGTGGTTGGCAAACAGTACCACTGAGTCACAGATCTAGCTCTCAAGTCTTTGAAGACAAGGGTCTCACGGTTTAGCTCAGTCAACTTTTAGTCCTTGCCTCTGCCTCCAGGATGCTGGGATTATGGGCATGTGCCACCATGTCTGGTAGCCTCCTTTTAATCACCTCACAAAGAAGCTTTAGGCCCCCAGCATGTGTTGACGAAGATTTTACTTTCTTACTCTCCAGAGTGCTAAAAAGCTTTTGAGGGCTTATTTAATTAAAAAAAAAATTAGACTTTACTCAGCCTAGTATATTTTCTTATTTTGCCAGCTGTGCAAGCTACATTTTTATTCTTATTGGAGGATCTCGATAAGCTGGAAGTTGTGAACATTTCCTGGTAATGGTGATGAGTAAGAAGCCACTGGCAAACATTGCTTAGAGGGCTAGCTCATGTCCCCTGTACAGCAGTTTCATTTAACAGGGCCTGTTTTTCAAGGCCCATCCACCAGTGTGGTAGGGAGGGATGGACACCATTCCTCTCCTGTGCCTCAGTAACATAGAGCACAGCACAGGACACTTTAAAAATATGCATGCTTAAAAGATGACCAGGGAAGATGTGTTCCACGGTTGAGCCCTTGCCTAGCACGTTCAAGACCCCGGGTACAATCTTAGAACTATTAAAAAAAATCAGGAAACAAGAGATTTCTGATGGAGACCACTCTTAAGCCTTTCATACTGAAAATTAGTCAATATAAAATGAGCACACATGGAAGCCACCTTAACAGTGTAGCAAAAACTCCTGAGTTGTTTCTTAAATGCAAAATTAACTTCCCTTGCAGAAGATGGCTAAGCTGACATTGGTTATAACCCTTGAAGACACTTGAACATGACTCTATGTCTATTGCTATGGGCTTCACATTAAGCCACTGTGATGAAATTCAGAGCCCAAATGATTGTCAAACCATTTCTCCAACCATGGATAACTTCTGTCTGCTTGGTTTTTTTCTTATTTGTTTGTTTGTGTTTGTTTTGTTTGTTTGATTTTTGTTTTTGTGCAAAATGTTAAAAGACAGTAGGCCTCAGAGTACAGCCTAACCTAAGCACCATTTATAATAAATGCATATTGACAAAAATGTGATTTCTAGCTTGAAAGTACATTGCTCATTTCCCTGAAACTCAAGGTTACACCCCATGGTAACAGGCTGCTAAAGAACCATTGCTTTTAAGATATATGGAGGTTCTCCATGAGGCACAATTCTTTGCTGGAGTTGGCTCATGGCAATGGTTTTACAAGGAGGAATAAGTATTCAGTGACACTCCCATCCCGTGTCACCCAATGGATGCTAAAGTGTCTTCAAACATATATTTTAAGAAATCTTCACACGTACTGCCAGCAGTCTGGTAAATTAAAAAAAAAAGGCCCAAGCGCTTACCTATCCATGCTGCCTGCATGCTCAGTTTATGTCACAGGCTTAAATCTGCCTGTACAAACTCTTTTTTTCTGTCACCAGAATTTTATGCCACTGTTGTCAGCTCCCTTAAACTGTTCTAGCCATATGCCTCGTTGCTAAAGTTACCTAAGGTTTTCATTTCTATACCGTTTCAATATGATTTTTTACTACTGTCATTAAAACCTATTCAGTTATAACCAATCTATATTGAGCTCAATCTTGTCAGAACTTTGTTAACTATTAAGTTTATGACAGACAGAATTCCCAAAAGCCTCTATGGTTTCTCCCATGAGGTCTCAGAAGATGTGGATACCACTACAGGATGCCGCCTGGACTGTGATGTGATAATCACCGAAATACTCAGTGGACTACACTGGATACTCTGAGTCAAATGACTTAGCTAAAATAAAGGCAAGCCATTCCTCATGTCACATGCACCCCTTCTGCAGAAAAAAAGCCCATCATCCTCTGAGCTTGAAACCCAGACTGACCTCCCAAGGTGCCGTTGAAACCATAGAGACCACAGAGAACTGTTGGCTAGTGCACTCTGTCATTTTTTAAATAATATATGACTGGTTTATAACTGCTAGATTTTTTTGTTTATTTCTAAGACTTCTGACTACATTGACAGCTAGAAAATGCTTTCAC